>NC_138737.1:25700655-26300655 GCF_965113295.1 Leuciscus leuciscus | reverse complement strand
TCACCATTCAGTCCAAAGCAGCAATAAAGCCCTCCAGGTTTTGTTATGTGATCCCAATGCCCCGGACCACCCAAAAGCCTCAGTCTCTCACGCAGACGTTCTCGGATTAGCATGCAGTGTTCAGCAATGCCCTTCACACTCTCCTGCCTGAGAAAATACTTCAGACTCAGTCATTTACTGAATAATAAAAAGAGCAGGTTTTAATTTCAGCTGAATGTTTGCATAAATAATAGAAAGCCTTGGGCATTTGTTTTTCTCAAAATCATTACCGCATTTATGCCTGTTCACAAGTGTAATGTGATCGAGTTCAGATCGAGATGTTCTTCATTTTAAATGGCTATTTCAGGAGTGAATGATTTCACATTGCTTTTGCACATTAAGCTTAAAGGGTTAGTTCTGTCAGTAATTTCTCACCCTCATGTTGTTCCAACCCCGTAAGACTTTCGTTCATCTTCGGAACACAATTAAGATATTTTTTATGAAATCTGAAAGCTGGCTCACTCCTTAACGATGTCTTTATAATTTTTCTGGTCTGGCAGATATCAATTACCTTGCAGCCTATGAAGGAGTGAGCCAGCTCTCAGATTTCATCAAAAATATCTTAATTAGTGTTCCGAAGATGAACGAAAGTCTTATGGGATTGGAACAACATGAGGGTGAGTAATTACTGACAGAATTTTCATTTTTGGGTGAACTAACCCTTTAAATTAAATGGCTATGGTCAATAACAAACTAACCTATTCAGGCAGGTATATAAAGAGACTGACAATCAGATGCTCTAATACAAAAGTGCATAAAACGTGTGTTTAGATACCTAAGCCACACTTAAAATGTATGAATGTCTTTGCATTGTACTGTATGGTAACATGTCAAAGTAAATGGCATGATGCAGAGATAATAAAATATTTTTTTAAGTAAATCATTCCACAAAAATACATGTTTTAAATTATAAAACAATAGATGTACTGTTCAAAACTAACACAAATTATTAATAATTTTCATAAATGTAATGTGATGAACTACCTGATTATAGGATACCTGTGTGAACTTGAGGAGAACTGACTTCATTCATCCACTAAAAATCACATTGAAAGCATCTTGATAAAAAATCTTTAATTTTTTTCTGAGAAAAAGCATCTTGCTGTATTTGTTTTGCACATGCCTCTTGGTTTGACATTGTGTATGTTCTGTAATTCAGTGGCATTCATGCATTTAAAGTGTTACTTATGGATCCAAATACTTTGTGAGGACATTACATCATAAAATGCTGTGAATTTTTTTTTTACATTCAAGCATTTAGCATGCTTTTATCCAAAGCAACTTGCAATAGAGGAACATTAGCAGTTCATCGCAGAATTAACAATATTCAGCATTCAAAAATGCCAGGGGCCAGTTGCATACACTTTGCCCCTATGTTAAGACTGTGTCTTAAGAACTAGCAGCAAGACGAGGTAATCAGTCCTAATAAATAATAATTTTCTGATTAAAATTAGACCGATCTACCTTTTTATGTAACTAACTTTAAAAAGTAAGAACCAGCCATAAAGAAAAAATAATAAGATGAATAACTTTTGAGACTAGTCTAAGCAGTTTATGCAACCGGCCACTGGTTTATTAGAAAGCAAGACTAGAAAACAAGCTAGACCAGAATTGAAATCCAAAGAATGTACGAACATCAAGGGGTCATGACATGAAAAATCTAATTTGCCTTGATCGTTTGACATATAAGGCGGCTTTGTACCATTAAAAACATCCTGCAAATTTCATAGTTTAAAATTCCGTTCTCATTATAAACAAAGCATTTATTTACTAAGCTTCAAAAATGGCTCATTTGGATATTGTGGGATTTGTGACATCACACCGGCAAATGCATTTATATATGACTTCCTCCAGAGCAAGACATCAAAGAATAGTTACACATCATTGTACCATAGTATGTACATCGTAACATATTAAAATAATAAAAATCCATGTCATGACCCCTTTAAATAAACATTTGAATCATGTTAAAATGCATCAATGAATGGAATAAGTCTTACCACTCAACTAAATGGGCAGGATTACTTAATATAGTGGCAACCACCCTGGCCCCTTCCATCGGTGGACAGGACCAAAGAGTCTGAACGAGTTTCTCAGCTTGAGATTGCACGGCCAGCATGTTCTGCTTTAACACGCAGAGAAGATGCCCCACTCTCTCACCTGTCAATGTCATTAGCCAAAATAAAAGTCTATTAGCTTCTAGTAATCTATAGCTTAACATTGAGACATGTTTTTTTTTGTCATTTAAACTATAACACAATTTCAAATGGAACAGTAAACACACCATAGAGGCCAAAGCTGTAAGAAAAAGATTGAGCGCAGAGTAGTTCAAGCCCCAAAGACACACAATGACGAACAGCCCAGGCGTCTTGCTCAAGTGAACCACTGCACAAGCCTTGGGCAGACATCAAGAAGAAGGGAAACAACTGCCGCTTCTAATCAAGAGAAAGAGAAAAAATGGGGTTGAAAGACTTCCAGATAACAGGAATTTCGTTCAAGGAATCATTATATACTGTATCAAATGCTACTGACCCACACTGTGGCTATTAGTGATAAAAGCTGGAACTATGCTATATATACACTAATCATGAGATCAAAGCAATACACCATCCATTAATGGTCAGTATACATCTGATAGCATGTATTAAGGCCCCGATATACTCATGGCGAAGTTCTTTTTCGTTCTTCGCTTTGGGGTAAAACGAAATTCAAAATACTTGAGCAGCAATATAACGTTAGCGAACATCCCCACACCGCCCACACGACTGCTGAGATATTTACATGAATATGTAAATATGTGTTGTGCGCTTTCCTCTCAATAACAAATTGAGCACACAACAATAATGAGAAAACGGCAAGCCTATTTTAAAGAAAGCATAAGTAAAACAACTGATCATTGCAACGTGGATATGTTTGCACGAGCTATGCAATTCGGCACTCCAGTAAAGTCACATCACGTTTATTTATATATAGAACTTTATACAATAGATTGCTTATAATCAAGCAACGTTGCAGTATTAAACATGAAAAATAGTGTCAGTGTCTCATTTCATCAGAAGTACAACTTAATTTTTTATCATAAAGCGGCTGTCCAGTACATGTTTTTACTCGTGAACGTCTGACCTCAATGGATTAAACAGAAGAAATGAACCAGAGCAGATTTCCATGTGAAAGAAGGCGGAGCCTCATTGCACACCTACCTATTACATAATCGCCATGGACACTTGGTAGTATGAAGATGTGTAGCAGCCGGAATGAACTTTTCCAGAAAGTTTGCTTTGACAAGCTGTTTCGAACTCCCAAAATGAACTTAAAAAAACAACAACTTTGTTTTGGACTGATTTTGTTTGAAATGACGCCACATCAGTTCATTCTTCTATTTCGCTTGACGTATATTGGGGCCTTTAACCATATATTTGTTTACTTGTTTTAACACAAGGGCATAGAGACTTGAATTATGGATCAGAAAACATGAAATGACGCCACATCAGTTCATTCTTCTATTTCGCTTGATGTATATTGGGGCCTTTAACCAGATATTTATTTACTTGTTTTAACACAAGTGCATAGAGACTTGAATTATGGATCAGAAAAAATGAAAGAAAGTGTTTAAAAATTCTCTCATTCTCATGGTGAGAGGTTCATTGAGGCTTAAGTATATTTGATCTTACCCTGAGGGTCTAACTGGGCTTACACACCTGATAATGAACTTTCTAAATAATTCAAGAGAAAGATGTTAATTTTTAAGCTCGATTTCTTGTTTCATTCTGAGACCATACCATCATGACCTCAGCTACACGTTTCCAGTCCTCTTGAGAGAGTTCTGCACCAGTGGGATGGTGGCCTGAAGCAAACAGGACCACCACACACCGTTCCGGGGCGTTCTCCAAGTCATGCACCATGTTTTCCACACACACATCATTGGATTCTGCATCCCAGTACCGATAATGTTGCACATCCTCAATCCTCGCTGCCTTAAAGGTGCCTGTCAGTGAGTCTTCAAGAAACGACAAAGAGATTGCCACATGTGCTACGACTGCATATTCAAAGGCTAAGCTCAGATACTTGTACGGTTCATCTTCAGTTTTTGGTCCGAAATTACTGAACATTAGAATTTAATTTCTAGATAAAAAATAAATAAATAATCCACATTATGGCATTTGCACATTTTGTACCCACCATCACAGGGAGAGGAGAGCAAGATTGGTCCACTCCAGGAAGAACTTGAACAGAACCAGGATCTCAGTAACTCAGCGCCCAGACGCACTGCTCCGGTACTTCCAACTGTTTGGACGCCAAACACCTACCACATTTCCAAACACATGTCAAATTGAGTTGGTGATTTGGAAAGTAGGCTAAATCTAATTCACAACAAAAATATTTCCCAACTTTTTTTTGTCTTAGTGTGTACCCCCTCAATCCCCTCAATGAGGCTCAAATACCCTTTTGCCAAACCAGAATGTGAAGATTATCATTTATTTGGCGAAAGTGGCTATTATTATTATTAATCCTGATTTACTTTTAAAACAACAACAAAAACATTTAATAACGGGTAGAGGGATGTAATGTAACAAATGTTTTGGAGGGGCACCAGTCGAAGTCTTGGGTGTCTTGGTGCAAGATACTTCAAGGAACCATTCACACAGAACGTGTTTTTGTGTTTAAAGGTCAATTCACACTGCACCGAACGACGGCAACAGACGCTTTTGTGTTAATCGTAATTTGTTTTTGCCAATTGGACACCTTTGTGGAATTTCTGAGAAGTAACGTACTATAATAGTGTAAATTGGCCTTAAAAACGCAAGGATGAAGCAAAAAAAAAAAAGAAGCAAGGTCTACATAAGTGTAGTTTTAAAAGTTTAAATATCTAGTTCAATCATGAAACTCTAGTTTGCACAGGCTTATAGGTCATTTAAATGCAATGCTATCAATCACATAATTTACTACAGTGTTTCTAAACCCTGTTCCTGGAGGCACACCAACACTTAACAGTTTCGAACTCTTCCTAATCAAACACACCTGATTCAACTCATCAGCTCAATACTAGAGACTCCAATGTTGTGTTCGAAATAGCCGCCTATACCCTCATTCACTGTTCCCTATATACTCCACTACTATAGTCCACGAAGGAGTGAATGAAAACGAGCGAGTGAATTCAGACACTAAGTGTATTATGGGTATACTCTAGCCGTTGAGCTTGAACTTATTATCGCGGTGCATTGTGGGATTGAAGTGCACTCGTTAACATCCTCATGGTTTCGGACACCACTACAAATGGCTGTCCCCTCAAATAATACAATTTGAAAGGTATAAGGGATAATTTAGACCAGAAATAGATGGGTCAGATAAGGGAGACATCCAAAATGTGCACTGTTGGTGTAGGAACAGGGGTGGCAAAGACTGTTTTACTACATGGCACTGATTGACTTGCTTGCTCAACATTTAAGTATTCAGTATTTGCTGAGATCTGCTATGGGACTATTAAACGAACAGACCATGCACAGTGCTTGAAGCAGGCCGATACGCACTGGTACCGGCACATCTATATTTTAATCTGTAGCGTAACCTCATTTTTTACTTTCTGAACCCCCTCACCCACCACTTCGAACACTGAGCATGCAAGTTGTAATTGATTGTTTCGGTCAAACAATCAATTGAAATTGAAAACATTTGTTTTCAGCATATGGAAAATAACAGCTTCTGCATTTTCAGTTTTATGGTGATTTTTGTCAATTTTAGACAAACACTTTATCATCCATAATAATCATGCATTTTAATGATCAAAGATATAATTTTTTTGGAAGTTGCTTTCAAAATCATCTCGACTCAAACAACTGAGCTTGTGGGCACATGTTGTCTCCTTTGAACTCTCCTGACTGTGTGAAAAACAGACTCACCATAATAAGACACCTGAGCTTGTTTGTATGTCACAAGTTTTGACAGTTCTGGGGGACAATCATGGAGAAACCTTTTTTTTATGAGAATGACCAAATGTCAAATTTATTTATAAAAGAAACCAAAAGTTGCAATTTCTGTTCAACAACTTTAAGTCCCTGCACATGACATTATATTCCTCTTTTAAATCATGTGGATTTGCTTGTTGCTTGTCTGGTTGAAATGCTTAAGGTTGACAGAAATGTGAAAACTGGGTTTTTGTCAGGCCTGAATATGAACACTAAAGTATCATGTTAATCAGTTCAAAAATAGTGAAGTGATCAGTGGAGGTTAGTTTCTATTCTGCACCAATATCTCTAATGTTTGACGTGGGTGACTAATCCATTTGCGTCACATCTTCTCCGTAGTTCAATAATAAAAATCTATATGCAGTTTACAGCTTGTACTGACATTTCACGATAGTGTTGAAGACGACCGGCTTTACACTATCTACAAACAAACTACACATTTGGATATGTACCAAGCCTCTGTGCTATCAGTGTATTCAGCTTGCAAGTCGTTGTTGATCACGTTGGTCTACACAGTCTGACGTCGGTTACTGAAAATAATTAAAGGACATTACCCTGCTTTCAACAATGGCGGGGCTATCTTTGCCCAATGCTAGTTCGGTTGCTCTCTGGGTGAATTCTGGGATCCCAAGGATGGGTGGGTACTCTGGGGTTAGAGTCGGGTCTGTGGCAATTTGCTGCTTAATTTTTCGTACAAGAGGAAGCCATGTGGTGTGTCCATGTTCTCCAACATACTCTGGTAATTGAGAGAAATGTACATTTGATTATAAACAGGCAATGTTTTGAAGTGAGAAATATGTAAGAGTTGTCATTTTTTGTATTCCTTTAAATGACCTATGAAATCATTTGAGAATGGAATGGTTTTTACAATAAAACAAAATGCTATTGCTCATGCAAAGTGAATGGTATTAAGGTACTAGTGTAAGATGCATCATAAATATGTTTGGTGCATTGTCCTGTATTACTGACATTTCAGGTGTACAATGATCTTAATTAAAGGGATAGTTTACCCAAAAATGAAAATTCTATTTACTCACCCTCAAGTTGTTCTAAACCTGTATGAATTTCTTCCTTGTGTTAAACACAGAATAATACATTTTGAAGAATGTGGGTAACCATAGTTTCTGGTCACAATTGACTTCCATAGTATTTTTTTTTTCCTATACTACAGAAGTCAGTGAAGGTCATGAAGTCATTTGAAAGACTCGTGTTGGCCTACCTGAAGGACATCACATGACCCTTGCTGGATCCTCTTCAGTTTGCCTACAGAGTAAACATGGGACTGCATTATATCCTGCAACATCTCGATAGATCTGGGACTTACGCAAGACTCTTATTTGTGGACTTCAGTTGCCTGCCTGATCTTCTCACAGCCAAACTGACCCTGTGCCAACCCCAATCTGTCATTGGATCCCCATGCAGCTTTCTGACAGACAGACAACAGCTAGTGAGACTGGGAAAACTCACATTCAGGACTCTCACAATGGCGCCCCCTAGGGTTGTGCGCTCTCTCCACTGCTCTTCTCCCTGAGTACCAATGAATGAACTGTAAAAGACCCCTCTGTCAAGCTCCTGAAGTTGGCAGATGACAGTCATCGGCCTTATCCAAAACGGTGATGAGTCAGCTTACAGACTAGAGGTTGAACAGCTGGCTGTCTGGTGTAGTCACAACAACCTGGAGCTGAACACACTCAAAACAATGAAGAATGATTGTGGACCCCCCCGCACTCCCCCTCTCACCATCATGAACAGCACTGTGGCAGTAGTGGAGACATTCAGGTTCCTGGGCAACACCATTATTTACAGAGGTTGTACTCCCTTCACCAGCTGAAGAAGTTCAACCTGCCACAGGAGCTGCTGAAACTACTCGGCCATCATCGAGTCTGTCCTGTGTTCATCTACTGTATAACTGTCTAGTTTGGTTCAGCTACCAAATCAGACATCAGGAGACTACAACGGGACAGTCAGGACGGCTGAGAAGATTATTAGATCCCCCCTGCCCACGATCTTTACACCTCCAAAGTGAGGATACGGCTAAGAAAATCTCCTTGGACCCCACACATACATTATATGCAATATATTGCATTATGTACATTTTTGTTTCTTATATTATTGTTATATTTCATTTCCACTGTGTAATTCCCACATGTCTGCACTATGTCTCTAAGTTACTTTCTGAAGCTCCTGTCACCAAGACAAATTCCTTGTGTGTGTAAACAAGCTTGGCAATAAAGCACATTCTCATTTTGATTCAATGGGGACCAGCAACTGTTTGGTTACTCATATTCCTCAAAATATCAGTATGTTCAGAAGAAGAAGAAATTCTTAGGTTTAGAACAATTTGACGGTGAGTAATTGATGGCAGAATTTTCATTTTTTGGGTGAACTAACGTTATCTCTTTAAGAGCAAAAGAGCTCAAATTCTATTTTGATTTTATAGGGTCTTTAATTTAACCATTATAGGTAGTAGTCCGTGTCCAGTTTGTGGCAGATCTAATAAAATCACTCACCCCTTCCAGCTAGATTCACTTTATTGGGGTGTGTGTCTCGCTTGAAATCCTCTGTAAGCTTCATCTCGGATGATATAAAGACTGCACCATCAAACACAGAACAAGTAGACATCTCGTGCTGGTGCATTACATTGTTTTCCCACTGTAAACACAAGTCATTCTCCAGATCTGTCAATGACAACCTGCAACGGTTTGTTTACTGTCTGTTGCTTAGGTGTGTGACTGTTTCCTAGCAACGGCTCATTAACGCTGTAAGCTCTGCCATAAGCCATGATGTCATACCCCCACCAAGCTAGTTCATCTATGGTGGTCACTGCTAAGTCATTTTACAATTAACTACATTCTGTCAAAGGACAGATTAATCAGGTCACATAAACTGTTCCTACTGCACAGTATACTTTATTTCTTGAGTCAGTTGTGTCTTTTTTATTTTACATTTTGTGTTTTATAAGGTATGCATATCTCAGTCAACAGATGAGGAAAAATACATCATATAAAATTGTGGTATTATTTACACTCACATTTTATTATTTTACAAGACTTACTGTTTTTCATTAGCATTAAAACACTTAAAGTTAATACAGTTTTTCAACACTGAGCACTGCTATGATGCTTTAGAAACAAACATTGATAGGGTGCATACAGTCTTCATACAGGATCCATGGTTCAAACTGTCAAAATAAGCTCTCATCACTGGCATTCAACCATCCTCATCCTCTTCTCCTTCAGTCATTTCAATAGGATTCACTGCAAAAAGGTAGAAATTAATATTTAGCATGGTTGAGCACCATTCAAAATTGAATAGAATGCAACAGTGCTGGTTCCAGAAGTATTCTTTTTTCTCCATTCATTTATCCCATAGGGATTTATAAAACTTCTCATTTACAAATGTTGACAAAATGTAAAAATAATTTATTTTAAGTTTATTGCAGAATATGCCTATATATGCAGACATTTAAGTATTTTGAGCGCAGGGAGATCTAGGCTGTGTTCCAGTCCAAAATTGTCATGCCCTTCACTCACTAACTTCCCTCCATCTCGTTCACTCGGATGTACGTCATTGCTTACGTTGCATGAGTGCCCACTACTGGCGGAACCTTTGCAATAGGCTGAATTGGAACGTGCTAAGCCCTTGACCACTTGGAATCCACTATAGGGTTGATTTATTATTAAATTTTTTTCCCTTATGAAATTGTTTAAAGGACAAGTTCGGTATTTTACACTTAAAGCCCTGTTTACAGATCGTATCTGATGAAATAGAACGGTTAAGATTAAAATTTGGACACATGCAGCTGTCCCGATAATTTTAGGTTTATTTCGCTCCCCCCCCACCCCCACAATGGTTGTCTATATGCACTGGAAGATTCCGTCCTAAAAACACATTAAACTTTCGTTTACAAAGACGTGAAACTCACCGAGTGGTCAGGGGTGTTCACTGATATGTTCCATCAAAAATCGCTGAAAAAGATGCATTCCAACAGGTTTTATCGTAGTTTTTGTCCAACTCCATTGACTTAATAGGACGTGCTGTGAGACCGCAGCACCTTTACGGTATTACTCCGCCGCTTCTTCTTCTGCTTCTTCTGTGTATTCAATGAAATGCCCGTGGTTTGCTTGCAATTGGCAAAGGTGCATTATCGCCACCAACTGGGCTGGAGTGTCTATTATTCAAGCTCTCAACGGAAGAATCACGGGTGTGACGCGTTTGGCAAAATAGGTCCACAAAAGCGAAATAAACCTAAAATTCTCGGGACAGGAGCATGTGTCCAAATTTTAATCTTAACCGTTCTATTTCATCAGATACGATCTGTAAACAGGGCTTTAAGTGTAAAATACCGAACTTGTCCTTTAATGCAGCATTCTACACGTATATAGGTCTGTTTGAGTTGTTTATTATTATTTTTTTCAATAATTAATATATCATAGAGTGGTTTGTGGTGGGGTAAATGCAATATGCATTGACGTCACAATCGTCAAATCGAGGGTCTGTCCATATAAACTTCCCTCGTCCACTTCACGAAGTGGAACGCACTTCAAAGTGGCGGCAGGGATTCCCCCGAGGAGAAGTGCTTAGGGAAGTTTAAGTGCGTGTCTAAAAGTGGACTGGCACGCAGCCCTCCTCGATTACTTCGCAGTGATTCATGGGAGTGGGAGGAGCTAAAGAGCTTTTTTGGGGGTTCCTTTTCTGTACAGCATCATGGGTAATGTAGTTTTACACCAGGAATTCCATTGTTAAACATGATCATTTAAAAAAATAAGCTGAAATAATGCAGGCTGATGTCTTCAGCAGAAGCAAATACCATAGATTAACAATTTAATAATTTAGTAAATTTAAATTGATATTAAGAGCATGCAGATTTGTAATTCAAATTTGAATTTAAGAATTATTATTATCATTACTATTATTTAGAATTTTTCTTATTTTTAAATAAACATTTTCATACATGTGGAGCACTGCGGAAAATTACAATATCATCCATTTCACCACTAATTTTAAGGTCAATATTTATTTTTATACAGTTATCTGAATTGAGAAATATTTTGTAGTGCTGTAAGGCAAAATTTTTATTTGTATTGTTTTAAATTAAAATTAGTTTTATTTATTTTCATAGTTCGAAATTTATGTAATCAACTACACTTTAGAAAAATCCAAACCGTTTTGAATTAAACTTGTATTATTTAATTTTTGTGGCAAAAACTGTGTTGGCCTAAGGAAACTCCTCTGTTGTGTAACCATGATCAATTTCTATGAATTGTAGTTCAGTGCAATCTTTGTCATTCCAATTCAAATGTCATTCCAATTCAAATTTCCATTTAACAACCTGCATTTCTTGTCAGTGAGCAAAACAGTGAGTTTTGCCTAACCCTGGAAAATACAGAAATTAGAATAGCATTCTAATGCAAACTCTTACATGTGATATGCTGAGCAGAGATGAACACAGGTCCTTTACCAGAGCACAGTTTAAAGGTGACAGGTGGGATGAGCTCCAGACCAGGAAAACTGATCTGCAACATACAGTATGACAAAAAAAATAATTAACTCATGTACATTTATGATTAGAAGTAAGTTGTCAATCAATCAGCGACAATAATATATTCACCATTGGCATGCAGTGGCGGAGAGAGGCAATGGGCAATGGTTTGGAAGCTCCGACACCGTCACAGACAGACACAATATGCATCTCATCTCCAGCCTCCTCACTAAGACATATCTTTGAAAACAGAAATCAGGCCGTTTCAGAGTAATAAGAAATACTGTGGATTTGCGTGTAGGTTATCAGGCGCACTCATACACGTTATCAAGGCCTTTTTAATATTTGATCCAAAAATGTAAGTCATTATTTACTTGCCCTCATTTAACAAAATGCAAATGACCCGTAAACACAAAAGGTACATTTCAAATATTTTATAATGAAAGTGATTATGGACTGGTAGAGTCAAACCACAAAAGGACAAAAGCATCAACAAGTTTTATAAACTTCTATAAAAGTAGTTCCAGGCCCTTACACATTACAGTTTCTTATCACTTCAGCAAATTATTTTAAGCTTTTAGCCCACCACGCATTAAATAAAAATGAATGTATAAACAAATCATTATTAATTTGTTTTAAATAAATAAATAAATAAATTAAAAAAGACAAACAACACCCTTTGTGTTTGTGTTCATGAGCATTGCTGAAAAGATTTGACTTTGAAGAATGATTCAAATGAATCGGATTTGCTTAATGATTCAGTCACAACGATTAGCAGCTCACTTGAGGGAAAGCTGAATTAGCATACGCCACGGAAAAAGAAAGTCATACGAGTTTGTAACGACATGAGTGTGAGTAAATGATGACATGTTTCATGTTTAGGTGGACTGTGAGGCCCAAAACTGGGTTTGTGATAAGAACTGATACCGTTTTGATGAAAAACTGATTCTCCAGAAGATCATTTTCTGCTTGAAAGACAGCTGTGTTCTCGGAGCCACTGAGTACACAACCTTTCAAAACAAAACAAAAAAAAAAAAAACAAAAAAAAACCAGCAAGTAAAAGTAGGTAAAACACTGTAGGCAATCGAAATGGCTCGTTGTACAGGAGGGAATTGATCTTACCCCAATGAACACAGGCTCTGTCAGACACAGATGATGAGCTGGATAATTCAGACAGACTGATTGAAGCTACAGAGTCATTTTCGACATAGCAGCTTGTCATTGCAGCCAGCACAAACGCTGTTCAGGTGATATATCGTGAGAAGAGAGTCTCTCTGCACCCTTTCTTCCCCTAAAGTAAACGATTCAGCACGGCCTCTAATGTTTGTTTACAAAGAGGCGTTTTAGTAGCCTAATTCTTTTCATGAGCAAATAATCAACAATATACGTTCAAGATCAATATATCCAATAATATCTGGCACAATGATTGAACAACTATGATGTTTTAATATGAATAGTGCTATGCACATCGACAAAAACACAGCACGCAGATCACTGATCATCAATTGGATCTGTTAGTGATGAACTTCAGGTGTTTTTGCCTGAGCCTTCATCAGACACCAGAGGGCGCTCCATGCCTTTCTCATCAAGTGTGTTGGCTGAGGATGTTGTTGTGGAAAGTTTGTCCTACAGTAGTTATTAGTTATTTCTTAATTACCATTTTTTATGAACTTAAAGTTTGCTGAAACAACTGTTTTTTTTTTTTTTTTTTTTTTGGTATGCGTTATTTTTTTAAAAGATGTCTGAGAATTAAGGAAATTAATGGATTAGTTAATGGAGCTGCAGTTTATTCCTTTATACATTTATTTTTATTTTTTATTATTATCTTAATTTATTAAAACATTTATTTTTTGTTGCCTTAAGCATGCTGGCAGTCATAACCTGTGTCAACTAAGTTTAACCAAGTACAAGCACATGCATATATAAAAAAAGCTAAATGGCTGTTTAACATGTGTTTTATTTTTATAAACCAAATTATGACAGTCACATTTTTACTTAACCCACATTAATATCTCTCTCTTCTTTCTCTATGTAGCCTATGTTTTCGCTGTCTTTATACATTTAGCCACAGGGGAAAATCATAATATTTCAGATCACAGCCATACTTGGTAATTTAGGGGTAAGTCCAGGGGTCAGAGGGTTCACTTCCCGCAGAGAGATTATCATGCTATGATAATAATCTACATTTCTGTTTGATGATAACTACATTTCTGTTTCACATGTCTACATATTATGCTCTGACCAAGCAACAGTTTTTTCGTCCACTTTTTAAAAATGTATTTATTTTATTTATTTATTTATTTATTGTCTAATGCCCCTTGCTTTTCCACAGTCACTAACTAGATCTTGACTGGCTCACTGTGGTAATTAAAATAATAGGTAGTAAAATAGAGAATAAAATAGAGAAAGTATGTCACTCAAATGATATTTTTAAAACAATTAATTATTAATTATTATTAATAATAATTGGATATTATATTATATTAATTATATTATTATATTATTTGGTCCTTGAATTTGATTGGCTTAATGGCCTTCCAAGAGTGCTGATATTTATCACATGTGGAAGTAACCACATCTTTTTTTTTTTTTTTTGTATAATATAAATAGGAACTTTTCAATATTTCATTGTTGTACCCAGAAATGTCACATATGAGTCATTAAGATCCCGTGTCATATTCTTGAGTATCTACCTTGAGTAAGTTCTCTGTGATTCATATCTGAACCTGTTATTGTTTTCTGGTTAAACATTTTTTAAATTCACTTTGCTTCATCGTGATTAATTACTTTCATTGTACATTTTTGTGGCTCGCTGTGTACTTGTTGCTTCTAAATTTTTTTTTTTATCAAATTAATGCAAATCATTAGTTTTTGATGTGTTAATCCATGTGTTGATGTATGAACTTGATTTTATTTACCAATTTAATTTGTTGCGCATTATTTAACCATAATCAGATTTACAGTAGCCTAGTGTTTTGTTTTTGTGAAAGAAGTCACTTATCACCTAGGCTGCATTTATTTGATAAAAAACACTAAAAACATAATAATGTGAAATATTATTACAATTTAAAATAACTGTTTTCTTTTGTAATATATTTTAAAATTTAATTTATCAAAGCGGAACTTCAGCATCATTACTCCAGTCTCCTCATGATCCTTGAGAAATCATTCTAATATACTCATTCTGTGCTCAATAAACATTTATTATTATTATCAATATTGAAAACAGCTGAGCTGCTTAAAATTATTGTGGAAACCCTGATCCATTTTTTTAATATATTTTTTTAGGATTCTTTTATAAATAGAAAGTTCAAAAGAACAGCATTTATTTGAAATAGAAATCTTTTTTTTAAACATTTTTAAACAAGTTTACAATAAGGTTTCATTAGTTAATGTTAGTTAATGTATTAACTAACAATGAACAAAACATTTGTTACAGTAATCTTTGTTAATGTTATTTAATAAAAATATACTCGTTCATTTATTGTTTATTCAGGTTAATTCACAGTGCATTAATGTTAACAATTATAAATTTTTTATAATGTATCAGTACATGTTGAAATTAACATTAATTTAGATTAATAAATGCAGAAGTATTGTTAATTCTTAATTCATGTTAACTAGTTAACTAATGTTGACTATTGAAACGTCATTGTAAAGTGTTACCAAAAAATGTTTTTACTGTGACTTTTTATCAATTTAGTGCATCCTTGCTGAATAAAATTATTAATTTCTTTAAAAAAAATCTTACTGACCCCAAACTATTGAGCAGCATTTTATCTCAATAAAATGTGTGGATGGACTGCTTTCATCATCAGGTTTTTACATTTCTTTTCATCTGATCTGTGTGAGTACTTGTTTATCGTTGAAGAAGAAGAATTCTGACCTGCAGTTAACCTCTTCGAATTTTTATTGTCTTATGATTTTCACATATGCCTCACTGATGTTGCAGGGTGAAATTCTTGTACACAATGTTTTTTTGCGGGCGAGTCCGACTGTTGGCGGTGCTGCTTATCAGATGGCTAACCAATCTATCCTGCTCTATGACATTTTTACCTCGTCTTTTCCGAGGAATTCTTCACATTCTCTTGTTTTTAGTAAGTCTCAAAAGTGTACCCACTCACTACACACTCATCCATGTTATCTCTGATGTCCCTGTTATCTTGGCATCGGCACCTTGCCCAGACCTGCAGTTTATTTGAGGAACACAGAAACTCATAAACAAGCACAGTATTACTTAGAATTATGAAGCAAATAGTAATTATGTTATACAGATACGCTCTTGCGAAATGGAGTTGTTTGGGTTGATACTATTTTAAGTCAATGAAGTGATCTTTTTCTTTTTAAAGTGGTAGAACATGAATAGAAGTGATCACATTTACAGTAATTCCCTTTCACCATCTAAAAATATAAATATTTAACCATTAATAATCATTTATTGAATAAATAATTGGTCACACTTTAGTTTGGGGAACATTTTGACTTTTGGCTCAAACTCATAGTTTATGACTAGTTTATGGGTGAGAGTAGGATGTATGGTCATGCAGAATAAGGCATCAATATGTGATTTATAAGTACTAATAAACAGCCAATATAGTACAAGTTAAGCAACTAGTAGTGAGAATTGGTCCCCGAATAATTTATTTTAATACTAGGCCTACTATGCTACTACTACTAATAAGGTTTTATTTCTTCTTCATACTCGTCATTAAACTCAATTTTGAACGCTACTTTTAGAAGTTCATTATAATTCTGATTTAGTCAAAGCACATCTGTTACAGTTTGATTGTTGCCATTGATTCCCTTATTGAATCTTGAATCCCCTACATTCCAACATTTATTTGTTTTAGAGATTCTGAGCAGCTCCGTCCGTCTTCAGCCATGATCTGATATACCTCTTTAGGAAAATTCATCTTCCCTCCTGACATGATGCTGTTTATTATGGCTTTGAGCTGCATGGGAGGTTTGAAGATCAGTATCTCCTAAGATGATTTTTTTTTCTTTTTTTTTTTTTTTCTGTACTTAGTGGAGGTCATTGACCGAGAGTAGGTACAGTGGCGATGTTGAAGTATCGTCAAATACCCGGTGCTAGTCTAAATGCCAGTTCTGATGTTTTTCCTAAGGATATTGTTTTGCCTTGCACTGTATCCACATGTTTTTTGTTGTCAGCTCATCTTGTACTGTGAATGGAGGTTCTCCTTTAATTGTTTCCATCCAGTTGAGCTGGAGTGATATGGGTGTTGTTACATCCTGGGTTGGTCCAATGCCATATTCACCACATTAACTGTTAAACACAAATACTCACGCATGCATACTTTATATTTATCTGGTGAGCTGTGTAGAACTTTATTTATGGTGCGCAACTCAGTCATTTTTTGTTTATGTTTCGCTGAGTCATATGGACTTATGACACCTACATTTACATTAATTCCTTTAGCAGATGCTTTTACAAATGAGGAATACAAACAGGCAAATCAACTTAAGGAGACAATAAACATGAAAAGTGAGAAGTTTCATGCCTCGTTCAGAACATTACAAGCTAGAACAGGAATACAGGGATAAGCATAGAAGAAGATTATTGTTTGTTTTTCCAGCAGGGTGCAGTTTAGTGCTCGTGGATGAGATGAGTTCTCAGCTGTTTCTTGAATATTTTCAGGGATTCAGCTGTTTGGATAGGGTTGGGAAGATCATTCGAGTAAGCAACAGTGAACAAAAACCTTCTGGAAAGTGATTTTGAGCCACTCTGTGATGATAACACGAGGTGCAAAGTGGAGGTAGGAGGGTCCGGATCAGTTGTCGTCCTGTAGGCAAGAACTTGATGCAAGCCGCAACCAATAAGCAGTGCAGAGCGATAAACGGGTGCTTTCGTGGGCTCGTTGAAGACCAGTAATGTTGTTGCAATGTGGACCATTTGTAGATGTTTGATTGCCTATCCAGCCAGACGAGCATCACAACAGTGGTTTGGATGCGTTGCATTATAGTGCAACACCAAGTGTTTTTAGTTACTGATGCAATTTTAATAAAGCACTATTTGCAGTCAGAGGGAATGAACAAAAAGTATTTTGCTGGTCACATAATCTTGTTATTAGTAGGGATGCACCGATATGAACATTTTGGCCGATACCGATAACCGATTATTCTTTATATTCGAAAGCCGATAAATCTAAATCCAAATTATTATATAATTTTTGAGAGCCTGAATACAAAAACAAGTCTCACCCTTAAAATCCATGTCCCAAGCACACAATTATAATGTTCTCATTATAATTTTATGTAGCCTATATGACAGACTTGCGTTGCACTTAACTATATTTTCCTTTTTGAAGTGATTCCAATCATATTTCAAGCACTTCAAGCAACATAATGTTGAAAGTGCGCATCTGAAGTGTCTCCACTGAAGGAAATAATAAATTATTTATCAGCTTTAATATATCTGCCTAATTTTCTTATTGGGCCGATAACGATAACATAAAAAATGAACATTTATCGTCCGATACCGATTTGGTGGCCGATATATTGTGCATCCCTATTATGCTACTGATACCTTTGTAAAAAAAAAAGAAAAAAAAGCCGTATAGCCATATAGAGTTATATTAAACAATATCCTGGCTCTACCAAGCTTTATAATGGGAGTGAATAGGACTTAGATTTTGAAGCCCCAAAAAAGCGCATCCATCCATGATAGAAGTAACCCATACGGCTCCAGAGGGTTACTAAAGGCCTTCTGAAGTGAAGTGATGTGTTTTTGTAAGAAAAATATCCATTTTCAAATATCCAAAAAATGTGCGTAGTATGGATTACTTTAATGATAGAAGGAAGCACTTTTTGTAACTTCAAAATCTCAGTTACTATTCACTCCCTTTATAAAGCTTGGATGAGCCAGGATACTTTTTTTAATATAACTCAGATTGTGTTTGGCTGAAAGAAGAAAGTCATATGCAGCTAGGATGGCTTGAGGGGAGTCAATTATTTGATTTTTGGGGGATACTTTAAGTAGGACTTAAGTACATCTTTGTATGTAATTCCATAATTACCTCTATTGTCTTCTGCTACCACAGAAACCGAAAATTCTCGGGCTAGCAGCATTTGTCCAAATTTCAATCTTAACCATTGTATTTCATCAGAAACGATCTGAAAACAGGGCTTTAAGTGTAAAATACCGAACTTGTCCTTTA
Source organism: Leuciscus leuciscus (assembly GCF_965113295.1). NCBI lineage: Eukaryota > Metazoa > Chordata > Actinopteri > Cypriniformes > Leuciscidae > Leuciscus > Leuciscus leuciscus. The sequence continues at coordinate 26,281,996 of NC_138737.1, read as the reverse complement.
AAGTATAATAACTTTAAATGTAATAGCATATAACACACTATTACAAAGTGCACTTTAAAAAAACAGTCATGAAAGTGTACTCTATTTAAGTACACTTAAATGGCCTTTTATTTCATTAATATATTGTCTGCAAGTACGGTTAAAAAAAAATCCACTTTACTGACTTTCTATTAACTATAAGTGACTTTGCAACGTGTCAACTAACTAGACTGGTAGTATACTGTTAGGTTTTAGGGTTTGGCATAGTAGAATAAGTTGACATGTATTTGCAAAGTTAGTAAAATGGACTATCCACAAAAAAGTGTTACCACATATACAGTAAGTGTAATATTTGAAGTACACTATAAATGCACATTTAATACAATTAAGTGAACTTCTTTTTTTTCACACCGGATGATTGGAGTCTTCATGATGTGAGTGTACATGTCTTTAAACTAATTTAAAAAGTGTTGTTCTTTTTGTTTTGTTTTTTGGTAAAACTTTTTAAAGAGGAAAAAGCTACCAAGTACACATTTTAATTCTAAATCAGTGATGAACACATTGTCTTGTCATTTATTTAAGCTTAAACCATCATAAATGTAGGCCTATTTCTGACACTCATTCTGAGCCCAACAAATATAATATCTTTAATAGACTTTTTTAATTTCATAATTTGAGCATTTTTGTCAGCTCAAACATTCTTTTGCCCCTCATACATACAATTCCACACAATTTTATATACAGACTTTGAAAGGTAGACTGATGTGCTTGCCTAAAATGTATTTAATATCAATAAGTATTCATCTGACATTTCATTTTCGGTTTCCCTTTGTAATCTCACTTAAATAATACATCTATCTCTACCACTGTACCTGATCAAAAACCTGAACAAAAACACATGTGCCTAAAATCCTGTTCTCATATTTGTCCTGTTAAACACAACAACAAAACTCCATCATTTGATATTATAGTGCTAAAATTGCCACAACTGTCCAATACTTGCTAGAAAGGCTTTTTAAGGAAATCAGGGAAAGAGGAAGTTGACTGTATAGACTTGGTATGAGATGGCATTGTGATCAGTGCAAACAGGAAAAATTCAAAAAACAAGATTTTTGACCAGTATCACATTAAGCATAGAAAGTGATATTATACAACAAATAGGTGAATGTGTTCCCTCTCAGCACACTGTCAAAAATACATTCCAGAATAAGAGGATCAGGTGCTTGCTTATGTTGTAGGCCTATAATGAAAAAAAGAAATTCTAAAATATGTGTGTAGAGTCCAGAATATTGTAATGGTTGAAGGAGTGTAAGGGTTTTTTTTTGTTTGTTTTGTTTTTTTTTGTCAGAATTTTCAAAATAAACTAAAAAAATAGCAGCATTGAACAGATAAATCTGATGAGGGCCACAGTAAAAAATAAAAATAAAAATATATATTTTTTTTTTAACAGGGATTCATGGTATATTTATTATCGGATAATATTGGATGTATATATTTTATTTGTGTATACTTGATTACCTTTGTCGTCATCTAACACTCACTTAAAGTTAATCTTTAAATACAGTAAGAATTTGTCAAAAGCGCAATTTAATCTTTAGAGAATCTCAAAATATAGATTTTATTACAAATTCGTAATTGATTTTAGTTTAGATTTATTTAGACTAAATAGTGTAGAATCATTGGCTATTTATCTGGTTTTATCAGCATCAACCAGAATTTTAATATCAGCGCATCCCTATTTTGAGTTAATGAAGAATTGGCCTTTCTCTACTACTTTTTACAACAGCAACCATATTTGAAAAATCCATTGCAAATTGGTGAAGCCGTCTACACGTTCTCGGGAGAGTTCAGGTTTGCTTGCAACGTTAGAGTGGGAAATCTTGTAGCTTATATTGAGGTTGCTGGACTGGGAAAAATCAGTGGACTACTGAACCTGTACAACACAGAAATATTAACGTGGCAGGCATTTTACACATTCACAGCTAAAATGTGGGGGTTAAAATAAATAATAATAATTTAGTATAGATATTGTACAAAATCTAAACTTTTAATATTTAAAAAAAACACACTGTGCTTGGAAAGTCTATAACGTCTAGAGTTCTTGTGTCCCATGTATTTGAAGAAGTCCATACTCAGAACATAGCACTGAAAAACATGTTGGAGGACCTACTGGTCTGATTCATTTTTTTGGCAAACAAACTAGACCAAACCGGGCTGAAGTGGATTGCTCCTGTACTCCAGTACTTAATAGAACGTTAGCGGTATCAGATCGCTCCATATTGCACTCCTTCATGAGCAGTACCAGTTCTGTCGTTCTCTCCATAGACGGGCTGTTTGTGAGAAAGTTCTCATAGCGCTTGCCTCTCTATGGTTTTATCTTTGCACTCTTCTGTCTTTCAGTTTTGGAGCAGGCTCCCCTGATGGCTTTCATGGATGTTTTTTCTGGGCCCTTGTGGTCTCTGCTGGGGAAGTCCCGCCAACTATGATGTAAGTCAGTCCTTTTCCCTGTTTCTTCTTCCTCAGCGTCCTTTCATTTCAGCCATGCTAGAGACTCTCAGCCATCCTGCTCCTCTTGGTTACAGCTGGAGGAAATAAATAATAAGTGTTAAAGCTGAAGTACGTAATGTTTTCAATATATTTTGTAACTTTTTAAATACCTTTCTTACTCCAACTGAATATGTAGAAACAAGTATAAGAACCATTTGTAGGTGCAATAATCAAAAATTGGGCCCTATTTTAACGAACTAAGCGCATAGTATAAAGCGCACGACGCAAGTGCACTTAGGGCGTGTCCGAATCCTCTTTTGCTAGTTTAACGGCGGGGAAAATGGTCTAAAAGGTAGGGCTGTACTCAACCAAAGAAAATCTTGGTCGACTGAAGTCCTGAAATTTTCGACTAAAAATCGACTAAAATCGACTAAAAATGACGGTAGAAAAAGAAAAAAAAAACGTTACATTAATTAGATGCGCACTGTGCGCAGTACTTGGTAGCCTTGTTGTCCGCCTAAATTAATTATAAATAAACATTAAAAAAATTGTAGGCTATTTGCAGTATATTAAATCGTTTTTGACCTAATTATTTTGCACTGAAATGAGTCTGACACACGAGTCTGTCGGCTCTGACAGCGTTGCATCACGTGAACCTGCGCAATATCATAGCTTATGATTTCCGAAAATAGTACTATGTTGTCAACTAGTGATATCATCACAAGAACTGTTGAGGAATATGCAACATAATTTAGACAATTATTTTTGCAATATGTTATAATAATAATTTATAACTGTCAGACACTATCATTTCACCGTGCATGTCCTCGCACCGAGCGAGGCTGAACATGAGCTCAGCTTCGCAGCTGAGACACGAATAGACTATTAACTTAAAGCTTTTACTCTTAATAAACACAAAAGGCACGTTCACTTTAATAAAAAAATAATATTTATTAAACAAACCAGATCAAGAGCAGAAACGAAATAAAGTGCATAACTGAAAAATAAAGCATCCTAGGCTCAAAACTAACACAACCAACAGCACAGCGCAATTGCGCATTAGGCTCCAAATAAAAAATTTAAAAGTTAGGTTATCACACTAAAACATTGAAATATGCAGCTAACGCAGACAAGTGAGCTTACCACTTTTAGATGATAGGCTATATCATGTTTGTCGTCGAGCTGTGGAAAACTGTTGCTTGCAAACTTTGCATTCGACCTTTTTCCTGTTATCAATTTTAACAAAATGCTGCCACACTGTCGATTTCTTTGTTGTTGACATGTTAGAAGAGGACTGACTATTAAACGCTCTCACAATTAAATAAATAATATTCAGCATCAAACCTTCTATAGTTATCGCTCTCTCTTGGGTTGGGCTAATCCAAAAAAGGTGAAAACAAGGGGGGTGTTCTGAAGACAGACTGTTACAGTGAAACAAGGGTACTCTGAAAACACCCCCATTAGCAGTTAGTGCTTTCCACCTGATGAAATGAGCGCGCCTCAGCGCGGCAAAACTGATTAAATAAATGCGGCAAAACTGATGAAATGAACGCGGCAAAAAATCGATCAATCAGAATTTTGGTCGAACCAGAACGTATCGACCAATTAATCGACTAATCGACTGGGACAGTACAGCCCTACTAAAAGGGTTGTCCCTATTCTCTTAATGAGTAGTGGGTGTGTTTTGGGCGTAACATGCAATAAACCAATCAGTGTCCTTTCCCATTCCCTTGGGAAATTTCCCATTCCCTTCCCATTTCCCATGACGGATTCGCTATTTACATGGCGGAATTTGCCAGATTAAAACTGAACGCATCTCCAGAGAGCAAATGGATCTGCTCGTGCGCGAGGTTAAAGCGAGCAAGCAGACCTTCTACGGGACAATCCGGATTCCACCATATCTTTATGCACACAAAAATAATCTTTTACATTGTGATCCTTTTATTTTTAGTGTACGCGCCCGCCTGTAGCTGCCCTTTAAATAAAAATAAATAAATAAATACTGCGCCATTGACTTTAAACCCATTTTTTGTTGGTCATTGGCGCAGTCTATTTCAGTTGCCTCAAAATATCAATGCCCCAACAATGTGCCTGAACACACCTTGTTTTCAGACCAATACGCCCATGGGAGCACAAATGGGCGCAAATGAATTTGCTATTCAAACAAGGTGGCGCTGGACGTGGAAAAAGATAACTGCGTCGGGCTAGCAAACTAGCAAAAAACACTTGTGCCTGGCGCCACATTCCGCCTAGTGAATGATAAGGCCTATTGTCTGATACAGCAACATTAGATTAACCGAGATTGGGGAGTTAGCGGTACTATATGTTTCTGACCACAGACAGGGAAGTGTTCTGTTTGGGGAAAAAGTAATTTTTTGGTGATGCAGAAATGATACACGTCACCTCTAAGGGTTACAAAAATTGTACAAAACAACATGTTTGGAAATTCAAAAGAAGCAGTCTGATATTACATTGATTTAGTGGTCAAAGCTGTCCACACTGTTAAAGTCAGTATGAACGGCAACATTGCCAAAGACACTGGCTGCATGTCTAAATGCAAATCTTGTTCTGACAGTCACTGGCTTGTAAAAGGCATTAACTTGTCAAATGCTATTTGGATGGACTAGTACCCCCTTCCCCTGCTGCATGCCAGTTCCCAAATTCAGGGTTTCTTAGCTTTAAAAATCTGTTGGATATGGCAGATTCCTTCAACTCAAACTGATGGGACACAGATATTTGCTTTTGATAATAAATCTAAACCGCGTTGGCACCTTAATGCATGCTGGTCAGTCACTGATAATTAAATTCAGTCCCAAAACGACCATTGAGATGTTTAGGGTTCTAAAGATTTGATTATTTTTTGGAAAGAAAATACTTTTATGCAGCAAGAATGCTTTAAATTGCTCAAAAGTGACTATTCATAAAAGAATCCTGAAAAAATTTTAGCATGGTTTCCATAAAAATATTAAGCAGCACAACTGTTTTCAACATTGACAACAATAAGAATTGATTCTTACACTGAAAATCAGCATATTATATGATTATATGGAGTGATGATGCTGAAAATCAAGCTTTGCTTTCACAGGAAAAAAATACAATTTAAAGTCCCCATAATAATACAGTGCATTATTCTACATTATATTTACCATTATATATAGTAGTTTACTGTAGTACTGACACTAAAACTCTGAAAACCTGATTTTTTTCTGACACTATATATTGTTACACCCCTACACCCTTGCCTAATTTAGTTTATGCAGTTCTATGAATATGCAAATTAGTCCCGCCTCCACTCACACCAGCTAAGATATCCACTCACTGATGATCACACGTTGACGTGATTGGCTACAAGGTAGTTTGTGACATCAGAAACACCAGCGATTTCAAATGGCATTTTTGAGACTGTCTTTGGTTCACTGCAGTTTTAAGGAGAAAAGACTTAGCAATGGTGTTGACTTATGAATTTGCACATGGTTTGTCTTAAAGCATATTAAAAACACCTCATAGACATATAAACAACATTAAAAGCTTGATTTTTTTTACCACAGGGGGACTTTAAATTATAAGAAAATAGAAAACCCAGACAGCAACATAGTGTCGGTCCAGATCCGGGCCACATCCGGTACATGAGGATTCAACGCTTACCTGATGTGGGCCGACACTATGTTGCTGTCTGGGAACAGTCATTTTAAATTGTAATAATATTTCACAATATTACTGTTTTTGCTGTAGATTTGATCTTGTAAATGCAGCCTTGGTGAGCATAAGAGACTGCTTTCAAAAACATAAAAAAAAAGATCACCCAACCCAAACTTTTGAATGTTAATGTAAGAAATTTGAACCCGTTTCACCTTTCAGTTTTTTTTTTTTTTTTTGGGTCATGTCTCATCTTGCCTAGGCCAGCAAATGAGCTAGGAGTGCAAACTGGTGCATCTTCATAAAAATATGTGCATCACGCTTCAGTTTCGTGGTTAATCTGTAGTAGATGGGTGACATTCTGATAATTAGAATTGACTTGACGGTTTGATCTGTGGGCGCAGCAGTTATAGTGCACATACTCCAGTCGACCAGTCTACGACATCTCAAACCCATTCCATTGTCAAGCTCCTCTGCTTCCTCTAATGAAGACTGGCTGGCCGAGTGATACTTTTGCCAATGATATTCTCAGTTAAGCATCCCTCATCTCATAGCGCCCTCTCGTTAACCTCGTCACACTGCTGTGAGCCCTAACTCTTCTTCTTCTCCACTATTTTCTTTCGCTTTAAATGCCTGAGATTCTGATCCTATCTCGGCTACTGTACAAGTCTCCACAGGAACACATAAACAATACCAAGCGTTTATGTGCTATCTGAGGGAAGAGGAAAAAACAAAATGAGAAATGTTCCGAGAGTGCCCGGCCCACCACTCGATCCTCAGGGGGGGCAGCGTGATGGAATATAAGATGACCAGATACATTTCCTAGGTAAAAGGTCTCGGTTTAATTGTCAAAATACAATGGAATAAGACATTTTGGTCCCACTTTATATTACTATGTAATAACATTTAAATGAATCCATAGACACTTTCATAGCCTGCTATGAAGATTTGACAAAGTGGATGTCTTTTTACATCTTACAATTTTCTACATCTTAACGAATCCAAGACGGAAATCATTCTATTTTGGTCGTGTCTGCTACAGCAATCTAAAGACTAAACTTAAGAAATTTGAACCAAATATGAGATTTTGCATAAACAACTTGGGTATCCTAATTGAGAGCAACCTTGAAATGGATAACCAAATTAATACTGTTGCCCGGTCTAACTTCTTTCATCTTCTTCAAAACAGTGTACATGTTCCGAATTGAGTTCTCTTTCACGTCTTCTTGTGCTTGAATGCTTTAAGGATGTAAGGGGCAGGATGTAGTAACACTTGAGTCATTACTATTACCTTACAAAAACCTCAAAAACTTACAATGACTTATCATGCTGTTAACTTTAGAATACTGTTACAGATAATTTGTAATTCCTTCTGACGAGAATCATTTCTAGTGGTTTACCATGATCTTCACTCTAGACTAATTATACATTATGCGTTACTCTCATTAATTATAAACCACATATAGTAGTTCTTATTTTTCCTCCAAGAGGTATGAAAAAATAGTAGCTACTGATAATAGTAGCTAGTAGCTAAGAGTGAACTACCGCATTCAACTGAGCGCTGTTACTTACTCATTCAATAAAATGAGTTTCTTGTGAGTTAGTATTAGTAACTAGGGGTGTGTTCACACTTGGCTCTAATAATGACAGTTGGCTCTAAAAATCAAAAAGTGCAGTAGCTGCATTATAGTTTCTGTTCATTTTTCAGAGCATACAGTATAGTCATGAAAACTGGTTTCCCATAGCTCTCCAGTCAGTTAAGCCAGGTTTCATTGATTGGTTATTGCCTGGATTGCTTTGTGAAGTTGAGTAAGTATGCTACTCTCTTTGCTGCTACTGTCACACAAACAGATGTATGCATGACGTGTTATGTTCCCAGATATTATAGAGTGCAACAGCGACTGTCCACTTTTTCCAGTGAGTTTTTCCTCATTTATTTTCTCAATAGAGAACCGCCCAGGACAAACTTTGGCCATCAAACTTTTTCATTGAACGTTGGCCATCTGACTGTTGCACTATTGTTTTGTTACCTCGACATGCACCATCCGCTTTGATTGACATCATGACATGATCCATGTTATTGGTGTTTGTGTTCATAACGCTTTTCATGGACACCCAGCCGAGGCTAATGTTTCACTGTGAGCTCCAAAATGGAATAATCCCCATGGTGCATTGTCCATACATTTGAGAAAATATATTAAAGTGCCCCTATTATGCTGTTTTAAAGTTTCCTAATGTTGTTTTGGAGACTCATACAACGTCAAAAAACTGTTTCATTTCCTCATATACATTTGCACATCACCACATTTTCAATGATTCTCAAACGACTCGTCAGATAAATCAGTCTCTCTAAACTTTCCGCGAGCTACTCTGCTCTGATTGGCCAGACATCGCAGTCTGTTGTGATTGGTTTACCACGCACAGCGCTCGTGTGGATAAACAAAAACGTCCATTGCCATAACAACATCAGGTCTGCGTGTCCTGAGGCTTCATACACCGTAAACTAAACACAGTAACAAACAATGACGTTGATTTTACCATATCAATCTGAGCGCGAGTCTGATGATGAAACATTGGGAAGAATTCATTGAACCCGAACCTCCATCGCAAGGACGACTCGAGCAGGACGTTTCTCAGTGATACACTACTCAGTTTGAGGTACATTATGAGATGTTGCAACTGTAATTCCTCACCATCAGCATTAACAAGTGCATGTCCATCAACAAACCAATTATTTTACTTATGCTGTAGGCCTACTTATTTATTTACCAAGTATTTTTCTAATTTATTGTGGTGAACATGTGGAAACTGTATCAATAACAGTGCTTACATTAGCCGAGCTCTAGCGTGAATGACTGATGTAACATAAACGTGGGTAAAACAATTCTTGGTCCATGCTTAATCTTTACTCAAAGTAGTGAGAACGACAAACAATCTGCATTAATATACACAGTTTTAGGTAATAGTGGCCCACAACTGATATGCAGAAGTATTTCAGTAAGACAGTAATAATGTGAGTTAGCCAGAAGCAGGAGACCTACACAATATAAAACTCAAAACTAAGTATTTTGAACACCATCTTTCAAGAGCAAGCGGTTTGCGAATTCTGGATTGAACTCCGAGATTTGAGCAGCAGTCGTCTGTCAGTAAAATAAAGGGAACACAGCAAATGTTTAGGATTATACTGCTGTGGTATTGTGGTAAAGATGAATTTTAACCACTGATCCTTCACATTTGTAGAGCACAGCTTCTTCCCGACATGATGCTATCCAGTCGGAATCAGCTGCAGGTTTGAGGGCGTTCAAGTTCCCTTTCGTCAGCAGGGAACTCCGACGCCTCGTCGGGGGAGTTCCCCTGACGAATTGGGATCACGCTAGGGAGCCAATTGCCTTCGAGAGAGTTAACAACGAGCCAATGAAAGAGAAACTGAATTGGCATGCAATATTTGCATTCCGCGGCCCGCCTACCAGCGCGGGTATAAAAGGCGGAAGTAAACATTGCGCAATGCTTATCGCCTCGGAGCCGAACAGGATTGCATTGTCTGCTGCTGTTTCCGCCTGAGAAGTTTTCTTTGAGTTTTTTCAACGAGTCTCTCTTCAGGAAGAGTCCTCTTTGGTGCCGGTGTTACAGCCTCTTCAGCGATCGCCGCTTTCTACCAGCTGTGCTTATAAAAAAAAAGAAAAAAAAGCCGTTTTCACGGCTGGTATTGAGTGCCCACACGGGCTTGCAGTTTCCCCGTGTGTGGCCGCGGTGGGTCCCTGTGTGCTTCGGCACTTGAAAGAGAGGTTCTCTCTCTTTCCTGAAAGAGCTTTTGCGGGCGACCTGCGCCTTTGTCTACGTGACAAAGATGTCATCTCGCCCGTGTGTTTCTGGATGCGGTAGACTTTTGTCTCAGGGTGATGGTCACAGATACTGTGTCTCGTGCTTGGGCTTAGCGCACGCAGAGGCAGCATTTGTGAACGAGTCATGTTCTCATTGTGGGAACATGACTCTGGCGGCGCTCCGCTCAAGACTAAGTATCCTTCAGCGGAAAGTTGCTGAAGGTGTCCCTTCAGTCTACACCCGATCTAGTTCGTCTGCTGGTTCAGTCCAGCAGGCGACTACTTCGGCTGTGGCTGTTGGTGAGCGTATGAGGGTTACAGTGCGGAATATCTCGCCAGGTGAAAGATCCTCACGAGGTTCCCACTCCTCAGTAGCGCCGCTGCCATCGGTGCCCCCGTTGGAGCCGCTGGAGCCGCCCCGTGCGGTTCCGGTAGTCTCCTTCGGAGCGCCACCTGAAGATGCGATGTCTATCGCTGCATCGGAGGGAGAGCGGTCATCCTCTGGTGACGAATCGGCGGGTCTACCCCCTTCGGGTGTGGTGGCCGCGCCCGAGCCGGATCCTGAGATGGCCGCTATGCTTGCCCGGGCGGCCGCGAAGGTCGGGCTCGTGTGGAACCCTCCACCGTGTCCCGAGCCTTCGCGGCTCGATGATTGGTGTATCGGGGCGGGCCGCGCTGGTTCTCAGCGTCCCGCTCCGGTCCCATTCTTCCCGGAGGTGCATGAGGAGTTGACGAAGTCGTGGACGGCACCCCTGACTGCCAGACACAGACCGACTCACTCCTCCTCCCTCACCACTCTGGATGGTGGGGCGGTGAAGGGATACGAGGGAATCCCCCCAGTGGAGCGGTCGGTTGCGATGCAATTGTGTCCGAAGACCGCTTCCACTTGGCGGGGTGCCCCTTCACTCCCCTCCCGCGCCTGTAGGTTCTCCTCCGGTCTGACCGAGAAGGCCTACACGGCGTGTGGAGAAGCCGCTTCCGCCCTGCATGCCATGGCGCTGCTTCAGGTTCACCAGGCCAAAGCGCTTCATGACATGCAGCAGGGTGGTCCCGACCCAGGGGTGCTGCAGGAGCTGCGTGTGGCGACGGACTTCGCCCTCCGGGCGACGAAAGTCACCGCACGTTCTCTGGGACGGGCGATGTCCACTTTGGTGGTCCAGGAGCGCCACCTTTGGCTTACCCTCGCGGATATGCGGGATTCAGAGAAAGCTAGATTTCTGAATGCCCCCATATCCCGAGGGGGCCTTTTCGGCGACGCGGTGGGGGACTTCGCCCAAGAGTTCTCCGCCGCCCAGAAGCAGTCTGAGGCGCTTCGGCATGTCCTGCCCAGGAGACGGAATGCTGCTGGTCCGTCTTCTGCGGCCGAAGAACCTCAGTCTGCTCGTCGCCGAGGGCGCCCTCCTGCGGCCGCTTCCGCTCCTCCTCCTGGGCAGCAGTCCAACCCCAGGAGGCGGGGTTCAGGTCGCAAGAGGGCTCCCCCGCCCGCTCAGCCGCCTCCGACCCCCAAGAAGAAGACCAAAGGGAAGAGGCGTTCCTGAGACGGGCGACCCAGAGGACCGAAGAGCTGCTCTACAGGAGGGGGCCTCTGCTCCCCTCCTTCCCCCGGAGGAGGGCCGGGTGGAGAATCCTATGTTGGTTTTTTCTGTTCCGCCGCCGACCAGCCGGTCGGTGGTACCCAAAACTTCAATAAAAGAGCAATTTCTTCCTCCTCTGGGTCATTCACGGTTGGGACTGCTGAACAAGCAGTCTCTCCCGTTAGAGAGTGGGACGGCAGTGTGCGCCACCCTTGGGTCTCGCCACTCTCAGTCCCCTCTCCCCAGCTCTCAGATAGCAGTGGCGCCACCTCGGTCACGCCACTCCTGTCTGCCGCTGGGCGGGAAGGTGGCGAGACCAGCAGCCGCCCTCGGGCCTTGCTCCTTGTCTCCCCCCCTTCCCTCGCCAGGCGACAGCCCGCAGCAGAACACTCTCGGGTCTGTCCCCCGGCGGAAGCAGGTAGGTGTTGTCCAAGTACACACCCAGACCCCGCTCTCGGCCGCTACAATGCCACCGGAGCCGTGTCCCTGCCTTCCGCCTCGCTGCCCCTCCGCGGGTACGCCGGCGGTGCGGGTGGGCTCGTTGCGGCAGTTTCTCGGAGCCTGGCTAGCGCTCCCGAGGCCGTCGCACTGGCTCATTCGCACCATCCGGCTCGGCTATGCAATTCAGTTTGCACGCCGGCCTCCCAAGTTCAGGGGCATCCACTTCACCCGTGTGCGTCCAGTGGATGCTCCTGTCTTGCGGAAAGAGATCGACGCCCTGCTGGCGAAGGACGCGATCGAGCCGGTCCCTCCAGCCGATATGAGGTCAGGGTTTTACAGCCCTTACTTCATTGTACCCAAGAAAGGCGGTGGGTTACGGCCAATCCTGGACCTGCGTGTATTGAATCGGGTCCTGCACAAGCTCCCCTTCAAGATGCTCACGCAGAAACGCATTTTCGAATGCATCCGTCCCCAGGATTGGTTTGCAGCGATCGACCTGAAGGACGCGTACTTTCATGTCTCGATTCTTCCCCGACACAGACCATTTCTTCGGTTTGCTTTCGAGGGTCGAGCATATCAGTACAAGGTCCTACCCTTCGGGCTGGCCCTGTCGCCCCGTGTCTTCACGAAAGTCGCGGAGGCGGCCATTGTTCCCATGAGAGAGCAAGGCGTTCGCATTCTCAACTATCTCGACGACTGGCTCATTCTGGCGCACTCGCGGGATGTGTTGTGCGATCACAGGGACATGGTGCTCCGGCACCTCAGTCAGTTGGGGCTTCGGGTCAACTGGGACAAGAGCAAACTCTCCCCTGTGCAGAGGATCTCTTATCTCGGTATGGAACTGGACTCGGTCGCCCAGACTGCGCGCCTCACGGAGGAACGCGTCCAGTCAGTGCTCAACTGCCTCAAGTTTTTTCAAGGCAAGTCAGCGGTCCCACTGAAACAGTTTCAGAGGCTCCTGGGGCATATGGCAGCCGCAGCCGCAGTAACGCCGCTCGGTCTGTTGCATATGAGACCGCTCCAGCACTGGCTTCGCGATCGAGTCCCGAGGTGGGCGTGGCAGAGCGGCACGTTCCGGGTCAAAGTCACCCCGCACTGTCGCCAAACCTTCACCCCTTGGTCGGATCCTGGGTTTCTACGGGCCGGAGTGCCCCTAGTCCAGGTTTCCAGGCATGCTGTGGTTTTCACAGATGCTTCTGCCAAGGGCTGGGGGGCCACGTACAAAGGGCATGCAGTCTCGGGTCTGTGGACGGGGCCCCAGCTGCATTGGCACATCAACTGCCTAGAGTTGCAAGCAGTACGCTTGGCCTTGTGTCGCCTCAAGGGCCTTCTCAAACACAAGCATGTACTGGTCCGTACGGACAGCACTGCGACCGTTGCGTACATCAACCGACAAGGTGGTCTACGCTCCCGTCGTATGTCGCGACTCGCCTCCCACCTCCTCCTGTGGAGTCAGAAGCATCTGAGGTCGCTTCGTGCCGTTCATGTCCCCGGGGAGCTCAATCGTGTGGCCGACGAGCTTTCACGTCGGTCCCCCCTTCCGGGAGAATGGCGACTCCATCCCCAGGTGGTCCAGCTGATTTGGCGAATCTTCGGAGCCGCACAGGTAGACCTGTTTGCCTCTCCGGACACGACCCATTGCCAGTGGTATTACTCCCTGACCGAGGGAACTCTCGGCACGGATGCCCTGGCACACAGCTGGCCCCGGGATCTACGCAAATATGCGTTTCCCCCAGTGAGCCTTCTTGCACAGACACTGTGCAAGGTCAGGGAGGACGAGGAGCAGGTCCTTTTGGTGGCCCCGTATTGGCCAACCCGGACTTGGTTCCCAGAACTCATGCTCCTCGCGACAGCCCCTCCTTGGCCGATTCCTCTGAGGAGGGACCTACTTTCTCAGAGAAGGGGCACCCTAGTGCACCCGCGTCCAGACCTTTGGAAACTCCATGTCTGGTCCCTGGACGGGACGCGGAGGTTCTAGATGGCCTGCCACAGGCAGTGGTAGATACCATCTCTTCAGCTAGAGCCCCCTCTACGAGGCGCCTCTATGCTCTGAAGTGGAACCTGTTCGTCGGCTGGTGTTCTTCCCACGGGGAGAACCCACGAACTTGCCCGATCAGAGTTGTGCTCTCCTTCCTACAAGAGGGCTTGGAGCGAAGGCTGTCTCCCTCCACCCTCAAAGTGTATGTTGCTGCAATATCCGCACATCACGATGTAGTTGATGATAAGTCCGTGGGGAAGCACGACCTGGTCATCAGATTCCTCAAGGGTGCTAGGAGGTTAAATCCACCTCGCGATTTGCACCCTGTACCCTCTTGGGACTTGACTTTAGTGCTTAGAGCGCTTCAAAGTCCTCCCTTTGAGCCTTTGCTGACAGTCGAGCTTAATATCCTGTCCATTAAGACAGCGCTCCTGTTAGCATTGGCTTCCTTCAAGAGGGTAGGAGATCTGCAGGCTTTTTCGGTCGACGAATCGTGCCTAGAGTTCGGGCCTGGCCTGTCTCATGTTATATTGAGACCCCGGTTCGGATATGTGCCCAAGGTTCCTACCACTCCCTTCGCGGACCAGGTGGTGAACCTGCAAGCGCTGCCCCAGGAGGAGGCAGACCCAGCCCTAGCTTTTCTCTGTCCCGTCCGGGCCCTCCGGGTTTATATAGACAGAACGCAAAGCTTCAGGACCTCAGATCAGCTCTTTGTTTGTTATGGAGGCCAGCAGAAGGGGAAGGCTGTCTCCAAGCAGAGGTTAGCCCACTGGCTAGTGGATGCTATCACCAGGGCTTATAAGTCCCAGGGTGAGCCCTGCCCACCCAGGTTGCGGGCTCACTCCACTAGGAGTGTTGCCGCTTCCTGGGCTCTGGCACAAGGCGCCTCGCTAACAGACATTTGTAGAGCTGCGGGCTGGGCGACACCGAACACGTTCGCTAGGTTTTATAGCCTACGTGTGGAACCTGTTTCCTCCCGAGTACTTGCTACGGCCAGTAATTAGAGGGAATAGGTGTGTCGGCTTGCGACGCCATTCCATGAGCGGATACGTGCGTCTTTTTGCTCCGTTGGTTACCCAACAAACGGCTAACCTCGGGAGATCCTCCTCCACCCCCTCCGGTGTCAGGCGTTGCGGACCGCCGGCACCAGGTCTGCTACCTTCAGTAAGGAGTTGCTAGTAGACTGGGTGCCTTTTTCTAGTGGTCCCTGCGGCGACCCATGAGTGCCACGTGCAGTTCAGCCGTGTCTTCCCCTTGACAGACTCATTCTGTCGTCCCTGTTGAGTACGCTCCTCACTCCTCCGGACTGGGACTACCTTCAAGGACTGCCATATGTTTCACTACCCTGCGTGGTTAGTACATGTGTGTATTTGAGGGCCTTCCTCTAGGCTGCCTCAGCTTCCGCAGCGTTCCCCCCCAATTATTATTTTCCTTGGGGACGGGCACGCTTTCCCAGTGTTATCCAATATCCACTGATTGGGTCTTGCGGAACAGCAGTGTGATTCCCTAGCTAGCTCCCGCAAAAATTCTGGAAACTGCTGCAGGGTAGCTTAGCTGGGCGCTGGAAGGGGCCAGCACCATGGCGTTTTGGTAGGGATCCCAATTCGTCAGGGGAACTCCCCCGACGAGGCGTCGGAGTTCCCTGCTGACGAAAGGGAACGTCTCGGTTACGTATGGTAACCCTCGTTCCCTGAGTCCAGGGAACGGAGACGCCTCGTCCCGTCGCCATGTTGCTGTACCTTCGCGGAGGACTGGACACTGTTCGGCTCCTCAGCGAAAAGCATTGCGCAATGTTTACTTCCGCCTTTTATACCCGCGCTGGTAGGCGGGCCGCGGAATGCAAATATTGCATGCCAATTCAGTTTCTCTTTCATTGGCTCGTTGTTAACTCTCTCGAAGGCAATTGGCTCCCTAGCGTGATCCCAATTCGTCAGGGGAACTCCCCCGACGAGGCGTCTCCGTTCCCTGGACTCAGGGAACGAGGGTTACCATACGTAACCGAGACGTTTTCCCTGGTGTCTGCGCGCGCAATATGTTAATGTTTCGTCTTGACGTCACAACGAAACGGCTTATGACTCGGCTTATGAAACGATTAGTTTAATTGACTCAGAGTCTAACTTTATATACGGTGAACTTTCAGATTTAAAACTTTGCAGGATGTTTTCATTCACTTAGAGCTATGTTACACAATACATGAAAGGTCATTTTCAAAAATCCATAATAGGGGCCCTTTAAACAATACATAGCCTCGTCCTTTGCCACCGTTAGCCTCATCAGCCGGAAGCCCAATTCACCCAAGCTGCCGAGGTCAGTGGCAGTGCAGCCTCGCTTCTGTTGCGAGTTTGGCCAGTGCTTTCAGGTTAGTCTGCGAAGTCTGCTAAGTGTGAAACTTGTGAAATTTTTCCAACTTTTTGAAAACTGTGTATTTAGTTTAAAATATATTTTTCTGAGTAAAGTTAGATGGTTATGTTGGCCATTTCTAGCTCTATATTGGACACTGCTTTATTTGGGGAAATGGTCCAGTGAAATGTCAGATCTAAAACATGGTGAACTTCAATGATTGATGACCTGAAAATATTTTAATCACGTCTCTCCTTGCTGCCATGCCCAGAAAGGCCACCTGGAACACGTTTTGAATTTCTTAGTTTGTGATCTCGCTAACTCAGCTTGAGCCGTTCCCTCCTGTCATGCTTCCACTGCTGTTTTTCTTATGAAGCTATTCATTAAAACGGAGAGGTTTGGGAGTTACTTGACACTGTAGGGGTCAAAGGGGTCTGTTATGTTATAACTTCAAATTGGGGGTGTACTATTCCCTGTGTAATTATTCAAATTAATCATCGAATGCATGTCATGACATGAATGTGCATTTCAATATTCATACTATCCACACTATTATTTATATCCTGTTGGCTTTGTCTGCTTATCGGAATAGTTTTATGGTGGCACCCAAATCATTCATCTCATTAATCTCTCTCACTCTGTTATGGATTCATTTCTGATTACCTCATAAAGAATCAAAGGACCAAGGGGTATTTTTGATGCGCTGAGAAAATGTGCAGCATCTGTTTGTCTGCCGTCATCCATATCCATGTGATGTGACAATGAAAAGCAGACCGCAGAGTCTTAGTGGGAGTTTCATTTCCATTGCAGAGTCGATTAGAAGGTTATGCTCTTCAGCCATCAACTTTTCCACTTTTCAAACTGTCCTTTTAAACAGAAATGGTACCACTTTGCAATAAGGTTCCCTTTGTGAAGCAGACGTGCGCTTAATCTTAATTTGAATTAAAATAATATTAATTAAATAAAAGGTAACCTAAGTGTTTTTAAAACCAGCAAACTTGTGTGTTTCTTAGAACGATCAAGTACACTTTAAAAAAGTGCTTTTTTGTAATAAAATCAAGTGAAAAGTTTAAATTTAAAGTTTTAAATTACTATGCTAATCTTTTGTCATGCTTTAAAGAGGTACACTTATTTTGGTGTGCTGACTAGCATACTATAGCACATGTACTGGAATACAATTTGAGTGTAATTTAAAGGGATGGTTCACCCAAAAATGAAAAACCTGTCATTTAAGAACAATTAAGAAACACATAAAGGTTTGGAACAACATAAGGTTGAATAAATGATGACATAGTTTTATTTTTGGGTGAACTAGTTAAAATATTTTAAGTGGGTGACACTTTACACTAAGGTCCCAATAGCTATTGCATTGAGTTACTCTAACAATGAGCTATGCATTTGTTACATTATTTATTCATCTTTGTTAACGTCTGTTAATAAAAATACGGTTTATTGTTAGTTCATGTTAGCTCAAGTCCATTAAACAATATTAATAGAGACAACTTTAGTATTTTGTTTTGTGCTTATTGTAAAGTGTTATCAACTGTGGTTATGTTCATTCATGCATTTTCCAAAACACATGTCCTATGCAAGGTTGTGGGAATGTTGTTGTTAGTTCACAGTACTCAATGCATAAACTAATGTAATTAATTGAACCGTACAGTCAAGTCATTGTCACTCATACAGCATCTCATCATACAATTTTATGGCAATTTGAAATTTAGAAAAAAGTCATTTTTCCCCATCCAACTCAAGACTCTTTTTGCCCTTCCACATATGCAGGCAATTTTTTTATCCTTGAATATGAACTCCAGCATGGCATGAAAATCATAATGTTCTAGCTGTAATGTTCATTCTAAAAATGAAAACATACTAAAAATAGCCACTCTGGCCACACCTATATAAAGAAATAGAGTTTATAAAGCGTAACGCAGTCACATATGCGCTCTCATATCTTACTCTCCATTGAGTTTCACCTTGATTTACTGCACTCACTGGGCATAGTGTTTCCATTTTAGATGAATCAAAGTCATTTATTTAGCACAATGTCTGTGACACACAGTGCCTGAGGGAAATTGAGGTCGCCATTGTAATAAAATGTAGACCAGGAGTGGAAAGCATGATATCAGGCTAAATAGAAAGGTTTAGCCTGTACTGAGGGTGGAATATCAGTATCCTGTTTAGCTTTAGCCCATTTATCAAATCCGTCTTTGGATTTCCGGAAAGCCTTTCATGCACAGTGCATGGAATTCTTCTCATAGATGCTATATAGAAGTATAATAAAAAACAACCTCCATTTATATATTTTTTTTCACCCTTTGGTTTCTCATAAGAAAAACGCCTATGTTTTGCTGACAAGCATTGACGAGTGACATTGTCCAGTATCAGAGGAAAAGGCTTTCTGCAAATATCAAGGAAGTAAGTGCTAGACTGGGAACTAAGTCATGACAGGACCGGTTGACACTTTTGTTGAGCATTCCATCCAGATAGGGCCTTTATAAAAATAAAAAAAACCTACATGATCCAATCTCTGCTTGTTGGCCCTAGTTCAGCGCAATCATCTCTTCCATCAGCTGAGTTCGTTGCAATCCAATTCTCGTTTGTTTGCTTTTTGTCACAGACACATCCATCTCCTTTGTCAATGAAATTTGGTGTCATTAAATGTATACATAAATGTTTGTGCTGTCATTTTGAGTAATAAGACGTGGTATACTGATTATGTGCTCCATGGATGTAGCTTTGTCTCATCATTCAGCAAAATGGAGCTCTTCCAAGGCTGATTTTATGCTCCAATACCAGCTGTACCAAACAGTTAGATGACCAAAAAAGTCCTGTAGGTCCAACAGCTTCATAATATGCCTGTTGTCCATCTAGTTTACACAGTTTAATCGTAAATGAGCTGTTAAGCCTTGAGGTTAGAGTTCAGAACACTGATATAATTTCAGCCACTTAGTCAAACCACAGTAATGGCATGGTTGAGGAGCTGATCTCACAATCGACAAATGTTCTCACAAGTTTTATTTGCTTACTAAGGGCCAGATTTACTAACTGTGCTCCAGCACAAACCCTCTTTTGGCATTAAAAACTACTGTCAGGATTTACTAAAGACACGCAATGAATAAATTGTGCTGAAAAGGCATTAACAGGGTTATTTTTGCGGCTGACTTTATGCATTTGTTGGAGTTTTGCTTTCAGACGCACAATTTATGGGGGGAGAGTATTTAAATGAATCATGCAAGGTGATTCACTAAGGTTTGTGCTAGTCAATTTACTGGTATACTGTTATATACGATTTACTGGTACATTATTTATCGCCCAAAAAAAAGTGTCTTAAAGGGATAGTTCACGCAAAAATGAAAATTAGCCCATGATTTACTCACCCTCAACTCATCCTAGGTGTATATGACATTCTTCTTTCAGACGAAGACAATCTGAGTAAAAAAAAAATAAAAAAAAATCCTGGCTCTTCCAAGCTTTATAATGGCAGTGAATGGCTTTATATTTAATAAGCTCATGAAGCGATGCGTTCCTGTTAGAAAAATATCCATATTTAAAACTTTATCGACTAAAGTAACTAGCTTCCGGCAGACAGCCGTACGCATCAATTTACGGTGAAATAGTAACCCTTGAACTTGATGCACAATGTAATGACGAACACGGAAGCGCAGAGGATAGAGCAAAACAAAATACCAGTCACGAATAAATTCACCAGTCACGAATTTTTAAAGAGAAATGTCGGAGGAGCTTGAGTTTGTTGCCCAGCCCTGTTTGTTTGAACCGCGAGAGGCGTCAAAGCTTACGCTACTACGTCATACATCGTCAAGTGTTACTCTTTGGCGTAAGTCGACTTGCGCAGGCCGTCTGCCAGAAGCTAGTTATTTTAGTCTAACGTTTTTACACGAACGCATCACTTCACTTCAGAAGGCCTTTATAAACATGCCAGAGCTGTGTGGAGCACTTTTATCATGGATGGATGCACTTTGATGGACTTAAAAATATACATCCATTCACTGCCATTATAAAGCTTGGAAGAGCCAGGACATTTTTTTTATATAACTCCGATTGTATTCATCTGAAAGAAGAATGTTATATACACCTAGGATGAATTGAGGGTGAGTAAATCATGGGCTAATTTTTTTTTTTTTTTCGGGTGAACTATCCCTTTAAACCAGACACCAGACACTGCTCTTGGTAGATTGCGTTGGTCATTATGGAAAGATCAGACTGTGTCTGCGATTTAAAAAAATAAAATAAAAATTAAGTTGCATGTCAGTAGATCACGCACAGAATTTTCCACCCCCATCTGCGCTTTTTTGGAATTACGCTCTCATGCTAATTTGCCCCGTTTTAATAAATCTGACCCTTAATCTATTACATGACTCTACAAGAATGGCTTGAACAAATGCTAGATAGTTTGTTCCTATGAGGTATATGATAACTGAAAACTGAAAGCAAATATGTTTAAGAATTATATTTGTACATATTTGATCATCAAGACTGTCTCAGTTTTGATTTCATGCCGATCCAAACCTGTATGAATTGCATTTTACAGTGGATTACAAAATAAGATATTTTGGAAGAAGATTTTGAAAGATATGCTAATATGATTAAAGTCAAAGGGGCTTAGTGTTGGTCTGGACCCTTTGTATGAACCAAAACCACTGAAATATTTCCCCAAAAGAGAGAAAGTCATAGAGGTTTGGAACGAGGGTTTTTACATTTTACATTTACATTTTGGGGTGAACTATCCCTTTATGTTTGTTCTGAACAAATATTTCTAAAAGAAGTTCTTGGTAATCCTAGTCCAAGCCCGTCAAATGTTATTTAATATTTTAAGTAGAGCTGACACAAAGCTGTTTCAACATCGGTAGCTGAATGACAACAGTTTGAACAAATATTTCCAGTCGGCCCATCTGTCAATCCAGTTTCTATGGTAATAACTCCATTTTTACTGCATCATAGCATAGCAGAACCACAGAGCTGCCCTTTGACATCCAGTGCTTATCCTACAGAGGCATTCTGCATTTTTCCCTCAAGTTCCTTTTCTGAACTGAATGAGCCTTAACTGATTTGATATACTATATACCTCTGAGACATTCATCACAGGCAAAACTTTAAAAAACAGACTGAAAGCCTTGCAGAGCAGAACATCGAGGTTCTCACCCGCTGATTTTCAGCTCTGCAAAGTACAAACACAAAAACAACCTTGCTGGTACATGTTTCGATGAGTGTGAGTCGTCAATGTTCGCCCTAAAATCATACCACAGGGCAGTGCTTACCAACTTTTTTTGTCTTATGAACCCTCTGGTCACATCAATAAGGCTCAACCCCATGGCACGATTTTAGAGCGAACATCGAGCACTCGGTCATTCACCATGCAACGCCGATCGCACACTCATCAAAACGTGTACCAACAAGGTTGTTTTGTGTACTTTGCAAGAACAACCTTTCTGGTACATGTTTTGATGAGTGTGCGATCAGTGTTGCATGGTGAATGACCAAATGCTCAATGTTCGCTCTAAAATCGTACCATGTGGCAGTGTTTAGCAACTTTTTTTTGTCTTACGAACCCTCCGCCACGTCAATAAGGCTCAAATATGATTTTTTTAAAGCAAATCACATGTAGTATTGTTCAATTTTCAAAAGCTATGCCTTATATTAGCCATCCAACATATTAGCCACCAATAATACAGACATTTGGCAACCTCCAGCAATAAAATCCAGGTCAGTGTGAACGAGGCTTCGGTGTGAATGTCATCACCTCATAAACGGACTATAATCCGCACAGCTGCTGGCCACCGACTCAAAAATCACACTGTATCATAACCATAATAAAATGTGGCAAAGCGAGACGGGAACAGCTGCTCCTCTCGACTTTTGATGTGAAAACTCTACTCTTGCCTCTACTCTTGACAATTTGGAAATGCAGAGATATTGACTTTATTACGCAGCTGTTTTGGCAGAATGAGAGAGAGGAGCAAAGCTGAGAAATGAACAGAAAGATCACCTGCAACCGGGTATGCAAATCATGCCACCCAAAGATTGAATTAAGCTCAGAGCCAATGACAAATTAAACTAATTTTGGTGAGTTTATTTGCAGTCCCACAGGAGATTAAGTTTCACTCTCATGCACAGGATCTCTATGCTTTAGACTCTAGACAAGAATCACCACAAAATGTGACCCAAACCAATATATACATATTATTTCTTCTTCATTTGTTTTTTTTATAGTTAAAATATTTAAACATTCCTTAACATAGATTTGCTTCATAAGCAAACATGTGTAAGATACTGTAAAACATCTTGTTTTCAGAGAATTTATATTGAAAATAAGGGATGGGAGGATTTTGTACTTTTAATGATGCTGTAAATCTAAAAAAGAATTGATGCAAAGTGTTTAATTTAATGTATTATGTATTGGTCATACAAATACATAATATGTTTTGTATCACAATACTTCCTGATGGTATTTTGCATTGGGTTGAAAACCTTCTGAAAAGTTGGGTTGAAAAGTCTTTTGATTCTCAAGTGAATAAATGAGTTTAAATTATGTTTTGATATTTATTCTAGAGAACAAGACTAAGAGATGTATAAAGCCTTGCCGTATAAATCCTTACACTGAGGGCAAATAATAGGTACTGAGGTAATAAGTGTAAAGCAGAATAAATTACCCATAATCCTCTGCACAGTATCGCCTCCCCTGGCAACAGACGTACATGTGTCTAATTGTTTTATCCAGCCTTGAAATGGTTTAAGTGCTTAAATGTAGTAAAGCCAGCAGGTAGATCAGAAGGTTCTAGGTGCAATAATAAAATCTTTAATAATTACCCATTAAAATGAATATCTTTCTGGTTTAGTTAATGCGACAGCTTCCTTTACATCTCATGAGAATTTTTCTTTTTTTTCTTTTTTTTCTTTTACTACTTTTTTTCCCAAAGCTGTTGTTCAATTACCAACGATTAGAGAGGTGCCTGTAATAACACAAAGTGGCCTTGTCTACATCTGTGCAGCGACATATTGAGGACATTTTGAAAAATTGGTGGAATTTCCTTTTAGCTGTCAAAAGTCTTTTTGAGGCTAGAAAAATAACTATTTGTTGCAACTGAACCATGGGAAATATTCACTCCACTGCCCCCACTCCCCTCGCATACTTAAGGTGTTGATATGGGTATGGGGCCATACCTAGATCTATTCTTTGGGAAGAAAAACCTCTCCAGGTAGACTAACTACACTCTCAGACACTGATTTTACGCTCTTTTATTCCTGAGGTTTTGACTGTGTATTAGATTCAGTAACAGAATGTGACGTTCACAGCTGCATGAGTTATTATTCTCCTGCTGTTTGAAAGCCCTCTCCATTTTGCCTGCATGAGGAAAACTCTGATCTCAGCATGACATCTAAAACAAGCAAAACCACATCTCTCTGACACTCAGCAAATCCTTTTTTTATTATCCTTTTAACCCCGTGACATCTCTCTCTTTTATATTCTCTAGCTGTTCGCTCGAATATCACTATTTTCATCCTCCAATTTCCACAAATGATTGTTCACATAGGCAGCACGCAAAGTTTAAGATGACTTTTCGGAACAAGCTCCTGTGATGCTTTGCGTGTAGTAAGCTTTAATGGATATATAATGTGATCTCTAATTCAGTCGTCTGTTAACAGTAGAGTTCATCGAGTTCAGTGTCGAATCAAAAGTGCATGTTTGCTTTCCAAAATCAAGACATCTATATTATGGACTAGCCAGTGCATTGTTAAACACATAGTACATTATAGCAGAGGGAAGTTTTTACTTGATTATTATATGTATCAGTATAATTGTACTGAAGGCATTAATGTTAAAAGACGCATACCACGGATAAGACATTAAGATGAGATCCTGATGATCTCATAATCAGTACAGTCACATTGCTATATTTATTGATATTAATTTTTATATATCTTGAATTTTATACTCATAGCTTATTATTTTATATCTCATCTTCACTGTACAGCATAGGCCATGGTTATGGAGATTTCTCCCAATTTGAGTGGTAGCATCCAGAAAAGTGGTATGCAAATATGGAATTATTATTATTATTAAAGTCCTTTGTCTGCATAATGCTCCCTTGATCTGCTGGGGAGAGGCACCAATGCCATTTTAACAGTTTAATAACTGTATTGATAAACTGTAATATAAAAATTAATCTCTCTTACTGGTGTACACTGAGAGACTCCTACTATTAGTTTAGATTGATTTGTTTTATTATACGTTTCTACAAATGTGTTTTTGCTGGAGCCAACGTGAACCCACACTCTTAAAAAATAAAGGTCCAAAAAGAGGAGTTTCTTAGCGATGCCATAGAACTGCCATCTTGGGTTCCCCAATGAACCTTTCAGTGAAAAGTTCTTAAAAGAGGAAGTGTTAAGAACA
Organism: Leuciscus leuciscus; assembly: GCF_965113295.1. Classification (NCBI taxonomy): domain Eukaryota; kingdom Metazoa; phylum Chordata; class Actinopteri; order Cypriniformes; family Leuciscidae; genus Leuciscus; species Leuciscus leuciscus. Next base: position 26,257,327 of record NC_138737.1, on the reverse strand, counting down.
TTTGAATAATCTTTAATAATAAACTTTTTCCACTATAAAAAAAAAGTTCTTCATGGATCCATTGATGCCAATAAAGAACCCTTATTTTTAAGAGTGCAAGCAGAAGTAATCTTACTACAAAGATACCAGTCACATTTCTGAAAGTGCAAGTCTAAATTGTAATCATATTATATTATATGTAAGGGATAATGTATTCGCTATAACAACCGCCTCGCCATACATTATCCCGCTTATTACATGGCTACCTACAAAATAAATATTATATTATATTATATTATATTATATTATATTATATTATATTATATTATATTATATTATATTATATTATATTATATTAATGTATTATACACTGTCAAAAAAAAAAAAGTCGCTGTTTGGATTTAAATAGGCAAATGCTTAAGTCAATTTTAGATTTTTTACACAAAATTTGATCAATTTTACAGTGGTAATTATGTTTCTAGTGTGTTACATGTTTGGCAACAGTTCTTCTAACCCTCTTTATAGAAATAATCAATTCGAAATTTTTGGTAAAGATCTTGTATTGACAATGCAAGAGTCCAGCACTCTGTAAAGTCTCCTCCAGTATATCCCAAAGACTTTCAATGAATTCAAGGTCTGGACTCAGAGGTGAAAATGATTCTTCATGCTCCATCCCAATCATTATTTCACGGTTTGAGCCTGATGAATCTTGACATTGTCATCCATGGAATATGGCCATGATGTGTCTTCATACATGTCTTCATACATGGTTGTTTAATAAATGAAAAGCCACACACTCCATCAATTAGAGTTAGACTAACTGTTGCCAAACATATAACATGCTAGAAACAACTGCAACAGTGATCCAATCATTGACACAATTTATTATAATTTTTTGGCCGGGCATTATATTATATTATATTATATTATATTATATTATATTATATTCTTACACATTTTTTAATTATTAAAATAATCTCAAGGCAACAATAAAAAGGTTACACTCAACTTTACTATTATTATTTTCACACATAGGCCTATACATCCATGTCATAAGAAATCAATATACATCGTGGATAGTGACAATATGTCTTGTGTATAATTTACCCAAAATAAAAATGTCTGTGTGAAGTTTACAGAGTTTTAGTGTCAGTACCTTATACAATGTTGAATATGATGTATAATAATGCAATGGGGGGATATTTGTGGGTCCTGATAATGCCAAATGTCATTGGCATTATTTTAAATATGTCTACCCAGTGACAGAGTGTAAGCATGTTCGTTTGAATAATTCTGTATTTTCAGCTTCAGAATCATGCATATTTGTATTCTGGTGTCACCATTGCCATTTACATTCATTTAGCAGACGCTTTTATCCAAAGCGACTTGCAAATGAGAACAATAGAAGCAGTTGAACTAACAATAGGACAACAATATGCAAGTGCTATGACCCTTCCCAGTTTAATCTAACCTTTGTCCTGTGCATTGAGTTACCTGCACTAAGTCCAAGCCTATTCATTTATTCAGTGTAAAACCAAATGTATTATTTTAATCAAACAGTAAAAAAAAAATCTCAACCTTTTTCCATATGTCTTAGAGACAATATAGTGAGTTCAATATCGTGACATGTACTATCGAATCGTGACATGAGGGTATCGTTACACCCCTAATATAAACTGAATGGATGCCACAGCCCCCATTGATAAAGAGTAATGAGCTTAGATTCAGGTGTCCTCAGAAAGGGATCCTCTCCTGAAATCTCATAGCAGGCAGATATAGGGATTGCTAGATCTTGCTGATTTGCTCTATATTGTGGCTAAAAGAGCTCTTTTCCATATTGAGTTCATATCCTGTTGCAGAGAATTACCTCATTGCTTATTCTGTCTGCACTTTTTTTTTCTGTCATTCTTTCTTTTGCTCCAGCTTTTTCTTTTTTTTTTTTTTTTTTTTTTTACCGGGAATGATAGAGCAATCATTTGAAGGCATGCTTTTGCTGATGTACAACATATGGCTCAATGCACATGTGCAGAGGGTGTTATTCGGAAACTAAAGGCCATCTGGGCATATTCAATTGTTCAAATATTAATGATCATTTCACTTTTGATATATGTGATTGCATACACTTCAAAGGAATAGTTCAATCCCCCCCAAAAAAATACAATTCATATAATTATAATTCAATATAATTATTCATTTCTCACCCTCATATATGTTTTATGGATGCAAAAGCACCATAAAGGTATAATATGTAAAATGTTATGCCACAATGAGCTGGACCTGAGAATCAAATCAGTCTGATTTGTGTTCACAAATTATTCATGGCTTTACATTTCTTCAGAAAACTTTGAATATAGCTGTATGAACTACTTTTATAGTGCATTTAATGTATTTTTTGGGATCCTGCTTGGTCTTCATTCATTGGCCATGTTTACATGCGCACCAATAATGTAATTATTTCCAATAATTAGAGTAAGGACTTTATCACGTCCATGATCCATTGCATTTACATGGGGTAAAGTTTAATTTTAATAGCATTATGTACCTGTAAATGTAGTCTTTGTAAGTGCATGTAAAAGATTAACCAAAAGCTTCTTCAAAATTTCTCTTTTTGCATTCAACGGCAGAAAAAAGTAATGTGAATTTGGAACGACATGAGGGCGAGTAATTGATAATTTTTAATTGCTGCGGCTGAAGTATCCCTTTAAATGGAACAGAGAAAAAAGAAAGGTTTTAAACTCCCTCTATTCTGCCGCTCCTTGATTTGAGATATCAAACCGAAACCTGTTGCGCCATTCAGTTATTTATCAATCAAGAGCCAATCTTAGCTCCCCTTTCTTGTAAAGATCAACAGTAGCCAGAGAGCGATACCAGTAGCTGATGGTGGCGATAAACCTCTGATCTGTGGAAACATGGTGTCCCACTGTTACAGCAGTGAAGGCGATGAGAGCAGATAAGCCATTATACCAGCCTCGGCTTGTCAGCTGTATTGTGCTCTTCCTCATAAACCTATTCAGTGATTAAGCACCTGTTTGTAAAGTCAGGCTCCAGGAAAATACGCACACAGGTGTCAGACAGCCGTACAGTAACAGCCCGATTTGCAAATGGTTTTTCAATCAGTGGAGTCATGATCAGATGGAACCGACATCCTAATTTGTAGAACGTCATGCGGCATGACGCAAATTTTTTAATTCAAGCGAATGGAAATTTCCAGGCTTGCTCATAATGAAAGAATATCCTGATTTAAAACTGTTCCATTTTCTGGTCATTTTTAAAGTAGAACATTGTATCCTATGGAGTAATGCAGAGAGAATGCTCTCCAGTGTAGATCATTTTTGCCCTGTCTAGTCTTCTAACTCGTTTGATTATTTTCCCAACAAAACTTTACTTTTGATGTGTCCGTCTAACTTGCACTTTGCATGGATAGGTGAATGCAATTTGTTTATTTTGGCCAAACAGCAGCAGAGAACAACTGGACGTGCTCCACTCAAAACAGTCTTTGACTTTAGTATGCAAATGTATTGGAGGAGTAAGGTCTGCGTTCACTACTATGTTTACTGAACTTTGATACTTGCAGATAATATGCCAAAATAGTGCACAAACCAACACTATGATGCAAAAACATTGAACACTGTCACAATCAAACAGAAGCTCCAGATAGCAACTAAAATAGTTGCAAGTGCAAAAATAATACAATAATATTTGAATATGTAGTCAACACTAGTGATAGTCGGGTACACTTTGTGCACATTTGTATTAGGTTTAGGTTTAAAGATCACCCAATAGCATGCATAACTATCTTTTCTGCACGGAATGATAAATATAGCGCAAGAAGATGACTGTATTAATCAGAACTTTTTAATAAGTCTGTCAAGATTCATGAAACAGCCTTCAATGAGTATTCAGTTAATCGTTCACAGCGGACTGTAACACTCAAACGCGAGTCATTTTTCAGTTATGTCTGATACTTTATAGTCATAAGATTGTCACTGAATCTTTTTAGAGAAATCAAAATACATATGATAAATTAACAATGGTATTTTAAAAGCATACATATATTATTGTTGTAAATATTACGTAATTTGTATTATTATTTAAATTATATTATTATAATAACAGCCCTCTTAATCAAGTAATCATGTAATGTGTTAGCTAAAAAGCCATTTGGCTGAAAAAATGTGTTTTTAAATGTTTTTCTCATTGTTTTTTTTTTTCTTCTTCTTAAAGTTTGTGAAATCCTGACAAAAGGACAAAAAAATGTATCGCTCATTTTCATGAAGAAATTGAGGTTTTCTGTTAAGTGTTTGCCTACTATCTTGCCTTCTCTTCGAGCATTGGCTGCGCCTGCTCTGTTTAGGTCATAAACAGCTTCTCCTCAAAGGCGGAAGTGTTGCATTTCAGTGATAAAGTTTATCAGCTCCTGGGGGTGTTAGCGAAGCAACAGAGGGGCCCTAAAACTTGTCAAAAAAACACTACAGAAACCACCTTGTTCTCACCCATACAAGTTAATTTGGAGGTAGAAACAATAAATCCATATTTAGCTTGTATAGCAGTAATATACAATTGACGCACGTTTGCTTGCAAAAAAAAAAAAAAAAAAGGTGTCCTTACAAAGTTCTTTCTCACGGAGGATTAATCAATTTACATACCCTTTTCTCAATGCGCTCACTGAAACACAAAGCAATCATTGTGGCTTCATTTGTGTGTTTCTGCCGGCAACACAAAATGTACCCATCAGCAGCACAGAGCAGCAAAATATTGACTTCCCGTTAAACAAAACACATTATCTTCCATCTGTCATTATTTGAATTACTGTATGTCCACAAGGGCAACTTTCATAATACACTGCTCTAAAAATACTCAAAATGCTCATTTTGTCTTATTACATTTTGCTAGACATAATTTTCTAGCTGCACCCGTATTAAATAAAACTCACTGAAGACCTGGTCACGGTGTACGGAAAATGAAGTACACAGTTTACGTGAAAGGGCTTCAGACATCACAGGGCTGATCAAATTTTACTCAATGTACTCGTAAGTTGGTGAGCTATACGCCGAATAATGTGATTTGTTTGTTGAAATGGGCTACCTGACACCAGTGAACTCACAGCTTCAAGCATTTGGAAATTGAAGTCGCTTAGAATTACTTTAAGTTGTTCCTTTCTCTCCGCCTGTGCCGTTTGGTCTCCACCACAATCTTTTTACTCACATGGAGTCTGTCGTGGTTTTAGCTGCTTGTCCTCAAGAGAAAAATGATCTGTACATTTTTGATATAAAATGATGCATGTGCGTATACAGATACAGTTTCATCAGTTAAGACTCTCACGCTATAATTTGAAACTATATGTAAAGAGTTAGCAGTAATGCTTAATGCTATAATGAAAAATGTGGGACTATTCAGTGGGACTGTATTGAACCAACCAACAATTTTTTTGATTATTTAGTTTTCTGATGAGAGAAAGATGACATTATGCTCTTTTTTATTATCTCCTCAACTCAAAATGCAAAACAACTAAGATTTCTCTGTCCTGTGGTGTCTGGTGTTCATGGCTGATGGTTTGAATGTGAGATGTGTGTGCGTGTGCATTGTTTCCACTTCATTGTGGCTAGGAAATATCTCCAGGGCTTGCCCACCCAGCCCCCTGTAACAGCTGCTGTAAACCCTGTTCTGTGATAGTCAAGTGTGTCTCCCCATTCTAGGAAAAGTAGTTCCTGAAAAGCCTCTATATACAAAGCAAAACCAATTCTGATATCCAATTCCTATTTTAGTGAATCAAAATTCCTATATATAATGTTGTATTATCTGTGACATCAGAGCACTGACTCTGTTTTATTTAAAATAAAATGTTTTTTTAAATGTTTTGTTTTTGTTGTTAGGAAATATTTAATGTAGTATAAGTATTTATTTCCTGTGTTGCAGAAGCTCTGTGTTTGTACAAATGAAAACCCACAAAAACATCTTAAAATTGGCCTCTTCCAGCGAGTCATTAAAGTAACTACCACATTTTCTGGATAAAACCCTACAATTATCGGATCACTATTTACATTGTAAATCCGACAGACTAGAAAATGTTCCAAATGCAAATGCGTTATGAAACAAAACTATATGTGTTTGTATATCCTTGTGGACACTGATATCTTTTTGGTCTGGATGAAGAAATTTAGATCTGTAATGAAATAAGAGATTGATATTAAAAAGTATGTCTCTCTTTGTATTGGGATGGGGTTTAAATTAACATTTGTATAAACTTTACGTGGTGTCTTTTTTTTTTCTTGCTTCTATTTTTTATTTCTAGGTAATGCACTTTTATTCTTGCTGCTATTTGTAAAGGTGACACTCAAAAGATACAAAAATTAGTAGTGTCGTGACTATTTTTGAGACAGAATTCATGATCATATTTTTTCAGTTTCTGTTTTTCATATTTGTACAAGTAAAGAGACTTTTTTTATATAAAGAAGTTACTTAATCATTATCAATAATTTAAAGTCCAACTAAAATAAACAAAAGGGCAAGTCTGCCTCTTTTTAGATGGTCAGTTCTATTGGGCATTTAAGAGAAAGAGCTAGATTTAGAGCATATGGTTTCTCTTTCATATCAGAGCTTGCGTCCTGTTCCATTCCTCATACCTTTCTGCTGACATGCGTTCTTTTAAAGATAATGCTCAAACAACAAATGTTCAAACCAGAGCAAAAATTCTTCCTTCATGCCAGTTTTGCTTAAGTGTTGTAGCTCCCGGTTTAACTGGCCCTCTTGTTTCTGTGTATTCCAGCTGTAAACGGAAGTAATTATTAGCTTAAACCTTGTATTTCTTCCCCTACACAAACTTCACCTGTTTTACATTCCACCGTAAGCAGTACCATAACAAGTCATTTAGTTTTGCATGAAATGTTGTACACATCCAATCGCTCTGTAACCCAAGACAACTTCAACATTGACGCACTTCTCACAGGGCTGTATCCCCCCTGAGAAAAGTCACCACAAGCACATTCGCAACTTTAGGTCACCTGATTACAGCAGGTTTAAAATTCACTGGACATGTGATATTGAGCAGTCTGACCCTACTGACATTGATTCAGGGAAATTGATTTCAGTCATTCCTCAATACAGACCTAATACTGACTTACGTAATCAAGAAGTACATACAGTTTTGCTCTTCTGAACTTCTTGGAAAATTGATCAGACACACTAAAATAAATCTCAGCAAGGTGAAGTATAAAGGAAAGTGTAAAACTCTTTATCTACAGTTAGTCTTCACAAATACATCTGAAAGCACAGAAGTAAGAAGAGACTGAGACTTACAACTCCGTCTCTGGTTCGGAGAAATCACTGAAGAACGTGCTACCGTTGGAGTGCGGTGGTCCCGGCGATGGCTCCTCGCTCCTGTAGCTGCTCTGGCTGCTCCCTTCCCCAGGCAGTGTCCCTTGGGATGTGGGGGGCTTCTCGAACGATCCAGGCATTCCTGGCTCTGCAGAACCAAGGAAGCAAGGGCATCGAGTCCGAAGCTCCTTGTAAAGGAAGTTGATTCTCAGCGAGGATATCCAGGGGCAGCCAAGAAGATTCTTGAAGGCTGCACGAAACTCTGGGCTTCGGCAGTAGATGATGGGATTGAGGCTGGAGTTGATGTAGCCTAACCAGTTTAAGTATCGAAAAGCAATTGGGTTCAGCAGTTCTCGATTAAAGACATTGAAGATGTTCGCCACGAAGAAAGGCAGCCAGCACATTGTGAAGATGCCCATGATGATGCCCAGCGTCTTGAGGGCCTTGTGCTCCTTCACTACGGTTAATCTCGATGGTCGCCTGCGGGAACTTTTCCGCCTTGCCGTCATCCCTCCGACGTTATTGCACGTCGAAGGCAAGTTGTTGTTGCCATGGATCACCGTCTGTACCTGATTTTCCATGCACTCGTTTTGGAACCTCAGACGGTTCTTGCCAATTAGCTGTACCTGTCTTGTGGCAATGAGAAAGACACGTGCATAGACAAAAATCATGATGAGTAGTGGGATGTAGAATGAAACCACTGATGACATTATAGCAAAGGTCATGTTTGTATTAAAATCACAATTTGTCACAATATTTGTGGAATTCCCGCTTTCTGTTGAATGTAATTGATCAACATGCATGTTGGTCATAATGGGGACGAAGGAGATAAGAGCTGAGACCATCCACACAACACAAACAATAATTCGAGCCCTGCACTTATTCAGGAGCACTTTATACCGCAATGGCCGCATGATCGCAATATACCGATCCACCGCAATGATGCAAAGGGTCTCTATACTGGCGGTGACACATAAAACATCAACCGATGTCCATAAATTGCACAAAATCTTACTAAGTTTCCAGTACCCTGTTACAGCAATCCTGGCAGCCAGTGGCACCACTAGCACCCCCATTATGAGGTCAGCACATGCCAACGACATGATGAAGATATTCGTTGTGTTCTGAAGCTGGGAGGTACGTGCTATGGCGATGATGACCAGAAGGTTACCCACGATGATAAACATGATGATGATGATCATCATGACCATGATGAACAGCTTAAATGATGTCCACTCCTGATAAGGTTCAAGTGTTGGCGTCGCAGTGGTTAGTTGAGTGCTGTTTGTCAGGAATTCCATGTTTCAGTATTCAGAGATCAAGGTATGCGATTTTTCAAACTGGATATCAGAAACAAGCAGCAGCAAAGAGACATAGCTAGGTGCTCAAAACTTCTATTCGGTCTTCAAAGAAGTGATTGAGATACCATGACGATGATGTATTTAATCTTGCATTTTATACCACCATATCTCCAAATGTTGAGCAACAGCATCAATTCCTTTTCATATATTCTTCAGTCATCCTGCACAAATTTTGCATATCCAGCTGTCCTGTGGCATTTAAAGCAAACATATGTGGCTGAACTGAAGATGTAGAAGGAAAGAAAAGTCCCCTTTATTCTGAGTTAAAACTGGTCCAAGAGAGATCTTTTAAACTTTTAAGAAAAGCTCTTGAAACCAGCAGAGAAAAGGCAGATAAGCTGCCGTCCTGTTGAAGTAGTCCGCTGAAGTGGAGTTTGAGCTGAAGTGGAGTTTGAGCTGAAGTGGAGGAGGTTCAGTCAGCGTGTTACCGCCGCGTGTGTGGAGCGAGCGAGTGGAGGTGCTTCTACTGCCAAAAGCTCAAAGGAGCTGTGACACGGCCGACAGTCAACAGTGGGAAAGCGCTCTCCCTCTCTGATAATGCGCTCTCTCTCTCTCTCTCTCTCTCTCTCTGCCTTTTAGCGTTCAGCATGCTGTAGTTGCAGTCACATTTCACCCAAGAGGGGTGGAGTTGTAAAGAGTGCCTCACTCCCAATATTCACACACACACCCTCTCGTTTTCTCTATCCAACAAGTACACAATCAGCAAACATAAAACACTTTTTATCTTGTCTGTCACACATCAGAAATGGACATCAGGTTTATGTACATGCAATAATATATGTCCAAAAATAAGGAAACACATATCATTTTAATGCAAAGTTAACTTGTTACAACGTTAACAACATTAAAATTGTAACTGCAACAACATTACAATTATAGCAGAATTACAAGATATACATTATAGCTAGATTATAAGATCTGTCAGTGATACTACCAAAAGGAGGTCTTTTTAAAAATGTTGAATGAATATAGTATATTTAATATTATATTTGGTAATGCTTTATTTTAAGGTGACATAGTTACATGTTACTATGTAGTAAATTATTCGTAATTACATGTAACTAACCCTAAACCAAACCCTAACCGTAACTCTATAGTAAGTACATGTAGTTATAGTAATAGTAATTAATATTACTCAGTACTTATTTGAGCAAGTACAATGTAACTACATCACCTTAAACTAAAGTGTAACCTTATATTATGATATTATTTAATATAATTATTAATTAAATTAAATTAACATTAAAGTAAAGTTATGATTGAACTGATTCACATGGCAGATCATTCCAATGCAGCTTACAGTGTGTTTAAAGTAAACATTTTATCAGTATGTGTTTTCTTTTGGGAATTGAACCTGATGTTGCAAGCGCAAACACTTAGTTTAATTCAATTAAGATTAAATTGATTTTTTTTTAAATCATATAAAATTCAGGATAAATGCTTACTATTAACTGTTTTTAACTGATGAGTTTGATACTGTTAATCCATTAACAGTTGCCAAGTGAAGATTAAAAAAAAAACAACAACATTGTTTGTGTTGGAGTAATAAAATGTAATAAATTACTTTATATTACAGAGACACATGTATCCAGTGTATTCAGGGTTGACAATGTCTTGGTCATGTCTTGTCTTGTCTTGGTCACCTTCTCACCCTGACAGTATAGTCACTGCAACCAGACAGGCCTGTTCAGACTGAGCAATATCTGTTCATACCAATCTTTACTGCCTTGTCCTGGTGTTCAAAGAAACTCAGAAATGTTGTCATATGTCAAGAATTCAGTCACAAGGCTAAGGCTCTGTCAATCATGCTGTGCTCCACTTAGTTGGAGTCAAACTGATGGGTGATAGTGCATGTCTACTTATTGGGGATTTCTTTCTTTTTAAGTCAGTGCCTGCCTTTAATTAGAGGTAATTTGAAATTTGCCACCCAATAAATTACATTACATTAAATACATTACAATTTATTGAATACATTATTATATTTTGTTATTAACTATGATAATTAAATTACCATTCCAGGCAAAACAAAAAAGTATAAAAAAATGGGGGGAGGGAGGGGGGGGGGGGGGAGGGGGTGTTGTCTCTCCATAATATGTTGGAATATGTTCATGAATTATGTTGCATTAGCTCATTTTAACTACCTATATATTTTTTTAAAAAGCACAAATACCTTCTTTTTTTTTAAGATGAGCTGCAAAGTGTTTCATGTTTTTAGTCATCCCACTGATATGACATCCAACCTGTTGTTGAGTATCTTCTATTATCACATTCTACTGTGTTCTTTTGCAGTGTTTGTCGATATGAACAGGATACCAGCTCCCTCAGGGCCGTTGTTCAGCACTAAAAATAATAGATGCTTATCTGGCCTGCGACTCACGCCAACCCGGCCGCAACCAGGAAGAACAATCAAGACAAATGCCTGGCATGCCATTCAGCTGCGAAAATCTGGACCAAGTATTCACCAAGGTCTATGTCATCAAGTACTTCCTTCCCTCTTCTGTCTCTTTCCTCCTCTCTCTCTTTTTGCCTGACATTATCTTATTTTATTCGCAAACACTCAATGCACAAGTGTGTTTTCTTAGTTGCAAACCACTGTGAAAAAGAAGTACAGTTCAGCCAAAAAAAAAAAAAAAGCTTATTATTGGAATAATATACTTTAAAGAACGTAAGTGCAAATTCAATGTAATGTTCAACCTAATTGCATGTTAATTGCAATTAAATGAAAAAGTATTATAGTTTAAATTGCAGTAAGTTGAACGTGTTTCACTCATCTTTGTATGTAATTTCATAATTGCTTCTATTGCCTTTGAATTATGGTTAAAGTGCACTGCAAGTAATGCATTTATTTAAAATTGATGTTGCAATTTAGTACACATATAACCAGGGTTTGAAATTAACTTTTTCACTCACAGGCCGATTTGGCTTCAACATTTTTAAGTCACCAGCCATTCAGAACTTCTACTAGCCAAAAATAAATAAATAAATAAATAAATAAACCAGATTAACTACGCCACACACACACACACACACACACACACACACACACACACACACACACACACACACACACACACACACACACACACACACACACACACACACACACACACACACACACACACACACACACACACACACACATATATATATATATATATATATATATATATTTTAAATCTTTTTATATAAAATTTTATTTTCATACATTAATTTCTTATTCAAAGAAAATCCTGTCATCCAACCATCTCCTCCCTTCCTTTTTCACCCTCATCCTTTTCCTAAAAATGTTATTTTAGGTGGACAGATCAATACAGTACAAAGAACATCAAACGTCACGTGGAACAAAACAAATCTGTGGTCTCAGGATAAACCAGGGTCTGCTAAAATTGTAGGATGTTGGCAAATAACAATGTCTTTTCGGTTAACCAAACGCTCAAATGTCCTCAGACAGACAGAGCTCTCATCTTCAGCTGTATCAGTAAGGTAGTGTTGTTTTTCAGCTCAGTCTTTGCGTGTGAACTCTGGTCTGCGGGAAGTATCGCCACATTATTATGTGTTTTTTAATATTCACTATTGCTTCAATGCAAATGAACTAGTGCGCCGTTATTTGTTGCGTAGTGACGTGTGTTCAAGTAAGCCAGATATGCGCAGATTCTGCGCAATACGCTGTATTTAATATAATGATGACTCACGAGTTGAGTATTTGCGCTAAATCTGCGCAGATTTGGTTTACACGAACTTCCCCAGCAAAGTAACACGCCAAATTGGTTAATGATTTGACAGCGTTAGCCACCACAGTTGATTTTAACCCTCATTTGGCGAGTTGGCGGGTGTTAATTTCAAACCCTGCATATAACATATATTAACTTTAAATGTAATATTTAAGAACACAACAGATAAATGTGTATCGGACAAGAATATATCCTCTCAGACTGTTTTAACTTAATGATATTATTATTGTCAACAAATTAGAAGATTCTATTTTCGAGTGGAGTCCAATACTGAAAACAAGGTTCACAATTAGTTCCGGTCACATGGACAAACTGTATTTCCTCTGCTTCCCCACAGAGTTGGCAGCATTATTCTTTCTTCAGTTAAGTGAGGCTTTATTGGCTTTGTTGTTCTCTTGGGACCTTTAAGAAATGAAGTAGGCTACTTGACAAAATTGACAATCTGACATTCAGTAAGAGTTTTTATTGACATGTAGAAATTTAAAAATATCAAAGTGATCTAATGCAGCTAAAGGTCTACACTAGACTAGACTAAACTGAGATGACCTGAAGTGTATTATATCTCCATCTGAGCATCTGAAAGTATGTCGGTGCTCATTACCTTCAGAGAAATTCTTCTGTAAACCCTGATGTGACTTTATTGCTTTATTAGATTTCAAAATGATCACTTAGCCACAAGCTTCATGCCATTCTAAATGAATTTGGGCTGAGGCTATATAAACAGGTAAACATTCAGCTATCCTCAAAAGATCTAGCGCTTTATAGTTATTTTAGACTTCTACTGAAGCCTTTTTGCTTATTGCTCAGAGATATATTGTTCAGACCTGCAGTCATAAGATTCAACATTTTTCTTAATTAAATTCTGTCTGTTTGTATCAGTGTTATTTTAGTATCCCTGACATAGGCTACTATTTTTTTGTATATATATATATATATATATATTGAATTAGATATTAGATTTTAGTCAAGTTTTAGTCATTTTGTCGTGTTTTTGTCATTTCATTGTTATTATTATTTTAATGTCAATATAATGTTTAACTAAATGTACACAATGTAAGTTGTTTTGTTCAAAATTAACAAAATTTAGACCGGTCAGGATGGTTTTCACAGGAAATTCACCCGTGCATGTCTTGTCATATCCGTAAAAAGAGACAGTTTTGTTACATAGTGTATGTATTTATTTATTATTATTATTTCGTTCTTCAACTTAAGCGACACAAAAATGACAACTACTGTATCACCATGGCAACTAGCTGGCTTTTATTTTATACCAGTTAATGTTTATTTTATTTCAAGAAATGAAAGTATTTTTATTGTTAGTTTTATTATTTTGTATTTAGTATAATTAGTTTTAGTTAATGATAATGATTTATTATGATGAAATTAAGTGATTGCACTGACATGTTTTTTTCTCAAAAAAGATTTTACCCCAACGCAAATTTTTGTTGAAATGTGCACTGACAAAAATCCCCTTGTAAAAATGACTAGAATGGATATATTTTTTGCCGTTCAAAATCATGTGGACATGAGTTATGCACAAAATTACAATAAGAACAATTCAATTAACAATGTTGGCCTCTAAATAAAGTATTTTTGGTAAGAAATCATCTACTATTATGTGTGCATGCTCAAATCACACCTAGTTGAACTTTATGTTAACACACCAAAATCCTTTTTATCTACCAACTTCAGTATTTGGCGTGGTCATTCTATGGCTTTTCAGCTGCTTTTTCAGAATAAAAAAAAAATAAAAAAAAAACGAGTCAGAGTTTGTAGAATTCGTTATGTATCTCTGTTCTCACACAATATTAACTACGTGGCAACGGGTATGTGGTTGTGAGTGTCCATTGCTGTCTCTGAGTGCAGTAGCAAAAGGGGTGATAAATGTGCTGTGGAAGTGGAGTGACTCATTAGCGAGAGGCTCATCTGAACTTGTTAAGGGCTTAATTGGATTAAGCAATAAAAGCTCATTTACAGTCTCTTATTTTGATTGATTACAATGCATAGGTGCACCCCCCTCCTCTGTCTCTCTCTCTCTCTCACACTCTACTTTTTCTCTCTGGGTCGTAATTGAGATTTCAAATTTTATGGAGTGGTTATACTCAAGCTGTGAGTATAACTCCACTTGTAGACATACACTCGCAAACTTCTCCATTGTTTTGAACTGCATTCAACTTTGTCAAGTGGGCGAGGGAAGTTTATTTGGACAGACCCTCAACCCCTTGATAGAGGGAGTGAGTATGCTCAATATACTTCAGGCAGATCCATAGACCACAATGCAACAGAATTGTAATGTCACAGCAGATTGCGCTTAATTTACCCCCCACCCCATGCAACTCTAGTGTATGATATTGGGGTTATTTTGACATTTAACCTTGACTTAACTTGTAGCTACCTTAAGATGACTGTTTTTTTACACAATTATAGTTTATTGTATTGTTATCATTTTCATTTGTGTATGTTTTAATATTTTTTCCAACATCCCAAGCATGCATTCAGGCCTATAGAATGGTGCATTAAAAAAATGTATAAGGAAACAACTGTAAATAATAAATCAGCTCAATTGAGGAGTCCAGTGATCAAAGGCTTAGGGCGCTCAATTTAAACTAATTGCAAGGGTTCCACCAGTATTGGGCCCTCATGCATCAAAAGCAACAATGTATATCCGAGTGAACAAGATGGAGGGAAATTAGCTAGGGAAGGGCATACAAAAATGACTTAAATATAGCCTCAGCTTGAAGGACACTGCAAAGGTCATAGGGAATATAAGTGACAAGTTTGTATACCTAAAGTAAACATTTTTTAAAAGGTAAACAAAGGTCTGGAATTTTTATTTAGCTTAAAGACACCATACTCATCATTATTTTTAGGGAGTACTGCAGTGTTTATATAAATTATTTATCCATTCTTTATTTCTGGCTGATTTAAGAAGACCATTAATTTTTTTGAAGGAAATAACAGAAATGGGAATGTAGGGATACTTTATTGAGGTTTTTTAAAGTAATAACAAATTAGGTCTTTAAGTCTCTGTATTTCCCATTCATTCAGCATCACGCTCTTCTTTGGATTTATACTTCACAGCCCCGTGACAGAATACCGAACCACAAGAGAGAATAAAAAATAAAATAAAAATGTATATACTTACTAATATACTTGCAGTTCGCCTCCTTCTGCTCAAGCAGGGAGATTGTTCCCTCAAGGACCACATAAGGGATTTCTTAGATTTGGCGTGCCTTACCCATTATTCCGACCACTCACTCTGTTCTACAACACCAACCACAGGTCCTCGAGATAGCTTTACTGCATATGTGGAGTGGGTACTGACGCAGTGTGGTTCTCCATTCACAGTCTGCCCCGCAGAGGAGGACATCACCAGCCCCAATTCCACCATGGGTCCGGAGCCCAGCCAGCCTTCATTCATGCCCACAACAGACCATATTCAAAAGCCCACCGAAGACTCAGAGCCACGAAGGTGCTTGGATGCGCCTTGGGCCTCCCGTCCATCAGCTTTGCCTTGGTTTGAGGATCCCTTAGCTCCACCTCAATCCTCCGAGCCCTGGATTCCACCTCGGCCCTCCAAATCATCGGCTCTCCCTTGGGTCCACACTCCCTCACGTGGTCTGTCATTCCTCAGTTGTCCTAATTGTCCTCAGTCCCACTGGCTCTGCCTGGTCTGCAAAGCCCAAGTCTGCCTTGACCCTCAGGCCTTCTGTGTCACCCTGGGTCTTCATCTCCTCGGATCTGCGTGGGTCTGTACCTGTTGGTCGGGTTCCTGGCTAGCGGCGACAGAAGCTGACTGTGTTGTCGCCTCTCGTTGGCTGTGTCTCGGCCAAAAAGGTGCCTGTGTGTTAGTAAATATCTGCCCATATCAGAATCAAGGGAGGGAAACCAAAACTAGGACTGCAGATATACAAACCTTAAACAAAGCAGCACTTACTTACCATTTTGAATATTAATCACGCTGATCAAGTTCTTCATTCCAGATAATTAGAGTTCTCTCTCTCACCGACGGCCCAACATCAACATGCTGAATCAGCCCAAAAACCCCAGATGGCATCCGACTCAAACCAATGGTGTGGAACACACTGAAAAACTAAGCCGACCGATGCTCAAAACATTGCTTGACAGCCGACCATCGGCTTGGTGTGTCCCAGCCTTTAATTGTCAATCTGCACAACTGACGGAGTTTGATGTTGCTGTATTCCGAATTACAAAATTTGTCTAGGGAAGGGAATTTATACAAATGTTATCAGATATTGTTCTGTGTGCAGGAAGCAGCAAACACTGCAGTATATGTCAAATGGAAAGCTTCTGTCAGCACTCTTTGCTCCCTTTTTGGAGGACGATGGATACTCCCTTTGAAGGAAACAGTGAAGTGAAAAGTCCTGATAAGGTGCAGGGCAGTATTTCTCGAACGGGAGAGTTTGAAGGGATATCCTCTATGCCTGCATATAAGGGGCATTTTGCAGTTTTCACCATATGTAGAAACAGCACATATTTGTAATTGTGTTCTCATGCATCTGAGTGTTTTCTTGTTCTGTGTGTGCATGTTTTAGGGTTGTCAATGGGAACCGCAGCAGTAAGTGTCAGAGCTGACAGACTTGGCAGGTGGTCATTAGTCTGTGCGTGAGAACATGCCATAGCTGGCTGTGGTAGTAGTCCAGAGGGCTGGGGTGAAGACTGGCACAGCTTCAGGTGTTGACGGCCAGTGGCCCTTTAAAGAGTTCACCTCTCTGCTTTCATGCCCAAACAAACTTAGAAGCGGTATGCTTGGCTTGCCAACTAACAGTCAATAGCTACTGTTAATGACAGAGGATATTGCCGAAATGACACTTTAACTTAGTCTTTGTACGTTGATCAAATGAGCCTTTGATCAAATTGGCTATTTTTTTTTTATTTAGTTTTTATACTAGTCTAATGTATACTGATTGGGGGATTAGGGTACTGATTGACAACTTGTTCTTGATTGGATAACACTGCCCAAAATAGTCTAGCCATAAGTTACCTTACTGGGTTGTTTTATGGTTTCTGAGCCAATGACTTATATAAGGACAGAAACCATTGGAAACTAGAATATGTTTGGTACAATCACCTTATAATCTCTTGGAAAAAGAAGTCAGATTTCTTCACATTTATTGGTCATGGCAATTTAATGGTCATGGAATGTAGCAGTTTTATTGGTGCAATATTTGTCCTGTTTCTTTATATATTTATAGAAGTTGGATGCAGTAGTGAAATTCCTACCTTTCAAATTTATCATGCGTTGAATGATCGTAATCTACATTCAAGTTTTTGTCATCAGAAACTACACTACATAATCAAAAGTATGTTTTTTTGCCATTAACTTGCCATTTTAGTTACACCCTTTACTAACAAACGTTCAGGAATGGGGCACACCAGAGTTCATAAAGTAATTATTTACTAAGGGGAGAAATTTACTGATCCGCACAAAGCCTAGACCTGAACCTGTATTGAACACTTTTGGTATGAATTTGAACACTGGGCCATCATTCAACATCAGTGACTGATCTCACTGATGCTCTTGTATCTTTATGCGATCAAATCCCAACAAGTCACATACCAACATCTGGTGTTAGTTGAAGTATTTAAGGTATAGTTCACCCCAAAATTCTGAAACTGATGGGCTTTATGTATGTGTTTATCAATGTCAATATGTAAATAAAAGCCTAAATTAAATCAGTTCATCATATAAAGCAATGTCTTTTAGGAGGATTTGGATTGAAAAGCTCAGATGATATGAATTTGTTTTCTTTTATGAACTTTTTAAAGCGTGAACATAATGGATGTTAAAAATATCTTCATTTGTGTTTCAAAGGTGAATGAAAGTCTTATGGCTTTGGGAGGTAAATGAGGGTAAACGGTGACAACATTTTCAGTTTGGTGTGAACTACCCTCTATTCTGTCAACACTTTCATTGTTTTAAAAATTATGTTCAACAAGTAAATTTGAGGTTTCTAAGTGGTGTCCAGGTGTCCACCTGTTTGTGGTAATGTAGGAACCTCAAGAGGTGTGTTGGGTCATGACACTCCCATGAAAGCCCTTTTTTATTGTAATTCAACACTTAAACACCAGCAAAAAGGACCTTGATTATTAGTCGAGAAGCTTGAGCCCTTGAGAACCGCCCTTCCAGAAAATTCACATCATCCCAGTAATGACTCAGGAAAAGCTCTTTATCACTGCGGGCAAACTCAAAGCTATAATCTCCTCAGTATCCACATAGTCTCGATGCCTCATAAATTTGTTTTGCTCCGTTTCCTTGACCCTTCCCACATCTGTCCGCCTCCAGTCTCCAGCATTGCCTTAGAAGAGCCTAGCCGGATTGTAAGAAGTTTACAAGACTACAAATCTTTCAAAGAGTGGAAATGCCGTTTACAAAGAGCAGGCCTCCTTGATTTAGCTAGATTCTATCAAGCTCGGCCGTATGTTATGAGCACAGTCAGAATGCCTTAGCTTGCCTGTTTATCATACACCCGCCACCAATTTGTTTCGGGATTGTTTCATTAATTGCCATGGAAACATCTGCGTACGTTGGGATCAAATTAGAGACGGTCCTCTTTGCGGAAAAGCGACATGATCCCGTTCCTTGAGGGGGAAAGCAAAGTGAGAAAAGTGGAATTAAGGATGAAAGGAAAGTTCAAATCCAATTTAGAGAGTGAGATTGCTTAACTTGAATATGTGTCATGTGGTATTGGTCAAGAGAGGACAGCTGAGAAAAAATAAAAAAGTACTGTCGAGTAGAAACTGCAAATGGGGTGAGATGAAGGGACAGACTGAAAACCAAGATGAGAGAAGGGCATCTTTGAGCAAATTGCAACTAACTCAGGCTTCTCAGATTGGCCTCTTGCATGACTGGAATTTAGCCTCTCTGGGAATATAGCAGGAAAATCCCCACACTGTGATCATATATGGCAAATGTAATGAAAACGGTGTCATATTTGACTAAAATATGTCAGTCAGGTGATTGCTCACACAACCAATGAGCCGCATATTGCAAAGCAAACAGAAAAGAAAATATCATATAATCTGGAGAATTACGTCTCAGGTCTGAATCAAAAGAAACTTGGCAGCAAGTGATTTTGAAGGGTTTGTTTGCATAAAATCTTTCCTAATATTTCCATGTGTTGCTCTTCTCAAAATCAATTGGATATAGTACCAAGAAAAATAATGTATATTAATCCATGTCAAACATTAAAATGCTTTTCTCAAACAGCTGAAGTTATTAAAAACAATGTTTCCATATGTCCAAAAGAATGTCGGCTTGAAACGTTGCATGCCCTTTTAATATTTCTCTCTTTTTGGACTTTCAAGGCTGCATGTCGTGACTAGCCTGTTTGTGTGTAATTTAGTATTGCCCTGTCTCGGTTTGTTTGAGTGGCGTTTTCTTAACACAGGAAATTCTCCATTAGCATGGGAGGCTAATCAAGAGCGCTGAAGGAAATAGGAAACGTTCAGAGCAAAACAGTGCGTCCCTCCCACTCAGCAAAGGCTATTCCAGTATATTTTTTTCCAGTATATATCCAATATTTTTTTTATAATGTACTATTTAACTATACTATTTAACTTATCTAAAGCTGATCATTCATAAATAAAATAATATAAATTTTAGTGTGTGCTAATTAACTTATTATTTTTATTTATTTATTATTGTAACATTTTACTTGTTTAAACATGCACTACCAGTCAAATGTTTCGACACTCTTGCATACATTTGATATTTTTATTTATTGCATTATTTATTTACTCACTCACTTATTTCGATAGACTTTAGACATTCTACTGACTGTAAGTAACTTTGCAAGTACATATCAACTTCTATGTCTTCTACCCTAAACCTAACCTAAACCTAAACCTATGTCTTCTACCCTACCCTAAACCTAACCTAACTGTCTACTAATACTAATGTGAGTTTGTTGACATGTAGTTGTAAATTAACAAGAGTTAAAGGTGCAGTATGTGAGATTGACAGCTAGCGGTTAAAATGGGTACTGCAGTCCAAATTCGAAAAATTGGAGAGAGTTGTTTCCCCCACCCCCTCCTGCTCTGGGGTGTGTTTCCCGAACAACGACGTAACTCGCTGCTTAACTACCATAGTACGATGCATCGTTGAAGAAATCAACTAGCTAGTCACACTGTTTCCTGAAACCGTATTGTCGCAAAGTGGTAGTTCAACCATGTTGGTTTATGACGTCACGCACGTGGTGGAGTAATAACTACTTTTAATGAATCTGTTTGAGATCAAATTAACGCTAGATGTTTTGCTATAAATTAGAGACATGGCATCTGAAGACTATTTCTAATTTTTCTCAGTTATTTCGCTTTATTTCCAGATTCAATCATAGGCTCGTTCTTACTGAGTAGAGCCCGTTCGCACATGAACAAAAACGGTGCTTTAAATCTCTTGACAAACTAAAAGACGTAAATTACATTTATATGTATTCTAAATAAAAGGCACAGGTTGTTCTGAATGTCAGCTTGCTTATTTTTCTCAAGACAAGGATTTATTAAGTCCACATGTCATGCAAACTAGAAACTATGCTTCTAACCACAGGTCGAGAGCTGTCGTTCCAAACACACAAGTTTGCGATGCTGTTGGCGAATGTTTGTTAGAACTATGGTTTCGGGAAACACCGACTCGTTGAACTACACTGATAACGACGGAACTTGCGAACATAGATAGCTAACGATGCTTTTGGGAAACGCACCCCAGATTAGACGCTCACGTGGGTTGCCAAATTGAGGACACGCAACAGGAACGAGCTCAATTGACAATTGAATGCGAGGAGACTTACGTAAGTTGATTTATTGATTTATGATGAGTTTTAATATGCTCTAGATGGGTGCGGAGGCTTTTTAGGTCAAGTAGAATCTGCGATCTCTGTCCCAGTTTGTTCGCTGGCTTCCATGGCTGCAATATGCTGTGTTTTCTGCCAGCTGGCAACCTGTGGTGGCAAAATACTATTGGGTAAATTGGCAATGTGCGGTATCCCACAGACCAAAACAAAAACAGACACTCTGACACGGAACACACATTTCAAAGTAAAATAACTGGCTGTAGCATTGATTTTCAGAGAAACGAGTATGTGAACTAAATGTATGTTTCCTAAATATCCGCAAACATATTATGGTATTTTTATGCTTCAGGACAGTCAAAAACGTACATACAGCACCTTTAAGGGGCAGCCTCACTACACTTTTCGTTCCGTTGATTTCCATTCATACACATACAAATACTGAAGACAGGAAACACAAGCTCATGTGAAGAAGTTTTGCATTTCTCTATGTTCCAAAGTTCAAGTTTGGGGAACTCTGACCTGCGAATTCGTATCACTTTTAAAAAAGATGCCTATGACGAGTGAGATATCATATCACAACCGTTCCATGACCGTTCGTGTGTTAAAAGTCTAGTGTGACAGTGGCATTAGTTGACGTAGTTGCAAAGTTACAGTACCTGTCAAAAGTTTGGAAAAATTTAAAATGTTTGAAATAAGTCTCTAATGCCTATCAAGGCTGCATTTATTTTGTCAAACAGTAATATTTGAGGTAAAAACAGTAATATTTTGAAATATCTTTTTTTTTTTAATTCTTGATTTCTATTTTAATAAATGTTTTGTGGTGACAAAGACACCAGATGACAGAAATCACCAAAAATGTTAACTGTTTTCAACATTGATGATAATAATAATAAGAAATGTTACCTGAGCACCAAAGCAGCATATTAGAATG
This sequence comes from Leuciscus leuciscus, assembly GCF_965113295.1. NCBI lineage: Eukaryota > Metazoa > Chordata > Actinopteri > Cypriniformes > Leuciscidae > Leuciscus > Leuciscus leuciscus. The sequence continues at coordinate 26,235,198 of NC_138737.1, read as the reverse complement.
AAATCTGAAGGATCATGTGACACTGAAGACTGGAGTAATGGCTGCTTAAAACAAAAAGGAGTACATCACAGGAGTAAATTGCTTTTTAAAATATATTTAAATAGAAATATAATTTGCATTATTATTTGTTTTACTGTATTTTTTTATGAAATAAATGCAGCCTTGGTGAGCATAAGAGGCTTCTTTCAAAAACATTAAACATATTAATGTTTCTAATCTTTTAATAGGTACTGTACTTATACCTGTTGCTAGTAGAATGTCTGGGTGATCGAAATAAAGTGTAACCTAATAATAATAATATTAATACAGTAAAAATAGTAATATTGTGAAATATTATTACAATTTAAATGAATGTTGTTTTTTATTATTATTCTTTTTTGTAATTTATTCCTGTGATGGCAAAGCAAATTTGTCAGCAGCCGATACAATTACAAGTGTCACATGATCCTTCAGAAATCATTCTAATTCTATTTTGGTGCTCAATAAACATTTCATATTATCAGAGTTGAAAACAGTTGCTGCTTTTTAGTATTTTTATTTTATTTTATTTTTGGGGGGTTTTACGTTTAGTTAGTGTTCATTTCATGTTCAAGGACTTTTTCTTTGAATCTTTGATGAATAGAAATGTCAAAATAACAGCATTTATTTGAAATAATTTGTAACACTCTAAATGTCTTCACCATCACTTTTGATGAATAAAAAAAAAAAAAAATGAATAAAAATAAAAATATGAATTTCTTTCAAAAAAAAAAAAAAAAAAACCTTACTGACCTTAAACTTTTGAATTAGTTTTGAATTATTATGATTATTATTATTGTTGTTGTTGTTTTTAATCAATGAAAAGTACATAAAGAAAGCATTCATGTGAAAAACTACACCCATGGGCTGAAATGTGGGCATAAATACCTCGGTCATAAGGACACCAGAATAAAGTTAAAAGAGCACAGGCAAGTACGTGCTCCACGGGAAATTAAGAGACAGTTTGTTTCAGCCTTGTTTTGTCATGACAGATCCAACCAATGTAGCTTGGCAAGAGACAACTCAATGTGTCAAAGTTCAGGAGTGTACCTCTCCCCTCATTGCATAATGGAGCTTTGGGAATGATGGCCAAACAATCTATAAGCTCTCAAGCAAATCTATCCAGTAATTGCTCAGAGACGTGCTAGAGTCAAAATCCACATGATTTGTGAAGCTCAGTTGGTCAATCTGTCTGTGCGTTTCAACACAGCAGGGAAAAATGCAATTTCAACACCAGAGTCAAATGAGTTTTTGTGTTTCACTCCTCAGAAAAGACCAGAATTTTAACAGTGTAAACCATTATGTCATGCTATACAGTAACATTCCCCTCTAAAAACAAGGAAACAAAATGCCAAACCTGTCCGGTCTCTATTGTACACTTACATTCAGATTTGTAAGAAACCCCTTTATATTATGTAATTGTTCACTAAAGAGACTACATTTTTCCTCATCTTTTGAAAGTGCATGAAATTGGTGAAAACTTTTTTTTGTTTACATTTAATTTTTTTTTTTTTTTTTTTTTTGAGATATGTTCTTGTGGTGAGTGCATGTGTACATACAACATGACGTGAGGCTAGCTAGAATGCAATACCTTAAGATACCTGGAGAAAGCTCTCGGTTAGCATTGCCATCCATCTCAGCTGGCACTAGTCTTCAAAGTCATTAATATCACTAATATCACTTGTTTTGACATCAAAGACAGGGAAAAGTCAATTTCACACCTAAAGAGCCTCCAAAAAAATCAGAAACTGGTCAAATATCTGTCAAATAACTATAAAATATCATCAGTAGAGAAAGACATGTTTGCTTCCAGATCTACTAGCCAGACCTTGACCCCTTTGTCACTTGGATGACACTTTTGCGAGCAACCAGAGTTCAAACCTGGTTCTTGTAATTTCCTGATCCCATTCCCTTTCTCTCCTCTCATGTTTCACTGTCTTCTCAATAAAACTGTCAAAAACACAGAAGGTGGCAAAGTGTACGACAATAACAGACTTATTTTTCTACATGCATTGTTCTTAAAAACAAGATACATTTTTTAGAATATATCTTGAATTATTTTTAGTATTTTCGTAAGGATACAGCATACAGTTATATTTGTACAGTTTTCTCATTGTTATTCGTGTCGTGTTAGAAGTCCTTTAGTTATTTTCATACTTTAGCAATTGTCTCCTGAGCTAAAATATGTAAGATTATAATATTTTAAAGGCAGAGCTCTGTTTCTTAACTCCCATTTATGTCACCATTTAGAAAGTCAGTAACCTAAAAATAATAAAAAAGAGAAAAAAGGGTGGAATCATCCTGTGAAGTCCCACCAGTGTTTCTTCGTGTCTGTAGAAGAAAGGATGAGATCATAAAGCAAATGTTTAACACACACTGTGCAGGTTGGAGCAGTGCAACTATCAGTATGTGGGGGAAATCGCTGTCATTACTCAAAGAGTGGAAACAAATGCTAGTTTTTGCTCTTTGCCTTTTCCTTTTTCCCCATAATCACACTGATGAGCTTGTGTTGTTGTGAAAACCTAATGTGAGAACGTGAGAGACAAAATTTCAATTGCATTGATAAATTCTTAAGTGGCTTCATATGGTTTCTCTCTGTATGTTAAAAGCCCTTGAGTAGCAATAAGTTTCCCCCGCACCTGAATCTTGCCAAGACGAAACGCTTATAGAAATGAGGTCCTTTTGCATATGTTCACTCCATAAGTGCTACTTGGTTCTGTGTGTTTCATGTTTGCTTTAGCTATGAGTAGTTGCAACTTGCAAATGGGTTTAAAATCTGTCTTTATATGAAATACAGCAAAAAAAAGTGCCATAGTTTATGTACTTAAATCCTCATAGTCATAGTTTATATGAAACGGCCCTTCATTACAGAACACAGAAGTGACTGTTGGTTAAAAGGTACTGTGGAATGAGGAGCTATGCACTCAATGAACTGAAGCGAAAAAAGAAAAGAAAAACTGTTCCATATGTTAGCCGATACTAAAGCATAAAACAAAGTTTAAAGGGTTAGTTCACCCCCCCACATTTTTTTTTAAATTAAGTCATCAATTATTCAGCCTTGTTGTTCAAAACCCATAAGACAATTAAAGTAATCCATGTGACTCCAGTTTAACCAGTTTAACTTTAACCTCAGTTTTATAAAGGGACATGAGTGGAGATTAATATTTTGTAAATAAAAAAAAACTTGCGTCGCTTCATAAAATTGAGGTTAAACCAATGGAGGGACAGAAAGCTCTCAGATTTCATCAAAAAACATCTTCATTTGTGTTCCGGAGGTGAACGAATGTGATGATGCATTCTAGGCATTCTGTGAGGGAAATCAGATTTTTAATGTTTTCGGAATACAATTTTAGCATGTTCTGTATACACACAACAAATTAAATATTTTGACTATATATATATATATATATATATATATATATATATATATATATATCTTTTTTTTTTTGCATAATTTAACATTACAGCTTGACTGGAAATAGCATTAACATTAAAGGTTATATTAACCTTGTTTTTATTCGGGCTCTGAGTCTGACACTGTTGTCTCCTTGGTAAACAAGTGCACTAACTTAGTAAATATCTTTATAAGGGGCAAAATTGGGTGAAAATGTAATCATCAATGAATCATCATTTATTTTTGAAAAATTAAGATAAATCTCTTTTAGTATTTATTTTGTGATTTTGTTGTTGTTGTTGTTGCTGTTTATTTCACTCTTTACTTAGAATATCATAGTTATATCCATCATAAAAATTCTCATTTGTATGATATTCGTTCTTGGACAGTTTTGATGTTGTCTTGATAGAGCATATATTTTAGTTTCATAAAAAAAATTATTGAAATACTTTCCATTTTTTTATTGATTTCATATTTGTATATTCATTTTATATTTAAAACAATAATCTTGTAACATTATGCAACTGTAATCTTTATGTGAATGCATTCATGACACCTATAAATGCTACAGTTTAAAGATGGCTTAAATGTATGATTTAATTAAATTGTTCCCTAGTTGTTTTGGTAGTCTGGAACCTTGTTTTAATCCGGTTTAGAAAATGCCACCTGCACACTTAAAAAATCGGACACAATGAGAACTGCTAAATTTCTGGTGTATGGGAATACCACCATCATTTGTGTGTGTGAGTGTGCATGACCCTCATGTTCTCAAATGTTCTGTATTTGGCCATTTCACTGAAAGGCGGCAGTCTGTTTGATCAGTTCACATGGTGCATAGCATTGGATTTGATTTCTTCAAGCAGTATTTATTTATGCAGCTTGCCTTCTTCCCCTCAGTCTTCCACCAGTATTTATTAGTCCTGAATTCACACGAATGTACAGCAGTGGCTTTGGGAACTAAACAGGACAGTGGGGTATTTTCAGAATGACATTTCAGTCATTTCATCACTAGGAAAAAAATTAAAGGCAGGAAACACAAACCAACTTTACAAGCAAGCCCTATTTTCACAGGCTGGGGCTGTGTTTCCCAAAAGCATTGTAAGCCTAAGTAGATCATAAAACCATTGAAAACAATGCTCTGTTATACTATGCACTTAGGCTTACGATATTTTGGGAAACAAAGCCCAGATTGATTGCTCTTCTTTTGTAGTGGTTAAAGGGATAGGTAACCCAAATTTTTATTTTTTTTACTCAACTTTGTGTCGTTCAGAACTCATGAATGAAAGGGGAAAGGTGGCCAGAGGTGACAATCTATTACTAAACTACTATTACTATATTACTACTACTACTATTACTTATAATCATCATCATCATCATCATTTCAATAAAATAAAACCATGATGTGTGGTCGTACAGTAGGTGAGCATTTAATGTAACCATTTTATGTTATTCTGCATTTATAGACTATTCATTTGCTAAGTCATTAAGTCATTGAGCTTTGCAAACTAGTTCAAATGTATTTAAAATAAACTAAAAACTAAATTACATTAATTATATTCTAATCAAAGATAGTCAAGCTTATCTGAATTCAAATACAGTAATGCATTTGTGATGATGGAGGAAGTCCAAAATGTGAGATATTTGCTTAAAGGGATAGTTCACCCAAAAATGAAAATTCTGTCATTAATAACTCACTCTCATGTCGTTCCAAACCCGTAAGACTTTCGTTCATCTACGGAACACGAAGATTTCTGTCCCTTCATAGACAGCTACGTAACTACCACTAATGTAATTTATTTTCCACCTAAGCAAAAAGTTCATAAAGAGATCGTAAAACCAATTTTTCTGAAGAGACTCGATCACTTTATATGATGAACACATTTTATTCACATATTAACATTTATCAGCAAACATACTGTAAACAGAAGTTCAACCGAACCTGCTTGACGCCTAAGAACAAACCTCTTTTGGAAGCTCAAACGTGCTGCGTAACACATGAGAATGAACCTCATCGGTTCTTGCAGAAGCTCAAACGCGAAACACATGAGAACACATGAGCTCAAACACTTTTATGATCATTTTATGCCTCTTTTTATCATTTTTGGAGTTAACAGCAACTGGTCACTATTCCATTCCATTGAATGTTAAAGAGCGCCATCAGCATCTAAAAACTTGTGTCCCATGGAAGAAAGAAAGTCAAATAGGTTTGGACAGAATTTTCATTTTATGATGAACATTTGAGTAGAAGAGATCTAACAGAACCATAAATTCAAAATGTGTCTTTAGATCAAGACCAGTTATTCTCAATTACTCCCCTTGATGTTTGCTGAGGCCCCCTCAGTGAAGGGCTCCAGCAAACAGCAAGGGGACTTATTTGTTTTGAAATAAGACAAAACAAGCATTAAAATAAGCTAAAGATAGAAGTGTCTTTAACTTTTTAAATGAATCATTTGATACAATGCATTTACTGTGTATATACATATTTTTACATAGTGCTTATTTAAAAAAAAAAAAAAAAACAACAAAAAAAAACACTTAAATCTGTATTTACTTTATGTGACTACATAATTACACCTTTGACCCTTCCCTTACCCCTTAACCTACCCTTAAACCTACCCATACCCCCAAACCTTTCCCTAACCTTACCCGTATCTCACCTCAATAATAGCAAAGGTGTTTCGCAAAACAACATGAACACAGTACATTGTACTTATTATTTGATGTCAGTACATTGTAGTTAAAGACACCTAATATAAAGTGTGACCTTTTTTTCCCCACTGGTTCCTGTTATTTCAGAGAGTGATTTCTAAACCTGGTCATGTAAATTATTTTTTTTTTTATAATGAATATTCTTTAGTTATGCTAAGATGCTAAAATTGGGTAGAAAATGTGAGCAAAAACCCTTAATCCTTATCCAGTAAATAACTGGTAAAGTCACATAAATGTGTGGGTGGGATCCTGACATTTAATGTATACAAACTAGGAATGTCAGTGAACAAATGTGGGCCATAAAGTCAAAAAGGTAGAGAACCCTTAAAAGTCTTAGAAGTCTTAAAATTGTTACTTTTTTTTTTCTTTTTCTTTTTTTAACCAAAGATGTTTCAAAAGCTCACAGGGAGTGTGTAGCCTCTCAGCACTTCCTCTGAATGAGTGAACGTGTCACCGGTGGAGAGGAAACAGGGGTGCTGCTGAGAATAATGCTATGGTGTGGCACACACTTGAGAGAACAAACGTAAAATAGTGTGTGTAAAAACAAAAGGAAAAGGTTGTAAATTGAGATGAAAGCACAGTGGAAAGCTTTCATAATCAGGTGAAAGAAAAACACATGGAAAGCTAGGATAGAACAGGCAAAAAAAAAAAAAAAAAAGATAGAGATAGAGAGAGAAGACAAAAGTTAACAGAGTTATAACTGATAAAACTGCAAATATATATCTTCTATAAATATCTATATCTATAAATATCTACAAAGTTCATATATATATATATATATATATATATATATATATATATATATATATATATATATATATATATATATATATATATGTATGTATGTTTCCTACTAAATATTCATCATTATTTCTTACTCAATACTTTCTTACTCAAGGTAGGAGAACACAAAGTAATAACAACACTGTCCTAAGAATATTATGCTTGATTATAGTATATGATTATAGATGCCTTATTATGTGGTGCTATACTATGGATCTCAAGTAAACCTTGTGTTATAATAATAATGCTAATAATAATAATACAATGCATAGTAAATCAATAAATAAATATATGATGATGATGATGATGATGATGATTTATTATAAGTAATAGTAGTAGTAATATAGTAATAATAGTAATAGTAGTTGTATTGTCACCTCTGGCCACCTTTCCCCTTTCATTTTTGAACGACATAATGTTGAGCAATCAATCTGGGCTTTGTTTCCCAAAACATTGTAATATATATTAATAATATTGAATGTTATAATAATAATACATTATTAATAGTAAATATTAAGTAAAGTATATAAAGTACATAAGTAGCATATTAAGTAAAGAAATATTGCTATTCATCACATTTATTCAAAATGATCGATTTAATTAAAAACAGATTTATATTTATTCTTTTTAAATCAATTTATTAACAATTGGTGCATTTATTTAGACTGTAGCAAACTGGCACCTTATTTTAGGATGTGCATTCATAGGTGTGCATTTATAGTGATTTTACAACTGCTTTCAATGTAATGTTCAAATAGTGAAAATTAATTTAAAATAATATTAATATAAAATCAGTAAATACATTATTATATTATTATAATATTTTATGTTCTAATCAACCAACGTTTCTCTTAAATATATGTCTTAATGCTATAATTTGAAATATTACACCTTTTTTTCAAGATTTAAGGATTTCAATTAATTGTAAAATTCCATCAACTTGAATTGAATAATCCTTTCATATTATGAATTAAGAATAAAAAAAACAACAAAAAAAACAACAAAAACTAGAGCTTAAAGGTGCATTGCGCAAGTCTCTGAGTTTTTGCAGAACTATGCCCCCTCTGGCGGCAAGCGAAACTGCAGCCAGAAGTGTGCACGCTCACGGACAAAAGTTTTCTTTTTTTTATCTTACGTGGAGTTTGCGTTGGTGTTTGAAATGAACTACAAGCCGGTCTCTTAGAATCCATCTTCTACGGAGAATGGCGGCGAATACACAAACCTGCCAGACAGCCAGGTGAGCGTGCCGTGAACGCGCATGACGTCACGCCCAGTCTAAAATTCCGGCCCGAATCCCTCTTATTTATTTTACTTTATAGGATTATAGAGACAATCTCAGTGATCAGAGAAGGGCTCATTCAGCCCATCAGGCAATTGTTTAAGCATGTATGGGTTAGAAAACGGGTATTTTTAACATGAAAAGTTGCTTAATGCACCTTTAATAAAACATTTTGTATAAATCTAAACTTAATTTTTTTTTCTTTATTTTTTTTTTTTTTACATGTACGAATATGAATCACATAAATTATTGTAAATGGTCCATTCACTTGTTCCTTTAAGATTTATATATTTTATATATTTTTTATTTTTTATTAAACTCTAGGTTTTCTAATCATTTAAAATTCTTAATTCATAATAATATGCAAGGATTATTTAATTCAATTTGATGGAATTGTATTAATTGAAATGTGTACATCTTGAAAATATACTTAAAAATTGTTTGAGTGTGGAATTAAATTAAACCTTTTTCCCCCCCTTTTTTCTAAATCTTATTGAATTACAGATTATAGCACTCATCATCACTTTGGGACTTTTTGTGTGAGAAAGCAATTTAGAGGATAGCTGTTACGGTACATGGACAGGAGTTGCACATCGATGAGAGTCGTTTGAATCCGGGCCTCAACGAGTATCATGACGTAAATGTGGTCTCTCTGCAAACTGTGTTTAAGATGGTGGCAAGCCTGTTCAAATTGAGCGCAAACAGAGATTGAATAGAGGTGGTCCCACCGCAGGAGAGAATGACTGCTTAGTGTTGCTTCATTCTGTGGGAGCTTTTGCTTCAAACAAAACTTTTTTTTATTTGTTGCTTCTGCTTTTCTTCTCTGCATTTTAATGTCAGAAAACTTCTACCCTATACCGTATGCAAACTATTTGTTTTTAGGTTGTGTGCATGGGTTGTTGGGGGATATTAAAGCATTTTTTGTGTGTTATAGGACATAATGTTTGTAATGCCATACTGTTAGAGTCCCATCCAGGTTGCATTGCGTTTTGGCTATTATGATTGTTGTTGATGGTGATAAATTATGTGCGTGAGAATATTTTTGATGGTAATGTGAGGAGTCTAGAATATGATTTCCTTATGTGATATGACCCTGCTGGAGCTGACATTGCTCATGTGAGGGTGCAGCTGGCTTTGTGATTAAAGTTATTGTGGTCAGTGCATGTCCGCTCAAGGAGATCCGGTTTATTGGCTAGGATGGGACTGTGAAGTTCCTGTGGTGGCAAGTGGAGAAATATGTGGGGTGGGGGGTGGGGGGGGGGGGGGGCACCTATGTTGTTTACAATCTTGACAAGTGTGTAGACACCATCTATTCTTTGTATCACTGACACATATTCTCAGCCTCAGATGGCTCACGGACTGATGCTGAGATAGATAGAACCGAGTCCATCAGTCCAAATTTCACTGACTGGCCACAACCTTTGGAAGTGAGGGGTTACCAGTGTTTTTATCAGTCCAAATTCTCCACATTCTCTGTAAAAACGTATTACTTATTAAAACGTATTACTAAACTAATTTTGTTAGACAACATTTTATGCTATTTTAAACATAATACAATATTGGTGGTGAAAAATAATGAATTACTTTATTACCCTCATTTTTCAGAATAGATATATCATTTGGTGGATATTTATAGATATACAGTTGGAATCAAAATTATTCAACCGCCATTGCAAATCAGGTTTATTGGCACAATTGTAACATTTTCAGATATGTGCAATGAACAAATCAAAAAAAGTATTTAACATAGTTCAACACAGCAAATGTTTCAAGTGGTTTACCCAATTTCAACTGAAAATGCAACTTTTAATGCAGTCTCAAAATTATTCAACCCACTGAATAGAATCCCTCACAACAGCACAAATCTGCAAAACAGGTGTTGTCTCAAGCAGACCTGATGCAACTAATCAGGGGCTGCATCAGGGGCTGCATCATTAGTTGCACCAGGTGTACTTGAGCTAGAACACATGAAATATCTGAACTGGCTAGTTTTGTTGTGTCATCAGCACTCGCTGATGACACAACGCTGATGACTCGCTCAAAAAAAACAATCATCCAGTCGCGAGCGCTCAGGACATGGTGGAGGATTCCATTCCAGTCCAATGCTCGCAGCTGCCCGGGAAAGCATGGCTGTCAATTCCGGATCAGACTCGGGCAATGTTGGCACACCTGAAGGCGGCAGCACAGCTGAGTCTTCATCTCCGGAAGACTCCAGCCCACCTTGTGATGCCGCGATGGACATCGTCTCATCATCTGGAGCGCCAAATGAGACACAAGGAGCGTCAGAAGACGGTCCCACGATCTCATCGCGAACACTCTCGGGTTGCTGTGCGCAAGAGGGGGGTGTGACCTGAGGAAGAATCGGCGGGGCTTATTCCACACCGTAACTCTAAGGTCACCCTGGCCACCAGCCAAAGTATCGCCTCTCACGGAGGGGATAGATCGGGGTGTGGCAGAGGTGACTCTACCTCCACAGAGGTCATTGAGTCTAGACCGCAGCACCGCGATGGTCATGTTCCCGCAATGAGATTGCCAGCGTCCCTCCTTTTATACCCACACTGTGGGGCGGAGTTGCGCTATGCAAATTCCGCAGACCCATGGCATTTTCATTGCCATTGGCTTGTTTTGTAGAACTCGAAGGTGATAGGCTTCTAAGCGAAACCCCCATTTCGTCATTCAATGACGTAACTCATAGTGACGGAACGAAAGGGAACAGTGGTTACACTACCTGGACGGAGCAGAAAAAGGAAGCTATCAACGGCTGCAACTAGATTTCTGAGAAGGCAGGTTCAGAAAAATTCTAGAGTGACTGCAAAAGACGTGCAGCAAGACTTGGTTGCAACATGCACTGATGTTTCAGCTTGCACAGTAAGGTGCATACTAAACTCATGCGGTTTCCATGCCAGAACTCCAAGACGTACACCACTACTGACCCAAAAGCACAAGAAAAGTGCTCAAAATCATATAAATAAGCCACTGAAGTTGATCTGTGATGCTCTGGGGCTGCTTTCCGTCCTCTGGCACTGGAAACCTGCAGCGTGTGGAAGGCAAGATGGATTTGTTTTTTGTATATCAGGAAATAGGAGAAAATGTTATGCTGTCAGAGAGGAAGCTGAAGCTTGGGCGTCATTGGACCTTCCAACAGGACAATGATCCCAAGCATACCTCAAATTCCACCAAGGCTCGGTTGCAGAAGAAGTCCTGGAAGATTCTAGGGTGGCCAGCACAGTCACCTGACTTGAAACCCATAGGAAATCTCTGGTTGGATTTTAAAAAGGTAGTTGCAGCACACAAACCAAATAATATTACTGAACTGCAGGCTATTGCTCATGAGGAATGGGCTAAGATTCCTCAGAAACGTTGCCAGAAGCTGATGTCTGGTTATATATCTTGTTTGCAGCAGGTCATGACAGCAAAAGGGCGTTCTACTAAGTACTAATGCTTGCCATGAAGGGGTTTGATTTGTTCATTGCACACAGCTGAAAGTCTGTACATTTTGCAATAAACTTGATTTGCAATGGGGGTTGAATAATTTTGATTACAACTGTAATATAAAAAAAAACTGTTTTGATGTGCTTTTTTGATGTTTTACAGTGTCACTCCATTGCTGTCCACTTTTTTTCTGCTTTGCGGCTGATTTGTAGATTGTAAACAAAAAACAAAAACAAAAAAGTATTTTTATATTTTCTCCTATTTACCTTTCATTTCATATAGTGGTCATTTGTGACCCTGAAGACCTACATGTGTGACCTTTTTTTTAACAACCACAATCTAAATGTTTTGTCCGTTCACACAGCAAGTGCCCCTAAAGTCACAAAGTTTCATATCACTCTGATGAAGTTTCAAAAGGTAAAAGTTTGCAGTCAAAACACCAGAAAAGAAGAACACCAGCCTAACCAAGCTAGTTTTCAGCTGGTCGGCCAACTGGAAAAGTTCCCAAACTCCGCTCAAACACTCGAAACATGCCAGCTAACCACCTTTGGCTGGTTTGTGCTAGTTCTACCCGACAAGTAAACAACTCCTTCATTCTCTTCATTCATGCCACTGAAGTGCCTCCTTAATGCTAATTCTCTAAATACCCTAATTTGCCTGGAGTCTTGCTAATCAATTGAGGCACCATACATCTTATGGAAAAAAGCAAGGAAGGACAAAATAACTCTTTCCATTTTATACTGATCTCTCGGCATTAGCTAACTCTCGTTAGATGTTACAGTTGAGAAGTTTGATTGAAATTAACACCAAATATTTAAATTTGTACAGCCTTGGTGAGACTTTATGTACTGTCTGAGCTGTCAAAATAACCTGAATGTTATTGCACAGGGCTTACTGGATGGCCTGTGTCCTGTTCTTTTTCATATTCTGCAGACATTACCTAGGCTAATGATCAAGGCTTGCATTAGAGAGTCGAGCTGGGATGGACGAGAAGAAAGATGTGTTTACTTTCCAGTCTGCCGTCAAAACCCTGATGCCATCATCAGAGGTGTCTGGCTTCGGCATCGTTCCTGTCCATCAGCCAGACCAACTCCACCCTTATTAGACTCATACACACACATGTATACAAACTGTTTACCTCTTTCTCTGGCCCCTCACATCCCACCCTGGTTTGTTTCTCTGAATTCATCCGTGAGCCAGCCTTCAGATGTGATAAACCGTTAATAATGTGTTTAAGTAGCACTGACAAAACATGCCTTTATTGGTAAAAGACAGAGGCTTCTTTGATTGGCCAAACCCATGAAGGACTTTACCTTCAAAGGTCCAGCCCTGTGGGACGAGAGGACGTGAGGTCCCTTTGAGTGGACAGAGGATGCTGTAATATGCATGTGTGTTGTGTGAGGGAGAGGTGGGGTGCGTTATTCCATCAAAGTGGTCTCTTTATGTAGTTAAGCAATGTGGAGCCAACCTTGTCTACGGTCTACAAAGCACGCACAAACATATCCCAATGACATCCATTTGCCTAGATAGTTATTAATCGTGGCACTTATTAAACTAACATGACTTATTTTTTAATTGTTTAAACTCAAAGTGACTGAGCTAAAATGTCCTGTTGAAAGTTCACATAAGGTGAAGCCTCAGGTGACCGCAGTGTCAGATCAACTGAAAGAGTGTGCAAGAGAGAAAAATGTGTTTGCTGTGTACAGCGGCTAACAAATTTACTAAAATATGTCATCATCAGCCATAACAGAGACGCCTCTGATGCAGCTTTGATTCTGTGTAACAGAGCCGTGGACAGGCGATTTTTTATTAAAAGTAACAGATTTGAACTTTTTCTTCTTTTTGTTATATGATGGTCACATTAATCCTTAAATGCATGAATGTTTCGCCAATCATTATTACATATTTGGGTCGTTAGCGACCCGTAGCGATCCATTTCTAACATAGGTGGATCTCTAACTGCCGCAGTAGTATAAAACTCCCCTAATAACAATTACAGAAGAATAAAATAGAGCATATTTTCTCACCTTTTGGAACTTGGAATGTTTAAATTTGAGCATATGCTTTTTAACATCACCACTGTCCTCGTTATTCTTTTGTTTTATGTCTGCGTGAATATGAGTGAAATAGCACATCATCATTGTGTATCAAATAATATATTGCCACCTTAAGGAATTAAGGTGAATTGCACTTATTGAATCATCAGAGATTAAATTATTGTTGCACAGAAAAAGTGTACACACTATTACAGAACTCGGGTCGCCAGTGACCCTGTACGCTTTCAACAACAACAAAAAAACAAACAAATGTTTATTATTAGAAAACTTTATTTTAGATTTTTTTTTTCTTTCTTGTTTCTATATTGTTTATAATAAATAGTTTGAGGTCTAAGAAGGTTGATGTCTAACTTTAAAAAATGAATGAGGGGCCGGGTAGTAAATTACATATCATGTCAATAAAGACCCAACTTTTTATCATGCCTTCATTATGTATTTTTAATACTTTTCTACTTTTCTATCCAAGCCTTAGCAAGGCCATTTTATTCTATTAAATATATATATATATATATATATATATATATATATATATATATATATATATATATATATACATATACATATATATATATATATATATATATATATATATATTTCCAGAATTATATTCATCTCAATACATCATATGTGGTGGTGATGTCTATGTAGTTGGACATTTCTATTCATGTACAGTTCTGAGATTATCTTGTAAATGAGGCACCTGAAATATATAACCTACACTATATTGCCAAAAATGTTGGGACATCTGCCTTTACATGCACATGGACTTTAATGAAATCTCATTCTTAATCCGTAGGGTTTAATATGGAATTGGCCCACCCTTTGCAGCTACAACAGCTTCAACTCTTCTGGGAAGGTTTTCCACAAGGTTTAGGAGTGTGTTTATGGGCATTTTTGACCATTCTTTTTGAAGTGCATTTGTGAGGTCAGGCACTGATGTTGGACGAGAAGGCCTGGCTCACAGTCTCCGCTCTAATTCATCCCAAAGGTGTTCTATCGGGTTGAGGTCCGGACTCTTTGCAGGCTAGTCAAGTTCCTCCACACCAAACTCACTCATCCATGTCTTTATGGACCTTGCTTTGTGCACTAGTGCGCAGTCATGTTGGAACAGGAAGGGGCCATCCCCAAACTGTTCCCACAAAGTTGGAGCAGGAAATTGTCCGAAATGTCTTGGTATGCTGAAGCATTAAGAGTTCCTTTCACTGGAACTAAGGGGCCAAGCCCAATCCCCCCACCACCAAACTTTACACTTGGCACAATGCAGTCAGGCAAGTACCGTTCTCCTGGCAACCGCCAAACCCAGAATCATCCATTGGATTGCCAGACAGAGAAGTGTGATTCGTAATTCCAGAGAACATGTCCCCACTGCTCTAGAGTCCAGTGGCGGCGTGCTTTACTCCACTGCATCCGACACTTTGCATTGCACTTGGTGATGTAAAGCTTGGATGCAGAAGCTTGGCCATGGAAACCCATTCCATGAAGCTCTCTATGCACTGGTCTTGAGATAATCTGAATGCCACAAGAAGTTTGAAGGTCTGTAGCTATTGACTCTGCAGAAAGTTGGCGCTGACCCCGCTCTGTGATTTTACGTGGCCTACCACTTTGTGGCCGAGTAGCTGTTGTTCCCAATTACTTACACTTTGTTATAATACAACTAACAGTTGACCGTGAAAAATTTAGTAGTGAGGAAATTTCACGAATGGACTTATTGCACAGGTGGCAACCTATCACGGTACCATGCATGAATTCACTGAGCTCCTGAGAGCGACCCATTCTTTCACAAATGTTTGTAGATGCAGTCTGCATGCCCTGGTGCTTGATTTTATACAACTGTTGTCATGGAAGTGATTGGAACACCTGAATTCAACAATTTGGATGGGTTTCCCAGTACTTTTGGCAATAAAGTGTATGTTAAATTGGGGGGTGTGGTGCTAAAACTGGCAACTAGTTGGCTGGTTTGATCTGGTTTGAAGGAGGAACCTATATCTATCATGCATCTTATCACAATACCTAAATGCTGTAGGGAGAGGAGGAGGGTTGTAACAAGGGGTTCATTGTAACACCATCCGTTTAAACCAGTTAGAAATGAGCTGCACACGGGTGGAATTAAGGGGAGATTATACGTTTTAGTAAATTAATTTAACAAAAACTAAAACCAACCTCGCCCCAATAGTAAGGCAGATTAATCTACAGAGTTTAGGGATTAGTTGTAGATCAACAACTTTAACTTCTTGCAGATAAATGTGGGAAAAGTACCATCACTGAGATAAACAGTGGGGGAAAACCTACAGACGTTAAAACAAAAAGTGTTACAACAGTCCCGTTACAAGTTTATCCCTGTAAAGCCTGACATATGAAGTAATATTCAGAAAAAAATACTTTTTTGAAATGGAACAGTTTAGATAAAAATCTGCACATGTTTTTTGTTCAGTATCATATTTGATACATCAGGCTTTCATGCCTCACATTATGATAGGAAAATACAGAGCTCATACTTGAGGAGGGAAAAAAACACAGTTTTATTCAAACTGATCAAAAATATGCAATTTGGTGCAGATGCTGATATTTAAATGGTCATTCTGATAGCTTGTAATGTAAATAAAATGAGATCTTTATAACAGTATATCAGACTAAGTACATAAAATGCATACACAAATCAGTTGTCACTCTATGGGCCCTATCTTGCACCCAGCGCAATTGACTTTGTTCACCGACACATGCATCATTCCTATTTTGCACCCACGCACAGCAGACTTTTCCCTCCACAGACGCACGTCGGTAAACTAGGAAATACATTTGCGCTCTTCGGGGCGGTTCAGCGCAAAGAGGAGGCGTGTTCCGGCGCAAACATTCCCTGATGCTATTTTGCAGGTTTAGAAAACAATTCCGCCACTGACCAGGAAAAATCTAGTCTAAAGTCAGTGGCGTGTTGCGCATGTTATTCATATGCTATTTTAAGGGCGCATGCTTGGCCATAATCAATGTAGCGTGTGTACAACGCGCATGCACTTTGATTCTCTCATCTACACAGAAGCAGCCGTTTACATTTTTGCAAATCATACATTAGATAGATAGATAGATAGATAGATAGATAGATAGATAGATAGATAGATAGATAGATAGATAGATAGATAGATAGATAGATAGATAGATAGATAGATAGAAACTAAAGCTACTTCAGACCAACCCATTTTAGATTTGCGTCGGGCACAAGAGTCATTTATCCCACCGGTATAATAGCAACAGCACCCAAGACCCGCCCACAAAGTTACTTGCGTTTCGCGCTTGATACTTGCGTTTCAGACCATTAAAATAGGGCCCTAGATCTCCTAAATGTCTTAAAATGATATTGAAATGCTTATGTTTATGCTAAAGCTCTGTAGTTTTTATAATGCAATGCAATACAATGATGATTAGGAGATGTTTAAATAAATGTTCCTCAAAAGCCTAATGTATCATATTTGATACTCACATTTTAACATGATTTTTCTAAACAATTATGTATGGACAATCAAGTAAGCCTATGTTGCTTCAGTCCAGTAAGTGTTCTACCACTACCACTACCATTGGGGTGGTAGTGGCGCAATGGATAAGACACATGCCTTTGGTGTGAGAGACCCGGGTTCGAATCCACTGTGAGACACCAATGTGTCCCTGAGCAAGACACTTAACCCCTAGTTGCTCCAGAGGCGTGCGACCTCTGACATATATAGCAATTGTAAGTCGCTTTGGATAGAAGCGTCAGCTAAATGAATAAATGTAAATGTAAATGTAAATGTTCAACTTGAAACATTGCGAACAATATAACATTTTATTCTTATGTTTACATAAAAACAGTAAAGATTTCACAGCAAAAAGACACATGTACCCACAACCTGAATGTGCACAGTGTTTTAGGAATTAAAGGCCTTTTATTTGCAAAAAAAAAAGTATGAATTATTTGATATCAGAAGGCATGTAAAATATTGTGTAACATTTTTTTTTTTTTTAGCAAAGTTTTGATCATAATGATAATTTAGACGCCATAGACATTTGCATAACACATATAATAATGTTGGCTTTTTAGGGTTCATCACACAGACCTTCTTTACTTGGTCTTACAGCCACCATTGACTAATTACTATAATTCTCCTCAGATGTTTTCTTCTGCACTGGGCAAGTGGTGTGGGTATTCCCTTGTGATGGAGGCCCTGTAGAAGGGCAGAGCGCTCTTATCTCTGTCTGTGTGGGAGGCGATTAGCTGGGTGTCTGACAGCCTGCCGGGTTCTCCGGACTCCAACTCCGCCTGTGGTTCAGCTGTGATAATTATCCACCAAATGAAACCAAACCAGCATGTCCACCTCAGTGTGTTGACTGTGTCGATGGCACTTTGCAGCACAAAAACAGAACCACGCTATTAAGCTGTGGGAAAAATGAATAATTGACAATGAATCGACCACATCCTGCTTAAGCTGTTTTTGGTGTCCCGCGCTTTAACCTGATAGCCCTCTGTGTAGCCGCATTGTTTGTTTTACAGACGTGCCCTTTTATGGCCTGCACTTATAGGCTACTGCTGAATTATTTCCTCAGTCTTTTCCTATTACAAGCCCCAAATGAATACAAGTCACTTATCCAAATACACACTCTGGCACACACAATACACACAGTATGGACACATACTCAGGCTTAGTTCTGCATTTTTCAAACATATAGTTTGTGCTGCTGGCCCCTTCATTTTGTCAGTACACCAAGAACAATTACGCAACAGTTAGTTCCGTTTCTCAAATCTGATTGGCCGTTCCAAGACTGCTGATATGTAGATGTTTGTGGCATGCAGCTTGTCTGTGTTCGGATCATTCCAGACCAGAGCCTGAGAGAGGAGTGGAAGTAGATTTTTTTTTTTTTTTTTTTGGGCTGTCAAAGTTAACATGTGACATTAATATATTCATTAAATGTGTTGCAATGCAATTATTTATTGACATATTAAAAACCAACTCGGCACCACAGTAGTGGCCAAATGTCATGTCCAGCCTAGGAAAATTGACATATATGCCCTTTATTTGAATATTATAAAACATTTTTTAAAGAAATTTGTAATCATATTACATGACTAATTGTGGTTGGAGTCAGTTGTTTTATTTGTGATAATGAAAAGAAGCAAGCCTTATTACATTTTTGGCCAGGCTGTCATGCAAAGAAATTATGAACACATGCAAAAACATTAATAACTGATTATGTTGTCAATGCATGCTTTTTCCTGTGAGCTTTTTGTTTTTCTATGCATTTTTTGTATATAGTAAAATAAAACCTGCCTTAATATTTTTTTTTATATAAATTTTAGATTATATAATGTATTTTTTTTTATATATATATATATATAAGATTTGTAATAGATTAATTGCTATATATAATGTCCGTAATTCAGAGAGCGAGATTATTCTAAGGGAGCTGTGGAAACTCCGACAGAGTTTCCCTGGCATTATGTGTGCTATATTTGTCCAGTGTTCATGCAGGCAGAGCAGGATTTGTTGTCTTTGCTTCACATTAGGTCTGGTTTACTCTCCACTGTATGTTTTGTCTGGTTTGTTTTGATTGTTTGAATCAGTGTGAGGTCCCTTCAACAGAATCTAAAAAGACATCAGCATGTTATTCCTGTCTCATTCTAGACCTGTTTATTTTATTGAAATCGTAAGACTGTTAAGCAACACTGCATGTATAGTAATTCAGTCAAGCGTACACATAGACGAGCGTGGAACTGTTTCTGCCTTCCATTTGGTGGGCATACAGTTTTGGTGTACAGCGCTGATCTCTGGCGCCGGCTCCTGCATGCTGTAATGAGCTTTCAGAGTTGCTGATTGCAGATAAGCTTCCAAAAAAATCAGTGAGGGAAAGAAAAAAGTACAAGTAAAGAGCCAAAGTTCCAATAATTTATTTACTTGTTAGTTTGTTTATTATGTAATATTTAAATGATTTGCAGATAAAGTTAAGATGCACAACAACCGCTTTGGCATTTGCAGAATTGTCATCAATCACAGGAATGAATTAGATTTTTAGAAAACAGTTAGGCCTATTTTAAATGCATGCTATATCTCTATATCTTTTAACAATTGCATTGATCAAATAAATGGATTTAATTTTGAAAAACAAAACATGACAATAAAAATAGGACATTGTATACCTGCCTTTATATTATACTATATGTTTTATATTTTATAATTGTATATTATATATTTATTTTCATTTTCATTCTTACATTAAGTTATTTGGGTAGCACTTAATTGTATAGTCCTGTTCTGCATGTATATACTATGCACTTATTATAGTAATTATAATAACTGGGGTATTCTAACCCTGGTTCTAACCCTGAACTTAGTCCTAATCCTAACCTTAACCCATGTAGGTACCTTAAATTGCCCATTACTTTCTTAGGTAAGTGCACGTACTGTAAACTAAAGTGCAATGACTTGCATGTTGAGTTAAGATGCACAACAACTGTTTTGGCCATGCAGAATTGTCAACAACCTACCCATATCCTTAGTTCTACCACTCTTTGGATGGTTTGTGTTCATACAAACCTCAAACTTTATTGGAGTGCACATGGACTGTGACCCAAACCACGATCATGTAGACTCGTTAGCGTGCATTCCTATAGTCAAACAGACACTGCTTTTCACCAAAAGCTTCTCATGGCCTGTGGTCTTCTAATACACGCAAGTGTTTTCACAGCTAACTACAATATGGGCCAAGAATAGGCCCATGGGAACTGGATGTTTTGCTGTGTTTTGCTTGAAAAGATCTGAACCTGCAGCCACAGGAATGCAGCCCTGCTGGTTAACGCTTCAGCAGCATCCAGGAGACAGTGAAGAAGAGATGGGAAAGGTGAAAAAAGGGAGAGTTAAAAAAAAAAAACATGTCAAGTTGAAGGACAGCATGGCAATAGCTCTGTTTAGACAGAGGACCAAAAAAGAAGAGAGACAGTAAGAGAGACAGTGAGCTTGACTGATTGCATCTGCCCGCTTACTTTGCAGCGGTACATTGCTCGCATTACAAAACAGTAGATAGAGGCGCAAGACGCAAGCATGGACAGGTTTTTGTGCTTCTGCTGTTAAAAATGGATTTTTAATTTTCCCTTAAACCTCTTGACCCTAAACCACACAACTTTTTAGATTATTAGTTTACCACTATGCCCCTTTCTTGCTGTCTTTCGCTCCCTGATATTAAGAATGACCTGTCCCCTGAATTTGAATAAACCATGCGTTTAATTTTTCATACAGCTGATCATGAATGTCTTGAATGAATGTTACCTTATTTATTGTCTGCTGGATCTAGTAATTAATTATGTGGATATTGTTAATTGATAACATTATACAATGCATTAACATTATAGTTAACAATATTCAATAATACTAAAACAACAATACTAACACAAGTGCTCAAAGGGGGCCGGCACTTCTCACATGTTGCGGTACCAAACTAAAAATTTGAGTTGATACAAAGAAAGAGATTAGTTTATTCAACAGAAACTTAAAATATTGTTATCTGAACAACGTTTAACAGCGCTAAATCATGAAAATATATATTTTTTACAGTACAGTGGCAGACAGCACTCAGTCAATGCTTATTTAAACTGCTTATCAAAGTGAACGACAGAGACAGAGAAACATCATGTAGTTATTTCGTTCTACTGAATAATGACCCAGCAGCTGATTGTGACATTCAAGAGTAAAGGGATTTAATATTAATTTTTATTTAATTTTTCATAGAAAACAAAAAGGGAATAGTTTAATACAGGGCAGATTAGTTCTTGAAATACACCTCTGGTGCAACTCAGACTCATCATCAGTGATGTATCCTGGGTTCATTGGGTGTTTCGGGTCTCACAACATCATACACCCTCGCCCAGGCGACCCAGCCAGGGTTGATCAGACCCTGGCTTGTGTCTGAGTAGCTTGTCCAATCCACGGATCACCCCGCTTGATCCACAGCCATCTTGACGCCTTTTCAGCGGCATCCGTGATATTCTTGGTGGCTTTCCTGATGTGCAGTCCCTTCACTCCAAGCATCTTGAGAGCCCTGATGAGTGACTGGCCGACGAATCCTCTGCACCCGACCTCGATAGGATTGCATCGGGTCCTCCACCCCCTGCTTCGGCATTCGCCTGCCAGCTCCTCGTACTTGGCCCTCTTCCTCTCAAATGCCTCCTCCATCCGGTCTTCCCAGGGAACAGTCAACTCCAGCAGGACCACTTGCCTTGTTTTTTCTGACACCAGGACAATGTCTGGCCTGAGCGTGGTCGCCGCGATGTTTCCTGGGAATTTGAGCTGTCTCCCTAGGTCGACCTTCAGCTGCCAGTCCTTTGCTGTTGCGAACAGCCCCCCTGATTCCTTCAAGCGCTGATGTGGCTTCTCCCCGGCTTTAACAAAGACGATGTTCTGTCTTGCTGGTTGCTGGTGTTTACTGCAGGTGATCCCAGTACTGATGACCTCAGCAATGACCCTCAGCACTTGGTCGTGGCGCCAACGGTAGCGCCCATCTCCCAGTGCTTTTGGGCAGCTGCTCAAGATGTGCTCCAATGAACCTCCTCTCTGGCAGAGTGGGCACAGTGGTGTATCTGCCAGGCCCCAGCGGAAAAGATTGGATGGACTGGGGAGGACATCATAGACAGACTGAACCAGGAATTTTATCCGGTGTGGCTCAGACTTCCACAATTCTGTCCACGATATCTTTCGGTCTGCCACCTGCTCCCATCGGGTCCATGCCCCCTGCTGCCGCATCCCTACTATCCTACTGCAGCGGGCTTCTTCCACCCCAGCTCGGACCTCATCTTGGATCAGCTGTCGCCTTTCCTTTCCCTGGGCCTTGTTAAAGCGAGGTCTTGGATTGCTCCCGAGTCCTGCCCGTCCAGATGCCACTGCCCCCACCAGCTCACTGTGTCGCAGCCGTGACTCAGCCTGGTCCACTGCCTCTTGGGCCTTCCACTTCCTGCCGGTTCTGACCTCTATGCCTGCCGAAGAGACCTTGATGTCACTTGAGTCTCTGTACAGTAGCACCTCTCTTGATCGGGTTACCATAAACTCTTCCTTCAGACTGCTGAAGGGCAGTTTTAGTTTGTTCTTCGTCCCGTACAAGGCGATATCGCTGAGGCTTCGTGGTAGGCCTAACCACTTCCGCAGGGAACAGCTGACTTTCCTCTCGAAGCATTCAACGGTGGTTATTGGCACGTCATAGACCAGCAGTGGCCAGAGGAGTCGGGGCAGGATGCCGTGCTGGTAAATCCAGGCTTTATATTTACCTGGCAGACCTGACTTGTCCACAGCCGTCAACCAGATTCCCAACTGGTTGGTGGTTGTCTGGAGTGATGCGGTGTCCTTCAGGGTGCAGTCGTAGATCTTGCCCAGACTCTTGACTGGCTTTTCTCCGACAGATGGTATCTGGATGTCTCCTAGTGAGAAGCGGAACTGGTCTGTAACCTTCCCTTTCTTCACCACCAGGGACCTGGACTTGGCTGGCTTAAATTCCATCCGGGCCCAGTTAATGAGACGCTCGAGCCCTTGGAGGATCCATCTGCACCCCGGAACCGATGTTGTTGTCACCGTCAAATCGTCCATAAATGCTCTGATGGGGGGCTGCCGTATACCTGACTTGGTGAGTGGGCCTCTGCACTCCACCTCTGCTGACTTAACCAGCATATTCATTGCCAAGGCAAACAATATCACGGAAATAGTGCATCCCGTGATAATGCCCTTCTCAAGCCGATGAAACGCAGATGTTTCCGCTCCAGAGGTAACTCTCAAACTGAAGGAATTGTAATAATCCAGTATGAGGTTCTTGATCTTGTCTGGAACGTAATGTCGGTCAAGTGCGGTTTCTACCAGCCTATGTGGGATTGACCCGTGGGATGTGGGATTAAACATACTGAAAATCTAACTACACTAAAAAATGACAATGACAATATATTAAATGTTTTTTTGTTGTTGTTTTTTTGCCGTGTCGAAACATAAAAAATGTAACAAATATATAGTCACCAGCCACTTAATTAGGTTCACCTGGTTAACTGCTCATTAAATCAAATATCTAACCAGCCAATCACATGGCAGCAACTCAATACATTTAAGCATGTACAGTAGACATGGTCAGGCCGATCTGCTGATCAAACTGAGCATCAGAATGGTGACGAAAAGGGGATTTAAGTGACTTTGAATGTGGCATGGTGCCAGACTGGCTGGTGAGTATTTCAGAAACTGCTAATCTACTGGGATTTTCATGCACAACCATCTTTAGGGTTTACAGAGATGGGTCCGAAAAAGAGAAAATATCCAGTGAGCGGCAGTTCTCTGCGCGAAAATGCCTTGTTGATGCCATATGTCAGAGGAGAATGGCCAGAGGCAACAGTAACACAAATAACCACGCATTACAACCGAGGTCTGCAGAAGAGCATCTCTGAACGCACACCACGTCCAACCTTGAGGCAGATGGGCTACAGCAGCGGAAGAACACACCAGGTGCCACTGTCAGCTAAGAACGGGAAACTTATGCTACAATTAGCTCAGGCTCACCAATACTGGATAATAGTAGATTGGAAAAACGTTGGCTGGTCTGATGAGTCTTGATTTCTTCTGCAACATTCAGATGGTAGGGTCAGAATTTGGCGTAAACAACATAAAAGCATGGATCCATCCTGCCTTCTATCAACTGTTCAAGCTGATGGTAGTGGTGTAATGGTGTGGGGGATAATTTCTTGGCACACTTTGGGCCTCTTAGTTGAGTTCACTTTGGGCCCACAATGAGTTCACTATTCTCAAATGGCCTTCACAGTCACCAGATCTTAATCTAATAGAGCAACATTGGGATGTGCTGGAACAAAAGATTTGCATCATGGATGTGCAGCCAACAAATCTGCAGCAACTGTGTGATGCTATCATGTCAATGACCAAAATCTCTGAGGAATATTTCCAGCACCCTGTTGAATCTATGCCACGAAGAATTAAGATAGTTCTGAAGGCAAATATATATATATATATATATATACAGGGCCTGAAATTAACACCCGACCACGCGCCAAATGCGGGTGAATTTTGCAATTGGCGGGTAAAACTGTCAATCTACCTGCCACATTGGCGGGTAGCCAATGAGAATTGAGTGATTCATTAGTTGTTGGGTTTTTTTGCGTCTGTTTTTTTATTTATTTATTTTTTAAGTCCGCGACGTAAAATACGATGTTTTGGATGTGCGAGTAACAGTATTAAACTGTTGGTGAGATGGGATGAGATGAGATAAAGCAAAGCTGACGTTGGTTATGGTACAATGACAGTTACACAGATGTGTGTGCGTGTGTATGTTGAGTTGGGAACCAGTGAGAAAATGTCCGGTACCCGGTAACTTTACCAGTAATATTAATATTAATTTAGTTCTGCTTAACGGTTCAACTGACTTTGATTAATATGCGCGAGTGAGAGAGCGCAAGACAGCGCTCAACCAGTTGTTTGAAGACGTGAGAGTGCGCGCGCGCGGCCGGGGCTCTCTCTGCTCGTTATCGCCCTGTCAGGCGCAGCAGTCATTCTATTCTACATCACTTACCGATCAAATAAGGCTTTGGCGGGACAAAAATCGAGACGGCTTTGGCGGGACAAAAATCTTCGGCCGCCCCAAAAATTTAAATGCAGGAAAACTCCTGACAATGCTCGTAAGCGTTTGCTGCGCTGTTTCTTACCTTGATTTACGTTGACTTTACTAGTTCCAGCTTCACCGTCACCGCTTTTTTTTTTTTTTATATATGTTTAGAAAACCTCTATTTTCTTCTTCTCTTTTCTTTCCTCTTCTGAGCACCGGACTTGTGCTGAACGGGCATTTTAAGCGTACTGAACTTCAAATTAAATGACAACATCAAATTTTGATCAGTGGCCAAACCATTTTTGTCTTGGGTGCGGGGGGCCCCAGTTCTGGTGGGGGTGGGGACATGTCAAAAAGTGGTGGGGACATGTCAAGGAGACCACCAGACCTCATGAAGATGCAGCAGTGGAGGAAGAGGAGTGCATCTGCTCCTTTTTTGTGGACTCAGATTAGCAGCAGTCAGTATATATGAATATGACATATGACTATGTCTGTGACACAACAAATGAATAAAAAGATGCAGCACCTAAATGTGTATTCTTACAAGTTAAAGAACAATGTTTGTGTGATTTCTATTTTTCACCTTTATGAGAAAAAAAAAAAAAAAACTGGCTGGTAAAAAGTTACTGTGGCAGGTGGATTTTTTAAATCCACCTGCCACAGTGGCTGGTGGTCAAAAAAGTTAACTTCAGGCCCTGTATATATATATATATCATTGCTTAATTTTAGTACTTCAACTTATTTCAGGTGAAGTTAGTGAACAATTAAACATTTCCATTTAGTTTTTTTTCACCTACTATTTAAGTGTATATTTTGTATTTTTCAAAATCACTAAGATGAATGGAGAGTGTTAACATACTTTCATCTTAGCATTTGTGTTGACAATTTTTTGATAGACTTGTCACTAGCTGCGTTTCCACTGTCGTGCCAAAAGCAGGCGTGCGAGTGCGTGCCAGTCACGTTTCCACTGTCAATTCCGTGGCTCGTCAGGGCTTCCTTGGGGCCAACGTCCAGGGAAGAATACCTTGGTCCAAAGCGGGCCATCTCGGGCTTGAGGAGTGGTCATGAACGGGGCGGAGTTGACCTGAGACAGGAGACAGCAGCGCTGGATGATTACATGTACCAGCTAACATCAGCATTAAAGACTTTTAAAATAATTTTAGCTCATAACTCACTTTTATGTTTGAATACCTTCTGTTTGTGATCCGATGTGGATTCTGATCACCGTATAAGGCAGACATATTTATACGCGATGCAAAATACTATGCGTGCTAACCATTTCAATATTAAACATGGTAAATATGACCGCTTGAAGAAATCAGACAAATCATATAGGTCATCACAATCATGTTTTTATTGTATCTGTCAGTACGTCTCATCTCTTTATACCGGACTGTCTGATATCCATAGGCTCTGCATAGGCCATGTCATAAAATAAAGCAACTCCGTTTTTTCGAGAGCTTCCTCTGTTTCTCTGACTGAAAATATAAATGTATTGGAAGAGAGTGCTAAAGCTCATCGGGTCGTATTTTTGGTGGCATATTTGTAGAAATGATCATTCTATCTAAATGTGATGGAAACATACTATCTAAACATACTATGACATAAACAGAAACGAACACGACTGAATAAGTATGTGTGTCATCCTTGTTTTGTGAAATAATGGTAAACCACTTTATTTCTGTGTGACTAATGTGAAATCTTGACTAAAGTTAATTCATTATGATCAATGTATCACTTTTTATTCTAAACCTGTGGAAAAACATCGATGCTTGGGTTTAAAATCTTTAAGTAAACAACAAAAATGCCAGCAAATGGTCGCTTTTATCATGTTCGTTTTGCGATCTCGCTAGTTTCCAGTGATTTCTTTCTGATTCGTTTTCTGATAAAACTTCCATTTGTTGGTGAAATTATGGGTTTGTGTGACGTTGTTCCAGAGAGGCGTGTTACGGACGGGTTTTAGTGAAGCGCCGCAGAGCTTCTGGCCCAACGGTGGAAACACAGCATGGTTTTGGGCACCGTTTAAAGCCCTGGCTCGCACTGGCCCGACAGTGAAAATCCCGCTACTGTATATCAAAGAAACCTCAATAAACACATTGCAACATACAGTATCAATTGTTGTATTTGACAGCTATATAAAAAAAAAATATACTGTTGGAGCAGCAGTGATGTCATGCCTGATAATTCCCTTCTGAATCCAAACACATTCAGACTGTTGACTTCATGGACTTTGACCTAAAACCTAACAGTTAAAATGTGTCTAATGACTTACTCATGTGTCCTTATCAATATCATAATTCCACTAAGTGAAACCAACATCTTATTTCCTGTATCCATTTTTTTTGTGTTTCTGGATATACAGTGTCTCCCCAGACCATTCTTTAGTTTAGCCAGTGATGTCATCCGCCGGTGACGCACTTGAAGTTGGAATTGGTGGGACACAGATAATAAGTCTTTTAGCTAGGATTACTCAGTGTTCATTAGGCAGGACATCTTCTGTTGCTGGCCTGCAATAAGATTAACTGTTAGTGAGACGTTTATCACTAAAGCTAATTGTCCCCTTATCGGCAGGGTCAGTCTTCAGCCTCCGTCTATGAACAGTGCGCTTTGCTGACAAGGAAAGACAAGTGGAGGTGTCATGAAGACTCATGTTGCCATAAATGAATGTGCATAAATTCCGTCAAAACCCCATTGACTGTCCCCATAAGATGACCTTGTCGTCGGAGGTCAGCAATCAGCTGTGCGCACAAATCAAACAAGAGATGTCCACATAGCGAGCCAAGAACAGGCTAATGTTTCACTCTAATGAGCACTTATGGCAATATGATATTGGACTCTTGTCTGGACACAACTCATCTCTCAATGAAGTCGAGCTTTAAAAGGGGTCCTGGAAGGATTAACGTAAGACCTTTGTCAGCAGTGGCACTTTGAAATAAAGCATAGTTACATTCTATTCACATCACTTGTGAAACTTTAAATAGCCTCCCCAAACCAATATTATGGGATGTCAAGCTGACATAGTGAGTGACTTTATTTCTCGTTATTGTGACTTTACTGTATATGTCACAATTTATTTCCCCATGCCAATTTAGGGATTTTCAAATTGGGCTCCAAGGGGCCACAAGAAGGTTTGTCCAATCCTGCTCCTGGAAGGCCACTGTCCCAGTATACCATGCCATAGTAATCATAGTGTCATCATAGTGTCAGTGTAATAAAAATAGTAAAAACAAACACATTTATTATATAATATTACACATATTTATATGCTATTTGTGTGCATGTGTGTATATTTGTACACTATACTGTTCAAAAGTTTGTGGTCGTTAGGATTTTCTTTATGTTTTTGAAAGAAGTCTCTTAAATAAAATATAATTTTTTTTTTTTCTATTTCGACATATCGTACAATGATATTTATTCCAGTGATGGCAAAGCTGACTTTTCAGCATCATTATTCAAGTCTTCAGTGTCACATGATCCTTCACAAATCATTCTAATATTCTGATTTGGTTCACAAGAAACATGTATTAGCAAGTATAAGATTCTCTGAAAAAGAACAGTATTTATTTGAAATGTCAAATGTAAATGTCTTTACTGTCACTTTCAATGATTTTAATGGATTCTTGCTAAATAAAAGTATTATTCCTTTCAAAACATAAATTAATTAATTAATTAATTAATTAAAAATAAGTTTGACCCTAAACTTTTGAACGGATAGACAGTTTGTATGTAGACAGTTTCTGGCCAGAATAAGTTGCATTGACCAGACTTTATGTATTAGTCAAAATTCACATGCATGTAGATATGGCAAAATAATAATAATAATAATTAAACTGTTCAGTGCCCAATCTGTTAGTGTCTGGTTACCAGATCCCATCTCTGTGCACAGATGTTCAGTGATTTCCCATTGCACACCAGCCCTGAGAGAGAACTGATTAGAGTCAGCTGGTTCGGAAACACGTCCCTTTTAATATACTTCTCTAATGATGCCAGATATCATGGTCCCGCTGAATGGGATACTTTGAGCCAAGAGGAAGTTGTTCATTGCGATATCAGACGGATGACTTTTACCCTTTATGGTTGTGCAACCAAATATAAGTCATATAGACATCGACTAACATGTTAGTGTTGGCCATTGTTTTTAAGCCAGTGTTTTCATAGACTAAAGGGAAGCATGGTAGAAATTAAGTCCCTGAAGTGTTTCTGTTTACGCTGCTGGCCATTTCCTGTTCCTGTTTTGTGTCCTGTGTACCTTTTTACTCTAGTCAGTGTTGTTGTTATGAGACTCTAAAATCTGTTTTGACTAATTTGTTCCTTTTGGATGAAGAGGATCAGTCAGTAAGCAGCGTATCCTTAATTAGTGCTTTGGCTATTTTTGCAATGGAAAAGCCTGAGAAGACAAACACTTGTAAAACAATCCTCTTGCATTGCACTGACAGTTGCACTTCTACCATATTAATTATGATAACATGCCAGTTTTCACTGATTTGTACAGAACGTTTGTGTTTTGCTGCAGTGTAAATGCAGCGTAAATGTGAGTTAGCATCTTTTGGCGGTAACTATATATTTTTATTAATGAAAAAAAGTAATGAAAACTAAATTGAAACTTTTTCTTTAACTCGAATAAAAAAAAATAAACTGAAAGCTACGTTGAAACTTCATTGAAATACAAAATAAAATTAAAAATGACCACAAAATAAGTAATAATAATATTATAAAATGTAAAATATTTACACCCGACCTCATTAAACACGAAAATGCCACTAGATATTAAGAGCCTTACACAGTCATGAGAGATGTAACACTGTTAAGCATATTTCAATTATATCAGTTAACATAATAATGTTGGTTCCTTTGTAAAACACTTAATAAAATTTAACTTAATTTAAACAAAATAAAAATAAATACTGTATACTGAAAAACTAGAACCAATGTTATTTTTGTATCATTAATATACTATCATTATGTTTTTTGAATTAGATTGTGTGTTTTTCCTCTTTTTATTAAAGTTTTTGTTAAATTTGAGTCATTTTGTTATGTTTTTGTCATTTTTATTTGTTATTTTTAATTATTAGTTAAATGTCTAAATAGTTTTTATTAAGTTTTAGTAATTTTAGTTTTAGTAATTTACACTAAATGAAAATGAGAAATGTTGCTTTTTTTGCTGTTTATTTATTTTATTTCATTTTATTTATTCTATTTTTTATTTTTTTTATGGAAGGTTGTTTCTGCCATGAAATAAAAATTTGTTGTGACTTTTTATCTCTCAAATCTGACTTTTGTCTTACAATATTGCCTCTTACGTAATTACATAGCTGACTTTTAGTTATGCTATAATTTCACAGAATTACGAGAAAAAAAAGTAGCGATTACATTTTATATTTTTCATTCAGTGGCAGAAACAAGCTCCCATAAGTTTATGATAACCCTGAGTAGAACTAAATTGAAACTGTAATTTTTAAATTCAGTACTGCAATTTGATATTGGCATTTTGTTACAGACTTATTGTGGACTCAAAACATTACAGAGTGATGGATCTCAGTAGTGTGCAATATAGGGTTGAGTTTACCGAAGAGTGCAAAAACTGTAAATCTGTGATGCTTTCGAAACCTTGCTCTTGTCCGAACAATGAAAGATGAGAGCAATGTCTGGAGAAACAATCATTTTGTAATTCCATTTGGTGCCATAATGCTGCAAAATAAGACTTGCTTCACCTAAGTGTAAGTGTCATATGAGCAGCTTTGATAAAGACATTGGAATTTGTCTGGCAAAAAAGATGATTGAGCAATTCAATAGTGCTTAACTCCCAGTGATCATCCATATGGTGTTGAACTACTGTCAAGGTTTTTAATCTCCTGTGGTTTATGTTATCTCATATATCACTCTCACTAAGCTCACAGACAGACAGACCCTTGTCATGAACATGTCATTGTACACACATGCAACTAACTAACTGTGTGTGTGCGCGCGTGCGTGCGTGCGTGCGTGCGTGCGTGCGTGCGTGTGTGTGTGGTTCAGGCTTACCCTAATGGGGACAAAGATGGCAATATCTGAAATCATTGTCCTTGTGGGGACATGTTTTGGTCCCTTATAAAAGTGATGTTTTTTGAAAATGTAAAAATGCAGAAAGTTTTCATTGATAGGTAGATTTAGGGGTAGAGTTAGGGTTAGTGGATAGAATAATAGAATATACAATTTGTCCAGTATAAAAATCCTTATGTCTATGGAAAGTCCCCACCAAACGTGTGTGTGTGTGTGTGTGCGTGTGTGTGTGTGTGTGTGTGTGTGTGTGTGTGTGTGTGTGTGTGTGTGTGTGTGTGTGTGTGTGTGTGTGTGTGTGTGTGTGTGTGTGTGTGTGTGTGTGTGTGTGTGTGTGTGTGTGTGCGTGCATGCACACGTTTGTGGTCATTGATTGTCAAAGATGTGGGCCCTGACAGAGGCACTGAACGGATGTGAAGTGTAGACAAATATTTGTCAGGGAGATGTATTTTTCCACTCTTGGATCAGCATTGCAACTAAAACGGTCAGCCAAGCCATGGAAGCAAGTAACTGGACACCACCCTTTAGACTTCAAGCGTGAGGAATGATAGAAAAAGAGAAAGTAAATGAGTACGTGAGCAGCAGCACTTGGTGAACAGCAGGATTATCCCATAATGTCCTGCCTTTGTCAAATGTCACTTTGCCTTGATGAGGTAGCTCAAGCATTTCTCAAAGTTTCTAGATGTGGTCTGAGGAAATGGCAAATAGCTCAAGATGAGCTGTGAGAGAGTTGTTTTAATATCAACATGGAAAAACACCTTTCCACTTAAGCATTACACCCACGGTTCTGCTTGTAATAACAGTCGAACCACAGGTTACTCTCTCATAGCGAGTAGCTGTCATCTTTGAGCAGTGAAGGATTTTGATGTGGGGCTACAGAGACTGCAGACCATGTAATAGGAGTTCTATAGAACTACATCTCCATCAACACGAATGAAACACCTGGAGAAACACTCACTCAAACTGCTGTGAGAAGATTAATGGGTTCACAGCTCGAACCGCAAAATCAAAGCATCGTATTAAAACAGATTTCTGTTGACAATGGCTTTAAAGCAACCATTACTTTCCTCCTTTATTGTAGTCTATTGTTTCATGGTTATGTACAAAAATGATCATAATTTGAATGGTAAATGGTAAACTCAATTTGCACAAAGACAGATTCAGTATTCCTCAAAATGAATAAAAAAGTGAAATGCAAACTCAGAATATTACGCAAACATGCAATAATTAAATGCTGTATATTACACAAATATACTTTATGTATTCAATCTCACTTTTTTAACCAATGTCTTCGCTGCTGACCTTTGATGGTCCAATTAAACCATACTAATAAGCAAAAAGAAAAAATACATACATAAAGTAAGTAACCGCAGATCCAGATCCACAAATGTATGTTTCTGTTCATTCGGACTTTAAAGAACGATCCTTTTTTCTTTTTTTTCTTTTTTTTTTAGCTATTTAAAATAATAATAATAATAATGAAAACAGACAGTAGTTATGTAGGTTTCATCCGATCAGTTATGAATACCGGTATGCAGCTACTGACTCCTTGTATTTTATTTTTTACAGTGAAAATAAATACAGTAAAATAGTGGTTAGCAAGCAAGCAGTGTCAGAATGCCAGTCTGTCCGTCAAGTCCAAAGCAAGATCGTTATGGCAATGATCTGCTGCTGTACAATAGCATACATAAATTACCCGTAGCAGATCTATACAGGTGGAGCTGGGGGAGGTGGAGGGTTTCTGAAAGCACACTGCACTGCTAAGGCAAATGCTAACCAAGTATTTGAAGGGTTAACACGTGAGCTCATTGGCTACTGATTCAGCTGGAACCAATCAGCTGTGCCCTATAGAGAATGATGTGAATGCAAACAGGTTGGACCTATTAGCCTGCGCCATCTAGAGTTTCATGACAGAACTTTTTATGTATTGCCTCTTAAAAGAAAGAATCGATTCTGAAATGCCTGTAACGAGTCATCAGTATATCCAGCTTTTCTTCCTGCCAAACTAATTTGCATAATGCCAACCTATGATATTCATTGGCTGCCTGTGAACAATGTATTGACCCGCCCTCAAACACTGTAGTTGTAGTTTAGGCCAGGAAGAGTTCGGTTCGTATTGTCGATATGTCCGGAAAAAAAACAAATCCACTTTGCATGCTCTTCCAAAGGATAAGGACTTGTACTGGCTGAAACTGATCTGGTTCGTTAGTGTTTGTATCACATACAAGTGCTGATCCGAAGCCCCCGGATCTGAAATTCAGGTATAGAAATGGCCGTTTAATTTCCAAATCCTTTATCGAACCGCTTTGGATACTGTGAGAAAAGAGTTGATGCTGCAATGTCTACAGTATATTATGAGAAAATTAAAGTGTTTTTTGAACTTGGATGCATGTAAACCTTTTGTAGGAGACTTCCAAAACAAAATTAGGAACCTTTAAACTAGCATAATAGGGACACTTTAAGTAAAACGTCTAATCGAAAGATCAGCATAGTATGTCTTAGCATTTGGTTTGTCCTCATTTTACTTTAATGACTTGAGCTGACATTAACAAAATCTTATGCTCATGTTCTCCAGCACGATTTGACAAAGATCCAAATAGCATCTTGTGCTTTAATTTGACCTTTTGATTTAAGCAGTTCCCATGATCAATGACAGTAATTTGCTTATTTGATTAGTGCTTACTTGAAATAGTCTGAAATATTTCTTCTTCATACTAAGTCATAATGTTTCTTTGTTTTACAGAATCCTAAAGCATTTTTTTTTCCAGGTTTAAATTAGATTCTGAGTTTAATGTTAATATTTGTGGGTATACAAAATGCATGATCTTAAAGGGATATTTGACCCAAATGTGAAAATTCTGTCATCATTTACTCGCCCTTATGTCAATCCAATCCTGTATGGGTTTGTTTGATTTTAAGAAATTAGTTTTTTTGTCTGTACAGTAGAAGCCAAATGGTGACCAAAACTGTTTGGTTACTAACATTCGTCAAAAACATCTTTGTGTTCTGAAAAAGAAAGTCATACTGGTTTGGAACAACATTATGGTGAGTAAATGATGACAGGATTTTCATTTTTGGGTCAAATATCCCTTTGAGCATTTTGTACACCCAGAACGACTTTTATCCCTTGTGTCTGTCAAAGTGCAACCACTGTCAAAGTGCATTACTCACCGCTATTAAGCACTTCACTCCCATCACTCTAGATGGGCCGAGATAGACTCGGCCATCAGGTTATCTTCTGTCATTTTACTAGACTGCCACATACCTACACGAACATGTAGCATACACTGTCTCGTCCTTATCTCTGACTGTCTGCTACCTTTAGCATGATTCTCTTCTTTTTTTTTTTTTTTACAAAGAAAACTGATACCTGATGCAGAATGAACTTGTCGTCATTTAAAAGCACGTTAGCCTACTGTATATGTAACAAAGAATTGCTACATCAGCATCAGCCTATGATGCTTTCTTCTGCATTTTACTACAAATTATGTGAAAGTCTATGGGCCCTATCACACACCCGGCGCAATGTGGCGCCAGGCGTGACTCAAGTGTTTTTTGCTGGTTTCAGCCCGACGCAGTTATCATTTTCACGTCCTGCGCCACTTTGTTTAAATAGCAAATGCATTTGCGACCATT
Organism: Leuciscus leuciscus; assembly: GCF_965113295.1. Taxonomy (NCBI): domain Eukaryota; kingdom Metazoa; phylum Chordata; class Actinopteri; order Cypriniformes; family Leuciscidae; genus Leuciscus; species Leuciscus leuciscus. Next base: position 26,200,265 of record NC_138737.1, on the reverse strand, counting down.
TGTGCGCCCATGGGCGTGCTGGTCTGAAAATGAGTTGTGTTCAGGCGCATTGTTGGCGCGTTGCTGTTTTGAGGCAACTGACTGCGCCATTGACCAACTGAAACCTGGTCTAAAGTCAATGGTGCAATCTTTTTTTTTTGTTATTTAAAGAGCGCATTAGTAATATGCGCATAAAGGCAGGTCCACAACGCACATACAAAGGTCCTGAGATGGTTTCCTCGCTAGAGAAGCGTTCAGTTTTTTAAACAATCTGTATTGTAAAAAGCACTATATTAATAAATGTGACATGACTTGACATAAATGACATTGACTTGACTTTTTCTGCTTGCAAATTCCGCCATGTAAATAACCATAATCCACCATGGCACGAGCGCAACTGGCTTTTAAAGGGAATGGGAGATGAGACTCTGATTGGTTTATTGCACGTTACGCCCAAAACACACCCATCACTCATTAAGAGAATAGGAGCACTTTTAGACCATGCACCAACCATTTTCCCCGTCGTTAAACTAGCAAAAGTGGATTCGGACTTGCGCTGTGCGCTTTAGACCATGAGCTTAGATTGTTAAAATAGGGCCCTATGCCAGAACGATTTTTAAATGTTTTTGAAAGAAGTATCTTCTTCCCACCAAAGCTGCATTTATTTGATCAAAATACAGTAAAATCAATGATATTGTGAATTATTATTATAATTTAAAATAATTTAGGTGTTGATTTGGCGCTCAAGTAAATTTTTTATTTTTATTATCAAAGTTGAAAACAGCTGTGCTGCTTAATATTTGGATGGAAACTATCATACTTTTTTTTTCAGAATTTTTTGAGGAATTGAAAGTTCAAATGAACAGCATTCATTTAAAATAGAAACATTTGTAAGAATGTAAATGTATTTACTCAATTTTTATTCATTTATCCTTGCTGAGTACTAATTTCTTTCTGACCCTAAACTGTTTATTGTATAACGAATTAACAATACGATATAATTCCGTATATCAAATTTTGTGTGTATCCTCATATCCATTAGTAAAGAAAAGTTGCTCCAGCTACTCTGACGCGTGTATGGTGTGGGAGTAGCATAGTTGTCACAATGAGCGCAAAAGGTCGATATGGAGCCGTTAAATCTTGAATCACCCGTAAAAAAAAAAAAAAAAAAAAAAAACGGAGGATAGTTTACTGGCTAAAACAAAATGTTACAGAGCTCGTAATAAAACGAGAATCAACGTTGGCTTGGCTTTTCGGACATGGCGAGAACTGAGGGATTTTAAATATTGTAAAAGCGACACAAAGATGGCGTTTTTATCACTCAACAGGTAAGGTATTTTAACAGATGAATCACCATATCAGAGCATTATCTATTGTGAAGGGTGATTTCTTTATGATTGTTGTAGCGCTGTGCTGGAATTTCTTTTCGAGGAAGTATAGCCTACCATGTCTGTGTCTATTAATGGAGTAAGGAACAGCTCAGCTTTAGATGCTTTCCACTGGTTATATCTCTTATATAACTGGTTATATCTCTTATGCCTTGTAGTGATTGTTTTATGAGAACTGAGAAGTATGATAATCTCTCTTTATTTAGTTATGAGAAAGAACCATATTCAGCCCACAGTCACCCAGAGCCGAAGCACAACCAAAATAAAGTTCTTCTTCCGCAATAACAGGCAAACAGATTAGAAAGAGAGAGTCATGGTGTTATTGAATTCTTTATGGAGTATTGCTCAGCTAGAGCATTACACTTCCTCAGGCTCTTTAGCTGCCTGACCTGAAGACCGTTTGCTCTTGGCGTAAATCAGAATATTCATCTGTTTCTCGTCTCTAGTGTGTTATCTTAAAGAGTTATCAAATCCTTTCTTCAACCTGTTCAGTGATGTTAAGCCACAGTTAAGCAGTCGCTTCTGTGAGTGGAATTTTATAGTTTAATGCTGGTGTTTGAACTCATCACATGGTTTGTGCAAATGCACTGCAGGTGCTGCTGCTCAAATAGGCCTTCGTGTCATTGAGAATTCCCAGACCGGAGTAAAGCCGTCACAGAATTTGGAAAGCACATCCCTTTCCACTCTGTTTTTTGTTGTTGTTTTTTTTGTTTTTTTTGGAGTAACAGTAGCAATTATTGAGGATTAATTACTGGCTGTGAAACAAATTAATAGTTATATTAGTACAATATGTATGCTCTGATTTAATTGTGATGTTTCTTTCACTGACAACAACATGGCTGTTTGATTGATGTCTGGCTTCTGGCAGTTATTCTGTGTGATATCATCTGCTGAAAACATTCAAAACAGAGCTCCGAAAACGTACTCGGTTACTAACGTAACCTCGGTTCTCTCTAGAAGAGGGAACGAGTACTTGCGTAAGATATCTTACGCTAGGGGAAAACCTCTTTTCCTCGAGATATTGAAGCCAAAAATTATCCTTAATTTTGCAATAATGTAAAACGCATTGCAGCAGCATGCAGACATGGGCGAGACAGCTCGCGCGCCCATAGGCTGCTCTGCGGCAACTGCACCAGCCTATCGATAGAGGCCCCTCATGACGTCAGAACCAATGAGGGTGCTTCGCGCCCAATACGTCATGTCCCGCCGAAAGCGGGCGGGGCTAGGGCTATAAATACGGCCCCGAGAGGCTGGTTTGGTCAGTTTTTTCATCGCTGAAGCGAATCAGAACGTGACGCATGCACGGCAAGATACGCAAGTACTCGTTCCCTCTTCTAGAGAGAACCGAGGTTACGTTAGTAACCGAGTACGCTCTCTTACGAGAGGTTCTCTTGTACTTGCGTAAGATATCTTACGCTAGGGGAACACAGTGTAAAACGCCGTGCGTGCTTGAGACATAACACTAAAGTCCCAAGGGCAGGTGCCCGGGGCTCATATAGTGCCTAATCACAAGGGACTCACAGAGAATCCGGGAAGAGGGGCTAGAATAGCATCATTCCTGTAATATAGAGCTCTGATAAGAGCATATTATATCAAGTGTTCCACACAGCCAGGGCGAACACGGCCTGGACTGATAGATATGGGGGACTTACGCACTGCCCACAGAAGTATATATACGATCAGTGATCGACGCTCTAGCGGTTTCAGCATCCTGAGCCGATAGGATTCGGGCGGGCAATACCTTATAACCTTATAAATGTAAACGGGGAGGCCCAGCCTGCCGCCATACAGATATCTTGCAAGGCAATCCCACTGGACCAAGCCCACGACGAGGCCATGCCTCTTGTGGAGTGCGCTTTGACACCTATCGGGCATTGCAGGCCCTTGGATGTGTAAGCTAGCGCTATAGCATCAACTATCCATCTGGATAGACTCTGTTTTGACGAAGCTAGTCCCTTAGAACGTCCGCTGAACAAAACAAAGAGCTGCTCCGTCTGTCTGAAAACAGATGAGCGAGACACATAGGCTCTTAACGCCCTGACCGGGCAAAGGAAGCCTGCGTCCCCTTCCTCCTCAGATACCGGCAGGGCCGACAGGGAGATAACCTGTGCCCTAAACGGTGTGTTGAGGGATTTAGGAACATATCCGTGCTTTGGTTTGAGTATGACTCTCGAGTCATTCGGCCCAAACTCCATACACGTCGCGCTCACTGAGAGCGCTTGCAAATCCCCTATGCGCTTCACTGAAGCGAGAGCCAGAAGAAACACTGTTTTGAAAGACAAGAGTTTCAGGTCTATTGACTGTATTGGCTCGAATGGGGCACCTTTCATGGCTTCCAGAACCGTGGAAAGGTCCCAAACGGGAACTGAGGGTGGTCTGGGAGGGTTCAGCCTCTTAGCTCCTCTAAGGAAGCGAATGACCAGATCGTTCCTTCCTAATGACTGGCCAACCGGTGGTTCAGCGAACGCTGCTATGGCCGCCACATAAACTTTGAGCGTGGATGGGGTTCTGCCCTTATCCAGAAGCTCTTGTAAAAAGGAGAGAACCTCCGGCACCCCACAGCGTGAGGGTGAAGTGCCACTCGCTGTACACCAGCTAGTGAACACAGACCATTTTGAGGAATAGAGCCGCCTCGTAGATGGAGCTCTAGCCTGCGTGATCGTGTTTAACACTCCCGCTGGGAGGTTAACGGGTACCCGTTGATGGCCCACACATGTAGGGACCAAAGCTCCGGGCGAGGATGCCAGATCGAGCCGTTCGCCTGCGAGAGGAGATCCCTCCTCACCGGTATCGGCCACGGGGCGGTACTCGTCAGCTGCATCAGGACTGGAAACCAGACTTGGTTTGTCCAAAATGGGGCGACGAGTAGCACTGGGCATCCGCTCTCCCTGATTCGCTCTAACACCTGGGGTAGGAGCGTGACAGGGGGAAACGCATAGAGCGGGCAGCGGGGCCAGACGTGAGCCAGCGCATCCCTGCTCTTGGAGAAGAATTCCTGACAATGAGCGTTCTCTTGAGACGCAAATAGGTCTATTTCCGCTCTGCCAAATGTCCTCCATAGCATTTTGACTGTCTGTGGATGTAAAGACCATTCTCCTGTCGGCAGATTGTTTCTGGACAGTCTGTCTGGTCCCACATTCAGATGGCCGGGCACATGCGCTGCCCTGAGCGAGCGCAGATTGTGCTGAGCCCAGACCAGGAGGCGTTCCATCAGCCTGTGAAGGATTCTGGATCTGATACCTCCTTGGTGATTTATATAAGCCACCACTGACATGTTGTCCGAACGGACCAAGACGTGGTGTCTTTTTATCTGGGGACAAAAGCGCCTCAGCGCGTTGTCGACTGCCATCATTTCCAGGCAGTTTATATGCAGAAGCTTTTCCCGTTCCGACCACTGGCCGAATAACGGTCTGCCCTCGAGCAGCGCTCCCCATCCCGAGGTTGAGGCGTCCGTAGACACCACCTTCACACTCGAGGAAGTCCCCAGGCTTACACCTGACCGGTACCAGTCGGTCACTGTCCAAGGTTTCAGAGCTGCGACGCATTTCTGATCGACCTTGAGGCGCGCGAGACCGGAGGTCCAAGCTCTGCGCGGCGCGCGCTTTCAACCAATACTGCAGCAGGCGCATGCGCTGAATACTTAGTCTGCGCTGCGGCGACAGCTGTGCTGTCATAGACAGCGAGTCCAGATCTGTGCCCAGAAAAGATATTTTCTGACTGGGAGACAGTGAACTCTTTGCCCAATTGACTGTGAGACCTAAATTCTCGAGGTGATCGAGTAATATGGTCCTGTGTTCTATGAGCTCCGACTGTGATCGAGCTAGAACCAGCCAATCGTCCAAATAATTCAGCACTCGTATGCCTCGGAGCCTGAGGGGTGCGAGCGCTGCATCCATGCACATCGTGAATACGCGGGGTGCCAGGGAAAGGCCAAATGGCAGGACTGTGTACTGATATGCCTGGCCCTCGAAGGCGAATCTCAAAAATCGCCTGTGACGTGACGCTATTTGTATTTGAAAATAAGCGTCTTTCAGATCTATCGACATGAACCAGTCCCCTTGGCAAATTTGCGAGAGGATTTTCTTGGTCGTTAGCATTCTGAACCGTCGTTTCAGAAGTGCTTTGTTTAGTCGTCTTAGATCTAAAATGGGTCTGAGACCTCCGTCTTTTTGGGTACCAGAAAATATCTGCTGTACATGCCCCCTTCGCTCTGAGCTTGTGATAGGGGTTCTATAGCCCCTTTGCTCAGTAACTTCGCTATTTCGGCCCGAAGTAGGTGTGCTACTTCCTTTTTCACCGTAGTATCGATTCGCGCCGCTTTGCGTTGCGGGCGTCGACCGAACTGTAGCGAATAGCCTCTTTCTATAATGTCTAGCACCCACTTCGAAACCCCGGGTAGCCTTGCCCATGCGTTTGCACGAATGGCTAGGGGTTGAATGCGAAGCGCGCTCTGGTTGCTCAGCGACAGAGGGGCTTCAGTGTGCTACAACATAAGCGTCGCGCTTATGACATTTGAGGCAGGGGGCGCGCTGATAACGCGCTCGACTCCTCTGCGGTGGTCAACCGAGAGGGGGAGGGCTGGGCGAGTCCCGTAAGACCTGTCATGTCTATGTGTGAATGTGGGCGTGGGATAGCGGGCACATTTACAACACTGAGAGCATTGTCTGCCTGAGCAGAGCGAATGCATGTTGGTTTCGTTTTACAGAAACCTTGAGACATGCAGAACGTAGTGTTTGTGGACACTGGGCAGTGGGCACATTTACCACATTTAATGCGCAATCGATCTGGGTCGATTTCATGTGCGCGAGCCCTGTGCGACGGGCTGTGTTTCTGTGTAGGAATGAGCACTGGGCAGTGGGCATTTTGTCTACATTCATAACACCATCGGCCATGGCCGGAACACCAGAAAATACACTCTATGGGATTTATCTGGGTAGCCGTAAAGCGGCGTTTGTGTGCAGGCAAGCGGCCTGTGTCGCCGACTTGCTTACTGCAGAATACACTGGAACAGTTGCATTTACTGGAACTGAACGAGCGAGAAGTTGCCATAGAAACAGAGAGCGTCAACATGCTGGCGTTTGTTTGCAGGTGTGCGTGTATTACAATAGGCTCGTGCACTGCAATATTGACATTTCCAGAGAAATGTGTGAGAATGGAGGTAGTGACGCACGGAAACCATAGAAACGGTGCTTGGGTGCAGGCGAGCGGGTTGTACAACGCGCTCGTTGGCTGCAAAAATACACAAACAGAGAGCATCAACATGCTGGCGTTTGTTTGCAGGCGTGCGTGCATTACAACAGGCTCGCTCACTGCAGTATGACATTTCCAGTCGCCTGAACTTCAGAGGGGAATGAGAAATGTGTGAGAAATAGAATTCGGCCCGGCCGCAGCGGGACATTATCACTCTTTTCTCCTTACGCCAGTGACGCACGGGAACCATAGAAACGGTGTTTGGGTGCAGGCGAGCGGGTTGTACAACGCGCTCGTTGGCTGCAAAATGCACATCTGCAGTCGCCTTTCAGGGAACTGACAGAGCGAAGCATTGGAGGCATAATTAATCTGCCGTTAGACCGAGATTCGAACACCGGTCTCTCGTGTGAAAAACCAAAGATTCCGCCACTGAGCCACAGGGGGGAACACAAAGGCTTTCAGATGCACGAGCATATAAGAGCGTCAACATGTTTTCTTCGGCGTTTGCTTGCCGGCGCTGCAATATTTATATTTCCAGTCGCCTGATCAGGGAACTGAGAAATGTGTGAGAAAATTCAGGTCAGTCCAGCCTCGGCGGGACTAAAACGCTATTTTCTCCTTTCGCTGGTGATTGACGCGTGAATGGGGCGCAGAGGCAGGGTAGCTTTCTTGTACGTAAAGAAAAACTAACCCAGACCGTCCGCTTCCAGCCTCCCCTGTGAAGGCGCATTTTGCGCAGCTCGAACAGAGGGAGAGAGAAAGCTAGCCCCGTGACCGTCCGCTCCTGACATCCCCTGTGAACGGCGCAGTTTGCGCGGCTCAAACAGAGGGAGAGCAGGTATCATCCTCCAAGCAGGCAAGGCAAGCGGGCGCACCGGCGAGCTTTGCGGGTTGGGGGGGAAAGGGGCGTCTTGAAAAAGACGCCCGGCTCTTTTAGTGCAATGAGAGTGTGTGTCGCGGCGGCGAACACACACACATACACAAAACACAGTAACAGAGAAAAGGATATGTACGCCGGAAAGCGTCAGCAGGAACGGCGACTGAAGGCGGCGAGTTGTCGACCGGCAGCTTCAGATGCAGATAAATCCCGCTGGGTGCTTGAGTCAGACGGCGCGGCTTCCTCTCAGGATCCAGCGATGCGTAGCTCGCTGAAGAGATAAAAAACTGACCAAACCAGCCTCTCGGGGCCATATTTATAGCCCTAGCCCCACCCGCTTTCGGCGGGACATGACGTATTGGGCGCGAAGCACCCTCATTGGTTCTGACGTCATGAGGGGCCTCTATCGATAGGCTGGTGCAGTTGCCGCAGAGCAGCCTATGGGCGCGCGAGCTGTCTCGCCCATGTCTGCATGCTGCTGCAATGCGTTTTACATTATTGCAAAATTAAGGATAATTTTTGGCTTCAATATCTCGAGGAAAAGAGGTTTTCCCCTAGCGTAAGATATCTTACGCAAGTACGAGAGAACCTCTCGTAAGAGAACATCTTAATGCCAAAACATCCTACGGCTTTATCCATCAGTTCACAATAGGGTAGCACAATTAAATGAAATAAAATTTAAATTGTTATATGACCTGTTATTTATGAAACTGGGACGGCCATGCTCTTTATGATTCATGCCATGATTTTGAAATAAATGTAGAGGAATCTTTGGCTCTCCAATTATGAATTAAAACTATTTATTTATTTGTTTGTAATATATATATTTATAGTATTTTTATTTTTAGTATTTACTTATTTTGACAAATTTGTATTTATTTAATTTCTGTATTTATTTTTTCTGCCTTAAATCATTCAGCATGTCAATCAATCATTCATTCTACAATTTGACAATCCAATATCAAAAGCAAAATGATTCCTTCTCGCATTCGTCATTGTGTAGATTTCAAGCTCACAGTGTTATGTGGTTCCAGTGGAATTGGCTTTTTATTTAGTCACCAATCGAGACATATTTAGTGAGATGAGAAGCAATGTATCAGCAACACGTGTGCGTTTCGGGGTCAGCAATGCATGCAGATGGATACTGTGTTAAAGTCTTTGTAGATGTGTTGTGGGGTGAGGGTGGATTCTTTTGAAGTCTGATGACATGTCAAATGATGTGAATTCTTCCCAAAAGAATCTAGTTTTGCTCGCAGGGAAAAAATGAACCACATTGTGTTTAACTAGTGCTGATCGTAGATCAAAGGAATGAGAGATTAAGTCATTGTTGAGAGATGAGTCTAAAGCAGACGTTTCTTGTTTATGGGCACAATGGACAACAGGTTGAGGTCTGATGGTTGTAAGAAAATTAGTGTAAACAACTATATGCATTTGCAAGTTACCAGTCACTTTGCATGATACGCCATGCTGGAATTGAACTGGCACCTTCATTCAGCCAGTTTCATTTAACAATGGTTGAAAAATCAAGCTTGTTCTTGAAAAAAGCAAGAAGGCCTAACTGTAATTGATTTAGTAGTGGAGGCCACTAAAGTTTTCTGTATTGCTGCTTTAGCTGTAGAACAACTTTTAGCAGGTACTTGGCTATTTTTCTCTTCTCATTTCAAATGTTTGTATTGGATGTCTTGCTTTATTCTGCTTCAGATCAAGTCATTTCACATCATTTTAATGGGACTGAGGTCATTCAATACAGAGTTCCAGTCACGCTGTTGTTGATCTACTGTGTTTTGGATCTTTTGTCAGGTTGCATTATCATACTTCTGCGTTCTAGAACACAGACGTCTAGACGTTCTCTTTTGATTTCAGATTTGAGTCTGATAACATTAAACGCTTCAGCTGTTTGTTATAAAGATATGAAACTTTTAATTAATGAAGTGCAGAAAGTCGGAAAGTTTTGTATTGTATTGTGTATGTAAAATGTATTGTCAACCCAAGAAATCAAAAAATATATTTGAGCTAAGTTTTTGCAGCCCTGATTTGAGTGGAAATAATACTCATAATAATAATCATCATTTTAATAATCATTTAAAATTAAATTAAAAGATGTAATAATAATTTCATATATAAACAAACCATTTCAAAAGTTTGGCTAAAAGAAATGCTTTTATTCAGCTATGATGCATTGATTTGATCAAGACATATTGTAAGAATTCTATTTCAAATAAACACTGTTTTTTTCACAAAAATATTAAGCAGCACAACTGTTTTTAACATTGATAATAATAAGAAAATGCTTATTGAGCAGCAAATCAGCATATTAGAATGATTTCTGAATGATCACATGATACTGAAGACTGGAATGGCTTCCAAATAAATTTGTAAATTTTTAAAAAATATATATTTAACAGTTATTTTAAAATGTAATAATATTTAACAATATTACTGTTTTTTTTATTTTATTTTTTTATTATTATTATTATCAAATGCACCCTTGGTAAGCATAAGTTTTTTTTATTTAAAAAAAGCATACTTTTTTTTATTTTATTTTTTTTATTACAGACCCCAAACTTAGAACGGTAGAGTATAAAAACATCATATAATAGGGTTGTAAGGAAAACCAAATGATTTATATTTATTAACAAAGTTATATTTGTCAAATTAATAAATAAAACATTTTTAGAAATTGTGTCTTAACTTAACAAAATGTAAATTAATTATTATGTATTTTTTTATTATTATTATTATATTATGCTTTTGGAAAATAAAAAGAGATAATAATTAAATACAGTTATTCAAGTAATTAATTAAATATGAATTTTAAAGATTTGCAGGATTTCACTTCTTTCTTTTTTTTTTTTACGGAAATGAGACATGCCAAAATTGCCATTTTCATGCTGCTTTTTTATACTAGATATTAGTTTATCTTACATATACCGTAGTTCTCTCAACAAAAACCTGGAATTTGTGCCTCAATGCTTAAAAAAGGACTGGGACACAGATGCAGTGAGATCCAGTCAGATGAAGCACCATATGACCAATGCCAGTTGTTTCCTTAATAAGTATTGTTGACTTGATGAATGTCAGATGATATTTTAGATGCACTCAATAGACAGTAAATCACCAGCAGTTCCTCTTCCCCTTTCTACATGAGTGTGACTAATATAATAGGACAGCTAATGATAAGACTGCAAACTGCCAAACTTTTTTTCCCCCCAAGTCATTGCTCTTTTTTTCCTCAATAGCCGGCCAGTTGTCGTCCAAGCTTCCAGACTTGTGTAACAAGAAGCTCTGTGTGAAAATTTCAGAGAGAGGTGGCTTTATTGGTGAAATCATTTCATAATGGCTGAACAAACAAGACTGCAGTTTCTCTAGTACATTTATCAGCGGTGGGAGAGACGCGAGTGTTTTTACTGGAGGAAACAATGGGAAGGGGAGGGTGAGGTGGAGCATGAAACCATTGTGAACAAACAGCAAAGTGTTTTATGCCAACATGATTTATCTTTACACCCTAAGCAACTAGCCAATGGCGTTCGGTGGGAACCTGTCGAAGCAGAGGGGAGGCTCCGGAGTAAAAGCTACAGGGAATAAAGGGATTCTTTAAAAATGGGGGAAATGAGGTTTGTTTACTCATCCTATCCATTTTGTTTGCGATTCACCTCTGAAGATTTATTACCGGGTTTTAATTGTTGTTGTGGTTTTTGTGACATTCCATTCATTTTTTTTTTCCCAGACTCAGAGGCTCTGAATTTTTTTCTTTTTTTATTGTACTTCCCTCCCAGGAGTTTCTCATAAGCCGAAATATTCTACTTTAAAGTAGAGAATGAGCTAAAAATATTTACGCAATAACCATTTCTCTTTTTAGCTTGTCCTTCATTATTGCAAGTTCATCTCCGGACACGCGCTTCGCTTAGCACAGTCCTCTGTATGTCCTCCAAGACCTACATTTCATCACTTCAAGCACATGTTCTCATTTCACTGCTAGTTCTGTTCATTTTTTTCCTGCTTGTTGCCATAATCACAGGTTGTTTAATGATGTGAAAAAGGCCTTGATGCCTCTCTCGGTCTCTTTTCAGTTGACACTTACAACGTGAACTGTCATAATATTGACGCCTGCTTTGGCAAGTCTTAACAACCTTATCTCGCCAGGTCAGTCCAATTCACAGTTTAAGCTTTTTGCTCACGTACTTCATAATGTAAGCAAAGCGACGGTACTGACATCGAACATAAGGGTTCCATAACGGGGGACAGATGTTTTGAATCCAGGTTTGGACGATTAAGGGCTTCGTAACTTCATATCAAAGGACCTTAATCAACTGGCCTTGGAAACAAATTATATGTTTTTTTTTTTTTTCTGGTTTGTTTTAAATAAGACCAGAACTTTGGTGTTCCAAAAATCTCCATGTATCTCTAATCTAAGTAGAATAAAATAATGTCCTAGATTTCTCATGTCCTTTGATGAGTGTTAGACTAATAGCCACATAATTTCATAATTGCTTTGTTCTTTCTTTTGTTTCTTTTCTCCTGCCTTTCTGTTTGTAGTTCACCCAAATTCTTCATTCTCAATTCTTTTAGGTTATGGCAATTCAGGGCATTTATGGATTCCATATACTTTTTTTTCTGGCTATTTTAAGGTCTCTTTACAATATATTAACAGTATTTGAAATACATTGACAAGCAGTAGTATACACAGCCTAATCCCATTGATTCAAGTGTTTCATGTTCAGCTAAACCACTGTCTGATAAACAGTGAAAAAGAGACAAATATATATCAGTTGTACAATTTAAATTCAAGAAAGAAAAATCTATGTACAGATTCAACTTAAAAAGTCACATCACACCAACATTATCAGAATGCGTAGATGGGCATATCATCAGACCAAAGAACCGCTACTTTAGTTGAGCTGTGGGATTTGTGTTTGGATCTAACATAAGATAAGACATTGGTGTCAAATATTGTGCTCTCTCTCTTCCTCTTTGTCTGTCTATTATTTCATTCTTTTGACTGCCATCTCATCTCAGTTCCTTTTGCTGCAATTAAATTGATGTTAACATCTTAAATCAGAATACCACTAAATCAGACTTCACCACAGAAATGGTATAAAATAACTTTTTATAAAGGAGGGCACTTAACATGTTTTCATAGTCAATGAAAATATATATAAAAACACAACTTTTTTTTAAATACAAAGTGATATTTTTGTGGTGGAGGATAAACATTATTTGTGACGCTGGACCACAAAACCATGCAGTCACAAGGCTAAATTTTTTGAAATTGAGATTTATACACCACCTGAAAGCTGAATAAATAAGTGTGTTATTGATGTATGGTTTGTTAGGATAGAACAATATTTGGCTGAGATACAACTATTTGAATATCTGGAATCTGAGGGTGCAAAAAAATCAAAACATTGAGAAAATCGCCTTTAAAGTTGTCCATTTATGTTCGCGATTGTGCTGCATGTTTTATATATTTAGGAAATTTACAAAATATCTTCATGGAACATGATCTTTACTGATTTTTGGCATAAAAGGAAAATCGATAATTTTGACCAATACAATGTTGGCTATTGCCATAAATATACCCATGCGACTTGAGACTGGTTTTGTGATCGAGGGTCACATTTGAGTGATTCTGAGATCTCCCGTTTTTACTGGTGCATAATTAGGGGTGTCACGATATACATGATATTTAAAACATGGAATATGAATATCGTGTTAATTAAGGGTTGTGACAATACCCTTAATTAATGCAGTGAAATGTGATTTGAAGCATGGTCTTAAAAATGTCTCAGAATTTTATCACTGATTTAATTAGTTCTGACTTTTTCTCTCCTGGTTATTTCTAAGGCAGTGTCAAAGAAGCCAAACACAGTCAGAGTCTCAATTGTTGTATGCAGGAGTGTGATTCATTGGCTAAAAAAGAAAGCAAAACATAAAATAAACAAAGTAAAGATGAATTGACTATAAAAAATAAAATAAAAATCAAGGTTATAGATATTGCGAAATATATCTTTACCATAAATTATTTTCCCACGATATCCACTGTGTGAAAAATCGGATATCGTGACAGCCCTAATGAGTAATTTAAAAAACACAACACTAAATCAATCTAAAACAGCTTGAAAACATCCATTTCAGGTAGATCAAACAACTAGTGCCCTCAGAAAGCATCAACTCTAAACACACTCAAAGTGTTTTATTTATGTGCTCTTTTTTTGTCTCTTTCTCTCTGCCTCTTATTTATGCACACACACACAAAAATGTTCTCCCTAAGTAAGGCAATTAGCACTCATTGTGTTTTAATAGCCTCTTCCTTAGCCACAAACCACAATAGTTCCCCACGGGCTGTGTGAGAGATTAGAAAAAGGTAAAAAAAAATCTGCAGGATTTCCTGTCTGTTCACAAATCATGTCACAGCGTGCTAGCTGACACTTTAAGCATCAATGATAACATCTTAATTGGAGTCATTGGGCATAATTTGATAAAGCCAGGATAGACAGAGCACCAGTGGAGTTCTACAATGTATCATAATGAAGTATAAAGCAAACCCACAGGTAAGAAAAAAACACGTTATCAGCCTCATAGTTTGGCTAACTGTTTCAGAATAGATCCTAACAATATCACAGACTGCACTCAGATCTGCCAAAATATCTTCTGCAATAAAAATTTGGGGATGAACTCTCAAATTCTTCCAATACTGAATTATCAGAGCTGAATTCTGATTGGTCAGTCAGATATTTCCTAACATTGGTTCAGTGAAAATACATTTTGACTAATACAACTGAAATTATTCATAGAATATACCCTGATAAAGATTATTTGATAAAAATAATAATAAATTGAAACAAATATTTATTAAATGTGTAAATGTGTAAAACTGTAAAAATGAACCCAAAACATTAGCCCATCTTTATTGAAACTTCCATCTTCCCACTTGAATTGTCTCTCAATTTGTCTGTAGAAAAACTGATTCTAATCTGTACCTTGAAGAAAACAATATTTATTTCAACACAGTGACAAAAAGATGTCAATCTTGTTTGTATTATAAATGTCTTAATTGTTTTTCTTAATTATATAAGCTGTTATTTAAGAATGATTTAAATAGAGTTACAAAGTTATTATAGGATGGTAAAACCCTGTAAAAACAGTAAAGCAAAAATATATTTGTTGTAATTTTAATTCATATAATTTAACAGTAATGTGTTATTTGTGTTTATAATTTGTTTTTTATTACTTTTTTATCTTGCTGTACATTTATTTAATCCCTTGTACTTAAACTTATTTTACAAGCCTGTTTATAAATAAATAAATAAATAAATAAATAAATCTAACATTCATTGCCACCCAAGGCAACGCTGTAGTCAAGTCTAGTCACCTATTTCTATAGTGCTTTATACACTACAGATTGTTTCAAAGCAGCTTTACAGTATAACAGTAAAATTATTCATTGATGCAAACAGTTCATTTCACTTGTACAGCAGCTCTAAAAGAAAATAGTGTCATTTATCAAGTCAGTTAGTGTTGATTCAATTCCATTGTAAAGATTATAAATGATTAAATTAGTTAATTTAATCTATAAAGCATCTATCCATTATCTATTGTAGTGAAAATTACTTCAGTAGGCCTATTAATACTACTGTACAGTATCATTGTTTTAGCATTGATCTTTATATGCTGATTGTTTTGTACATTATAGAAGGGACTTTTTTTTTTCTTTGCAGAAACTTTAAGATAATATACAGGTAAGGTTATAAAATTAAATGTGGACATGAAATATTAAGTGAAAATGATGTACAGTATGTGTTTGTATGTAATTTAGTTACCATTTAATAAGTGATATATATATACCAAAGAGCAACCAAAATCTTCTGAGAATTGCCACATCTTTGCATCATGGACATTGAAATCTCGGTCCCACTTCATACATTTCAATGAATCATTTGATATAATGTACTTATTGTGTAAAAACATGTTTTTACATTGCACTTCTATTTAGAAAATACCTGCATGTAGTTACAGCTGTAGTTCATTTCTGTAATTACATCTATAATTACACTTTTGACCGTTCTCTTACCCCTGAACCCACCACTAAACCTGTCCCAAATCTTACCCGTATCCCACCTCAATAGCAGCAAGTGTTTTGCAATACAACATGAACACAATAAATACATTGTACCTAACATTTTTTTGTAAGTGCCCTATAAAGTGGGACCAAAACCTACACTGCAGCTTACTTTTACTGCACATAAAAAGAACTTTCCACAATTCCTCAGTTTTAAACTCGAGATTATATTTGATTGCTGCACCAGCTTAGTTCTGGGGGGAAAAAGCTGGAAGTCAGTGCATGCTTTCTGTTGAGTGTAACGCTGACCATAATGACAGGAGATCTCTCGGTGAAGCATTCAGGCTGTGCAGTTTTTCTGAGCATCTAACATTACATAAATATCAGTCTCCTCTAGTACACAGGTGTTGGGCTGCTCTATCCAGATGTGTTAAACTCTTCAGTACATGAGAAAACACAGACCCGCATTCTCACACAGACTCATTCAGTGTTGCGCAGAAGCACATGGAAAAGTAAAAAGGGGAAATTTTCTTTGCTTTTCACAATTCATGTATACCGCTACGAAATCCCTACCCCTCAGATTACGTAAGGGATTATGGAGTATAATCGAGAGGCATTATCTTGGAGGGAATTGTATTGCTATGTGGGACTTCAACTGTGTCCTCTCAGCTTCGGGTTCCCAGGGGCCTTTGCTTCCCCCTTGCTAATGGATATAATCAAGGGGACAATTAGACGTTCTGTCCTGGCGCGGAAAATAACAGTCAGGGTATTTGCGGTATCTAAGAAATGCCCTGAAACAGGGCTGCTTTTGTCATCTGGGATATTTTAATAATAACATTATCAAACCAGCGTTTATCAGTGCAGCGTTCAGTTAGAAAGCCAGTGATTAGGATGGTTCTGAAGAGGACTTCGATCCAGAAACAAGAAACAATGGAAAATTTCTATTCCAAGTCTCGTCTAGTCAAGCCTAAGGACACAGATATGCATACAAGGAACATTTCTAAGTGGATGATTTTTTTTTTTTTTTTTTTATCATTGGAAAATGTGATATATGTGATATATATATATATATATATATATATATATATATATATATATATATATATATATATATATATATATATATATATATATATATTGCAAAAATTTTTTACAGTGCATACATTAATTTGAGCTTCACCCTCACTGTGTCCACACAGACTATAATTATTACAAATTATAAAAAGTGTTACAGTCAGATAAAATTCCACCTTTTACATGCATTTATAAAAAATGTTGATGTTGGTTTGTTTAAAAAAATATATAAAAACTTTTTCCCAGTCCTTTTTCAATTAGTTTCTTTCCTGATTTTTAAGAGTGAGAAAGTTACAAAGTTTTTTTTTTATTATTATTTTGAGCTTGTCTTAACAATCTAGACTTATTCATTCATTCATTCATTCATTCATTCATTCATTCATTCATTCATTCATTCAATCAATCATTCATTCATTCATTCAATCATTCAGTCATTCATTCATTTATTCATTTATTTATGGATTTATTCATTTATTCACTTATTTATTTATTACCCCATTAGTAATGGAAATGAGAAATGACAGGGGAACATCTCCATGCACCAGAGAAGCATAGTGACTAAAGTTTATAGATGTAATTAAATATTTTTTTTTTTTACTGTTAAAGCTATTTTGAGATGTTAGCAAGTCTTTACCAACAAGTATCATTACCATTGCGCAACACACCAAAATCTGTACCATTTTGTATGATGCCATATCTTAAAGACATTTTCCTTTTTACCTCCTACTTTAATAAATGAAAACAGAACACTAACCCTGAATGAGACAGTATAAGGCTTTCACCGTATGCCCAGCACACAGCTCCTGTTTGGAGTTTGTCAAGCCTGGAGTCGAGCCTCATACCTCATTAATCCTTTCCCAGGACAGACTTTCAACCGCATGATGAATCGGGCAGTAATTTGGTGTAGTCTCCGCTTCATAAACCCATGCGATTTTGGCTGGTCATTAATAAAGCGACCCCTTAAAAAGACCAAAGCAGCCAAATTATTTACATATGTGTCCTTGTCAGTTTACTTTACCAAAGATCGTATACATATTAGAACATCTTTATAGTACAATACTGATTTTTCCTCAGCATAGCCTTATATCGATAGATATGTCAAAACATCACATTCAGCAACGGACAACTGCAAATTCATAAAGGCTCTTAACATGCTCATTTTCCTTACTGGGATTGGAAAAAGAAGAGCAGTTTATAATCCATTTAGCTGGTGGTGCTGAAAAACTAAGCAGCTGCAGATAAAAATGCAATAACATCATAAAATGATGAAGTCAGCAGGAATATACACATAAGACCATATAAACAACAGAGAACCATGTGGAAAATTTTGCTTTATGTGACTGTATTATTCTGGCGTGGCATGTAGTGCTCTTAGAGACACCATACAGTGTGAGAAATGGATATAAAGTACAGTGCCATTCACTCCCTAGAGCTGGTCAATTTTGATCTGAAACAACCACTTTATAGAGAAGAACAACAAATATTATTGCAGATAGAGTCATATAAGTTGCTTCTTCAACTAAATACTATGTTTAATATGTTCATTTCAGCAAAATAGCTTTTTCTGAAATAAATTAGAGTTCATATAGTAACTTATGGTTTGCACATTGCAAGGGTGAAATACACCACAAAAGAAACTGCAGCAGCTGTGGAATATTGGCAACTTGGCTAATTGGAACCGAACTTTTAATAAAATGCTCTTTAATTTCAAAATGCTTTTTATCACTCATAGCCTCAATGAATTGGTCAAGTATATGATTTTGTCCCTGTAGCTTGGCCGGTAAAAGTGGGTTGCAGTGCTGATGGAGCACGGTTTTGGCTGGATGGGCAGGTATGTTCAGTGGGGAAGATTTGTGGTTGGACGACTAAAGCATGTATGTTTTGTGTGAGATCAGTTGACAGTGAGATCATGAAAGACTGTCTCCACCATGTCTGTGTCCCACCCTGATTTTCTTTTACAGAAATAATTTTCGGTTCCAGTTGTTCCTGAATAAAATGCATTATAATACAAACGTTTGCTTATTTCAATATTTTAAATACCTTGGAACTAACTTTCACTTGTTTGAAAACCAGATTTTAGCTTGTGGGTAGCACTGTCACCTCACAGCAAGAAAGTCCCCAATTCGAGCCCCGGCTCAGCCAGGAGTCTTTTCTGTGTGGAGAATGTTCTCCCCGTGTCAGCGTGGGTTTCTTCTGGGTGCTCCGGTTTCTCCCACACAGTCCAAAGACATGCAGGTTAGGTGGATTGGACATGCCAAATTGCCCGTAGAAGTGAGTGTGAGTGTGCACCCTCATTGCTGGTTTGCATCAGGAAGAGCATCTGGTGTAAAACTTGTGCCAAATTCCAATGTGTGTGTGTGTGCGGACAATTTCAATGAAGAGGACCCTGTAAATGAGCGAGACTAACTATAGGAGATTATATATATATATATATATATATATATATATATATAATGGAAGTCTATGTCATGTCTGTCACATATGCCAATCAGCAAGCAGGCGCAATGAATATTTACTCCAACAGTGAGAGGGGAACCACATTGCACCAACACCCACTCCACATATTCAGCGAAACTCCCTCGAGGACCTTCCCCGGACAACTGAGCCTTAGTCGGGGTGCTGAGTTAAAAGTGCACAGGCAGTAGTCCAGGTAATGGGATCAGGTGAGCTAGAACTAAAAACTCACAGGCATGGTCCTCAAGGGAGCGATTCTCTTGTGAGAGGCAGAGAAGCAGAACTGCTGGTTGATCCATCTCTTTTCTAACTACTCGTCTTGAGGGTTTGGTGTTCTGCACACCTGAGGTGGTAATGCTGTTACACCTCGGTTGTGCATTATTTTTCAATAATTCAACAGCCCAAAGTCAATTATTCCATTTATACTATGTTTACCAGTTACCACACCTCAAAACATTGTTCAGATGATGTATTTCAAGATATTTGTCAGAATTTTGTCTTTAAAATGCTCTTGTGTGTGGCACTAATTTACGCATCTCATCCCAAGCCTGCTGTTACATCATCTGAACAATGTTTTGAGGTGTGGTAAAGCGCACTGGGAAAGAGGCACGGGAATAAAATCACGCGCAAGCGCAACCTCCGCAATTCAACGCCGAAAACATATGATTTGCATTTTTATCATAAATTTGTGCGCATTATTTGTTTTTATTAGAGACTTCCGACGATCCGAGATTGATGGTAATTTTTTTTACCATCGGTAAAACCGGCACCCCAGTTGGGAAACGTTGATGTAGACTCCGTAAAGCTACTTTGAAACTATATGGATTGTGAAAAGCACTATACAAATAAATGTGAAATGTGAATTGAATTATATAATACAACTGAATTAATAAATGGTAACAGTTTATTTTTAGGTGATGTAGTTACATTGTACTTACTTAAGTACTGAGTAATGTAAATTAACTACATGTACTTACTTAGTTACGATTAGAGTTATGGTTTGTTTTAGGGTTAGTTACTTGTTTATGCATAATTAACTGTTATTACTATAGTAAGTACATGTAGTAATGCACAGTACCTCACCTTAAAATAGTGTTTTTTCGTCTTTTTGCTTTTCTTTTCTTTTTTGCAGACTACCGCTGACTTTGCAAACAAAATATGGAAATCAAACCAACTTTATGCAGCACAGCAGCCTGCAATGCATTCCCTTTGTTCATCATCCAAAACCAAACATTTTCAAAGTTTTTCATGACTTTCTAGTAGTGAAATAATCTGAAATTTGGAGGAAACAGACCTGAGGTTTGAATTCAAATAAAAATAATACTTGGCAAGGCCACACACAACTGTACCAGTCTCTTCAATCATTTAGATAAACTGTCTGAGATGTTTGCACAAATCCACTCAAGCACATGCCACATACGATGTGGACTGATAAGAGATGTGTTTGGCTTTCCTCTTGCAAGATATAAATCATATTTATTTTCTTGTACTTTCAAATATAATAGGTTGTGCCTCCTAACTGCATGCAAGTCCAGTGTCATTAAACTTGTACTGACAATAATAATGATAATTTTTGCTATGGTTTTTTTTTTTTTTTTTTTTTTCTTGCTCTGACCTTCCACTTATTATTTCCAGATTGTTTGACATGCATAATTTGAAGTGATATCATGACGATTCGTTTGGGCCATTGATTCCTCTGGGTCATCTGCATCTGCGTTCACCACTTAACTCTGTCCGTTTGGAGTCAGAAACACTCAGCTGGCCATTTGAGGAGGCCATCCCTGTGAATCTTTCTATTATGGATGAGGTTCTCAAACATCTGAATTGACAGCCTGTGGCCCTGCAGACCAGAGGGAAGCATCAGTGTGCATCTCCTGAGAGTTTTGTAGAGCTGGAAGACAAAAGCCTCTGCTGATGCTTTCCATCTGGCTAAGACTAAAGCTGGACTTCTAAAATGAGGCAAAGTCCCCGCTCTGTGTTTGGGTTTTTTGTTTTTAGGTAATGTTCCAGTTACATTTGATGTTTACATGGTTTCTGGTCTGAAGGCAAATGAAACAGCATTTATCTTTCACTATCAGCAATCACCCAAAACAATAATTTTCTACGGAGCCACTAAAGGGATATGGTGATGAAAAAAAATTGAGATGGGAGGAGAAATCATATGTCAATGTATTTGCGTTCTCTCACAAATGTTTTATTTTCCCCCGAGAAACTTTGCATCCGCTTGCAAAAGTTTGCATTTCCTGAGAAACTTTGCGTTCGTGAACAGAACTTTTGAGTTCTTTGCGAGCGCATGCAAAGTTTCTCGGGGAAATGCAACATTTTTGTGATAGAACGCAAAGTTTTTCCTCCAATCCAATATTTTTTTTCACCATCATGTCCCTTTAGAGGCTCCGTAATTTTCTGTGAATGTGTGAGACTTCCGGTTTGTTAGCTGCTATAAGTTAATAAATAGAAGAATAACAAAGTGCAGTAAATATACAGTTACAGTAAAAAAATAACTGGAAGATTTTGAATCCTTCCCTGCTTCAACCTGCACAAAGGAAGACACTCTTACATTAAAATAAGGTGGATAATAATAATAAAGTAAAAGCATTTTTTTTGTGTAGATTTTATATGTTAATACTAGCTGTTTTTCAAATACAAGTTCTGGCATGAAACTCTAGATGGTGCAGGCAGAGAATGTCTAATAAGGGGAGAAGTTTCACTCTCAGTAAACTTCCGGCTTCTGAACTGGTTGCAGTTCCACTCTGGTTCCACATGAGGCCGCTCACAGGACGAGTGCAGAATGAATGGAGGTCTATGGCGCTATACCTCTCAAAATCGACTTTTCTCAGGATATAATATTTTGTCTAGTAATTAGAATGTTGTATTCGAAAGGAGATGCAAAGAAATTGCACATTGCTGGGTGTTAGATTTTTTAGAGTCACTTATTTGCTTTAAAAAGTATTTTAAAATGTCAATGACGTCATACACATCGTACGACCAGAGATACTGCTTTACGGCAATCCTTCAGTCGCTTTGGTGCTTTCGCGCTGTACACTTTCTTTTCTCTCAAGGCATCGACAACACAGCTGACACAGGTAAATACACGTGCTAGAAGAGTTTTTGTTTTGTTTGTTTCTGGTCCCGCTTCGGATGCCACGATGCCATCAAGCGGTATCTCTGGTTGCAATCAGTCCTCCACTGACCAATCAGCGTTCATTAGCAGAATGCTAGCGTGTTATGGGCAACAACAACTCAACCTGCAAGAAATCGAAAGGACATAAGTACTCGTTCATTCAACTTTCGACCTATAACCCATGTTGAACTTGCAAAACCTACAATCAAATCTGAGATTTCTCAATGGCAATCAGGGGAAAGAGACACATTTAGCCGTCTAGCCCCATAGACTCCCATTCATTTTGCACTCATGGGCGATCGCCCCCAGTGGAACTGTGGTGGAACTACAACCAAAATTCGGTACAATAGGACTTAATAGGGAGTGGCCAGGCTCTATGTAGACGAGCTCTGGTGCAGGCTAATAGGTCCTTACTCACCTGTTCATAATCACATCGTTATCTATAGGGAGCAGCTGATTGGTTCCTGGCGTATCAGTAGCCAATGAGCTCGCTGCTCAACCTTCAAATACTTGGGTAGCATTTGCCTTAGTAGTGTGCTTTCAGAAACCCTCCACCTGTATAGATCTGCTACGGGTAATTCATGTAGAGCTATTTGGACAGCAGCAGCAGCATGTTTTACTTGCTCACAGCAGCGTGTCGTGTATGTATTGGCAGTAGCAGCAGCAGTAATTAAAGCAGCAGCAGTGTAGCAGATCTATTCCGCCAAGACAAAACACACAACATTGCCATATCCATTACCATGCCAATCACTCCGAGAGTTGTTATGACAGAACTATTATTATTAATAGTCACCTTTCTACTTTTTTCACAACTGTAGTTAATTTATGTAATAATTATGAAAATAAGGCAGAATTCAGTTCATGCTGTTGGAATACCCAATTTTAACCCATTTTTCTGCGGCTGAATGTGGAAAAATGATTAGCTACTAGCATTTTTCAGCAGTTTGTTTGATTGAAATTGATAAATGCTCCCTTGCAGTAAGAAAACACTGGCACTGGAAATGCATTAAGCCGTGGAAACTTTTCAAGAGTTGATATATTTGACTAATGAGAGAGAGAGAGAGAGAGAGAGAGAGAGAGAGAGAGAGAGAGAGAGAGAGAGAGAGAGAGAGAGAGAGAGAGAGAGAGAGAGAGAGAGAGAGAGAGAGAGAGAGAGAGAGAGAGAGAGAGAGAGAGAGAGAGAGAGAGAGAGAGAGAGGTAAAAAGTGCTTGTGTAAAATGAAAGGGAAAGCAAAGAAACATCAAAAACTCATTTTGATTGTTCATTATTATTATTATTATTATTATTGTGCAGCAATGCTCTGGCTGTTCATCTGTGTTAGTATATTCTCTCTTTCGTATTGTTAGTCTTTTCACCAATGTTTGAGTTTGGCAGGTAATATAGTGCCCAGATGCATCAATGGACTTGCTTCAAAATGTTGACAAGATCAGAGCATAATGGGACATTTGGTTTTGTTAAAAGTTGACCTTTCACTCTCATCTGAGACAATTCTCTCAATTGCTTCACAAATTGTCAAGATTGGTACTTGGGTGAGGAAAGCTGGACCAGTTTCAAAGTACCAATAACTTCTGCCCAGACTAATTTGTTTATGCGCCAACCAGGCACCGTTGGCCAGGGTCCAAGAGCAACTCAGACAGTGGAAGATTCATTTATTACTGTTTAGACAGTTGTGAATGTTTCTGTCATTTAATAATAAATAGCCAAAATGAGAAGGAAAAAATGACACTTAATGTAATTATCATCATACTTTGGAATGGGATCCATCTATTAGAACTTTAGTAGCAATACAATTCTCCGTTTGATGCACATTATCTGAATAGAAAATCTGTTTAGTGTGTTGTGAAACATTATGTAACCCTAATCAGTCATTAAAAATAATTGCTGTTATTTGTTCAAAGTCATTCTTTCCATACATGACTGGTTGCAGGCTTTCATGATACAGTTGCTTTAAGTGCCAGCTGCTGAAAAGAGAGACAATTAGAATTTTTCCTCTTCAATTTCAACCACACAGCTCAACATTAAGCATGTCGACACTTAGAGCGGTCTTAGGTGGAAAACATAATGCAATGAACTTTTCTGGTTAGGGAAATCAGCTAACAGTTAAGCTAATATAGAAAAAGGGCAAAAGGGGGCCCTTATTTTCCTTTATAGCACACACACATATATACTGTATATATATATATATAAATTTATTTTATTTTATACATAATTTTGCCTGAGTCTTTGTTACTAATCTAATCCTAAACAATAGTTATTATTATATTGTATTATATTGTTATATTATATTTGTTAAAATACATTTGTTATTTGTATTTCGTTATAAAGCATTTGTTATTAGGACTTTCTGATTGCGACTGCTGCAAGGTGAGCATAATAGTAATCATTTTGCCTGAATCTTGGTTACTAATCTAATCCTAAAAAATTGTAATATTTTCATAATAATAATAATAGGGGTGGTGGTGGCGCAATGGATAAGACACATGCCTTTGGTGTGAGAGACCCGGGTTCGAATCCACTGTGAGACACCAATGTGTCCCTGAGCAAGACACTTAACCCCTAGTTGCTCCAGAGGCGTGCGACCTCTGACATATATAGCAATTGTAAGTCGCTTTGAATAAAAGCGTCAGCTAAATGAATAAATGTAAATGTAAATGTTATTTTTGTAATTTGGCAAGGTACAACTTTAAATCATATTATTTTTCTTATTGTGTGAAACAAATACTTAACAGCTATTTAAAAAAATAAAATAATTAATGTATAAAATGCTTGGTGCCCTATCACATAACAGATTTCAAAAACTTTGAATCACTTACTTCGGTTAGGTTTCCATCTCTCATGGACATAATTGACTTAAAAAGGCAATTTCTGCTTTTTGTATTTATTTTGATTTTCACTCATCTTCCACTCAGTCTGGGCAAATCATTCGCTTTTATTTGGCAGTCATACATAAATATCTGCTTCCCTGCCCCTGGCTCACTCAACACTTGGAACACGAATAGCAGAGCAATTATTTCTATCCGGAACATGTTCAAAATGGTCCCCAACACTTCACATATCACGTAGCATCCAGCGGGTGTGATAATAAACAGCTGTAGGCCCAATCTTTGCATCACAGATGAGCATATGTTGTCAGTCAGGATATCAAACATTATATAACTGGAACTATGTTATTAGAAAACAACAATAATTTTAGTCACGATTTTTACCTAAAAACAACAACTTTGTTCTAGCCCTGTTTTTTTCTGGTTTAATTTGCAAAGACAAATATAAGTAATCCATTCATAAATTAATTCCCCCATAAAGTGTAAACACTATGGCACTATCAAAATATTGCTCTGTTTGTTTGGACCAATGACGTGGGTTTGGGCTGTCAGGATGTACACTCGGATAACAAGGTTAGAAGGATTCAGAATAACTTTTAATTAAGCTCTCGTTGGACAGCAGGTAAATTCAGATGCACAAGCAGGTACTGTGAGAATAACACTGATGAATGATCGTCTTTTCTCTTGCAGATAACGGCAGGCTTGAATGTGGCATGAAACACAATCCGAGGAACACAGAGCATGGACACCAAGGAGAATGTGGGATCTCAGGACGAGGAAAACAGGTAAGTATCACAATGATGTACTGTGGAAACAGACTAGAACAGTTCGGGAACTGTCTGAAATGCACAGAGAGCAGGTTAGTGAGTCTTTCCTAGTTCAAGGTTCGACAGGGACTGGAGGTGAGGTGTGTTCCTTTGTAGTGCTCAGTGATTGCTGGGATTGATGACAGGTGCAGGTGATTAGTATTCGGGTGAGTGTGATCTTTGTGTTGTGGATGTGAATGAGCCTGATTGATTCCTGACATGGGCGGGGCAACTTGTTTGGCTGACCAATGGCAGACAGGGATTGGTCAAGGACACCTGTTTGAAAACAGCCATTATTATTGCAATTCTGTTTGGCGCATAAATTACCCACTTCACTTTTAATGCTAAATTAATTTTCTTAAAAACATAAAGATTTAGTTAATCATTAAATCATTTCAAATACCTCCTTACCTTACATAAACATTTACATTATATTTATGCATTTGGCAGATCCAAAGATAATTACATTTTATCACTTTATCAAAGTTAGCATTGCTAGTGCCATGTTTTACTGTTTGAGTTACAGGAGCAAAACAAAATATAAGATAATTAATGCTTTAAAGGTTGTAAATAATGGCCAGGGCAGTTATGTATTAAACCATTATTGAGTCAGCACTGGTCTATCTCTGAAGTCCACTGGGATTCTCTGGTTATGTAGGACTTATCATTTGGTTCTTATTAGTTCATGTCCTCCCCCCCACATTTTTTTGCTACTTGCTTTTGACTGTTTTCAACTGTTTTGAAAATGTTTTTATTATTGCAAGATGTTAGGCTGTATCTGATGTTAGCCTGAAAGTGTCTATTGTTCCGTTTCAAGGGAACTCGACGCTGTGTCATGGTGTTGACACAATGTAAATGCATCCAGGCATGACCGGTGACTGAAGCACATGTTGCACATGCCAATCTCAATTGACTGACGGCACATGATTATAAGCACCTGTGCGTATAAAAGGTTGCCTGCATTTGACATCATCAGCTTTTTTGTCTACAGGAGCTGCTTTGTTTGTATGTACGTGTAAGACGAGAATCTGGTGGAGTGCATTTGACTTGAGGGAGCTGGACACGCTCATTGTGATGCGTTCTAGGTAAGAGCTTTTGTTCTTGATTGATTCTCTCTCTTGAGGGATAGAATCTAGCGTTTGCATGGAGTATGTTTGGCTCTCAAGGGAGTTGGATGCACTCATAGCAATGCATTTGCAGTAAAAGCTTTGTTCTTGAATCACACGTGAACCATGTCATTAGATGATTTCTGCGCTCGGATATCTGCTCGTTTCTATGTTTGATTGATAAATGAGGCCCACTGAAACTTAGGGCGTTTTTCCACTGGGTTCGTTTGCTGCGGTCCGAACCTGAGTGCGCTCGTTCCCGGCGCCCCCCGCAGCGTTGGTCTGGTTTCACACTCAATTAGTTGTATCGAACCCAGGTGCGTTTGCAGTGATCTTACGTCATCGCAAACGCACACGGAAAATGCATGGATAATACAACTCGACTGAGCATAGCTGTAATTTGTCTGTTTTTTTGGTGCTATTATGCACAACATAGTGAGAGACATCACCTATTCAGTGTCCCACAACGTTCCCCTGCCACTCATGGTTGTCGTGTGTGAGGAAACAATGATATCGACAGTGATACGCATGCGCGGGATACTATACTTCCTGAACAAGCGCGCACCCGAGTCCGTGTTGCTTGCACATTAACGCGAACCGCACCACGGTTCGGGAGCAACCGAGCTCAGACCACCTCCTCCAGGTAGTCTCGGGTTCGGTACTCTAGTGCGCACCCGGGTCCGATGACAGCGTTCACATTAGCGATTTTTCATGCGAACCGTGCCCCGGTCCGCACTAAACTGCCAGTGTGAAAGCGCCCTTAACATAACTATGAAACCGACCTGGGCTGCGTTTCCCAAAAGCATCGTAAGCCTAAGAAGTTCGTAAAAACGATTGTACGACTGATCTTAATATTATGGTCTGTTTCCCAAAAGCATCGTAACTTAAGTAGCACTTGAAAATCTTCGTAGAACTACGAGTGCTCTGGAGTAATCGTAAATCCCCAAGTGCATCGTAAGAAGACAGATTTATGAGGTCACCTGCAGGACAACCGGCAGATTACACTTTTATCTAGATTTAACAGATTACACTGCAACGTGAGTACAAATATAAGGTTTTGATTGTACTTTTTAATTGTACACTTTATTGTACTTGCTTTTTTGTTTAAATGAATGTATAAATTAAATAATAAAAAAGGGAAGAAAATTAAATGAATGAACAAAAAAAATTCATAAAAGAACGAAGTAATGTGGGAAATATGCTCCAAAGACTGGGTAAAATATGGATGAATAAAAAAAAAAAATCTGTCAATGACTTGCTGACGTTCACGAAAACCAGCCATGTATTGGGCATTTCTTGCAGACCACCTTCCCTGATCTTTGAACACCCCGGGTTGCAGTTAGTTTGCAATGTCCACCCAGATGTTTTGTTTTTCCTTATTTGTATGGTGTCCTTTAAATCTGTTAAAAATAACATCTTTGTTTCGCTCTATCTCCTCTAAAATTAGGGCTACATTAATTTAATATTTTTTGAAAGGTATCTTTTCTTTTTTTTTTCTTTTTTTTTCATACATTTTGTCAGTTGGCTATCTCCGCCTGAATGTAGACTTTAGACTTGTCTTGATTGCTAATCCACAGATGACGATTATTAGGTTAAACCTAATAATTAAGGCTAAACGTTCAGAATACGATTCCATATAAGGTTATATTTCAGCACTTCGCGAATGGACAGCAACTCTTAAGTAGCACGTAAAACGCGTTCTCGCGTGTTAAGTGCATTTTTGGGAAACGCTCGTGGAATTGCGGCAAGCGTTCGTAACCTTGCACGTAGAGAGCGCTCTTAAGAGCTAAGATACATCGTTATCAGGAAACCCAGCCCTGGCTGAGAGTAGTTAATGTAGCGTGTAGGGATGCACCAACCAGGATTGATTCCAATTGCCATTTTTTTACAAGCAAATGGGGCGATTTCGATATTGGTATGATATTGGTAATTTTTTTTTTTCTTTTGTTCAAGCAAATTTATTTGTTTTCTTTGGTCTACTATAAGCTGAGCGAAAATGGAAACGAGACAAGCTTCAAGTCTCTTATGGTATCCTAAAGGATTGTTTAACAAATATCAGAGAGCTGTGAAGGATGCAAAAGCCAATTATTTTTCTACAGTGATCACTGAAAATGCAAATAGACCAAAAGATTTGTTTAAGACAATAAATTCAGTCTTAAATCCAAAGGAAAATACTGCTCTAGATGCCACACCAGAGAATTGTGAATTATTTTTACACTCTTTTATTCACAAAATTAAGTTAATTAAACGAGAAATCGTACCTGTTCAGATCGATCAAACACAAACTACTCCAGTATCCAGCTCTTTGACAAACTTTGAACCAGTTACATCAGACCAAATAGCGGATATAGTATCCAAGCTGAAGTGTTCTAGTTATAAGCTAGATTCCCTTACTCCACGTCTTTTCAAAGAGGTTTTTATGACTCTCAGTGTCAATGTAACCGCGATAGTCAACAGCTCTCTAGCAAGTGGTGTTGTTCCTAGCAGTTTCAAACATGCAATTATACATCCCCTGTTGAAAAAACCTTATCTGGATCCGGCAATACATGATAACTACAGACCTATTTCCAAATTGCCTCTCATGTCTAAAATCTTGGAGAGAACTGTTTATTCCCAGCTCAACTCCTATTTAAATACATTTAACATTCTGGATACATTTCAGTCTGGTTTCAGATGTTTGCACAGCACTGAATCGGCACTACTGAAGGTCACAAACGATATCTTACTCTCTGTTGATTCAGGATCACCTGTTGTCCTTGTCTTGTTAGATCTCAGTGCGGCGTTTGATACTATTGACCATCATATTCTGTTAAAACGTCTAGAATATATGGTGGGCATCCAGGGGAAAACCCTGCAGTGGTTTTCTTCCTATTTAAAAGAAAGGACTTTTTCTGTGAACTTGGCCCAATTTTCTTCTGCCTCGTCTCCGCTAGTATGTGGTGTCCCTCAGGGGTCAATCTTGGGACCCTTGTTATTCTCATTGTACATGCTTCCCCTGAGTTCGATCTTTCAGAAATATAGTGTATCATATCACTGCTACGCCGATGATTCTCAATTCTATTTCCCTGTGAGTATAGACAAAAATTGCAACTCTTGACAATGCTCTGAATTGTTTTAAGGATATCAAACATTGGCTGGCTAATAACTTTTTACAATTAAATGAGAGCAAAACGGAAGTCTTGGTTCTTGGCTCTTCCTTATCCCGCTTACCTGGCCTAGCCGTCGAACTAGGCCCGTTAGCATCTAACGTTAAAGACCATGTGAGGAACCTTGGAGTTATTTTGGACTCATCTTTACTTTTCAATAAGCAGATCAGTGCTGTTGTAAAAAGTAGTTTTTACCAGCTGAGACAAATTGCTAAAATAAAATCTCTTCTTACTCCGTCTAACTTGGAAATTGTGATCCACTCTTTTATTACATCTCGGTTAGACTATTGTAATTCACTGTACAGTGGACTGCCCCAAAATGCATTATCTCGCCTACAACTTGTTCAGAATGTTGCAGCCAGGCTATTAATGGGATTACGGAAAAAAGATCATATTTCAGCAGCATTGAAAACTCTACACTGGCTCCCTGTCAAATTCAGGGTGGATTTCAAAATTCTGATGCTTGTTTACAAAGCTATAGCTGGTATTGCTCCTAAATACATCAGTGACCTGATTCATCTTTATTCTCCAACTAGAACACTGAGATCCTCCGACAAATTATTACTGACAGTTCCTTCCTGCCGCTATAAAACTAAGGGTGACCGTGCTTTTTCGGTGAGGGGCCCGAAATTGTGGAACAGTCTTCCCCTTCATGTGAGGTCTTCTTCATCTTTAGCCATTTTTAAGTCGTCTTTAAAAACATATCTGTTCTCTTTAGCTTTTAAATAGATCATGAATTGTGTATTTTGATATTGATAGAATGATTTAATTGACGAATGTTATGATGTCAATCAAATGTTCATTTTATTTTCTTATCTGTAAAGCACTTTGGGTCAACCTCTGTTGTTTTTAAATGTGCTATATAAATAAAGGTTGACTTGACTTGACTTGCTGTGCGACTTCGGTGTAAACGCCCACTGCTGTGATTGGCTAAGATCTTTGCATATGAAATAGCTAAGTATTATATGTTTAACTCTTGAAATCTTTTAGCAAGTTTTTACTATTACAGCTCTCAAGGTTAACTAATCGTGAAAAGTTTTGATTATAGCATTATATTTAGATCTATAGCATTATATTTAGATTGTGGCATGAAAGGTTGCAGTGATCATGAGCATTGTAGCTGATGCTGAGCGAATTAATGCAGCGATCTTGTCATTGCAATTCAATTTCAGCACACTAACGAATGCTTTCAGCATAACAAACAGTGCAAACACAATGTAAATAAGAGATTTGTTGATTATTACGTACATTTGGTGTGAATCCAGAACTCATGCTGTTTGATTGACAGCTCCAGCGATTGCAAAGGGTGCGTTTTTTTGATCGCTTTCTATATATATATACACTCACCTAAAGGATTATTAGGAACACCTGTTCAATTTCTCATTAATGCAATTATCTAATCAACCAATCACATGGCAGTTGCTTCAATGCATTTAGGGGTGTGGTCCTGGTCAAGACAATCTCCTGAACTCCAAACTGAATGTCAGAATGGGAAAGAAAGGTTATTTAAGCAATTTTGAGCGTGGAATGGTTGTTGGTGCCAGACGGGCCGGTCTGAGTATTTCACAATCTGCTCAGTTACTGGGATTTTCACGCACAACCATTTCTAGGGTTTACAAAGAATGGTGTGAAAAGGGAAAAACATCCAGTATGTGGCAGTCCTGTGGGCGAAAATGCCTTGTTGATGCTAGAGATCAGAGGAGAATGGGCCGACTGATTCAAGCTGATAGAAGAGCAACTTTGACTGAAATAACCACTCGTTACAACCGAGGTTTGTGAAGCCACAACACGCACAACCTTGAGGCGGATGGGCTACAACAGCAGAAGACCCCACCGGGTACCACTCATCTCCACTACAAATAGGAAAAAGAGGCTACAATTTGCACGAGCTCACCAAAATTGGACAGTTGAAGACTGGAAAAATGTTGCCTGGTCTGATGAGTCTCGATTTCTGTTGAGACATTCAGATGGTAGAGTCAGAATTTGGCGTAAACAGAATGAGAACATGGATCCATCATGCCTTGTTACCACTGTGCAGGCTGGTGGTGGTGGTGTAATGGTGTGGGGGATGTTTTCTTGGCACACTTTAGGCCCCTTAGTGCCAATTGGGCATCGTTTAAATGCCACAGCCTACCTGAGCATTGTTTCTGACCATGTCCATCCCTTTATGACCACCATGTACCCATCCTCTGATGGCTACTTCCAGCAGGATGCACCATGAATGCACTTCGAGCACCATGTCACAAAGCTCGAATCATTTCAAATTGGTTTCTTGAACGTGACAATGAGTTCACTGTACTAAAATGGCCCCCACAGTCACCAGATCTCAACCCAATAGAGCATCTTTGGGATGTGGTGGAACGGGAGCTTCGTGCCCTGGATGTGCATCCCACAAATCTCCATCAACTGCAAGATGCTATCCTATCAATATGGGCCAACATGTCTAAAGAATGTTGAATCAATGCCACCTTGTTGAATCAATGCCACGTAGAATTAAGGCAGTTCTGAAGGCGAAAGGGGGTCAAACACAGTATTAGTATGGTGTTCCTAATAATCCTTTAGGTGAGTGTATATATATATATATATATATATATATATATATATATATATATATATATATATATATATATATATATATATAACAATGTGAAGTTGACTGTTTAGTCACTGGTTTGATTTACTGACACATAGACAAAGAACATCTGACTGTAGATTAATAATTACATAGCATCAGAAATCACTGGTCACAGATCAGGAATAAGAATTAACACAGTTACTTACATGTTGTCGCATTACAGTCGAGGCTATATCATAAAAGTCTGTTTGCAAAGCCTGCGCCGAAATTGCAACTGATTTACAAAAAAATCTCCTGTGAAATGTACCGCATACAAATAAATAATGCTCGACTGAGACTGAGACTGATACTGTGGTAAAATATAACCACATTCCTAACATTAGGATCCTTTAGAAGGTAATGTTATTTGTAGTCCATCCTGTATTGTTCCTCTCTCTTCCTCATCTTACTAACGCCAGTGGGTGAGGCCAAAGTTGCACTGATGAAGTAGGCGTTGATTTTCTTCTGCAGAGGCGATCTTTCACCTATCAATTAGGCACATTCTACAATGACTCGTACGCTGGGCTTGGTTACAATAAAAGCTGTTTTTGGACTAACAAGTTTTCAGTTCTGAAACTTACAGGATATTCTTATAGCATGATGACCTCTTATATGTCCAAAGCTTAAGGACATTTTTATTTCTCAGTTCATTACCACTTTAAAATAGCATTTAAACCGAGTGTATATTTCTAACAGGCAAACTGCTGCTTCTAGTGTAAATACAGGAAAATTGTAGTCCTGTAAAAGGTCAAGTACACAACATCAAATCAAATTACCTCATCTTTTGCGGTCAGAACTGACTGCATCCACACTGACTGTGCCTATGATAGGTTGCGTATTCTGCCTTAGCAAATTACTGCCGTTCTCGACAATGTACCTTTATAAAGTGGGGTTTTAGCACTTACTACCATGAAAAACAAATGTAGACACAGTCTGTGCATAGAGATCAATTTAAGACTGTCTTCGATATGAAAAAATTCTTGTTTTTAATGTTGAGAAATTATACGAGCAAAATGCAATATTTCCCGAATATATCCAAACGATTTGGAAATGTGACATTGATTTTATACAACAGTTTAATAAACAAAAAGGTAATATTAAGTGATGTACATTTTATATTTGAACACAGTATTGTCAGTGTGTCACAATATATCAGTTGTGTTTGTTAGTTTCGTTTTCGTTTAACAAACTAAAAGGTAATATTAAGTCATGTACATTTTATATTTGAACACAGTAGTGTCAGTGTGTCACGATATATCAGTTGTGTTTGTTAGTTTTGTTTTCATGGACTTTTAGTTTGTTTTCATTCATCACTTGTGTTCCTTTTGTTTGAGTTTTCCCGCCACTCATCTGTTTCCATGGACACTAATCATCATCACAGCTGTTCTCATTTAGTTCCTCACCTTCACTTAGTGTTTGTCCGGTCTGCGTTTAAGTTAGTGTGTGTGTGTGTGTGTGTGTGTGTGTGTGTGTGTGTGTGTGTGTGTGTGTGTGTGTGTGTGTGTGTGTGTGTGTGTGTGTGTGTGTGTGTGTGTGTGTGTGTGTGTGTGTGTGTGTAGTTGTGTCAGTCTTAACCTTCTGTAAATTACCTTATGGATTTTTATTAAAATCTGTATTTTGAATCATCTTCTTCTTCTTCTTCTTCTTCTTCTTCTTCTTCTTCTTCTTCTTCTTCTTCTTCTTCTTCTTCTTCTTCTTCTTCTTCTTCTTCTTTCGTGTATTCCTGCACCCCTGCTGACACAGTGTTGTTTACTCACACAGCTTTGTTTCCTTAGTGAATGAATCTGAGGCTTTAAATTAATCGGGAGAGTCAATGATTGAATGACCCATCTGGGTGGGTACTCCAGTTCCCAGTCTCTCATTTTGTCCCCCACCCCAATTGTTATTGGGGTTTTAAGTATTGGAGCATTGGTCTCTTGGGTTTTTCCCAGCACCTGTTGTCACTGGCTTATAGTGAATGAGGCCATTGTATAAGTCGCATAGGATGTGCCCAGTGGTGTTGATGCTCAACTCCTGGCTTGGCCGTAAAGTTGTTATGCCTTGCTCACTGTGCACAGTTCACAGCTCAGTTGTAGCAGGCATTCCCTTAGCATGGCGTAGCTAGTATTAACATTCCCATAGCGATAAACACCATGACACAGCGTTGTGTTCCCTCAAAAGGGAATATGTTGGGGTTGTGTATGTAACTCCAGTTCCTGAGAAGGGAATGAGACGCTGTGTCACGATGCCATGCCTTGGGTATGCCTGCAAATCTCCTTCAGAATCAGACAATGAAGCTGATGACTTCTAATGCAGGCACCCTTTTATGCGCACAGGCGCTCCATGTGATGTCATACAATTGCTGTCAGCCAATCATTTGGTGTGTTCCACACCTGCTTCAGACACCAGTCACATGCGTTCCCATAGCGTCAACACCATGACGCAGCATTGAATTCCGTTCACAGGGAACCAGGGTTACGTATGTAACCCTAAGATGTTTCATGGCCACAAGTGACCACACAAATATTGATTTATATGTTTACTGTTATTACTGCTTTATTAATCTGTCTCCTTGTGGGTCAAAGAGCCTAGCAGATTTCTCCATATGACTCCAAAAATACTTTATAACGTGTAAATGTATTACATCCACCATCATACTGCATAATGTTATAAAAGATGAAAAATGTTTAACTTTTAACCATCAATCATGAACACTATCACCTTGTTTTCAGGATGAAGAAAATAATTGTACTGGTTGATTTGGCATCATATACTTCAAAAAAGAATTGTATTAATCAGTGCTTCTGTCTTGTTTTCAAGTAAAAATATATAAATAATTTTCTTTTAAAGAGCACCTATTATGGCATTTAAAATGTTCCTAATATTGTTTTAGAAGTCCCCAACAACAGTTTTGCATGCATGCAATGACAAAAAACACTTTCGTTTTCTTATAATATGCATGTATTTTTACCTGTTTTGACCGCGATTCTCGTTCTCGTGATTCGTTTAGTGAATCACTTTTCAAAACCCTGCCTTTACGTGACGCTAATCTGCGGTGATTGGTCCGATGACCCAGTCAAATGTTAGCAGTGTTTACAGAGATAATACTTATATTGTTTAACACGGAGTACAATGCTGCTTTTATCAATTAAATTGTGTTATAATAATGATTATAGTGCACTGCTTTGTAGTTTGTAGTAAAATTTTTTAAATAAGATAAGGAATTTAATGTTATGTTAGAGAGCATAGCCCAGAGTTCATATTGTAAAAGCACCATCAGTCTTTGTTTGCGTTAGCCCGATGCATAAACATAACGTTTTTACAAAAAAAATAAAAAAATAAAATAAAATAAATGCAGTACTACGAGGTATTACTCTATTATTTAAGACAACTCCGAAAACAATGACAAACACTTCACATATCTCAATACAATTGTCATTGAAGACCTAGAAGCTAAACTGTGGTTACACAACAAACAAAATAATTATTAAGCATGCTACATAATACATAAAAGCAACAATTATTAATAACACTTACAGGTTGTGATACGGAGGAGGAAGCTGATGCAAATACACTTGGAACTGAACCTTCCTTCAATATCAGCCGGCTCGCAAATCCAATTTTGATTGCATTTAAGTTGGTAAAGCAATCATCTTCAAAATGGCTCGGACTATACTTCTGTGGTATAGTTGTATGAATTGTAGCCACTTAGTCTTCAAATGCTCCTCGGGCAGATGAAAAAAGTTTGTTTTTGAGTCGCACTTCAGAACACAGCGTCTCGTCGCCATGATGTTTTCACTGGCGTCTTGGAGCGCAATAAGTGGGCGTATCGTATTCAAATAACTTGACAAGTTGACGTCATGTAGTCAGAGAAAAAGCTTCGGTCTTCTAACGATTCATAAAAATGACTCAGAGTCGACTCTTACCTTTTGAAAGACAATAACTTTATATACGGTGCACTTTCATATTTAAAACTTTGCAGGATGTTTTTGTTCACTTAGATCTATGTTACACACTAGCCTGGAAATCCAGACCTAAATCTAAAAGATTAATGGTCTGGTGTCGGTCAATGAAAATCGGCCAGCTCGAGGGGCGGACCCAAGCATGCATTTGAAAATCTCACAGCACGCAATTGGATAACACTACGACCAATCACAACAATAAACCCCATACGCTTACCTACCAGCGGAGCTAACTGGTAGATTAGACTCTTCCGGTCGGCAAAACAGCAAAAACACCCTTCTTGCAAAGGAACGATTCGAGCGCCGTCTTCTGTTCCTCTTTTGGGAAAAAGCCATGTCTAACTCGTTCATTGTAGCGGCCAAAGCCGTTTCAAACAACTGCTATTCATCCATAGGCATCTTGCAATGTTTACTAATGACTTCGAAGTCACAGCGCTGTCGTCATCTGTTTAGCTCGCCTCTGGCCCGCCTATATCAGATAACCCGATGTGATTGGTGCAGCTCAGATCGAGGGGCATATTTAATGAGCTCCATTGCTCGACACCAGAGTAACTCGCTGAGCAAATTCAACTTGTGCTCTCGCGAGAACTCTGGTTTACCAGGGTAGTTACACACTACATGAAAGGTAAATTTCAAAATTCCATGATAGGTGCTCTTTAAACTGTGCAATTAAGATAATAAGATAATTTACAAGAAAAGTTATATTATTATTATAATATATTAATACAATATTGTCATCAAGGTATCATCACTTCAGTCACCATCCAACACTACATTTCCCATCATGCCTCCTTCTGGTCACTTGCATGGAATCACCAGGCTCCACCCTCACTCATTCACACCGATCACTATCACCTGAGTGATCACCACCGGTTGTCACCCATTACCTCAGCACCAGTTAAAAGGACTTGCCACACACAAACACATTGTCTAGAGCTTGGACTGAATTCTGTTGGTTTATCGTTTACCTAAAAGCATTTTTCCTGTTCCCGGGGCCTATTTCAATAAGGAGGTTCAACCAACCTTCCAGTTAAAACTTGAACTCTGAGCTGATTTACCCTGAGATGGAAAACTCTGAGTTTTCAGTTTCAGAACAGATGAATTGAGTTTGTTCAATCAACTCTGAGTTGGTTAACTCTGAGTTAAGCGCGTGCACCATGACTATGAAAAGCCGTGATCAATGGAGCTGCGAAATTACAATTCAACATGGCAACAGCACCCGACAAAAAGACGTCTGCATACTTCTCGTCTGCATTCTTAATCACTATTATATTATCTGTTGAAAACTGACAGAAAGGTAAGTTATTGAACTAATACTCCTTTCCATGGTATCCCACAGGAAAGAGAAAAAAAAAATGTGGCAGTGACTTAAAATAATAATTAAATTGGTGAAATCAATAAGCATAAAAGGTTCATGGCTGTAGGCTAAATGACTTAACAAACATTTGACATATTAAATAAATATAATGCAGGCGTCTATTTCAATATGCCACAGCTGTTTCCATAATGCTCTTTTCACATAATTAAATATTCTCTAATCCAACCTGTTAGATTTTTTTTTTAAATTAGGCTATTGAAATTAATGTTTGACTTCTATTCAGCCAACAGCAAGAAGGCAGAGGCTGGACCTGCACCACCACTGATAGATGAAGAGGAGATGCACAATATTGGAAGAATATTAAAATCTAACAGGAAAAATAATTACAGCTTTTTGTATTTGTAGGAAATAAAGTTGACCAAATAAATTGTGAATAATTTGTGTATAACAGCTGTGGTAGCGGTTACGGCATATAGCTCTACCCTTCCATCTGGCATCCCATTCCATACACTAATCTGTTTCATTTTCGGAAGGTGCTATGATGGGATTATGTGTCATCAATACATCCAACCACACTGGAAATCCTAAAGGAAATTAGTTATTAGGTTACTTCCAAAGGTCTCAGCAAAATGTTATCAAGGTAACGCCATTAATCAGATTAGCCTCATTTAAACCAATTTCTACACCACTGACCTGCAATCCTGTGAAACTCCTCTTTG
The DNA here is from genome assembly GCF_965113295.1 of Leuciscus leuciscus. Lineage (NCBI taxonomy): Eukaryota > Metazoa > Chordata > Actinopteri > Cypriniformes > Leuciscidae > Leuciscus > Leuciscus leuciscus. Next base: position 26,161,650 of record NC_138737.1, on the reverse strand, counting down.
ATGGCTCTCACAGGTTTGTGTCCAAACAACATAAAAACTCTCAGAAAGAGCGTGAGAGCGAGGCACACTATCCTTCCCGCTCTGATACAGTGGCCTTAATAATGTGCTCTGCATCTCTGATGTCATAGAAAAATGTGCAATGAATGAATGTACTGCACTGAAAAAAATAATTTTCTTACTTAGCCTTTTTGTCTTGTTGTTTCCAGGCAAAATATCAAAAGATTCTTCAATCAAGATGCATTTACTACATAAGAAAAACTCTGGGTTTACAGAAGAAGGTTCACAGAGTAAGTTACCATGGTAACTGACTCGAGTATAAGTTACCTCTCTTTCAGAAACGGGCTTGATTTACCCTGCTTTCTGGGGTTTGACATTCCTCCCTTAACATACTCAGAGTTTTCACTTAACCTCCTTTTTGAAACAGGCCCCTGGTCTCCAGTTCCGTGTCCTCTTCCAGTCTCTGTGATATCGTCCTGCAAAGAGTAAAAGGAAAGTTTATTCATCTATCAGTGACTGTCTAACGTGTCTGTGTGTGGCTACTCACCATTCCATCTCTCGTCTGCTTCCCTCAACTGCCTGCATTTTCGCTCATTGCCTTTTCAGTTTATATAAATAAAGTATTTAGATTTGTTTTTTCAACTTACTAGTCTGTCCAGTGTGTGTTTCCCTGATGTAAATATCAGTGGTGTTTTAAAATGAGTTTATAAAAGTCTATATACAACGTCATAGGTGATGGACCGCCTCTGCAGAAGAAAATCAACACCTGCTTCATCTTTGCAACCTTGGCCCCGCCCACTGGTGTGTTAGTGAGATGACAAGTAGAGGATCACTGGTCTAAAAATAACATTACCTTCCAAAGGATCCTAATGCTACTGTAGGAATGTGGTTATTTATTCTCTACAATGTGATTGTCTGTTGACCATTATTTATTTGAATGTGGTACATTTCACTGTGGATTCTTTGGGAAATCAGTCGCAATTTCGGCGCATGCTTTGCAAACAGACTTTTACAATGTAAATGTGCATGCAAGTAACCGTGTTAATTATAATGCCTGATCTGTAAATCAAACCAGTAACTAAACTGTCAACTTCACATTCTCTTAGTAGGATGAAAATGATCTGTTATTTAAACTGTGATTAAATTATATAAAGTAATCAATCAAAGAATGTTCTCTTTAGTCGCCGGAGCTGTTAATCACACAGTGTATCAGTCCTGAGGTCTGGACTCTTGCCAAAACTCCCGTTATAATAAACAAATCTCTTATTTACATTGTGTTTGCACTGTTAGTTATTATGAAATCATTCGTTAGTGTGCAGAAATCGAGTTGCAATGACGAGATCACTGCATGCATGTACTTAATGTGTCTGTGATCAGCTACAATGCTCATTGGAATACATCACTGCAACCTTTCATGCCACGATCTAAATATAATGCTATAATCAACATTTTTCACGATTAGTTAACCTTGAGAGCTGTAGTAGTGAAAATTTTCCAAAAGGTTTCAAGATATTTCCACATGTAATACTTGGCTATTTAATATGCAAATATGTAAGCCAATCACAACTGGCCATTTACACTCTGAGTTTAAATCAGAGGGCTAAAAACAGGGTAGGAAAATGCCTTTTATTTATAAATGATGGCTATTGTTTTATGTAAAAATCATACTAACATTTATAAGTGTACATCAGGAAACATTATAAAACAATGCAGTTCATGACCCCTTTAAGAACAAAACAAAAATGCTTTAAAAAAGGGAGGGAGAAACAATTTAATCTGGTCATTTTGTTTTTTACTCCACTGAGTAATTGAACAATTCAACTCTTGGTTATCAGCTATCAGAAAGTGACCAGGTGCACCAGAAATTTGTTATCGTTTTTAACTCTCATTAATTCATCTTGTTCTTTGTAGTCTGTTCAAACACACGGTTTCTAAACTAGGTTGTTCTGAGTTGAGACTGAATCAGGCGTCTTTTTGATGCTGGCAGGGAAGGCATTTGTTATTTGTTAGAAAGCATTCGTTAATTGTTAGTCCTTAGAAAGGATTCTTTGTCAGGACTCTCTGATTGCGACCTAAATGAAGCAAGTACTTTGAGATTATTTCCAGCTGTGATATTGATCTGTAAAGCGTTTGAAGGTTGTGTTGTGTGTGTGTGTGTGTGTATAACTGATGACAAAAAGGGTGGAAATAGATTTAGGCCCGTTAAATGCCTCACAAGTTGAAGATGATTGAAATAACACTAATATTCATGATCCCTAGCTGACCTTAACATGCCTCTTGATTTTTCAAGCCATGCTGTCATATTCTTGATTGCTTTCATGTAAATACAGTTCCATTTCGTTCAGTCACTACGAGTTACGTCAGTGATTGACGAATGGGGGTTTCGCTAGAGAGCCCTATCACCTTCGAGTTATTAGAAAACGAGCCAATGGTATGAAAATACCATGGGTCTGCGGAATTTGCATTGTGATGTAGCAAATTAGCTCTAAGAAATATTAATAATCAATAATAACTTGTAATTGATTATGAATATTTGGATCAGTTAATATAATTAACTTTAATGTTGTATTTTAATATTACAATCAATTAACCTGTTTGTCCCATGAACACTCAGGGCCCTATCTTGCACCCAGCGCAATTGACTTTGTACACCGACACATGTATCATTCCTATTTTGCACCCAGCGCACTGCTGACTTTTCCCTCCACAGACGCACGTCGGTAAACAAGCAAATGCATTTGTTCAAGCAGGTCTTTGAACATGTAATTTGATTGGATGTTTAACAAATGAATCTAAGATTCTTATAATACTAATGCGTCACAAAGTTAGCAAAATGTAATGTAAATGAACAAATGGGGGACGAAGATTGGAGTTTATAGAGACTAAACATGGTATAGTTGAGGTTAAATTGACTGTTGATTCTATAATAACATACATAGTATCAAAGAAATAATAGTATCAAAAGAAACTACATAAGACAGTAAATCATTCACACAGTGTCCTGGGATGCATGTTCATTTATAGATCAGTTTGTCTATAAATGAATGCAGGAAAGTCTGCTTTAATGTCTGTTTCTGTCTTTCCTATGGCCTAGGTCTTGACCACATGACTAAATTTTGCATAGCAATAAATGGTCCATCAACAATGGTCACGAGCGCTACCTAGCGTGTTTGGGCTTTAATCACGCTCAGGCAGCGCTCATGGATGAGTCATGTTCTCATTGAGGGAACATGCCCATCGCAGTGTTGAGATCAAGACTCAATGACCCCCGTGGAGGTAGAGTCCCCTCTGCCACACCCCAATTTATCTCCTCCTCGAGAGGGTTACGGTGTGGAACAACCCGACAAATCTTCCTCAGACCACACCCCCATGTACATCGCAAGCCGTGGAGCTTCCGGGTGAGCCTGGTTATAATCAATGTAAACAATGTTCTCAAGAAAAAAAAAAGATTCGGTTTGAATTTTGTTTTGACATTTTGATTTGAGTTGAAAAATTATATACAAATTAAATTAAAGGGTTAGTTCACCCAAAAATGAAAATTATCCTACAATTTACTCGCCTTCAAGCCATCTTAGGTGTATATGACTTTCTTCTTTCTGCCAAACACAATCGGAGTTATATAAAAAAACTGTCTCTTCAAAGCTTCATAATGGGAGTGACTAGGAGTTTTTGAAGCTCCAAAAAGCGCTTCCTTCCATCATAAAAGTAATCCATACGGCTCCAGTGGGTTAATAAAGGCCTTCTGAAGCGAAGTGATGCATTTTTGTAAGAAAAATATCCATAATGATAACTTTATAACTTGTAATCACTAGAGAGTCGAGTTCCAGTGTGTGACGTAGGATGTATGAAGTAGGAGTAACGTAAGCTTAGGTGAGAGTAGACGCCTCTCGTGGTTCAAACAAATAGTGATGGGCAACAAACTCAAACTCCTCCGACATTTCTCTTTAAAAATTCTCGTTGTAGACCTCTAATTCATGACCGGTATTTTGTTTTGCTCTATCCTCTTTGCTTCCGCGTTCATCAATAGGTAATGCGTTGGGTCAGAGTTGACTCTTCAGCCATAACTCGACTCGCGTACGGAATCCAGTGATTCATACATTTATAAATATGGATATTTTTCTTAAAACAACCAGTATATTATCATTTAAAATGGGGACATGAAAATGTGCTGCAAAGCATGAATGACCCACCAGCAGCTACTAAAAGTATTCTAAAGTGTATTTATTTTCCAGAAGGGTCCACAAACTTAATTCCAGTGCTGTGAAATTTGTTTCTTAAAATAAACTCTAATGGCCAAAACTATTTGCAATTATGTAAAATTTTAAAATATGAAGCCAGAGATTTTTGTGTTCACAAAACAGTTTGTGTTCACAAAACAGTTAAGAGTATTAGAGTATATTCACAAGTCAAAACTGTTTGTCACCTAGAGTCTGACAGAAATATGCAAGTGGGAATGACTGTTTTTGCACTGTTTATGACAATGAAAGCAGCATTAATTGGTACTGGATAAATGCATGCTTATTTCTCACCTACATCGTCTCAGCTGTGCGGACACTCCATCAATGAAGCGCTAGACTTGCCAAAAACAGCAGAGACTGCTGAAGCTGCCCACTATAGGGAGAGTCATTTACATAAGATAAACACTGCCTTTTCCATTAGTGGACTACTTTTATGGATGACAAGTAAAAATGTGTTGTTATGTAAGGCCTACCAGATTCAGGCATGTTGATGAAAGGAGCAGGTACATTTGGGAAGGTTTGGATTCACATCTCTCTCCCCAACTTAATCAAAACCCCAGCACACACACTCATGCAAACAATGCACAAACTTCATGTAAAGATATTAGGCACATTCCACAGGAAGCTTACACATCACTCCTTCCTCTCTGCCTCTTATCCTCACTGATCTGAGCTGATTGCTGGGGCCTGGGAGGAATGATAATGGAGGAAAGAGAGATATGAAAGAGGAACCACGACAGCATAGACATCATCACTTTCCTCATTACTGTACATCTGTCTTCATAAGCCTCTATTTTAGTCATAGTTTTTGTTTTTGGATAAAAATGTCCTTTAAGTTTAGTCAATGTTTTGTCATATGCATTATTTAAAGTCTATTTTATTCTGATTGATTTATAATTTCATTCAATGAAAATAGCATTTTTATCTGACAGTATTGTGCAAAATGGCAAAAATCTAGTCAAACTTTAAAATACAAAACTTGTAAAAACATTTAGTATTTAAACAAGTATATAAAAAACAACGTATCAATACAAACAAAATATTTTTCTTTTTCCAAACATATTTCTTCCAGTGTTTTTTTTGCCAAAAAAAAAAAAAAATATATATATATATATATATATATATATATATATATATATATATATATATATTCACTAACAGTTTTAATTAAAATAATTTAATTATCGCTACATTGCATCATTTCCATATCATCTTCGATATCGTTGATGATTTTTTTATTATTTTTTTTTATTAACATATTCAGCATTTAATTGACAAAATTAATTGATGACTATTTACCATCAGCAATCAACATTCTCTTAGTAGAATTTGCAATCGTATTCTGACCAAAATGTATGAGTCTTTCCATTGTTCTAATTAAGGCCTAGGTGCCATTCTCAGAACAGTGGAAATGGTGGGCTGGGCTAAGCATTGTGGGAAAGAGACAGTGAGATGTGACTCCAGAGCAAAGTGTCACAGTGTCTGGTTTGTGTTTCCCCGGGTGTCCACTAAAGGTCTCTCTCCCTTACTGTCACCATTATTTCTGGAACTGCATTTCCCACAATCCCTGTCTGGACTCATCACTGTTCATTGCACTCAGCTGTTCCCTATCACATTGTTAGTGTCTGTGTATATATACCCTGTCTGGTTAGTGTTTGTCACGGAGTTGTTGTATATTGTCACCCACACTTCTGAGGTCTGTTGCTAGTCTGTTCTTGTTTATTTGTGTTTGGATTGATTATATGGACTTTGACCCCTGCCTGGATGACTACGATTTTGGATTGCCCTAACAATAAAACCTACTGCTATTGGATCTACTGTTTCCCGTGTGTGTCCGTGACAGAACGACTCCGTCAATGTATAGATCCAGCAGTTTGGGGTTCCGTATCCTTACACCCAAGACGGAGAAAGAGAGGAGGGGACGGGTCCAAAATATATTGAATTTACGCCAGCAGGGCGACTCGGTGAGTGGCCTGGCCCAAATGTTTTGGACCCTCTCTGGAGGGCTGGGGTACAACGACATGGCATTGAAAGAATTCTTCAATGGCTGCCTAGATGACCCACTACCTGAGTGGGAGATAAAGGGGCTGGAGATCCTGGATTTTTGGGAATTTACCCGATACATTCAGACTCGGAGCCAGTGGGACATATCAGTCATACCTGCTTCTCATGATGGAATGGCTGACCCTGCACCGGTGTCTCGGGACAAGATGGTCGCCATGCCAGTTCCGGAGGTGATAACGACTCCTGAGACGATGGGTTTGATATCACCATCCGGCCATCGTAAGAGGAGGAGGAGAAGAAAGACTTCCTGTCTCCCTAACGTCCCGGATATCGTCCCCGTGCAGCCCGCTGTCGTCCCGGAGGTCGTCCCCGTGCAGCACGCTGTCGTCCCGGAGGTCATCCCCGTGCAGCCCGCTGTCATCCCAGAGATCGTCCCAGAGATACCCATCATCAGTCCTGCCACGGCAAGGAAGGCTGTCTTCCTCTTTTATGCAGTAGCTGTACTGCATGCTTGGAGGAGACACAGCAGGTCTGCCGATCCAGAGACCGTTCAGGTCACGTCTGCCGAGCCTGGGTCTTCGGACAAGATGGCCGCCGCCGAGCCTGTTCACGCCACGCCTGCCGAGCCTGTGTCTTCGGACAAGATGGCCACCGCCGAGCCTGTTCACGTCACGCCTGTCGAGCCTGTGTCTTCGGACAAGACGGCCGCCGCCGAGCCTGTTTACGTCACGCCTGCCGAGCCTGTGTCTTCGGACAAGATGGCCGCCGCCGAGCCTGTTCACGTCACGCCTGCCGAGCCTGTGTCTTCGGACAAGAAGGCCGCCGCCGAGCCTGTTCACGTCACGCCTGCCGAGCCTGTGTCCCCTGACAAGATGGCCGCCGTCGAGCCTGTGTCTGTTCCTGAGCCTGAGCCGGTGGCGTCTGTTCCTGAGCCTGAGCCGGTGGTGCCAGTTCCAGTTCCTGTGCCTGAGCCGGTGGTGCCAGTTCCTGTGCCTGAGCCGGTGGTGCCAGTTCCTGTTCCTGAACTGGTGTCTGTTCCTGAGCCGGTGTCTGTGTCTGTGTCTGTTCCTGAGCCTGTGTCTGTGTCTGTGTCTGTTCCTGAGCCGGTGTCTGTTCCTGTTCCTGAGCCGGTGTCTGTTCCTGTTCCTGTTCCTGTTCCTGTTCCTGAGCCGGTGTCTGTTCCTGTTCCTGTTCCTGAGCCGGTGTCTATTCCTGAGCAGCCGGTGCCTGTTCCTGAGTGGGTGCCTGTTCCGTGGCCGCCCGAGGGGTCGTCTCCGCCGTGGCCGCCCGAGGGGTCTTCTCCGCCGTGGCCGCCCGAGGGGTCTTCTCCGCCGTGGCCGCCCGAGGGGTCTTCTCCGCTGTGGCCGCCCGAGGGGTCTTCTCCGCCGTGGCCGCCCGAGGGGTCTTCTCCGCCGTGGCCGCCCGAGGGGTCTTCTCCGCCGTGGCCGCCCGAGGGGTCTTCTCCGCCATGGCGGAGACGATGGGTTTGATATCACCATCCGGCCATCGTAAGAGGAGGAGGAGAAGAAAGACTTCCTGTCTCCCTAACGTCCCGGATATCGTCCCCGTGCAGCCCGCTGTCGTCCCGGAGGTCGTCCCCGTGCAGCACGCTGTCGTCCCGGAGGTCATCCCCGTGCAGCCCGCTGTCATCCCAGAGATCGTCCCAGAGATACCCATCATCAGTCCTGCCACGGCAAGGAAGGCTGTCTTCCTCTTTTATGCAGTAGCTGTACTGCATGCTTGGAGGAGACACAGCAGGTCTGCCGATCCAGAGACCGTTCAGGTCACGTCTGCCGAGCCTGGGTCTTCGGACAAGATGGCCGCCGCCGAGCCTGTTCACGCCACGCCTGCCGAGCCTGTGTCTTCGGACAAGATGGCCACCGCCGAGCCTGTTCACGTCACGCCTGTCGAGCCTGTGTCTTCGGACAAGACGGCCGCCGCCGAGCCTGTTTACGTCACGCCTGCCGAGCCTGTGTCTTCGGACAAGATGGCCGCCGCCGAGCCTGTTCACGTCACGCCTGCCGAGCCTGTGTCTTCGGACAAGAAGGCCGCCGCCGAGCCTGTTCACGTCACGCCTGCCGAGCCTGTGTCCCCTGACAAGATGGCCGCCGTCGAGCCTGTGTCTGTTCCTGAGCCTGAGCCGGTGGCGTCTGTTCCTGAGCCTGAGCCGGTGGTGCCAGTTCCAGTTCCTGTGCCTGAGCCGGTGGTGCCAGTTCCTGTGCCTGAGCCGGTGGTGCCAGTTCCTGTTCCTGAACTGGTGTCTGTTCCTGAGCCGGTGTCTGTGTCTGTGTCTGTTCCTGAGCCTGTGTCTGTGTCTGTGTCTGTTCCTGAGCCGGTGTCTGTTCCTGTTCCTGAGCCGGTGTCTGTTCCTGTTCCTGTTCCTGTTCCTGTTCCTGAGCCGGTGTCTGTTCCTGTTCCTGTTCCTGAGCCGGTGTCTATTCCTGAGCAGCCGGTGCCTGTTTGCTGAGTGGGTGCCTGTTCCGTGGCCGCCCGAGGGGTCGTCTCCGCCGTGGCCGCCCGAGGGGTCTTCTCCGCCGTGGCCGCCCGAGGGGTCTTCTCCGCCGTGGCCGCCCGAGGGGTCTTCTCCGCCGTGGCCGCCCGAGGGGTCTTCTCCGCCGTGGCCGCCCGAGGGGTCTTCTCCGCCGTGGCCGCCCGAGGGGTCTTCTCCGCCGTGGCCGCCCGAGGGGTCTTCTCCGCCATGGCCGCCCGAGGGGTCGTCTCCGCCGTGGCCGCCCGATGAACAGTCCGCTCCATCCTGGCCGCCTGAGGGAAAGTCTCCGCCCTGGCCGCCAGATGGACTGTCTGCTCCGCCCTGGCCACCTGAAGGAAAGTCTCCGCCCTGGCCACCAGATGGACTGTCTGCTCCGCCCTGGCCACCTGAAGGGTCGTCTCCGCCCTGGCCACCAGATGGACTGTCTGCTCCGCCCTGGCCACCTGAAGGGTCGTCTCCGCCCTGGCCGCCCGATGGACTATCTGCTCCGCCCTGGCTGCTTGATAAACTGTCGTCTCCGCCCTGGCCGCCTGAGGGAAAGTTTCCGCCCTGGCCACCCGATGAACTGTCTACTTCGCCCTGGCCGCCGGCTAAGCCAGCACCCCCTGTCTCTGTTCCCCTCCATGGTCCTGGCCCTCCATCCCTCCCCCTGATCCTCCACCGTTCCACCTCCCTCCTGGACTTTTGTTGGGTTTTGTTTCGTGTCGTGGAGCGTCTGGTAGCCGCTCTGTAGAGGGGGGGTTATGTCACAGTGTCTGGTTTGTGTTTCCCCGGGTGTCCACTAAAGGTCTCTCTCCCTTACTGTCACCATTCATTCTGGAACTGCATTTCCCACAATCCCTGTCTGGACTCATCACTGTTCATTGCACTCAGCTGTTCCCTATCACATTGTTAGTGTCTGTGTATATATACCCTGTCTGGTTAGTGTTTGTCACGGAGTCGTTGTATATTGTCACCCACACTTCTGAGGTCTGTTGCTAGTCTGTTCTTGTTTTGTTTCTTGTTTATTTGTGTTTGGATTGATTATATGGACTTTGACCCCTGCCTGGATGACTACGATTTTGGATTGCCCTAACAATAAAACCTACTGCTATTGGATCTACTGTTTCCTGTGTGTGTCCGTGACACAAAGCCATGCCAACATTGCTGGAAAACGAGAGCATCAAATAAAAACCATTCCTTTAGAGATAATTAAGCAGAGACAAACAGTGAGTGGAGCTGTAAGAGAAAAGTCTGCCTTCAATTTTCTACATGGCCGTTTTTGGCATTGCGTTCAATGTTTTCTTTCTCTTTGGGAAAATAAACCACAAATTGTTCTGACTCAAGAGTTGTCAAATGTCTGAGGAGACATTTCCTGAGGCTATTGAAAATGGGCAACTATCAGACAACAAGCTACTGATGGCTTTAGAGTTTACATTGATGCTTTGTTTCAATTTGCAGCTTTATTCTTTATGATGGATGTGCTCTTCAGAAGATTCAGCTCATCTTTTTGTTTCTTTCTTTTTTTTCTTTTTACTGCTGTTATTGCATTTATAACTGGTCACACTTTAGATTAAGGTTAAATTCTCACTATTAATTAACTATTTACTATGACTTTTGCCTCAATAAACTCCAAATCACTGCTTATTAATAATTAGTAAGGTAGTTTATGTATTGGGTAGAAATTGGATTAGGGATGTAGAATACGGTCATGCAGAATAAGGCATTAATATGTGTATTATAAGTACTAATAAACAGCCAATATTAGTAATATGCATAATAAGCAAAGTTCATACTGAGAATTGGACCCAAAAGTGTTAAATTATAACTTTTGAGTTCAGCTTGGAGTGAGATTTTTGGAGTGGGGTGGGGGGATTTCTCAATTCGATTCATAAGCTTGGGATTTAATGTTGGTCGCTACTCAACATTGATTCATTCTGATATATAAATGGGGTACAATGGGGCTAAAGGCGCACCGCTGTAAAAGGGACATTTGATTTTATTCTCTTCTAAACCACTAGATGGCACAAAAAATTGCAGCATAAAATATCATAAAAATATTATGTTAATCATATCACATAATAAAATATAATATGTATTATTACTACTGTAATGCCATATTACATTTTATTGGATCTTCAAAGCTTTTAGATTAATTTGTTTTAAAATATGTATTTGAATATAGCTATTTATAAAAAATTAAATAAAAAGATATATATTATAATAAACAGAAAATAGGATTAAGCTGAAGTGATTATTTTGAAAAAGTATTAGTTATTATGCAAAACATATTACTTTACCTAAAGGATTAATGTATTAATAATGGGGCCTTTAGCCCCATCCTGGTGAGCGTTTTAACCCCAGAGTGGGGTAAAAGGCCCCCCTTGCCACCTCAAGATTTCTGGCTAAACAAACCACTTTAATGAAATAATTTCACAAAATGTTTTAATCCATTAATGTTCAATTAAAACATAGGCCTATAGGACTATAGTATTTTGTTATAGTATTATAGTATCCTCGCAAGCACAGTTAAATTAGTTAAATTAAGACTTAAATGTAGGTAAAGAGTTGTGAGAAAATAGGATGTACGTCAGGTCTTAAAGTGACAGCAGCCTATTAAACCCTCTGCTGTGATGTCTGTCATTAACCCTTTCACACGTAAGTTTAAAATATTCTGGCGTGAGTTTTTCAAGGCGACCGTTATTTAGAATGTGTCACTTTATGGTTTCCATGGTGACGCGTCATTGCTTGTCATGTGACACACCGCAGCAACAACAGCGCTGAATGAATGATGATTTTTCCTTTTTTATTCAAAATATTCACAAATTTGTTAGCTATGGCATGATATTCCGATTGTCAAATATATGCAAGTGGATGTGTTTTTTTTTGTTTAAACACCTTTATAACGATCACGTTAGTTGAGCTGTATTTGCATGTTAGTTTGTGCCACAGTTCAGAGAATCGGATCTGTTGGATTTACCACACGTGAATTCATCCACTTCTCCCAAAATACATGAAAGTAAGTGGCCGGTGAACTGGGAGAAGAATAGAGTAAAATTTAAAGTTACTTACACAATGTTTATCTGATATGAATAAAACGTGTCTAATTATAATGGAAAGGATTATTATTGCCTCTTCCATAGACATCAGTGTGTATTTTACAAACTCTAAATGTATTGTTTTTTTAGTACTTAACGCAGAGGGGGGTTCCACGTGTGCCCTCAGCAGCCGCGCCGTCTCTGGCTGTCACTGATAGGCGACAATGACGGGATGAGCCTTGGAATTGGAATTTCTCTGGATTTACAAATCTTTGCGAACTTTTGGGATAATGTAAGTACACAACTGCATGAAATATATCACGCTGTGCAAGTGGTTTTGGGATATTTTATTACAAAAATCATACATAATGTGCCTTTAAACATTTTTTAAATATAGCCTAATGTCTTTATGTTGTTTCTACATTCATTTGGAGATTAAATGTGAAATTATTACAATATAAAAATATATTAAAAACTTTAATATTAGGTTTTATTAATCACAATTAATTGAGAAAATGTGTGAATATGCAAATGCCGTTTGACAGCACTAATATATATAGATAGCTAGATAGATAGATTATTGCTCTGAATGATGAAGTGGATCTTTTAATTTTCTGGTAGCATTATATACTTAATTTGGACATGGATTCACTGGCTTTTTACCAGCATCTCAATTTGCACAGGACAACTTTTACCTGTGCTTATTTTTTTCTTGGCATTGGAGTATCTGCCTCCCTTGTATCCACAGAAAAAACACCAGAAAGGAAGTCGTGTCTATTCTCAGAACAAACATAAATCAGACCCAACAGAACTATATAAAGGCTAATCCCATGAGCATGTTTAAACTGAATGATTTATACTTTCATTAACACTACTTTAACGATAACGCTAACGATACGCTACTCCACATAGAAAGAACAGACATTCCGACTAGTTCCTGATCTGATGCAGACTAATATAAGTGGCTGAAGCGGATTCATATCATCTTGGTCTGGAGAGAAGTTTACTCAAGGCAACATGAAAATAAGCGGGGCAGTCTGAAATCTGCCCCAAGGGCTCTAAATTAGAGTGTGCTGCAGTTCCATTTTGTCACCATAGATTTACATTGGAAAATTGTGGGGAGGACACCTTCTGCCCCGCTTAGTAGGCTATCATAATACATTCCTACGAAGCCATAAGTTAAATGAATGCTGAATGCATTTATAATTTATTATTGATTCAGTTTAAATAGAGGTATATATTTTGGATGGATATTTTGGTGGGGCACCTGCCCTATATCAACGAGGACTCTACATTAATACGATAGTCAAGTTTGGGTCCTTGCTTGTGGAAATCATTAGTGTTCTGATAGATAGTTTGCATGTTTAGAGCTGCAACCGAGTGACTAGAGGAAGCTGCCCACTCAGGTATTCACCCCTGACTGTGTCCAACACGCGGATGGGATCCAGATGTGCAGTGTGTGTGCTATTTCACTGATGTTTCCTCATTGATTTGAGTGAGATCAGTGTTGCCATTTTTTTTTTTTGCCATGCAAAAACATGCATTTATATCTACCCCGTAATGTGCTGTCACGTGAAATAAAAGATTTAGTTTTGCTATGAAACAGCCCATGGCTAAGACTGCACATTTCAATTTGAATACAAATTCTGCCGATTCAAATAATACACTTGTGTCAGGAGTGCAGAAAGAAAGAGGTACCATACTTTGGTAACTCAAGCTCAATGCTTGAGATGGTCTATATTTGCATTTGGCTTAAGGATGTGACACACTTATTTTTTTTATTATTATTTTTTTCAAATGGCAAAAAATAAAAGAACAAAAGGGCTGACATATTGCCCTAGACATGATCAGGCATGAGGTGCCCCACCAACATGAACACAATTACACATGTTAACACCTTTTTATTAAAGTACTGAGTATGTCATGTTTTGGGAGTGACTTTAAAGTCAACATGATATCACAATTGACCCTATACTTTCTTAATGCACTTTACTGGTCTTATTGTGACCAATCCATTACTGTATGTTATTCCAAAGAAAAAAAAAATGTTTGTCTTTGTAATCTTTAATCAAAATATAATAGCACACTCTTCCTATGAAACAACTTTTCTTTTCCGCTGACGCTAATCTGACGGCATGGATGAGGACCAACAGGTCATGGTGTAGCCAGATCTTCAGACTGACGGCAGAAGGTCTGGACTCTTAAACAGATTTCATTTGCCAAGGACCGCCCAAGAGGACGTCTGACTGACATGTTAAGCAACCAGTCACAGTTTTGTTCAGTCATGTTTAGGGGTGTGAACATGTGGTCAATGACTGCTGTGCAACCAAAAAATCATTCATTCAAGAATGTTCTGCAAAATGTACTGCAATAATAGCGCATCAGTCTGCAATCATTTAGAAAATCCAGCATTTATTTTATCCTGATTATCTATATATATATAGAGATTTTTTTTTTTTAAGCTGTTTTATTATGTCAATTAAAATAAGAATGATCTAGGGGTTATCTTTAATATCATGCCAGGGGACAAAAACTTGATAAACTTTAAAAAAAAAATAATAATAATAATAATAATAATAATTTAAAAGATCCCCTAATTTAAAAAATAAATAAATCACCCCTTTAGTAAAGAAAAAATGACTGTATACTATTTTGGATTTTATGTCAACTTTTGCCGTCAATCTTGAGACAAAGAAGTGTGAATTTGAATTTGCACATGTGGTGTATTTCAAATCTTAAAAGTATATTTTTAAAAACCTGTACTTGCAGATGATATAATATTAATGAAATAAAAGGTACAATTTCAGAACTATGTTTTATGTCAACTTTTGTCAATGTCAAATTAAAAGTTTTAATATTAATTTAAAATCATTAAATTTCCTAATCTAAATAATTAAATAAGTACACATTTTGATGTGTAGTTTAACATGTAAAGCACATGACATTAAAATATATTTTAGTTAACCATAAATGCCTTTCTGTACATTTGGCAGTACATTTTAACCATATTTAAAATACAATATAATTACTTTGAAATGTCATATAAAGATGTACTTTGGTCCATCTTAAGTGGGTCAAACAAGCACTCTCAACTTCAACTACTCAAATATAAACTATAATATGTTTTCATTTAACTCTTTCAAAAGTATAGTGTAATTCTTTTTCACAAGGGTGAATTAGCCAAAATAAACAAAAAGAAAAGGGCATGTACACACTTGTACACACACAAACAGTACTAAGTATTGTAAATGAAGGGTATTTTTGCAGGCACAGATTATTCCATGTGATCCAGCTCAAGATCCCTAAGTCACTAAATGAGGTAAAAGAATACTAATTCATCAGAGAATTTCATGAATTATAAAAAAATTGTCATTATGAAAGATTTAAACTTAAGAACACTGACAACAACAATGTTAAAATGATACAGATAAGCAAAGAGGTAATTAACTAGACAGTTCACACCACGGTGAATTGAAAGTTCTACAACGGCACCAGATCTTCATTGCCTTTATCGAGTTTATTTTTTTATCATTACAGTTGAATGGAGATAATACCTTCATTAAACATTCTTCACTGTGATTAGATGCCACATCCACTTTGTGGTGCTCCTTCATATCCAGGATCATCTCTACCACGGGACTCACTCTCTATTGATAGGATCCTGTTTTAGCTCCTATTTTAGCCCTCTCATGAAGGTTTCCTGTCATCTCGATAACCCATCTTCCTATCTTCCACCCTGACCTTAAACAAAATGTGCTTCACTTCAAAGAGTCTGGGAGAAGTAACTTGCTAGTTGTGGAGGTCCCTAAGTAGGGAACGAACATTTCTGAGACAGTCAGTGAAAAATCATCTTTGAAAACAGAAGCTTCTCTAATGAGGCATTAAGACCAACCCAAACACACCAAAACTTATTTTTCTTTTTTTCTCAATTTGTTGACACAGTGTGGAACGCAGTCCCCCTTGAGCTTGTGATTGTGAAAACAAACATGCAATATTAGACGATTTTCTGATTACAAATCTCTCTGAAACTGTCTTTTCTATGACTAATAAAGCAAAACCAAAGTTGATTCAATCAAATGGGGTGAATCTGAGGGGAGTCCTTTTCATTTTCGGACAAGAAGCTTAATTTCAATACCTTTTCAATACATCATACTAGATCACATGCATGTGTGTATATATATATATATATATATATATATATATGAAGAGTTCAGATGCAAAAGCCTTTTAAGTGCCATCTGAAATTTTCTTCTAGAATGATCATTTGTATCAAGCTCGTATATTTAAGTTCAATAATTTCAATTAAATGGCAATGCAAATTACCTATTAATTGTCATTTAAATGAAATTACAGTATATATATATATATATGACTTGGAGAAGCTCTAGACTAGGATATTTTATTCCATGATTAAGCTTTAGTTGCACTACAACAGCACCATCTTGTGTTTACGTGGTGCTAGAGCAACTTAAAGGGATACTTCACCTCTGGAAAGATGAATGTGTATTTAAAATGGGTCACTCAAAAAAAAAATGAACTAGGAAGGTTGTGCACTTTACATAATATATGTATATTTAGTTTACTTATAATAATTGTGTTTGTTGACTTGAAATGTTTTTTTCTATTAAGGTCCACGTAATTATGTCTCAACTTAACAGTAAAAAATCCTAACGTGTTGTCTAAACACAAACCATTTATGTTAAGTAAAAAATCTTACATCCAGAGCGTGGCAGTATAGTGCGACGCCAACTGCCATTTTGCCCTAACTTTATTTGATTGTGTTCAATCTGCTTAATATGTAAAATTTAAGTTTACTTAATCCGTTTGTGTTGGATTACATGAATGATTTGTGTTGCATTAACTGAAACTGGGCAGTGCTTGTTAGTTCCCAGCATGCTTTGCATATGGTTGAATTAAGAGAGAACACATTTTTTAATTAAGTGTTATTTTATGTTTTTTTGAGAAAATGAGAAAAGGGGAAGACTTGATAGAGTGTAATTGTGTTTAATGTTCAATTACATTGGAATTATTAGAACCATTTAAATTACAGTGGGTTACCATTGTGGAGAAGTGTGGAGCATTTTGTTTGGCTGTGGACTGATTTAGTTAAATTTAACTGCTTTGGTTGAAGGAGCATGTAAATCTCATAGACTGTAAAAAAATATGGATGTAGTGTCCATGACGTCACCCGTAGGTTTCTGAAGAGCATTTTTGAAGTCTAAAGTAGTTACACATTGATGGCCTAAGACACGAAACGAGCGGTTTGTGTGAGAAAACAAACAGTTTTTATATCGATTTTACCTCTTGAACTCAGCCACGTCCAAGTGATCTGAGAGCGCGGGCGGGTATAGATATATACAATAGATGTCGCCTTGGCTACCCTAGTGTATATATCTATACCCGCCCGCGCTCTCAGATCACTTGGACGTGGCTGAGTTCAAGAGGTAAAAACGATATAAAAACTGTTCGTTTTCTCACACAAACCGCTCGTTTCGTGTCTTAGGCCATCAATGTGTACTTACGATGGGGAATTGTTTAATTTGGACGACGGGGAATTGTTTTCATTTGGACTCTGTGCATGCTGTTTGAGACAAGTGACCATCGACCTGCATTATATGACTGACAGACAAGAACGGTTTGACCTAAAAATATCAAAATTGAAACTACTGCGGAAAAAAAGACACCTACATCTTGGATGCCCTTGAGGTAAGCTAAAACATACCAAAATTTAATTTCAAAGTGAACTATCCCTTTAACGTTACATGTCAGTCACTCTCTTTTTATAGTCTATGGTCCGTCAGCGCGGCATCGCTCAAGTTCATAGAGAGCTTATTCAGTCCATTTTATATTCTGATTTTGGCCGCCTCTCAAATGGGTTAAACCATAGATATATTGCCTATGAAGTTCAAGTAAATGCGCTAGAAAATCCGCGCTCATTCATGGATGTGCATTTGTTGCATGGACGGAGAAAGCGCCGACACCTGCAGGATTTCATCTGACGGTACATAAGCATATTATAATCTATCTGTTCCGTGAGAACAGAACGAACAAGCCTTTATTGACGTTTTTAAATCTGAAAACTCCAAAAAGCAACGAAATTGTCAGACATCCATTAGTGCATGTTCACAGAGGAAAACAACTGAAATACAGCGCTGGTTGTTCTCTCGAACGATACTCGACACAACGACGGAATCCTAAGCCATGGGCGAAGTAATGGGTGTATTAAATTGTATGAAATAATCCCGGAAAAAAGCACAAAACACTGCAGAGATGGCAAGTTCAGCAGCTAAAATTTGCTGAGGTGAAGTGACGGCTAGTAACAACAGCAGACAAACAGCTAGCAATGACATCAGCGGGAATCCATCTGTCACTCAAGTGGCCACACCCTTAATTATGCAGAACTTTAAATATTAATCAACTAAACGGATGAGTTATAAAAAAATTCACCCCCCTCACAGTTGTTATGAAGGGCAAAATTAGCTGTATAGACCAAAGCCACATAGAGATCCAGGCTGTAAACATGTTTTTTTCTGCTGTAAAGTTGGTAATTTTAACATGGGGGAGATACAGATTTGACTCACTTCTGCAGCCAGCCCAAGCGGCGTTGGTTTCAAGAGAGAGACGGTGAGGTTGCCGCTTGGTAAATCTTAGCATTTAAGATGCTAATATGTGCTACTGCTAGCAAATAGCTAGCTATAGTCAGAGACAATTTATATAAGAGACATGCCACTTCCTCAATCCTCAATACAACTATATAAGGAAAACCCGTAACGGCAAAGATGGCGGTTGTATGCACATGTCCCGCCCCTCCCGCTGAAAAGCCAATCATCTGCTTTTAACAGTCAAGCCGGGAAACATTTAAGCCTATCGTCTGGTTCCACTGACGCATGCGCACAGTTGAGGTTTTGCGACAGCGGAGACGATTTGGCGACAGCGAGTTGTGGTGTGTACAAGATCAGATGGAATCCACATGGAAGAGAGTGATAACAACGCGAAAATAAAGCATTTTATATCGACCACAAATATGTTACATTACATTCTAAGTAAAAGACACAAAATATGTCTTATTTGATCGGTGAGTAATGTAGATGAACTGCTGCGCTTGTGACACTGACAGGGCGCATATTTAACTGAAAGAACAAGCAGAGAGAGAGAGCCCCAGTCGCGCGCGCACTCTCTCTCTCCAGAGCCAGGCGAAAGTTTAAACAAGACTTCACCGTCTCCAAATTAAGCGCTGTCTTGCTCTCTCTCCCTCGCACATATTAATCAAAATAAAACAACATGATGGTAAAAGGTCGGAAGACCAAAGTTTCATGTGGAGCATTCGGAGATATTTTTTCCTGAATTACCGCTGGGTGTGAATTGTGCTAAAATACGTTGCCTTATCTTCTCTGAAATGCGTTCCGCACATTCAGCTGACATAAAATTACTCTCTAAATAAACGAAAAAACCTATCCAGTGATGTAATGTTTTCTGTGTTGACACTAACCTTGTGGGATGTCCATGTCCTAACTGCTGGGATAATCACAAAACCGCATGACACGTCCAATTCGCGAACTAATGACTCCTTTGAACCGATTCATTTTAATGAATAGTTAAAACAACTGATCTATACAATACATTGTTATTACTGATAAAGTGCAAACCTGCTTATATTTAAATAATGGAGAACAATATTGACATTGAATATTGTACAACACCGGCATTCTGGATAGACATGTAAATGAAGTTGGTGTCGTGAACCCTTGCGCATGCGTAGTAAATTATAACCTGCGGGGGAAAAGGCGTTTTAAACCTTATTTTGGGGCAAAGTCATCAAACTTTTTCAGCGATTTTGATCATATTTTACTGCTGTTTCTATACATGCAGTTTTTATGTCCAAGTGACCAGTGAAAGTGCAGTTCTGACTCTCTGCCCATTCATTTAGATAGGAGCCTGGTCTTGTTAGTCCGAAATAGCTGCCCGGAGGCGTTGCCAAGATGGCGGCCGAGTGGCACGACTTGCCTAAAAGGACTTTGCTATAGTCTATCAATTTAATTATGTGTCACTAAAATAAATGAAATATTAATGGATGAATGAAAATAACAAACACATAAGTTGGATGCAAATTAAGTAAA
The DNA here is from genome assembly GCF_965113295.1 of Leuciscus leuciscus. Classification (NCBI taxonomy): domain Eukaryota; kingdom Metazoa; phylum Chordata; class Actinopteri; order Cypriniformes; family Leuciscidae; genus Leuciscus; species Leuciscus leuciscus. Next base: position 26,141,786 of record NC_138737.1, on the reverse strand, counting down.
TTAGTTGGGCTGACACTATTAAATTAAGCTGTGTCCAACCATAGTAAATAAGTTGAATCAACCTAAATAAATTAAGTTGACCCAACGTAACTACATTAAATTGGAATAACAGAATTGCATAATGCTGAAATAAAGCAAGTTAATCATGTAGAAATCCTTTCCATGATTTTTTTATGTTCATTCAAAGAGTTAGTTTTTTGAGTGCATTTATGTTGGAGAAATGTGAAATTATTTTTGAATTTGGAGCTTTCTAGACTGAGAAAAGCCAGAAAATGTATTTTTGGCTTATGTGGATAAAAGACAACAACTCCCAGAATGCACTTGCTTCGCTGCCCTAGGAGGCCACTCCCAAGCCACGCCTACCGGTAAGAGAGCTCGCAGTTAAACAACAAGGCTAGTCTATTAGTGAGGCTCCGTGAAGAGTCTGCCCGGGATTTCACGATCGCCCAAAATGTCCGGGATTCGGCTTTTGCGTTCTACAGTCGCCATTCATTATGTTTACTGTGGCGAGCAGGACGAGGCTGAGGGCTGCGGGAGAACGGCGCGAGGCCGGTGGCGTGATTACCGATGAGCAGGACGCGCAGCAGTCAAATACTGTCTGTGAGACGCAATGGTCTCGTATCTCTCATGGAGGAGCATTTTTTTTAGCAATGTTAAAACGCACATAAACCGATCACTTGTTTAGCGTTCATGTAAACACTACATTCAGATTCACCAATCGGAATGAATTCAGTTAGATTGAAACAAAAGGTGTGCATATAAACAATGAATGGCGACTGCAGAAAGCAAAAGCCGAATCCCGGACATTTTGGACGATCTCGACGGCCGGACATGTCCGGGAAAAAGAGGATGGTAACCCCTACTACTCAGCTTTCTCCACAGATCAAGAGCCTGCTAGCTTAGCTTCCAAAGAAAGATGGCTGACACTGTGTACATTCTGTGAGTGAGATCCCACCCTCTATGGGCGGGTGAAAACATGCGGGACAGCCCCTCCTGCTGGCTGTAGTCTTTAGCCTCTGGCCAAAAAATCCTCCGATGACGCAAAATGATGATTTTTGCGTCATCGGAGGATTTTTTCCATACAAAAAATACATAAATCTCTTGTCTCAGGGGGATATGAGGGTGCAAAGCACAGTAATTCGAAAATACTACAGGTTTTCTACTAATACAAAGCTTAATGCTAAATCCTGAAGTATCCCTTTAAGGTAAGGCATTCATTTCTAAAAACTTGTCGGACTAACATTTGACCAACATTTATAGTTTACAAATCAGACATTTCTTTATTTTTTAATTCAACACATTTTAAAATATCAAGTTGATACACATAGTGGCCCTCATTTATCAAAAGTGCGTACACCAAATTTCCAGCGTACACCTGGCGTACACCCAAAACCACGGTGACTTTGAGATTTATCAATATGGACGTTGGCGTACGGCACGCTCAAATCCTACGCCAGCTCAGGAGGTGGTGTACGCACGTTTTGAGTTAGTGCGGAAATGCGCAGAAAAACAATTCCTTTCACCACAAAACGCACTGACAAACTAAAAGATATGATATATTATGACCCACGGTAAAAAAAACAACAACATAGTAATTATAAACTTCAGTGTTTATTTTTGTGCAACATGGACTTCAATGTTTAATTTGTGTGACTTTACCAAAGCATTTGATTTGTAGGCATGTATTCCTTCAGTTGCGAGCCTGTGCGCTTTACCTGACGTTTCAGGGTACGGCAGGTGCGCACGGACTGGGTTCAGTAAGGCCGGTGACACACTGGATGCGTGGCGTGAGCGTCTCAGCTGCGTGGCGTGTCCGTTTTTATTTCGGCTCCCATGTTAACAGGTTAGAGTTTGCACACTGCCTGCGTGACGGCTTGAGCCGCGCGGAAAACGCGTGCATGCTAGAAATAGAACTGACGCATTTCCAGGCAAAATAGAATAGGAAAAGATGTTTATATGTCATTTTGACACGAATACATAAATAAATAACATTTTGATGTTTGAAAGTCTAGGTTTTGACATAAATGCAGATATAAATGTAATTAAAAAAATATATCGATTTTCAAATAGCCTACTGCACCTGTCAGTACAGAACGAAATATTCTGTAGCCTATTTTGTGTCAGTACTGCCGACGTTGTCTTTGCTGCTATATTTATGTTTAACATGAAGTATAGGCCTTCCACAACTCTCTCCCCATATGTCAAATATATCACCAATGAGGCTTATCATACGTTACTATAGCAGCAGCGCCGCGTCAGACATGTTTCTGGTGTGCAAAGACATAGAAAATGCCACGCAGCTGACACGCAACAGAAACGCCACGCTCACGCCACGCAGCCAGTGTGTCACCGGCCTAATGAAAGGCTTTCAATGACCAAAAAATAATTCAGACTGATGTTGTGGCAGTTTAATTCACTAAACAATCATCTTTGGCATAAGAGACATTCTGGAATCAAATGATCATTAAAAAGTAATTTATTGTCTTGCAAGAGGCCCAATTGCCACACAGAGGTAGACAGTACAGTCTGTGAAACAAGTGTGACCAGGAGGGAGGGGCAGGCCAGTCTTTATACTCTGTTATCGTTATCTTCCAAGGTTCTTTAAACTCCAGAGATGGATAAGACACCACCAGTGATCCTATTATACTGAACTTTAGTTTAGCTTAACTTACAGCCTGCAAGTCCTAAATTGGACAGCCCTTTGACCTTAGGGGTCAGGGCTTCAGCCTTCAAAGCTCTCCCCCTCTTTCTCCTGCTTCGCAGGCGTTTCACATCAATCATTATATCACATAGTCAGCAACACACATAGTAGTCAATCTAGTGTATGTTAATGAAAATCAAAGTAAGTAATGAAAATCAAAAATCTCCCATTACACTGACAAAATAATAAAAATGACATTCTTCTTTTAATAACAGCCTAATAATAATAATACAAAAAATTATAATAACGACATTCTTCTTCTAAATAACAATAAGCGTCATTAATAATAAAAATCTAGAAATAAATTTTGTTTCTTTCCACTTCCCTGGTGATGGTCTCGATCTCCACGTCGGAGAAGTTTCTCTTCTTTGCCGTCTTCCGTGTGTCCATGGCGTAAAATGAGGGCGTGGGGGAAGCGGAGACTTGAATATATAGGGGCGTGTTATTCTAATGACGATCGTTTTCTGCCGCGGCAGTTATCAAGGGCAGGTATTGCGTACACCTGGATTTCAAAGGTACACACAGCTTCATAAATCAGGCGGTGAGAGGAGTGTAAGCATAATCTTACGCCAACATATACGCCCGTTTCTACGCAAGAATGATAAATGAGGGCCAATGTGTCACTGTATCTTCTGACCTTATAGGTTCTCATCAAATTTGCGGATGATACGGTGGTGATGGGTCTCATCTCTGACTATAAATGATGCTGCCTACCTTGATGAGGTGGAGAAACTGTCATCATGGTGTCAGTCAAACTGTCTCTCTCTGAATGTCAGCTAAACCAAGGAGCTGGTTGTTGACTTCAGAAGGAGGAACTACTCAGCATCAGCGGGATACCTTCATCTTCTTCTGAGATGTGTGCAAACCTGGTGACCAACTACACTGTTAGACTTTTCTGTAATTTCTACAGTTATTTACTTTAAATCCCCCAGTATTATACTGCTATTTCTCTTTACAGTAAATAACTGTGATTCCCATTGCATCATGGGAATTTTCTGTGACGTCTAACACCACATACAGAGACTTACTGTATTTTTAAAATTTGCTGTATACTACTGTATTTGACGTAACTGCCTCTCTGGCTGGCACCATTCCATCGTGCTTTTTATTTCCTAATTTTTGCCTTACACCGCGTGTCTACAACGCTATAATAGCCAGAGGCTGTCTATATTGGACACATTGAAGCGACCGGACCTTTAAATGCATACCTGTTTATCCCTTGTCAGAAATAGCGCGAGCGCTTGGACTCGTATCGGACTACGTCAGAAATATAACGGCCGCAGCGCATCACTACACCTATTTTTTTACAGTCTATGCACTACACTGACTGTCTGGGATTTGTCGTGTCGCGTCAGAGCATCCAGTGTAGGTAATGGGGTCTGTCTTTTGTTGGATCGCGACGTTCGTGTCTGGCCCGGGGAAGAGACGGAATTCACTTCACCGAGAGAGAGAGATCAGCAAGCAAGGTAAAAAAACAAAACATTCTGTGTGTGTTGTCAGGATTGTGCCCAGTTTAACGTATGTTATAACGTTAACTTTAGCCTAACGTTACTCGTCGTCAGCATGGCGGTAACGAACTTTACCATGGTAAACTGAGCTAACGTTTCATTTTACACACTTTGTTAGATTATTGAATTGTCGAGTTAAAATATGCCAACGAGCAACGCGTTTACATTAACAATAAATGTGAATAAACTAATGTGAAATTCTGTTTATAGCCTAATGTTGGCCTACTGATGAGAACCTTTATAGTTTTAGCATTAGTTTGCAAACTATACCATATTATACTTTTTTTTTTAATGGAATTTAATATTTACTTCCATTTTTGTGTTTAAAGGCAACTGCAACAAAGCGCCAATTCGCGCCAGTGACTTCCAGCAAGATTCCAGAGGTAGGCCAGCCCATTTGTGATATATTTTGAGATAAATTTGCTGAAATGATTAGCAATACGCTATGTGAAAATTGCTTTTGAGCCACTGGTGCAGACTAAGTAGCTTACAATATCTTACAATATCTTATAAAATCTCTATAAAATTGGCTAACTTTATATCAAATAAGTGACCTTTGCATTATGTCTAACTTTATTAGACAGCAAATGAACCAATCAGAAGATGGACCATTGTCTTTGTTCAGTCTCACCAGATTAAATGTATCCAGGTAAGCACTGCAGTAAAACTTTCACTAATTCATTCATACAAAATCTAGCATTCTAAACAACTTAAGTTTATATTTTTGCATTATTTTGATATTTTATTAGCCAGAAGACTCTACCATTGCAGTCCCACCTGACTAGGAAGGTCCTAATATCAGCGCACAGGTGGGTTAACTACTGTAGGAAGGAGAACGATCATCACACAGTGATTTCTTGCATGTATCTTACTGTGTATTTGTCTCAAACAGGTACTCCTTCACTGCAGACAAGCTGAAATGGGCTAAAATCATCGATTTCAGTCGTTCTTTCTATGGATCTCAGCATTTTTGGACAGAATTTAGGATTTGTAAGTATTAAAATTTAATCTGGCATAATTTTATTTAGTTCTTTTGTATGCTATTTATTGACAAAAGCTGTTTACAAATATATATTCTTAAGTTTTTGTGAAAATAATAATAAAAATTAACAAAAAAAAGAGGTTAAAAATAATGTGACACTAATACTCTCTCTCTCTTTCTCTCTCTCTCTCTCATATAGTGTTGGAACCGGGATCTCCTCTGAAGGACTGAGTACATTTGTGTTTGTGGGCACGCATGCAGACCAGGGAACATTCTGATGTTGTCAATCAAGTTCTGAACAGGAACCAATCTTTGGAGAAGTTCATTTATTCACAAAGGTGGACAAAAACATTGTGTTGGCTTTTTAAAGATTATTTTGATGATGACTTTTACTCCTATGCTGTAGAAAAGATGGAATAGACAGTCAGACATTGATAATAATAAGAAATGTTTCTTGAGCATCAAAGAGACTTCTTTCAAAAACATTAAGACACTTAAATACTTATTTTGGCCTCCAGTGTACATGAATCCAACAAATTTTTGGAAATAAGTGAAATTATTTTGAAGGTGGGGTTATGTGTCATGTATTGTGAAAAGAACTGTGTTTTGTCCTGTGTTGGACATTTCCTTTTTGAATGCTTAAAAATGTATTTATATTCTGCAGTTTTATGAATGTAATGGTTGATATTTCATTATAATACTTGTATAAGCTAAACAACCAATGACTACATTCATTTAGTCCAGGGTTCACCAATCTCGGTCCTGGAGGGCCGCTGTCCTGCAGAGTTTAGCTCCAACTCCAATTAAACACACCTGAACCAGCTAATCAAGGTCTCATTAGGCATACTAGAAACTTTCAAACAGGTGTGTTGGAGCTGGTTGGAGCTAAACTCTGCAGGACAGCGGCCCTCCAGGACCGAGATTGGTGAACCCTGATTTAGTCAAATGCTAATGTTTTGTTTATGGTTTTATGTATGTTTTCAAAAATGTTTGCAGTGAAGGACAGCACATAATGTGTTAATTTAACACGTTTACACATCTTTGTGTTAACCTCTCTGATATATTTACTTTGTTAAAATCATTAACACAATGAATGAGTTAAAATTAACACAAAAAACATTATCCCTAAACTCACCCATTAATGTGTAAAAATTTCACACATCATTTCCAGCATTGGCATGTTTATTTTGTGAGATATATGAAATGTTTTAAATAAAAAAATGGTATTTTGTGATAACTTTGTCTAATTGGTTTGTATGAAAGTAGTACTTATGTAGGATAAAAATAAAATTAATCATATATCAAAATTATCAAATCTAATTTATATTTAGTACAAATAAAAATAATTACAGTAGTGTACTGATTAGCTTCGTTTTTACAGTAATGCACTGTACTGATTAGCTTCGTTTTTACAGTAATGCACTGTATTACACAAAACTGAAATATGGTTTGGTACTGTAACTCTTAATTACAGTAACTTACTGGCAACAGTGTTGCCAGTAAGTTACTGTAAAAAACCCTTGAAAAGTCTAACAGTGTACAAGAAACGTCTTGCCTCTGTACTTGCCAACAAGGGTTTCTCCACCAAGTACTAAATAATGTTTTGCTTGGGGATCTAATAATTATTTCACTCACTGAAATGCAAATCAATTTATAACCTATTATCATGTTTTGTCTATTATCAGGATTTTTTGGTTGATATTCTGTCTGATAATTCTATTCTGATAACCTACCATAAAAATGATTGACCCTTCATTTCTTTGTAAGTGGGAAAACTTACAAAATCAGCAGGGGATCAAATAATTATTTTCCCCACTGTATACCTAAAAACCCTGAGCATTGTCAGAAATGGATTGCTGCTATCAAGAGGGAACACTGGACTCTTACAGAAGACTCCAGACTGTGCAGTGAGCACTTTATTTCGGGTAAGTAATGTATTGCTAGGGAAGTGTTAGCAAACGCTAGCTGTCCTAACCTTAGCACCTATTCCCTACCAATTAGCATTTGCAGACTAATTACATTAGGTAATGTGTCGCTGGATAACGTTTCCAGACAAATAGCCTAGGTCATCTGTGTCGCTGGCTAATGTTATGTATATTATATCCACTGTTGGTGTCTTATTCTACCACTGCAGGAAAGAAAAGTGATAATCCTCTGAACCCCAATTACGTATCAAGTCTGTTTGCCTACCTGTCACCTGAGTGGCAAATAAAACTTTAATAAGATTAATCTATATATAATTTGAATACTGAAATGAAAACTTCGGTAACACTTTATAATAACTGCACGCTATTAATCATTAGTTAAGCATTAGTAAACAGTTAATTCATCATTTATAAAGCATTAATAGACATTAATAAGCAGTTTAAAAATACAGCTATAAATGCTTTATACTTGATTTAAAAGCATATCTATAATGTGTTTAATAATGGAATTTTCATACTTTATTAATGATCAATTTATCATTTATAAATGAAGTATTGCTTTATTTTCAAACCAGTTCTTTAGGAGTTGTCAGTGGTTCATAAGATCACTTAGAAAGTGTAAGTAAATGATTAATACATTATTTAAATGTACATTCATATATCTTATTATTCAGACATATAGTAATAGTTACTTAGTGTGTTAATACATGCTTTATTAACATGTATTTCTACTGTAATTCATGGTTAATTCAGGTAGTTATAAAGCATTTAGAAGTGGTCAGTTAACTATGTTTGTGAGCTCATCTAAAGTGAGGACTAGTTATGTCTTGTAAAACATTTATAAAGGAGATTTAAAGGTTGTTAAATATTTGTATGTTCTGTATCACTGTGTTGTGTTTGTTTCCTTTTTCTGTTTAGAAGATAACCAAGCCTTTAAATCTCCTTTATAAATGCTTTACAAGGCATAACTAGTCCTCACTTTAGATGAGCTCACAAAAATAGTTAACTGACCACTACTAAATGCTTTATAACTACCTGAATCTACTAAATTTACTTTCACTTTCTAAGTGATATTATGAACCACTGACAACTCCTAAATAACTGGTTTGAAAATAAAGAAATACTTTATTTAGAAATGATAAATTGATCATTAATAAATTGTGACAATACAATTGTTAAACACATTATAGATATGCTTATAAATCAAGAATAAAGCATTTATTGCCGTATTTATAAACTGCTTATTAATGTCTATTAATGCTTTATAAATGATGAATTAACTGTTTACTAATGCTTAACTAATGATTAATAGCGTGCAGTTATTATAAAGTGTTACCAAAACTTCATTTAGAAATGATAAATTGATCATTAATAAAGTATGAAAATACAATTATTAAACACATTATAGATATGCTTATAAATCAAGAATAAAGCATTTATAGCTGTTTTTATAAACTGCTTATTAATGTCTATTAATGCTTTATAAATGATTATTAGCATGCAGTTATTATAAAGTGTTACCAAACATTATGTTTAAACGATGCTCACTGTTAATGTATGATTATTTTGTAATCTCATATAATTAATTTGCCATTACACGTTTAGCAGAGAGATAACCCAGATGTTTCTACTGCGGCGCACATTTTAATAAATATTCTGACCCAAAGCCTGGGTCAGATTCAGGCAGCTCAGGGTCAGCAGCCTTCTCCTGGTTTTTATCAGCCGGGTCAGGGTCAGCAGCAGCCTTCTCCTGGTTTTTATCAGCCGGGTCAGGGTCAGCAGCAGCCCTCTCCTGGTTTTTATCAGCCGGGTCAGGGACAGCAGCCGCAGCAACAACAGCAGCAGCCTTCTCCTGGTTTTTGTCAGCAGCAGCCTTCTCCTGCTGTTTCTTCAAGAGTAGAACAAGATATGACCAGGTTATCAGCACCTTCTCCTAACGATTAAACTGTTCTATTTGTTTATCTTTTGCACATTTAATATTATAAGTAAAAGTGTTTTTTTTTTTTTTTTAAGAGCATTTCCTGGGATGTTCAAAAAGAAAACAGCAAAGCCTCAAATACAACTAAAAGCAACAGCTTGGAAGCCATTTACATTTCAGATATACCTTTTGTCATGATGCAGTTGAGACAAGGAGGAAGCAGGATCCAAATGCAGCACACTTTATTCCATAATCTCCAGACTTTACAAACACAGGTTAGAGAACAGGACGCAGGAACAGAACAACTAACATCAGCACTGAACACAACTAAGAACTCACAATCACTGAACTAAAACACAGGGCTTAAATACAAGGACAAACAAGCTAAACAAGATAACAAGAGGGCGTGGTTAATCTGAAACACCTGGGGAGACTAATAGACATAACAGGGAACTACTGAACATGAAAAGTGCATGAAAAAGACAGGGGAACACAGACCGACATCACAACACCTTTACTACTCCAAGCAGGCCTGGGCAAACGTATTTTTACGATTTCTTCCAACATGGGCCATCATGAAGTAAGTATAATTTCACTGTAGTATTGTAAAACATTTGTACAATTTTGTGTCCATGTTGATGTAAGGTCACCCAGCCCAAAAATGACAGTGTCATATTTCCATGAATTGCAATCTTATATTAGGATTTGTAATGTTGCATTCATTTTTTTATGATTCTGAAACAATCCTAATTTAATGTTTCAGATTTCATATGTATTTACATTACCATTTCTGTGTGTACGATTTTTTTGCTCTTGTTTGCGAACCCTTGTTCTGTTTTGTTTTCTGTAGCTATGCAAGCTACTTGAAGCTGAATTTCTAAAAATGAGATCACTCGCTGGAGGGTGGCTGCTTTATAAGGCACCAGCTGCACAATATTAAACACCAAAGCAGACACAAGCATGCGAAGAGCCAAACACAACTGTTTTAGTGCATATTCTTTTATAATATTGCACAGGGAAGTGATCAATTATAGGTACTACTCGGGCTCCGGTCATTACTAGTACTTTTTTTTTTAGCTTCCACTTTACAGATATAAGCCTAATTATACGTTAAGGGACCACAAATACTTAGCTTGGAAATCCAGACCTAAATCTAAAAGATTAATGGTCTGGCGTTGACTAATGAAAATCGGCCAGCTCGAGGGGCGGCACCAAGCATGCATTTGAAAATCTCACTGCACGCAGTTGGATAACACTATGACCAATCACAACAATAAACCCCATACGCTTAGCTACCAGCGGAGCTAACTGGTAGATTATACTCTTACCGTATCCAGTCGGCAAAACAAAGCAGCGTCTTCTGTTCCGGTTTTAGATAAAAAGCCAAGTCTAACTCGTTCATTGCCGTTTCAAACAACTGTTCCCTATCGTCCGGTCACTACGACGTACGTCGTGGTGAACGACGAATAGGAATCTCGCTAGAGAGGCCAATCTACTTCGAGTGAAACTAAAACAAGCCAATACACATTGGCGTGCAATCATTTGCATCAGCTGCGCAGCCTCGCAGCGCGGGTATTTAACGAGCAGCTGGTGTGATTGCACTTCAGCTTTTTGCTTCGGAGCCAAGCACTTCGATGCGTCTTCTGAGAGTGATATCAGACGAGCCGTTGGATCTCTCTTTCGGTGCGGGTGTAAGAACACGGCAGCGGGGACAGTCTTCTCTTTGTGTTTGTTTGTTTTTCTGTGTTTGTCCGGTAAAAACTGAGCAAACAAAAAGCTGTTCTTACAGCTGGTAAGGTGCGCCGTTGAGCGCTCAAAGGCTGTTGTCACAGCTGGTAAGACAGCGAGAAGAGAGAGAGCGCACAGACGGGTGCACATTCCCGTCTGTGTTCGCAGTGTCTGTTCCCCCTGTGTGTTTCAGCACCAGTGAGAGCAGTCCCTAAAAGAGCTTACACAGATAGAGAGCGTCTTTTTCAAGTGAGAAAAAATGACTTTCTATCTGTGTGTTTCTGGATGCGGTCGTTACCTGGGCTCACAGGATGGTCACAAACGCTGCCTCGTGTGTCTGGGCATTAAACACGCTGAGGCAGCGTTTGTGGATGAGTCATGTACCCATTGTGGGAAGATGACCATCGCGGAGCTGCGGTCGAGACTCACGTTCCTGCAAAGGGGCGGAGTCCCCGTGCCGCTGCCTCGATCCAATCCTCCTCAGAGGGTTGCTTCGGGCAGTGACGTGGGTGACCTGAGGATCACGGTGAGCGCGTCTCCTTCGGGGAACCAACCCCCTAGGAGCCCTCACCCCTCTCATGCTCCGCAGCCAGTTGAGCCCCCATTGGAGAAAGCTGGACCATCCTCGCGGTGTGTACCGGTTGTCTCCTTTGGGGCTCCCTGTGAGGATCAGATGTCGATCGCGGCATCGGAGGGTGGGTCAGATGTCTCTGCGGATGACGACTCAGCGCCGTTACCTCCTTCGGGTGTGTCAACGATGCCTGAGACGGACCCGGAGATGATGGCCATGCTTTCCCGGGCCGCCAACGGGGTCGGGCTCGTGTGGAATCCTCCACCGTGTCCCGAACCCTCGAGGTTGGACGATTGGTATCTCGGGGTGGCGCGCGCTGGTTCTCAGCAACCCACCCCAGTGCCTTTCTTCCCGGAAGTGCATGAGGAGCTTACGGGGGCGTGGACGGCACCTTTCACTGCCAGAAACCGTTCCGGTGGCTCCTCCTCCCTCACCACCCTTGATGGCGGGGCAGCTAAGGGATACACGCGCATCCCGCCAGTGGAACGGGCCGTTGCTATGCAACTGTGCCCTAACTCCACTTGGCGCGGAGAACCGTGTCTCCCTTCACGGGCCTGTAAGTACTCGTCGGATCTAACCGGCAAGGCTTACAAGGCCTGTGGGGAAGCTGCCTCTGCCATGCACGCCATGGCGTTGCTGCAGGTTCATCAGGCCAAGGCACTGAAGAACCTGCACGAGGGTGGTCATGATCCCCAAGTTCTTCAGGAACTTCGTATCGCGACGGACCTCGCGCTTCGTGCGACGAAGGTGACCGCGCGGTCGGTGGGTCGTGCGATGTCCACCATGGTGGTCCAGGAACGCCATCTCTGGCTGTGTCTGGCGGACATGCGGGAGACTGACAAGCTCCGGTTCCTTAACGCCCCCGTGTCCCAGACCGGCCTCTTCGGCGACGCGGTCGAGAATTTCGCCCAGCAGTTCTCGGCTGTACAAAAGCAGACTGAGGCCATCCGTCACATCCTGCCGCGGCGGCCAGCTGCTGCTCCCACCCCACCGCCTGCGGCCCCTCAGTCTGCTCGTCGCCGAGGGCGGCCTCCTGCGTCTGCCCCTGCTCCCGCGCCGCCGCAGCAGCCTCCATCTAAACGGCGCCGTGGAGCCAGTCGCAGGCGGGCCGCCCCGCCCGTCCAGGACCCCGCTAAGAAGGGCGGCAAAGCCAGGAGCAAGCGGCCCTAGGACGGGCGACCCAGAGATGGCAGGGACTGCTCTCCAGGAGACGATGACCGCATCGCTCCATCCCCCGGAAGAGGGCCGGGTGGAAAATCCTTGTTTTCCTTTTGTTTTTGTTCCGCCGCTGGCCTCAAAACCAGCGGTACCCAAATTTTCAATAAAAGAGCAGTTTCTTACATCTCTGGGTCCGAAGAGGGCCCGGAGAGCAGTGGGGGGAGAGAATCCTCACCACTCTCATCCGCCTCTTCTATCGCCAGCAGGCAGCAGTGTGCAGTTCGAGGACGCAACCAAGCCGCCTCCTGCACCTCCGGCCTCGTGGAATCAGGTAAGTGTTGCACAGCACACTCAGACTCCGCTACGGGCTGCCTCCCAGAGAGAGCCTCCCGAGTCGAGCCCCTGTGTTCCACCTCGCTGCCCCACTCCGGGTACGCCTACGGTCCCTTTGGTCCCGCTTGTACGGTCTCTGCGAGCCTGGTTAGCGCTCCCCAGTCCGTCTCGCTGGCTCATTCGGACCATCAGGCTCGGCTATGCGATTCAGTTCGCCCGGCGTCCCCCCAAGTTTCGGGCCATCCACTCCACTACAGTGAGAGCAGCCGATGCCCATGTCTTGCGCGCGGAGATCGCAGTCCTACTGGCGAAGGACGCGATAGAGCCGGTCCCTCCAGCCGATATGAGGTCAGGGCACTACAGTCCCTACTTCATTGTACCCAAGAAAGGTGGTGGGTTACGACCGATCTTGGACCTGCGAGTTTTGAATCGGAGCCTTCACAAGCTACCGTTCAAAATGCTTACGCAGAAACGCATTTTCGAATGCATCCGTCCCCAAGATTGGTTTGCAGCGATCGACCTGAAGGACGCGTACTTTCATGTCTCGATTCTTCCTCGACACAGGCCGTTTCTGCGCTTTGCGTTCGAGGGTCGAGCATATCAGTACAAGGTCCTGCCCTTCGGGCTGGCCCTGTCTCCTCGTGTCTTCACGAAAGTCACGGAGGGGGCCCTTGTTCCCATGAGAGAACAGGGCGTTCGCATTCTCAACTATCTCGACGACTGGCTCATACTGGCACACTCTCGAGATCAGTTATGCGAACACAGGGACCTCGTGCTCAGGCACCTCAGCCAGCTGGGCCTTCAGGTCAACTGGGAGAAGAGCAAACTCGCCCCCGTGCAGAGGATCTCTTATCTCGGTATGGAGTTGGATTCGGTCGCCCAGACAGCGCGTCTCACAGAGCAACGCGCTCAGTCGGTGCTGAACTGCTTGAACACGTTCAAAGGCAGGACGGCGGTCCCACTGAAATTCTTTCAGAGGCTCCTGGGGCATATGGCAGCGGCAGCAGCGGTAACTCCGCTCGGGCTGCTTCATATGAGACCGCTTCAGCACTGGCTTCACGGCCGAGTCCCGAGATGGGCGTGGCATCACGGCACTCACCGGGTGGCAATCACACCGGCGTGCCGCCAGACCTTCAGCCCGTGGTCAGACCCCTCGTTCCTTCGGGCAGGAGTCCCCTTGGAACAGGTGTCCAGGCATGCTGTGGTATTCACAGATGCCTCTGCCACCGGCTGGGGTGCCACGTACAACGGGCATGCAGTGTCAGGGGTGTGGACGGGCCCCCAACTGCACTGGCACATCAACTGCCTCGAGTTGCTAGCAGTTCGTCTCGCTCTGAGCCGCCTAAAAAGGCCGCTACAGGGCAGAGACGTGCTGGTCCGTACGGACAACACTGCGACCGTTGCGTACATCAACCGTCAAGGTGGTCTACGCTCCCGTCGCATGTCGCAACTCGCCCGCCATCTCCTCCTTTGGAGTCAGAAGCGTCTGAGGTCGCTTCGAGCCATGTATGTCCCCGGTGTGCTCAACCGTGTGGCCGACGAGCTATCACGAGCTGTGCTCCCGGGAGAATGGCGACTCCACCCCCAGGTGGTTCAGCTGATCTGGAGAGAGTTCGGAGAGGCTCAGGTAGACCTGTTTGCCTCCTCAGAGACCTCCCACTGCCAGTTGTTTTACTCCCTGACCGAGGGAACACTCGGCACGGATGCACTGGCACACAGCTGGCCCCGGGGCCTCCGCAAATATGCATTTCCCCCAGTGAGCCTACTTGCACAGACCCTGTGCAAAGTCAGGGAGGACGAGGAGCAGGTCCTTCTGGTGGCTCCCTATTGGCCCACCCGGACTTGGTTCCCAGAACTCATGCTCCTCGTGACAGTCCCTCCCTGGCCCATTCCTCTGAGGAAGGATCTTCTGACTCAGAGACGGGGCACCCTATGGCACCCGCGTCCGGACCTCTGGAAACTCCATGTCTGGTCCCTGGACGGGACGCGGAGGTTCTAGGTGACTTACCCCCAGAGGTACTTAACACCATCACTTCTGCGCGAGCACCGTCTACGAGACGTGTGTACGCCTTGAAGTGGAACCTGTTCGTCGAGTGGTGTTCCTCTCGCAGAGAGGACCCCCGAAGATGTTCGATAGGGTCAGTGCTTTCCTTCTTGCAGCAAGGGTTGGAGCGAAGGCTGTCTCCCTCCACCCTTAAAGTACATGCTGCTGCTATTTCAGCATATCATGACCACATAGATGGCAAAACAGTAGGAAAGCACGACCTGGTCGTCAGGTTCCTTAGGGGGGCGAGACGATTAAATCCTCCTCGTCCTCCCTCCATACCCTCTTGGGACCTTTCCCTGGTGCTTCGAGCACTTCAGGATGCTCCCTTTGAGCCTTTGCAGTCAGCAGACTTAAAGCTTCTCTCCTTGAAGACTTTGCTGCTGATTGCACTGGCTTCGATCAAGAGGGTAGGGGACCTGCAAGCATTTTCGGTCGACGAATCGTGCCTAGAGTTCGGGCCGGGTGACAACCATGTTGTACTGAGACCCCGGCCTGGCTATGTGCCCAAGGTTCCTACCACTCCCTTTAGAGATCAGGTAGTGAACCTGCAAGCGCTGCCCCTGGAGGAGGCAGACCCAGCCCTGGCTTTGCTCTGTCCCGTTCGCGCTCTGCGTATGTACGTGGACAGAACTCGAAGCATCAGGACCTCAGACCAGCTCTTTGTCTGTTACGGAGGCCAGCAGAAGGGAAAGGCTGTCTCCAAGCAGAGGATGGCCCACTGGATAGTGGATGCCATCGCCTTGGCTTACCAATCTCA
Organism: Leuciscus leuciscus; assembly: GCF_965113295.1. Lineage (NCBI taxonomy): Eukaryota > Metazoa > Chordata > Actinopteri > Cypriniformes > Leuciscidae > Leuciscus > Leuciscus leuciscus. The sequence continues at coordinate 26,126,158 of NC_138737.1, read as the reverse complement.
AGGCGTGCCCTGTCCGCTCAGGTTGCATGCACACTCCACGAGAGGCGTTGCATCCTCCTGGGCGCTGGCACGTGGCTCCTCGCTAACAGATATCTGTAGAGCTGCGGGCTGGGCGACACCTAACACGTTCGCTAGATTCTATAGCCTACGTGTAGAGCCCGTGTCCTCCCGTGTTCTCACCCTAAACGGGTAGAAGCACGGTGAGTACCGGCTCTGTCGGCTTGCTGCATCCTACTGTGCACCTTATTACTCCAGAGTCAAAACCTGTTGAGTCCTCCAAACACCCTCGGCCCGGACATGGCGGAGTGTCCGGTGCCAGGCCTTGTCCGCTGAATCCTTGAGAACCGGGTCTAGGCTGGGTCCCATATGTGTGACCCTACGGGGATCCCATATGTGTATATTCTCCACGGCTGCTCCTAATGGAAGCCCGTGTCTTTCCCTTGGGCTAAGTCACCCATTACTCATATGCAGTACAACCCTCGGGTTAGTCCATATGTCTATTCCCACATAACTCTCCTTAAGAATGTGGCTCCCGCAGCGTTCCCCTCCCTCAGATCGGGCACGCTTTCCCAGTGTTATCCAATAATCTCACTGTATGGGTTATAACGGAACAACAGTGACGGATACTCTCGGTGTAAGCCCTCTCCTATCGTCCTTCCAGGCAAGAAGGTGAGGAGGCTTACACGGGGCGCTGGATGGGGTGCAGCAGCTGTGGCGCTTTGCTAGGGATTCCTATTCGTCGTTCACCACGACGTACGTCGTAGTGACCGGACGATAGGGAACGTCTCGGTTACATATGGTAACCCTCGTTCCCTGAGGGAGGGAACGGAGACGTACGTCCCGTCGCCACATCTGCTGCTACCCGCCGGGGCGACCAGCTTTTCAGGCTTGGCTCCTCAGCAAAAAACTGAAGTGCAATCACACCAGCTGCTCGTTAAATACCCGCGCTGCGAGGCTGCGCAGCTGATGCAAATGATTGCACGCCAATGTGTATTGGCTTGTTTTAGTTTCACTCGAAGTAGATTGGCCTCTCTAGCGAGATTCCTATTCGTCGTTCACCACGACGTACGTCTCCGTTCCCTCCCTCAGGGAACGAGGGTTACCATATGTAACCGAGACGGTATTCATCCATAGCCATCTTGCAATGTTTACTAAAGACTTCGACGTCACAGCGCTGTCGTCATCTGTTTAGCTCGCCTCTGGCCCGCCTATATCAGATAACCCGATGTGATTGGTGCAGCTCAGATCGAGGGGCATATTTAATGAGCTTCATTACTCGACACCAGATAACTCGCTGAGCAAATTCAACTTGTGCTCTCGCGAGAACTCTGGATTACCAGGGTAACTAATACTTGTAATGTGTATTTAAATCGGCAGGTGGCCAATTCAATGTCAAACTAGCGATCAAAGACTTCAGATTTTAGCCTAGGATCAGACAAATCTTGTAGGTTTTGCAAAAATGTTCTCAGACAGCCAAATCGTGGCCAAAATTGCACAGTGTGCACCCCGCTTTTCTGTCCCCAAGAGGATTTTTGGAAAGATTCAACACATCTTTCTTTTCTCTTTTTACCCAAGACCTAGCCACACAGGCACAGTTCACACTTGGGAGGGAAATCCGGGATTGAAATGTCAAAGAACCCGTTTGACTCTCACAATGCCAATGTCGGTTCAGTATTTGGGCTCCTGTATATGTTCACGGAGTTTGCTCTCCCTACATGTCAAGGGGATCTGACTAAAATATCATGACTGAATAGTGGTTCAGAAAGACTTAATGGTTTGTTATTCATTATACCTATTTCATCATATATTATTAACTCACTGGCTGAATTCACATTAACATTTTATATTGTTTTTATAAACATGTTAACAACCCAATAATTAAATGGGTTGGGGACGGTGGCCGAGAGAACTCAACGCGCTGCAACTGAAGAAAACACATGAAAATAGAAAAAAACACCAACGCACCCAAATAGAAAAACGCGCTGCAAACGTTCACAACGCACCCAAATACAGAAACGTGCTGCAAAGACTCACAACACATCCAAATAGCACCCTTAGCTAGAGACTCTGGTGGTCTCAAATTTATCTCCTCTAGAGTTTAGAAATGATCTCAACAACTTCACATTCTGTGCTCAGATTTTTCATGAATCATGTTTGCAACCACTTATCTTTGGTAGTACATAATGAAGGCAAGTTGGCATTGATTTTTTTCATCCATAGTCATTGTTAATATTATTTATTTTGCTGACGTTAACGATTGCTCAGACTAATTTGTTTAATGTAAGCCTCGTAGTGTTGTAACGCTTGAAAAATACAATAACATATTGTTGAACTTTTTTAGCATGCTTCTTACATTAGCCTATTTCATAAATCCTACACTGAATTAAGTTATCTTATCAGTAATATAGTCATAATCCAAATAATGCATTTATTGTTCATTTATTTAATCAGTTATATCATGATTGCATTACCACGACGTATGGCACTTTCAGTAAAGTGTTAGACCTTTATCTACTTTAAAATTTAAATATATATATATATATTTAAACGCCACTTGTTAATTTATGAGACTAGCTCCAGTTCGCGCTGGCGCCTCCGCTCCGTGTCCTGATTATACTGCCTGCTATTTACTTCTTATTTATTAAATCCAGGCAATTGGTTGATAAAACATTGATTAAAATTAAGATACAATAATACAAAACGAAATTCACTTTAAAGAAAGGCTTTATACAATAAGAAACTTAATGAAGTGGTCAAAATAATGTCTGCCCACTCTGTCTCCTGACATATTGCGCAACTTATTTTACTCTTTTCTCATATAATCAACATAGATAAAATTATATATATATATTTTTTTTTTTTACATAATTGTGAAAATCGTTTTCTTTAATGACTAGGCTACCACACGTAAGCCTAATAGCCACAGAACCCTACAGAGCAATTTTATGTCGGAGCGGGATTTGAGCTAACGAAAAATGTTTTGCCACCTAAAAGTTACAGATTTTTTGTGTCACGTAGGCATATGTATTTCCCTCATATTAAATATAAAATGCATGTGTATACTGATATTTTTCTAATGTCTGGACTCTTTTATTAAGGGAGTATGGATATATAAACAGACGTTTCAATATATTGGTATTAAATGCATTTTCTGAGAATTTATATTTCGAGTTTTGACTGCAAATGTCACGTCCATAAAATTATTGCACTACTATGTTTGTTTACATTTATTATAGACCTTAAGGATAAGTGTGGAAGTCCTGAGGAGCAGTGCCACCACCCCCCACCGGAGAAGCGAGTTTGAGTGTCGGCGGACACTTTATCAGACGTAGAAGATTCCAGTGATGAGGCTCCGCAGTATCAGGACGAAGTGGCTGCTTACATCGAACACAAAACGCTGAGACTTCTCTTGTGCTGGATACGTTATCCAAGAGCGGAGGAGTCAGCTGAAACCGTCAACAGTGGACGATGTGCTTTTTTTACACAGCAATTTAAAACACCACACCACAAATAGGATCTAATCCCCTCGCACGGGAAAAGGTAGGCCAAAATTGCCCCCATTAGATCTTGGATTCATAAACGGGACAGTTTCACGTCTCAGCCCTAATTGTAACCTATAGGACCTACCTAGGCTGTATAGTTAAGTAGCATAATGCACAGGCCGGTGTATGTAGCGTTTGTTAGGATTCGCATACAACTGCGACTTTTCTTTCATTTAAAAGTATCACATAGCCTACACTGTTGTTGTTGTTATTTAATGTAACACTGTTAAGTATGTGTGGTGTAGGCCTGTAGGTGTTTGAACCTGAAATTGTCTGATGTAGGCTAGACGAAATTGCGTTACTCAGTTTTGTGGTAATGTTAGCCATGTTCTTTATGTACCTGCTTTTTGACAGCTTTGGCTGAGGTTGTTGTGTTAAGGCCAAAGGCCATGTAATAACTTCTGTATGACCTGGCAATAAAAATTTGAAAAAAGTGTGTCTATAATGTGATTGGCTAAACGGATTTGATTTCGGGTGCGGGTCGGGTGTCGGTTCTATTTTAAGCGGGTCGGGTCGGGTGCGGATTTTAATTAGTGCTGCTGTCGGAAAACGGGTCGGATGCGGTTTTAAGCTCTGCGGGTACGGGCGATTTACAAAATCGGACCCGTGCAGCTCTCTGGCGTGGCCACAAAGGCAGCACCAAGTGTGGCTGGTATTCCATTGTCTGTTGAGGTGAGTATTTTATTAACAGTTACCTTTGTTTCCATCTACAAAGAAGTATATTTCTGTGTCCGAAGTGTCATACTACAGCAGACTTGGTAGAGACATTACTTCCTATGACAGCACTCGCAACACATGGCATTGTCCCTGTGCCAAACCAAGAAGATCTTGTTTGCACAAAAACATAGCTAGCTGGCATCTCTTCCAGCTACACAGGCAGTTGTTTGTATCATCACCCATTGACAGGCCTGCACAGGGCCTAGCACAAGAACATGCTTCTCAGGAAAGTACCTGATTGGAATATCCCTCCAGTGGTGAAGGTCTCAAACAGATGGTGTAATAACTGATGAAAAACAAAACTTTGCCAGCCGAACTACCCAAAAATACATCACAGGCTCAATGACAATCAATGACATTTCCAAACACCTTGTGCCAAATGAGACTGTTTGCTCAGAATGTACAGGCAATGTGGTCCCAAGTCAGCCAGTGTTGATTACTTCCAAAGGAAAGTTTATAACATACACTCAGGGATGTAGTGGAGGCTAAACGCACGTAAACGCCGTTTACGCACCTCCCAAAATTTGGAAATAGCGTTTGCCCACCTCCAAAGTGCGTTTATCCACCTCTACATTGCGTTTAACCACCTCTAAATTTCACGTTATTTGAGCGGACTTTGCTTTTCCAGTGCGTGATCGCCGATCGGCACATGATTCGAGCATTTGGGCCATTAACTACAGAGCAGAACGCGCAGCGCGCAAACACGGAGCAGAGGGCGCAGCGCGCCGACACACACACACACACACACACACACGGAACAAAGAGAACGGCGCACACACGTAGCAGAAAACACACGCTCGTGAAGTTACTAAACAAGCTGCGCGAGAATGAAACTTGATCGCAGCCGCAACAGGAAATCATTAAAACGATGCAAAAACGATGATTTTTTTTTATTCATTACAGGCAGCTGGTTTAATGTAAGGAGCATATCAAAACCCAACTGTACAAGAGATTCAGAGGGAATCAAGCCTGCACCAGGTTAAAGACTTTTCCCTCTACAGGGAAACACTGATCCACATTTTTCTGATAGACCAAACAACTAATCAATTAATCAAGGAAATATTCAACAGATTAATCAACTATGAAAATAATCCCAAATCCCTAATCATTATGCACAAGTGCATTGCATTGGAAGCCCTGGATATAAGCCTCCCTCTCGATCTCTCTTAAATATTTTTGTTCTCTCTGTTTTGTCATTTAGTAAACTTTATAGATTTCAACCATATTATTCCTTTTTGAGTCTCTTTAACAAGAACTTAGATTAATGTATGAATTGAATAGTGATTGTGTGACCTATGATGAGGGAACAACCAGTGATACCCTTGGTAGTACCATCAAATGATAGCCTATAGCGATGTCATCAGGATACACATACACCAGTAGGCAGTGGCCCACCTTACCGGGTGATCAAGTTGTGGTCCACCAGAATTTATAGTTTACCCACCTCTTTTTTTACCATTACACCACTGCATACACTGGCATTGTTGAGGGTAAGTATGAGTATAATATGCGTAATTAGTGTAACATCACTGTTTAGCTGTCTGAATGAATACTTTTTTGTGATTGATTTTATTTATTTTTTAACACGATTTTCTACGTACTTGTCACAATCACTAGCTGGAGTGCCCTTGATAGCCACGAGAGGGCACTCCACACCGGACTATTGCCACACCATCTCAAACTACATTACCAATAACCCACTGCCCATACTAATCAACCATGACTGTTTACAGCTGTTTCTCATTAGCTCATCACCACAGCCTATATAAGCCTGGTTATCTCAAGCATTCATTGTGAAGTCTTGTCTAGTGTAACACTGCAATTCTGAGCATTCTCCCGGGTTTTTTAAATTTATTTTGTATCTATCTTCTGCCTGGTTTTCTTGGTTTCCTCTGTTTTTGCCTGTGCCCCTATGACCCTGTTCTTGTTTGGACTAATGATGGGAAGTTCGGTTCATTTTACTGACTCTCTTTTGAGATCTCGTTCATCAAAATGAATGAATCTTTACTCGAGTCATTTCGTTCATTTAAGTGGCTTTAAATGTTATACTTTTAACAGCCAAATTCCCCGAACACATCCACCTATGAGTGATCATATTCTGAATTAAGAAATAATTATAATGCAGTCAATGCATACAATGCAGTTCATGAATCACCCATCACCAGTTTGGACTGGTTTGACTGTTATGACTGTTTATGACTGTTGCCTGTTTTTGACTCCGATTGTGGATTACCCTTTCAATAAAACTGCATTTGGATCCTCAGCCTTTGTGTCTCGGAGCAGTTCGCTACAGAAGACTTCGCCAAGATGGATCAAGAAGCTCGTATCATCAGCCTATGCCAAGGTAACACATCAACTGAGGATGAAATTCGAGAGTTTTTGGACATACGTGTCTGATCTCCCTGATTATGCTCTCATAGATTTCTTTTCTTATGGACTCATTAATCCTCTCACAAAGCATTTGATTTGTAATGGTCCTCGTGGGTTGCTCGCTGAGTTTTTGGACTTTGCACTACTCTCTGTTGGTTCACCCTTTACTTCAAACATCGCAGAGATAAGCGACGCGGGTGCTTTCAAATGTGAGTAAACACGGTTCCTTGTGTTAAAATTGCATGTGTTGAACTACTGTAGAGTAAACTGTTGAATTGTTGAAGGTGTAAAGACGTTACACAGTATAGTATAGTTGTGATTTTGCTGTAAAAACACGTTTTATTATGTATAACGTTAGCTAACAGGGGAGCTCCAGTAAGGACACGTAAGTTAGGTCTCTAAAGTGGATTTACATAAACCATAACGTTATACATCTTAAAGACGCTTATTTTAAATGTCTATTTACATCTGACAAGAAGATCTTGAAATATCACAACATGAAATAGACATCTGAGTGATGAATGTGTGCTATTATGTAGAACAAATCTATAAAGTAACTAAACATAAGTTATCTATTTTATTTGTCCATTAGTAGTTGATAAATTGAGGAACATTTATGTTGGATAAAAAGTTAAAACAACCTCAACATGTAAATGTAGTGTTGAGCTAATAAATCACAGAAGTTATGTGAATCTTGTCTGGATGTTACAGGGTCAGATGATGAACAGATGTGTGTTTATCCGGTGGAGAGTGGCTCATGAAGCTGAATGCTGCCATCAAAGGCTTTGAGTGAGTATACTACATAAATGAATAACAACAACTATTTAAATATTAAGTTGTAGTTAATTTTAATTATTGTAATTTCAAACAGAGCTACATCACTTTTCTGATTCTTGATTTTTGTGCATATCTTTTGTGGTGGAGCAGGACCTACAAGGAAAGATGATGGCGGCATTTGTGAAAAAAAGCACTTTTGTCTTCTAAATAATACTGAAATCAAATGACATTGTGCGGTTAAAATGACTGCTTTTGTGTTACGTTTGTGCATTTTTGTAGGATCTGATATGTCAGCAGGCTGGTGTGAGTACTGAGGATGAGGAGGTCAGAGCAGAATCCTGGAGATGGTGCCATGGATGAGTCCCTCCATCACTCCACCTGCCCTTATTTCCTCAGATTGTGAAGCACAACACATCACGCAACAACCTCCGTCACGAAGGCACGGCTCACCTCTGGGGGTCAGCTGATTTATCAGAATAAATATACATTTGTTTATTGTGTGATGGTGACTGTCATTCATTCTTTTACTAATTTATTAATATTTCTCATTGTTGTCAGTAAATAAAATATAATTATTTAATTAATGTTTTATTTAATTGTTTGAATGAAAATGTAGATATGTTCATTATATACACATCTAGAGTGTCTTCAATCATGCATAGCTATGTACATTACATTTTGTTTGTTTTTTTGAATTATATCATTTTCAGTAAAAAGTTATATAATTAAGTATTGGTCAGCATTCATCGTTGATATTATTGTATGTTTTGGGGTGGGATAGCAATGCAATTCATTCTGGTGTAATATTAATTTTTAATATTAATGATACTTAAATTTTCCAAAGGTGAATCTTCGCACAACTGCCCTTTGTGCAGACATTACAAATGCTGAGGAAAACCATTCTAGGTAGGGCTGTCGAGTTACTGATGTTATGAGGTTTATATATGTATATATTATGGGTTTGCATACATAATATGAGATTTTTTACACAGGAAATAAGAACCTACAAGGTTGAATATCTTAATTTTTTTTTTTTTCTTAAATTCATTATAATACATTTTTTAAAAGCATTTTTTTGTTATTTATAGGCCTGAGGGATGAAACGAGAGCTAAATTCAACAAGAAAAAGAGGAAAACATAAAACAGTTAGCCACTTTTGCTTGTAGATGAATATGTTTGGATATAAAATAAAGAAATTAACAACATCAAGAGATGACAATTTTGGGATTTCGTAATAAAAATAAATAATATCGTTAAGGATAAAACGGTGGGTCACATTAGTAGGGTTAAATATAAGAACTTAAATCAACCCTAAATGTATAAAATAAAAATGGGCAGCAGTTTCTTCAAAAAGACCACAAAATGAGCAAGTTTAATCAATATCAATATATTTCCAGATAGATATTTAAACGTGTCGTTCAAATCTTTTACTGTAAGTTGTTGCGCGTGTGATAGCGCGTCGTAGGTCACATGATAACGTCAACATGGCAGATGTCCGGTTCACATTCATACTCAACGAGATCTGGCTATAAAGTACCTACTCTTTTAGCACTCGTTAAGTAAGTACTTATTGAAATTAAGTACCTACTCGTTGAGTATGCGGTTTTGAACGCAGCCTAGGTCTTTGCTTCATACCTCTCCCTCCATCTTGTAACTTTTAAGTGCTAATGACTTGGAGCAACATTTGGACACTATTTTGCATCCTCCTCTGCAGCCATTTTTGCACACTCCCTCTTGTCTAAAAAAATCAGTTGATATCTACTCTAACTTTAGCACCTTTCTTTTCAACCAAAGTAGAAAGTGCTATCAAGTTGGGGTAAATATTTGCTGACTGACTCCCCTGTGTCCATGTTTTTTTTGTATTCAGGTCCCTTACATTTACAGAGCCCCTTTAGATGACTACAAAGGGAAGCATTCCTGATACTATACGAATAAGTGCTTCTCTTTAGTGCAATCATGTTGCAGCATATGCAGTGTAAACACTAGATGGTGCTGCTTTACCTAGAGGTTTGGTCTGCCCCTTCCTGTTTATGTATTTAATGTAGGCCTTTCCTTTAAAAATGACTTGACCTCTTTTCTAAATTCAGTGACAATAAAGTTCATCATTGTTGTATTTGCATGAAGTGCTTTTAAATGTGTGAAAAGTCCACCCATGCTGAAAAATGCTGAGTCGTTCCAAAGATGTTATATCGGCAATCAAAACTTGATGGGCTTTACAGAAAGGCAGAGTGTCAACGACCACGGCAAAGCCAAGGGGGCATGGGCACACTTATATTGGGTGCTGGTAAACCACATGGCTCAGACCAGCTCTTCCTAAAAGCAGGCAACATTCTCCACGTGTCTCTGACTGCAAAGGATCTCGTCCAGTCCTACCGAGTTCCAGGCTAGAAATTGGACAAGATTTTCAGCTGCTACTACTGTCACCCTCGGTACCCTCACCATGGCATTAACTTGTCTGTTGTATTTGGTAAGTGCTATTTGTTGGGGTAGTTTCAAGTGATCAATGCTTCAAGAGACAATTGCCTTCAAGAACTACAGACTGCGTTCTCCATGCGATGCTCATTTAATCACAGAGTTCAACACAGTAAGATTACTTCAAATGGGAGCATTGATTGGTCCTGTGTTCATAAGTGCTTCTCTTTGGGGTAGTTTTAATGAGGAAGTGAACTACAGGCAAGACTCAACCTCTTTTCTATGGGAATTCCTTTGTCAGTGTAACCAATATTGTAAACCCTTATACCTCTCCCATCAATGTTTAAGTGAAAACATCTTAAAGCAACATTTGGACACTATTTTGCATCCTTCTCTGCTGCCAGTTTTCATTTCCTTGCCCTCTTGACTGAATAACAGTTGATATCTACTCTAACTTTTGCATGTTTCTTTTCGACCACAGTAGAAAGTGCTATCAAGTTGGGGTAAATATATGCTGACTGACTCCCTTGATTTAAAAAAAATAAATCCTGACTACAAAGGGAAGCATTCCTGATACTATATAACAAAAAGTGCTTCTCTTTAGTGCAATCATGTTGCCGTGTAAACACTAGATGGTGCTGGTTTACCTAGAGGTTTGGTCTGCCCCTTCCTGTTTATGTATTTAGTGTAGGCCTTTCCTTTAAAAATGACTTGACCTCTTTTCTAAATTCAGGGGCAATAAAGTTCATCATTGTTGTATTTGCATGAAGTGCTTTTAAATGTGTGAAAAGTCCACCCATGCTGAAAAATGCTGAGTCGTTCCAAAGATGTTATATCTGCAATCAAAACTTGATGGGCTTTACAGAAAGGCAGAGTGTCAACGACCACGGCAAAGCCAAGGGGGCATGGACACACTTATATTGGGTGCTGGTGAACCACATGGCTCAGACCAGCTCTTCCTAAAAGCAGGCAACATGATCCACGTGTCTCTGACTGCAAAGGATCTCGTCCAGTCCTACCGAGTTCCAGGCTAGAAATTGGACAAGATTTTCAGCTGCTACTACTGTCACCCTCGGTACCCTCAGCATGGCACTAACTTGTCTGTTGTATTTGGTAAGTGCTATTTGTTGTATAACTATCCCAGCTACTTAGAACTGATAAGTTACAAAAAGAATAAAAGGGGGATCATATTTGCAAAATACCCAGGGAAGGATATAATGTATTTCAAGAAATCAAACAAAGAATAATGGAAAAAAAAACAGCCAAAAGAACAAACTCATTTCAAACATATATTGAGGCAGAGAAAATATTTACATAAGCACATGCTAAACAATCACCAGCCAAGCAAATTGTCCAAATAGCAACCGTAGGTGATCAGAAGAGAGTACTGAATCATAAGAGTTAATGATATATAAGCAGAATGTCAAAAGTCAATTTCCTCAGGATGAGACCAGACTTGTCTGTAGAGTTTAAGTGGTGGTCACATAGATGTCCTTCCTTGGCTAATGGCATTTCTGCCTCCAAAGGGAATCAATGAAATAGGTCATCTGGTAAGTAATCCAGTAGTACCATAATAGCACAAAAATCCTCTACAAGAAAAAGAAATACAACACATCACCTCCTCATCCATAAACAAACAATCTATTTAAAAGAAACAGGTCTCCAACTAAATCAAAGAAAACAAAACAAAACAAAACAAAACATGATATAACCTCACTTACATTTGGGCAGCAAACAAACAGTTTCCCAAATCAGGATTCTTCAAAGACAGTGGCCAACAGCATGTGGCAAATCACATTGGGCATAATTCTCCTTCTGCTACTTCCCCTTTTAACTCTACACATGGAGTGCTACTAGTGACCCCTAGTGGCTAGGATGAACATAGCCCCCAGACAAAAGATAAACTACCTTGTAACAGGCTATGACTGTTACATATTCCCCCCCTCAATTAGAAAGATTGTCAACAGTTCCATAGAAGGGCTTCAAATTTTGTACATGAAACGTATCAACATGATTGGGATCATCTACAAATGACACAGAACAATTAACAGGTCCAAGACATTTCTCAATCCTAGCAGGACCTTTCCATTTCATAGCAAGTTTAGCCATAAAGCCATCACTAGCACGTGACAAAGGATGAGTGCGAACCCATACCAAATCCCCAACTTGGTAATGCACAGGTCTTCTCCGGCGGTCGTAATACCTTCTCTGTTTTGCCTGAGCTCGCTCCACGTTCATTTGCACAGTTTTTATCAGGTCTTTCTGTCTTTCTAACACTGGGTACGCAGGACTGTCCGGATCTGGAGGTCTTTGAATGGCTCTTTCTAGAGGTCCTTTCAATTTCCTGCCTAGTGCGACTTCAGCTGGCGTGAATCCCGTGCTTTCCTGCCAAGCTGTATTTATGGCAAAACGGAACTCCGCCAACCATCTGTCCCAATGCCGGTGGTGATCTTGAACATAGGATGAGATCATGGTCTTGAGAGTACGGTTGACCCTTTCAGTGAGATTAGTTTGAGGATGTGCTGTGGTAGTCAATTTTTGGACGACACTCCATTGCTTGCAAACTAGCCTGAGGAGTTGGGAAGTGAACTGGGTTCCTCGATCGGATACCAAATACATTGGAGTCCCCCACCTGGTGAAGATTTCTTCTACCAAGATACGAGCGATTTGAGGTGTTTTGGCCACACGCAGAGGGAACAACTCTACCCATTTCGAACAGTAGTCTACTACAACAAGGAGATGCTCATTTAGTTTAGAACTCCTAGGAAACGGTCCCATGAGGTCGATCCCTAACATATGTCCAGGTTCCACCACAGGAGTCGACTGCATATGACCGGCTAACTTGGAAATGGAGGGTTTGTATTGTTGACAAACCTGACATTCTTCACAATACTTCCAGACGTCTGAGCGTAGTGTAGGCCAATAACAGATATCAACTAACCTCAGTAGAGTCTTAAGTCTACCAAGATGGCCACTTAATGGTTTGTCATGCGCATATTTGAGGAAATCTTTTCGTAGGCAAGCAGGAATGACTAGCTGTAACTTGGGCCCTTTCTGTCCATCTGGCATACTGCGGAAAAGAAAGCCATTCTTTAACAGGTAATGTATACGTAATGGATTGGGATCTGTGAGTGACCTGGCTTTGTTAGTGAGTTCTTGCATTTCTGGATCATCATTTTGGGATTTGGCAATGTCAGACCATTCAATCGGAAAACTGGAAAAAGTGGTAGATGAGTCCTGCGATTTGACATGGGCTAATAGAGGAAGTGAAGAGACATCCAAGTGACTACATGAGAGAGTATCGGGCACAATGTTGCACTGACCTTTTCGATATTTGACACTGAAGTCAAATTCTTGTAGTCGGATGGCCCATCGGGTCAATCTGGAAGACGGCTTCGGGTGGTTAAACACCCACGTGAGAGCCGCATGATCAGTGATTATTTCAAAAGGTCTACCTTCAAGATAGGGCCTCCATTTCTCAACAGCCCATATGACGGCACAACACTCCTTCTCTGAAACTGAATAGGACTTCTCAGCTCCTTGTAGCAGGCGTGAAGCGTAGGCTATTACATGTTCTGCTCCTTCTAACTCTTGCGTGAGGACAGCTCCTAAACCCACGTCGCTAGCATCAGTCTGGACTTTGAAAGGCTTTGTCAAATCAGGGGCCATCAAGACAGGTGCATTGGTCAGATCTTGTTTGATCAATTCAAAAGATTTCTGACATTCCTCAGTCCAAGACCATGTTGCTCCTTTTCTCTTTAAAGCATGCAGTGGTGCAGCCTTCTCAGAAAACCTATTAATAAATCTTTGGTACCATCCTGCAAGACCGTTGTACCGTTGTACCTCCTTCAAGCATTGAGGGACGGGAAATTTAGTAACAGCTTCCACCTTTGCAGGGTCTGTTTGTATTCCGTCACTAGATACCACATGTCCTAAAAACATCAAAGACTTTTGCACGAGATTACACTTCTGGAGATTGATAGTGAGCCCCGCTTTGTAGAGACAATGAAATATTGCTTGCAGGTGTGTCAAATGCTCTTCTTCCGTCTTCGAGTACACCACAATGTCATCGATGTACACAAAACAACACTTCCCCCTAAAATCCTTAAGCACTAACTCCATCAATCGTTGAAATGAAGCAGCAGCATTTTTGAGCCCAAAAGGTAAACGGAGAAATTCAAATAAGCCTGACGATGTGACGAAAGCAGTCTTGGAGATGCTTTCAGGTTCCATTTCCACCTGCCAATACCCACTTTTAAGATCTAGGGTACTGAAGATTCCCGCTCCATGGAGAGACTCAAGAATATCCTGTATTTGTGGCATAGGATATGCATCTAAGAAGGTCTTTGAGTTCAACCCTCTAAAGTCAACACAGAATCTTTGTCCTCCTCCTTTCTTGGGTACAAGGACAATTGGAGCAGCCCAGGGAGACGTCGAGGGCCGAATAATTTTCTTATCAAGCATCCCCTTTATCTCTTGATCGATGAAAAGCTGTTTTTCAGGAGATACTCTGTAGGCTTTCCGGCGGATGGGTACTTCATTAGTGGTTATGATTTGATGTTTCACTATATTTGTGTGACCTATTTCATTGGTACACACTGTGGGCCAATCTTTCATGAGCTGCTCAAGTCGTGACTTCAATCCTGAAGATGTGTCTGCATTGTCCACTAGTTGATGGATAAGAGAGCGGGTTTCAGATGACTCTTCTGGTATGGGTAAGGCTAGATAGAAGGACAACAAAGCATTGGGAGAATGGACAGGGGTGAATGAAAATACTTCTTGGCATCCATTTGTGGCAGGCAGTGTATATTGGGCTTTATGAAAATCCAGACAAATTCCAGATGACATAAGAAAATCCATTCCTAAGATTATTGGCACAGTAAGATCAACATCCCTCATTATATACAAGGACAGAGCAAACTTTCTCTGCTGTAACTCACCATCACATCTCCACAAACCCAAGGCACTTAAAACTTGTCCATTGGCCTGTTGGAAAGTCTGTCCACGACTAGAATCCAACTGTTCTCTGTGCTTCAACTGATTCCAACAAGATTCTTGCATTAGAGTCAGTGAACTCCCTGTGTCGATCATGGCCTGGAAATATCTTCCACGGATCACCATCGGTAGGGTCACCATCTTCAAGTTAATCTGAGCAGGGATGTGAACAGGTTGAATAACACGTGTGTTTGAGGGATTTGACTTTTGTGTGAATGTCTCTTTCAGTTTGGGTTTTCCGTTTCTGTATATCTGCATTGGCCTGACTCCAATATTTCTTAGCTTCTTCCAGGTCTCTTTCAATTTGAGTTCCAATCCTCACCAACTCACCTACTTCCTTGACAGTTCCTCTCAGGAGACTGGCGAGGCGAGGGTTGCAATTTCTTAAAATGGACTGGACTATCTCTTTCTCTGTCATCTCCTTTTTCCATCGTAGACACAGGGCTCTGTAATGATAGGCAAAATCACGTATAGACTCTTTGGGGCCTTGCTTCCTCTCCAACAACCGTTTAGCAGCTTCGGTTTCATAGTCGTCGTTTAAGAAAGCTTGAAGAAAAGTTTGCTTGAACTGGTTCCACGTGAAGATATTTCGTCGTTCTGCTAGCCACCAATCCTTAGCTGTTCCCTTTAAAACTGAGGTGAGAGAAGCTAAAATCTCATAATCAGTAAGAGGTCTAAGAGCAAGATAATCTTCGCAATGTTCAATAAATGAAATGGGGTCATTTTCTTCATCAGAGCCAAACTGTGGGAATTCAACTCTAACAGGAGGACGATACTGAGGAACATGACCATTATCTGGTTTGGCAGGTATAGGAGGCTGAATTTGAGCACTGAAAGGTCTGTGGCGTGGTAAGGTAGGAGTAAACATTGGAGGCACAATAGGAGTAGATCTAAAGGGAGCTTGAGATTTTAATTTGGCATCAATTTGCTTATCTCTCCTCTTCAAACAATCCACTACTGACTTGCCCAAATCCTGAATACTCAACTCAAGAATGTTTTTGACTCTTTCACACTCTCGTTCTATTTTATAGTTTAATCTTTCCTCCAAAAAACGGCACTGATCATTACACTCTGCATTTAGGCAGCATAAACTCACTTTTTGTACACAGTCGTGAAGGTCTTCTTCCAGGGTTGTAATACGACGAGTTATTTCATCCATTGACTGAGCCGAGAATTGAGGATCAAGTACATCAGGAGGTGGTGGTGGAGGAAGTGAAATGTCCAGCGGGGCCTCAGAGTCGTTATCCTCTTCGGAGTTGATGTACAGTTCACTAAAAGTAGTAATGAGCTCTCGTACAGGATGTGGATCTCTTCGTGTAACAAAAGGTCCAGCAGTGAAATCTGGATTGGGCTCACACTCATCCTCAATAACATCTGAAGAAACTGACATTTTACAGTATAATTTCCAAAATGTACAAAATATTCTTGAAATTCTTAACTTGCAAACGGTCCCTGTTCGGGCGCCACTCTATAACTATCCCAGCTACTTAGAACTGATAAGTTACAAAAAGAATAAAAGGGGGGATCATATTTGCAAAATACCCAGGGAAGGATATAATGTATTTCAAGAAATCAAACAAAGAATAATGGAAAAAAAACAGCCAAAAGAACAAACTCATTTCAAACATATATTGAGGCAGAGAAAATATTTACATAAGCACATGCTAAACAATCACCAGCCAAGCAAATTGTCCAAATAGCAACCGTAGGTGATCAGAAGAGAGTACTGAATCATAAGAGTTAATGATATATAAGCAGAATGTCAAAAGTCAATTTCCTCAGGATGAGACCAGACTTGTCTGTAGAGTTTAAGTGGTGGTCACATAGATGTCCTTCCTTGGCTAATGGCATTTCTGCCTCCAAAGGGAATCAATGAAATAGGTCATCTGGTAAGTAATCCAGTAGTACCATAATAGCACAAAAATCCTCTACAAGAAAAAGAAATACAACACATCACCTCCTCATCCATAAACAAACAATCTATTTAAAAGAAACAGGTCTCCAACTAAATCAAAGAAAACAAAACAAAACAAAACAAAACAAAACAAAACAAAACAAAACAAAACATGATATAACCTCACTTACATTTGGGCAGCAAACAAACAGTTTCCCAAATCAGGATTCTTCAAAGACAGTGGCCAACAGCATGTGGCAAATCACATTGGGCATAATTCTCCTTCTGCTACTTCCCCTTTTAACTCTACACATGGAGTGCTACTAGTGACCCCTAGTGGCTAGGATGAACATAGCCCCCAGACAAAAGATAAACTACCTTGTAACAGGCTATGACTGTTACAGTTGGGGTAGTTTCAAGTGATCAATGCTTCAAGAGACAATTGCCTTCAAGAACTACAGACTGCGTTCTCCATGCGATGCTCATTTAATCACAGAGTTCAACACATTAAGATTACTTCAAATGGGAGCATTGATTGGTCCTGTGTTCATAAGTGCTTCTCTTTGGGGTAGTTTTAATGAGGAAGTGAACTACAGGCAAGACTCAACCTCTTTTCTATGGAATTTCCTTTGTCAGTGTAACCAATATTGTAAACCCTTATACCTCTCCCATCAACGTTTAAGTGGAAACATCTTAAAGCAACATTTGGACACTATTTTGCATCCTTCTCTGCTGCCAGTTTTCATTCCCTTGCCCTCTTGACTGAATAACAGTTGATATCTACTCTAACTTTAGCACCTTTCTTTTCAACCAAAGTAGGGGTAAATATTTGCTGACTGACTCCCCTGTGCCTATGTTTTTTTAATTTTTTTATTCAGGTCCCTTACATTTACGGAGCCTCTTTAGATGACTACAAAGGGAAGCATTCCTGATACTATATAACAAAAAGTGCTTCTCTTTAGTGCAATCATGTTGCCGTGTAAACACTAGATGGTGCAGGTTTACCTAGAGGTTTGGTCTGCCCCTTCCTGTTTATGTATTTAGTGTAGGCCTTTCGGTAACACTTTATAATAACTGCACGCTATTAATCATTAGTTAAGCATTAGATATCATTGATTAGATATCAACTGATTTTTTTAGACAAGAGGGAGAGTGCAAAAATGGCTGCTAAGGAGGATGCAAAATAGTGTCCAAATGTTGCTCCAAGTCATTAGCACTTAAAAGTTACAAGATGGAGGGAGAGGTATGAAGCAAAGACCTACACTAAATACAAAAACAGAGAGTGGCAGACCAAGCTTCTAGGTAAACAGCACCCTCTAGTGTTTTGAAAGGAATGGCCTACACTAATGAACAATTGTTTTTTTAAAATCAGGGGAGTCAGTCAGCATATATTTACCCCAACTTGATAGCACTTTCTACTGTGGTCGAAAAGAAAGATGCAAAAGTTAGAGTAGATATCAACTGTTATTCAGTCAAGAGGGCAAGGGAATGAAAACTGGCAGCAGAGAAGGATGCAAAATAGTGTCCAAATGTTGCTTTAAGGTGTTTTCACTTAAACGTTGATGGGAGAGGTATAAGGATTTACAATATTGGTTACACTGACAAAGGAAATTCCATAGAAAAGAGGTTGAGTCTTGCCTGTAGTTCACTTCCTCATTAAAACTACCCCAAAGAGAAGCACTTATGAACACAGGACCAATCAATGCTCCCATTTGAAGTAATCTTAATGTGTTGAACTCTGTGATTAAATGAGCATCGCATGGAGAACGCAGTCTGTAGTTCTTGAAGGCAACTGTCTCTTGAAGCACTGATCACTTGAAACTACCCCAACAAATAGCACTTACCAAATACAACAGACAAGTTAGTGCCATGGTGAGGGTACCGAGGGTGACAGTAGTAGCAGCTGAAAATCTTGTCCAATTTCTAGCCTGGAACTCGGTAGGACTGGACGAGATCCTTTGCAGTCAGAGACACGTGGAGAATGTTGCCTGCTTTTAGGAAGAGCTGGTCTGAGCCATGTGGTTCACCAGCACCCAATATAAGTGTGTCCATGCCCCCTTGGCTTTGCCGTGGTCGTTGACACTCTGCCTTTCTGTAAAGCCCATCAAGTTTTGATTGCAGATATAACATCTTTGGAACGACTCAGCATTTTTCAGCATGGGTGGACTTTTCACACATTTAAAAGCACTTCATGCAAATACAACAATGATGAACTTTATTGCCCCTGAATTTAGAAAAGAGGTCAAGTCATTTTTAAAGGAAAGGCCTACACTAAATACATAAACAGGAAGGGGCAGACCAAACCTCTAGGTAAACCAGCACCATCTAGTGTTTACACGGCAACATGATTGCACTAAAGAGAAGCACTTTTTGTTATATAGTATAAGGAATGCTTCCCTTTGTAGTCATCTAAAGGGGCTCTGTAAATGTAAGGGACCTGAATAAAAAATAAAAAAAAAACATGGGCACAGGGGTGTCAGTCAGCAAATATTTACCCCAACTTGATAGCACTTTCTACTTTGGTTGAAAAGAAAGGTGCTAAAGTTAGAGTAGATATCAACAGATTTTTTTAGACAAGAGGGAGAGTGCAAAAATGGCTGCAGAGGAGGATGCAAAATAGTGTCCAAATGTTGCTCCAAGTCATTAGCACTTAAAAGTTACAAGATGGAGGGAGAGGTATGAAGCAAAGACCTACACTAAATACAAAAACAGAGAGTGGCAGACCAAGCTTCTAGGTAAACAGCACCCTCTAGTGTTTTGAAAGGAAAGGCCTACACTAATGAACAATTATTTTTTTTTAAATCAGGGGAGTCAGTCAGCATATATTTACCCCAACTTGATAGCACTTTCTACTGTGGTCGAAAAGAAAGATGCAAAAGTTAGAGTAGATATCAACTGTTATTCAGTCAAGAGGGCAAGGGAATGAAAACTGGCAGCAGAGAAGGATGCAAAATAGTGTCCAAATGTTGCTTTAAGATGTTTTCACTTAAACGTTGATGGGAGAGGTATAAGGGTTTACAATATTGGTTACACTGACAAAGGAAATTCCATAGAAAAGAGGTTGAGTCTTGCCTGTAGTTCACTTCCTCATTAAAACTACCCCAAAGAGAAGCACTTATGAACACAGGACCAATCAATGCTCCCATTTGAAGTAATCTTAATGTGTTGAACTCTGTGATTAAATGAGCATCGCATGGAGAACGCAGTCTGTAGTTCTTGAAGGCAACTGTCTCTTGAAGCACTGATCACTTGAAACTACCCCAACAAATAGCACTTACCAAATACAACAGACAAGTTAGTGCCATGGTGAGGGTACCGAGGGTGACAGTAGTAGCAGCTGAAAATCTTGTCCAATTTCTAGCCTGGAACTCGGTAGGACTGGACGAGATCCTTTGCAGTCAGAGACACGTGGAGAATGTTGCCTGCTTTTAGGAAGAGCTGGTCTGAGCCATGTGGTTCACCAGCACCCAATATAAGTGTGTCCATGCCCCCTTGGCTTTGCCGTGGTCGTTGACACTCTGCCTTTCTGTAAAGCCCATCAAGTTTTGATTGCAGATATAACATCTTTGGAACGACTCAGCATTTTTCAGCATGGGTGGACTTTTCACACATTTAAAAGCACTTCATGCAAATACAACAATGATGAACTTTATTGCCCCTGAATTTAGAAAAGAGGTCAAGTCATTTTTAAAGGAAAGGCCTACACTAAATACATAAACAGGAAGGGGCAGACCAAACCTCTAGGTAAACCAGCACCATCTAGTGTTTACACGGCAACATGATTGCACTAAAGAGAAGCACTTTTTCTTATATAGTATCAGGAATGCTTCCCTTTGTAGTCATCTAAAGGGGCTCTGTAAATGTAAGGGACCTGAATAAAAAAAATAAAAAACATGGGCACAGGGGAGTCAGTCAGCAAATATTTACCCCAACTTGATAGCACTTTCTACTTTGGTTGAAAAGAAAGGTGCTAAAGTTAGAGTAGATATCAACTGATTTTTTTAGACAAGAGGGAGAGTGCAAAAATGGCTGCAGAGGAGGATGCAAAATAGTGTCCAAATGTTGCTCCAAGTCATTAGCACTTAAAAGTTACAAGATGGAGGGAGAGGTATGAAGCAAAGACCTACACTAAATACAAAAACAGAGAGTGGCAGACCAAGCTTCTAGGTAAACAGCACCCTCTAGTGTTTTGAAAGGAAAGGCCTACACTAATGAACAATTTTTTTTTTTTAAATCAGGGGAGTCAGTCAGCATATATTTACCCCAACTTGATAGCACTTTCTACTGTGGTCGAAAAGAAAGATGCAAAAGTTAGAGTAGATATCAACTGTTATTCAGTCAAGAGGGCAAGGGAATGAAAACTGGCAGCAGAGAAGGATGCAAAATAGTGTCCAAATGTTGCTTTAAGATGTTTTCACTTAAACGTTGATGGGAGAGGTATAAGGGTTTACAATATTGGTTACACTGACAAAGGAAATTCCATAGAAAAGAGGTTGAGTCTTGCCTGTAGTTCACTTCCTCATTAAAACTACCCCAAAGAGAAGCACTTATGAACACAGGACCAATCAATGCTCCCATTTGAAGTAATCTTAATGTGTTGAACTCTGTGATTAAATGAGCATCGCATGGAGAACGCAGTCTGTAGTTCTTGAAGGCAACTGTCTCTTGAAGCACTGATCACTTGAAACTACCCCAACAAATAGCACTTACCAAATACAACAGACAAGTTAGTGCCATGGTGAGGGTACCGAGGGTGACAGTAGTAGCAGCTGAAAATCTTGTCCAATTTCTAGCCTGGAACTCGGTAGGACTGAACGAGATCCTTTGCAGTCAGAGACACGTGGAGAATGTTGCCTGCTTTTAGGAAGAGCTGGTCTGAGCCATGTGGTTCACCAGCACCCAATATAAGTGTGTCCATGCCCCCTTGGCTTTGCCGTGGTCGTTGACACTCTGCCTTTCTGTAAAGCCCATCAAGTTTTGATTGCAGATATAACATCTTTGGAACGACTCTGCATTTTTCAGCATGGGTGGACTTTTCACACATTTAAAAGCACTTCATGCAAATACAACAATGATGAACTTTATTGCCCCTGAATTTAGAAAAGAGGTCAAGTCATTTTTAAAGGAAAGGCCTACACTAAATACATAAACAGGAAGGGGCAGACCAAACCTCTAGGTAAACCAGCACCATCTAGTGTTTACACGGCAACATGATTGCACTAAAGAGAAGCACTTTTTGTTATATAGTATCATTAATGCTTCCCTTTGTAGTCATCTAAAGGGGCTCTGTAAATGTAAGGGACCTGAATTAAAAAAAAAAAACATGGGCACAGGGGAGTCAGTCAGCAAATATTTACCCCAACTTGATAGCACTTTCTACTTTGGTTGAAAAGAAAGGTGCTAAAGTTAGAGTAGATATCAACTGATTTTTTTAGACAAGAGGGAGAGTGCAAAAATGGCTGCAGAGGAGGATGCAAAATAGTGTCCAAATGTTGCTCCAAGTCATTAGCACTTAAAAGTTACAAGATGGAGGGAGAGGTATGAAGCAAAGACCTACACTAAATACAAAAACAGAGAGTGGCAGACCAAGCTTCTAGGTAAACAGCACCCTCTAGTGTTTTGAAAGGAAAGGCCTACACTAATGAACAATTATTTTGAAAAAATCAGGGGAGTCAGTCAGCATATATTTACCCCAACTTGATAGCACTTTCTACTGTGGTCGAAAAGAAAGATGCAAAAGTTAGAGTAGATATCAACTGTTATTCAGTCAAGAGGGCAAGGGAATGAAAACTGGCAGCAGAGAAGGATGCAAAATAGTGTCCAAATGTTGCTTTAAGATGTTTTCACTTAAACGTTGATGGGAGAGGTATAAGGGTTTACAATATTGGTTACACTGACAAAGGAAATTCCATAGAAAAGAGGTTGAGTCTTGCCTGTAGTTCACTTCCTCATTAAAACTACCCCAAAGAGAAGCACTTATGAACACAGGACCAATCAATGCTCCCATTTGAAGTAATCTTAATGTGTTGAACTCTGTGATTAAATGAGCATCGCATGGAGAACGCAGTCTGTAGTTCTTGAAGGCAACTGTCTCTTGAAGCACTGATCACTTGAAACTACCCCAACAAATAGCACTTACCAAATACAACAGACAAGTTAGTGCCATGGTGAGGGTACCGAGGGTGACAGTAGTAGCAGCTGAAAATCTTGTCCAATTTCTAGCCTGGAACTCGGTAGGACTGGACGAGATCCTTTGCAGTCAGAGACACGTGGAGAATGTTGCCTGCTTTTAGGAAGAGCTGGTCTGAGCCATGTGGTTCACCAGCACCCAATATAAGTGTGTCCATGCCCCCTTGGCTTTGCCGTGGTCGTTGACACTCTGCCTTTCTGTAAAGCCCATCAAGTTTTGATTGCAGATATAACATCTTTGGAACGACTCAGCATTTTTCAGCATGGGTGGACTTTTCACACATTTAAAAGCACTTCATGCAAATACAACAATGATTAACTTTATTGCCCCTGAATTTAGAAAAGAGGTCAAGTCATTTTTAAAGGAAAGGCCTACACTAAATACATAAACAGGAAGGGGCAGACCAAACCTCTAGGTAAACCAGCACCATCTAGTGTTTACACGGCAACATGATTGCACTAAAGAGAAGCACTTTTTGTTATATAGTATAAGGAATGCTTCCCTTTGTAGTCATCTAAAGGGGCTCTGTAAATGTAAGGGACCTGAAAAAAAAAAAAAAAAAACATGGGCACAGGGGTGTCAGTCAGCAAATATTTACCCCAACTTGATAGCACTTTCTACTTTGGTTGAAAAGAAAGGTGCTAAAGTTAGAGTAGATATCAACTGATTTTTTTAGACAAGAGGGAGAGTGCAAAAATGGCTGCAGAGGAGGATGCAAAATAGTGTCCAAATGTTGCTCCAAGTCATTAGCACTTAAAAGTTACAAGATGGAGGGAGAGGTATGAAGCAAAGACCTACACTAAATACAAAAACAGAGAGTGGCAGACCAAGCTTCTAGGTAAACAGCACCCTCTAGTGTTTTGAAAGGAAAGGCCTACACTAATGAACAATTATTTTTTTTAAATCAGGGGAGTCAGTCAGCATATATTTACCCCAACTTGATAGCACTTTCTACTGTGGTCGAAAAGAAAGATGCAAAAGTTAGAGTAGATATCAACTGTTATTCAGTCAAGAGGGCAAGGGAATGAAAACTGGCAGCAGAGAAGGATGCAAAATAGTGTCCAAATGTTGCTTTAAGATGTTTTCACTTAAACGTTGATGGGAGAGGTATAAGGGTTTACAATATTGGTTACACTGACAAAGGAAATTCCATAGAAAAGAGGTTGAGTCTTGCCTGTAGTTCACTTCCTCATTAAAACTACCCCAAAGAGAAGCACTTATGAACACAGGACCAATCAATGCTCCCATTTGAAGTAATCTTAATGTGTTGAACTCTGTGATTAAATGAGCATCGCATGGAGAACGCAGTCTGTAGTTCTTGAAGGCAACTGTCTCTTGAAGCACTGATCACTTGAAACTACCCCAACAAATAGCACTTACCAAATACAACAGACAAGTTAGTGCCATGGTGAGGGTACCGAGGGTGACAGTAGTAGCAGCTGAAAATCTTGTCCAATTTCTAGCCTGGAACTCGGTAGGACTGGACGAGATCCTTTGCAGTCAGAGACACGTGGAGAATGTTGCCTGCTTTTAGGAAGAGCTGGTCTGAGCCATGTGGTTCACCAGCACCCAATATAAGTGTGTCCATGCCCCCTTGGCTTTGCCGTGGTCGTTGACACTCTGCCTTTCTGTAAAGCCCATCAAGTTTTGATTGCAGATATAACATCTTTGGAACGACTCAGCATTTTTCAGCATGGGTGGACTTTTCACACATTTAAAAGCACTTCATGCAAATACAACAATGATTAACTTTATTGCCCCTGAATTTAGAAAAGAGGTCAAGTCATTTTTAAAGGAAAGGCCTACACTAAATACATAAACAGGAAGGGGCAGACCAAACCTCTAGGTAAACCAGCACCATCTAGTGTTTACACGGCAACATGATTGCACTAAAGAGAAGCACTTTTTGTTATATAGTATAAGGAATGCTTCCCTTTGTAGTCATCTAAAGGGGCTCTGTAAATGTAAGGGACCTGAAAAAAAAAAAAAAAAAACATGGGCACAGGGGTGTCAGTCAGCAAATATTTACCCCAACTTGATAGCACTTTCTACTTTGGTTGAAAAGAAAGGTGCTAAAGTTAGAGTAGATATCAACAGATTTTTTTAGACAAGAGGGAGAGTGCAAAAATGGCTGCAGAGGAGGATGCAAAATAGTGTCCAAATGTTGCTCCAAGTCATTAGCACTTAAAAGTTACAAGATGGAGGGAGAGGTATGAAGCAAAGACCTACACTAAATACAAAAACAGAGAGTGGCAGACCAAGCTTCTAGGTAAACAGCACCCTCTAGTGTTTTGAAAGGAAAGGCCTACACTAATGAACAATTATTTTGAAAAAATCAGGGGAGTCAGTCAGCATATATTTACCCCAACTTGATAGCACTTTCTACTGTGGTCGAAAAGAAAGATGCAAAAGTTAGAGTAGATATCAACTGTTATTCAGTCAAGAGGGCAAGGGAATGAAAACTGGCAGCAGAGAAGGATGCAAAATAGTGTCCAAATGTTGCTTTAAGATGTTTTCACTTAAACGTTGATGGGAGAGGTATAAGGGTTTACAATATTGGTTACACTGACAAAGGAAATTCCATAGAAAAGAGGTTGAGTCTTGCCTGTAGTTCACTTCCTCATTAAAACTACCCCAAAGAGAAGCACTTATGAACACAGGACCAATCAATGCTCCCATTTGAAGTAATCTTAATGTGTTGAACTCTGTGATTAAATGAGCATCGCATGGAGAACGCAGTCTGTAGTTCTTGAAGGCAACTGTCTCTTGAAGCACTGATCACTTGAAACTACCCCAACAAATAGCACTTACCAAATACAACAGACAAGTTAGTGCCATGGTGAGGGTACCGAGGGTGACAGTAGTAGCAGCTGAAAATCTTGTCCAATTTCTAGCCTGGAACTCGGTAGGACTGGACGAGATCCTTTGCAGTCAGAGACACGTGGAGAATGTTGCCTGCTTTTAGGAAGAGCTGGTCTGAGCCATGTGGTTCACCAGCACCCAATATAAGTGTGTCCATGCCCCCTTGGCTTTGCCGTGGTCGTTGACACTCTGCCTTTCTGTAAAGCCCATCAAGTTTTGATTGCAGATATAACATCTTTGGAACGACTCAGCATTTTTCAGCATGGGTGGACTTTTCACACATTTAAAAGCACTTCATGCAAATACAACAATGATGAACTTTATTGCCCCTGAATTTAGAAAAGAGGTCAAGTCATTTTTAAAGGAAAGGCCTACACTAAATACATAAACAGGAAGGGGCAGACCAAACCTCTAGGTAAACCAGCACCATCTAGTGTTTACACGGCAACATGATTGCACTAAAGAGAAGCACTTTTTGTTATATAGTATCAGGAATGCTTCCCTTTGTAGTCATCTAAAGGGGCTCTGTAAATGTAAGGGACCTGAATAAAAAAAAAAAAAAAACATGGGCACAGGGGTGTCAGTCAGCAAATATTTACCCCAACTTGATAGCACTTTCTACTTTGGTTGAAAAGAAAGGTGCTAAAGTTAGAGTAGATATCAACAGATTTTTTTAGACAAGAGGGAGAGTGCAAAAATGGCTGCAGAGGAGGATGCAAAATAGTGTCCAAATGTTGCTCCAAGTCATTAGCACTTAAAAGTTACAAGATGGAGGGAGAGGTATGAAGCAAAGACCTACACTAAATACAAAAACAGAGAGTGGCAGACCAAGCTTCTAGGTAAACAGCACCCTCTAGTGTTTTGAAAGGAAAGGCCTACACTAATGAACAATTATTTTTTTTAAATCAGGGGAGTCAGTCAGCATATATTTACCCCAACTTGATAGCACTTTCTACTGTGGTCGAAAAGAAAGATGCAAAAGTTAGAGTAGATATCAACTGTTATTCAGTCAAGAGGGCAAGGGAATGAAAACTGGCAGCAGAGAAGGATGCAAAATTGTGTCCAAATGTTGCTTTAAGATGTTTTCACTTAAACGTTGATGGGAGAGGTATAAGGGTTTACAATATTGGTTACACTGACAAAGAAAATTCCATAGAAAAGAGGTTGAGTCTTGCCTGTAGTTCACTTCCTCATTAAAACTACCCCAAAGAGAAGCACTTATGAACACAGGACCAATCAATGCTCCCATTTGAAGTAATCTTAATGTGTTGAACTCTGTGATTAAATGAGCATCGCATGGAGAACGCAGTCTGTAGTTCTTGAAGGCAACTGTCTCTTGAAGCACTGATCACTTGAAACTACCCCAACAAATAGCACTTACCAAATACAACAGACAAGTTAGTGCCATGGTGAGGGTACCGAGGGTGACAGTAGTAGCAGCTGAAAATCTTGTCCAATTTCTAGCCTGGAACTCGGTAGGACTGGACGAGATCCTTTGCAGTCAGAGACACGTGGAGAATGTTGCCTGCTTTTAGGAAGAGCTGGTCTGAGCCATGTGGTTCACCAGCACCCAATATAAGTGTGTCCATGCCCCCTTGGCTTTGCCGTGGTCGTTGACACTCTGCCTTTCTGTAAAGCCCATCAAGTTTTGATTGCAGATATAACATCTTTGGAACGACTCAGCATTTTTCAGCATGGGTGGACTTTTCACACATTTAAAAGCACTTCATGCAAATACAACAATGATGAACTTTATTGCCCCTGAATTTAGAAAAGAGGTCAAGTCATTTTTAAAGGAAAGGCCTACACTAAATACATAAACAGGAAGGGGCAGACCAAACCTCTAGGTACACCAGCACCATCTAGTGTTTACACGGCAACATGATTGCACTAAAGAGAAGCACTTTTTGTTATATAGTATCATTAATGCTTCCCTTTGTAGTCATCTAAAGGGGCTCTGTAAATGTAAGGGACCTGAATTTAAAAAAAAAAAACATGGGCACAGGGGAGTCAGTCAGCAAATATTTACCCCAACTTGATAGCACTTTCTACTTTGGTTGAAAAGAAAGGTGCTAAAGTTAGAGTAGATATCAACTGATTTTTTTAGACAAGAGGGAGAGTGCAAAAATGGCTGCAGAGGAGGATGCAAAATAGTGTCCAAATGTTGCTCCAAGTCATTAGCACTTAAAAGTTACAAGATGGAGGGAGAGGTATGAAGCAAAGACCTACACTAAATACAAAAACAGAGAGTGGCAGACCAAGCTTCTAGGTAAACAGCACCCTCTAGTGTTTTGAAAGGAAAGGCCTACACTAATGAACAATTATTTTTTTTAAATCAGGGGAGTCAGTCAGCATATATTTACCCCAACTTGATAGCACTTTCTACTGTGGTCGAAAAGAAAGATGCAAAAGTTAGAGTAGATATCAACTGTTATTCAGTCAAGAGGGCAAGGGAATGAAAACTGGCAGCAGAGAAGGATGCAAAATAGTGTCCAAATGTTGCTTTAAGATGTTTTCACTTAAACGTTGATGGGAGAGGTATAAGGGTTTACAATATTGGTTACACTGACAAAGGAAATTCCATAGAAAAGAGGTTGAGTCTTGCCTGTAGTTCACTTCCTCATTAAAACTACCCCAAAGAGAAGCACTTATGAACACAGGACCAATCAATGCTCCCATTTGAAGTAATCTTAATGTGTTGAACTCTGTGATTAAATGAGCATCGCATGGAGAACGCAGTCTGTAGTTCTTGAAGGCAACTGTCTCTTGAAGCACTGATCACTTGAAACTACCCCAACAAATAGCACTTACCAAATACAACAGACAAGTTAGTGCCATGGTGAGGGTACCGAGGGTGACAGTAGTAGCAGCTGAAAATCTTGTCCAATTTCTAGCCTGGAACTCGGTAGGACTGGACGAGATCCTTTGCAGTCAGAGACACGTGGAGAATGTTGCCTGCTTTTAGGAAGAGCTGGTCTGAGCCATGTGGTTCACCAGCACCCAATATAAGTGTGTCCATGCCCCCTTGGCTTTGCCGTGGTCGTTGACACTCTGCCTTTCTGTAAAGCCCATCAAGTTTTGATTGCAGATATAACATCTTTGGAACGACTCAGCATTTTTCAGCATGGGTGGACTTTTCACACATTTAAAAGCACTTCATGCAAATACAACAATGATGAACTTTATTGCCCCTGAATTTAGAAAAGAGGTCAAGTCATTTTTAAAGGAAAGGCCTACACTAAATACATAAACAGGAAGGGGCAGACCAAACCTCTAGGTAAACCAGCACCATCTAGTGTTTACACGGCAACATGATTGCACTAAAGAGAAGCACTTTTTGTTATATAGTATCAGGAATGCTTCCCTTTGTAGTCATCTAAAGGGGCTCTGTAAATGTAAGGGACCTGAATAAAAAAAATAAAAAACATGGGCACAGGGGAGTCAGTCAGCAAATATTTACCCCAACTTGATAGCACTTTCTACTTTGGTTGAAAAGAAAGGTGCTAAAGTTAGAGTAGATATCAACTGATTTTTTTAGACAAGAGGGAGAGTGCAAAAATGGCTGCAGAGGAGGATGCAAAATAGTGTCCAAATGTTGCTCCAAGTCATTAGCACTTAAAAGTTACAAGATGGAGGGAGAGGCATGAAGCAAAGACCTACACTAAATACAAAAACAGAGAGTGGCAGACCAAGCTTCTAGGTAAACAGCACCCTCTAGTGTTTTGAAAGGAAAGGCCTACACTAATGAACAATTATTTTTTTTAAATCAGGGGAGTCAGTCAGCATATATTTACCCCAACTTGATAGCACTTTCTACTGTGGTCGAAAAGAAAGATGCAAAAGTTAGAGTAGATATCAACTGTTATTCAGTCAAGAGGGCAAGGGAATGAAAACTGGCAGCAGAGAAGGATGCAAAATAGTGTCCAAATGTTGCTTTAAGATGTTTTCACTTAAACGTTGATGGGAGAGGTATAAGGGTTTACAATATTGGTTACACTGACAAAGGAAATTCCATAGAAAAGAGGTTGAGTCTTGCCTGTAGTTCACTTCCTCATTAAAACTACCCCAAAGAGAAGCACTTATGAACACAGGACCAATCAATGCTCCCATTTGAAGTAATCTTAATGTGTTGAACTCTGTGATTAAATGAGCATCGCATGGAGAACGCAGTCTGTAGTTCTTGAAGGCAACTGTCTCTTGAAGCACTGATCACTTGAAACTACCCCAACAAATAGCACTTACCAAATACAACAGACAAGTTAGTGCCATGGTGAGGGTACCGAGGGTGACAGTAGTAGCAGCTGAAAATCTTGTCCAATTTCTAGCCTGGAACTCGGTAGGACTGGACGAGATCCTTTGCAGTCAGAGACACGTGGAGAATGTTGCCTGCTTTTAGGAAGAGCTGGTCTGAGCCATGTGGTTCACCAGCACCCAATATAAGTGTGTCCATGCCCCCTTGGCTTTGCCGTGGTCGTTGACACTCTGCCTTTCTGTAAAGCCCATCAAGTTTTGATTGCAGATATAACATCTTTGGAACGACTCAGCATTTTTCAGCATGGGTGGACTTTTCACACATTTATGCAAATACAACAATGATGAACTTTATTGCCCCTGAATTTAGAAAAGAGGTCAAGTCATTTTTAAAGGAAAGGCCTACACTAAATACATAAACAGGAAGGGGCAGACCAAACCTCTAGGTAAACCAGCACCATCTAGTGTTTACACGGCAACATGATTGCACTAAAGAGAAGCACTTTTTGTTATATAGTATCAGGAATGCTTCCCTTTGTAGTCATCTAAAGGGGCTCTGTAAATGTAAGGGACCTGAATAAAAAAAAAAAAAAAAACATGGGCACAGGGGAGTCAGTCAGCAAATATTTACCCCAACTTGATAGCACTTTCTACTTTGGTTGAAAAGAAAGGTGCTAAAGTTAGAGTAGATATCAACTGATTTTTTTAGACAAGAGGGAGAGTGCAAAAATGGCTGCAGAGGAGGATGCAAAATAGTGTCCAAATGTTGCTCCAAGTCATTAGCACTTAAAAGTTACAAGATGGAGGGAGAGGTATGAAGCAAAGACCTACACTAAATACAAAAACAGAGAGTGGCAGACCAAGCTTCTAGGTAAACAGCACCCTCTAGTGTTTTGAAAGGAAAGGCCTACACTAATGAACAATTATTTTTTTAAAATCAGGGGAGTCAGTCAGCATATATTTACCCCAACTTGATAGCACTTTCTACTGTGGTCGAAAAGAAAGATGCAAAAGTTAGAGTAGATATCAACTGTTATTCAGTCAAGAGGGCAAGGGAATGAAAACTGGCAGCAGAGAAGGATGCAAAATAGTGTCCAAATGTTGCTTTAAGATGTTTTCACTTAAACGTTGATGGGAGAGGTATAAGGGTTTACAATATTGGTTACACTGACAAAGGAAATTCCATAGAAAAGAGGTTGAGTCTTGCCTGTAGTTCACTTCCTCATTAAAACTACCCCAAAGAGAAGCACTTATGAACACAGGACCAATCAATGCTCCCATTTGAAGTAATCTTAATGTGTTGAACTCTGTGATTAAATGAGCATCGCATGGAGAACGCAGTCTGTAGTTCTTGAAGGCAACTGTCTCTTGAAGCACTGATCACTTGAAACTACCCCAACAAATAGCACTTACCAAATACAACAGACAAGTTAGTGCCATGGTGAGGGTACCGAGGGTGACAGTAGTAGCAGCTGAAAATCTTGTCCAATTTCTAGCCTGGAACTCGGTAGGACTGGACGAGATCCTTTGCAGTCAGAGACACGTGGAGAATGTTGCCTGCTTTTAGGAAGAGCTGGTCTGAGCCATGTGGTTCACCAGCACCCAATATAAGTGTGTCCATGCCCCCTTGGCTTTGCCGTGGTCGTTGACACTCTGCCTTTCTGTAAAGCCCATCAAGTTTTGATTGCAGATATAACATCTTTGGAACGACTCAGCATTTTTCAGCATGGGTGGACTTTTCACACATTTAAAAGCACTTCATGCAAATACAACAATGATGAACTTTATTGCCCCTGAATTTAGAAAAGAGGTCAAGTCATTTTTAAAGGAAAGGCCTACACTAAATACATAAACAGGAAGGGGCAGACCAAACCTCTAGGTAAACCAGCACCATCTAGTGTTTACACGGCAACATGATTGCACTAAAGAGAAGCACTTTTTGTTATATAGTATAAGGAATGCTTCCCTTTGTAGTCATCTAAAGGGGCTCTGTAAATGTAAGGGACCTGAATAAAAAAAAAAAAAAAACATGGGCACAGGGGTGTCAGTCAGCAAATATTTACCCCAACTTGATAGCACTTTCTACTTTGGTTGAAAAGAAAGGTGCTAAAGTTAGAGTAGATATCAACAGATTTTTTTAGACAAGAGGGAGAGTGCAAAAATGGCTGCAGAGGAGGATGCAAAATAGTGTCCAAATGTTGCTCCAAGTCATTAGCACTTAAAAGTTACAAGATGGAGGGAGAGGTATGAAGCAAAGACCTACACTAAATACAAAAACAGAGAGTGGCAGACCAAGCTTCTAGGTAAACAGCACCCTCTAGTGTTTTGAAAGGAAAGGCCTACACTAATGAACAATTATTTTTTTTAAATCAGGGGAGTCAGTCAGCATATATTTACCCCAACTTGATAGCACTTTCTACTGTGGTCGAAAAGAAAGATGCAAAAGTTAGAGTAGATATCAACTGTTATTCAGTCAAGATGGCAAGGGAATGAAAACTGGCAGCAGAGAAGGATGCAAAATAGTGTCCAAATGTTGCTTTAAGATGTTTTCACTTAAACGTTGATGGGAGAGGTATAAGGGTTTACAATATTGGTTACACTGACAAAGGAAATTCCATAGAAAAGAGGTTGAGTCTTGCCTGTAGTTCACTTCCTCATTAAAACTACCCCAAAGAGAAGCACTTATGAACACAGGACCAATCAATGCTCCCATTTGAAGTAATCTTAATGTGTTGAACTCTGTGATTAAATGAGCATCGCATGGAGAACGCAGTCTGTAGTTCTTGAAGGCAACTGTCTCTTGAAGCACTGATCACTTGAAACTACCCCAACAAATAGCACTTACCAAATACAACAGACAAGTTAGTGCCATGGTGAGGGTACCGAGGGTGACAGTAGTAGCAGCTGAAAATCTTGTCCAATTTCTAGCCTGGAACTCGGTAGGACTGGACGAGATCCTTTGCAGTCAGAGACACGTGGAGAATGTTGCCTGCTTTTAGGAAGAGCTGGTCTGAGCCATGTGGTTCACCAGCACCCAATATAAGTGTGTCCATGCCCCCTTGGCTTTGCCGTGGTCGTTGACACTCTGCCTTTCTGTAAAGCCCATCAAGTTTTGATTGCAGATATAACATCTTTGGAACGACTCAGCATTTTTCAGCATGGGTGGACTTTTCACACATTTAAAAGCACTTCATGCAAATACAACAATGATGAACTTTATTGCCCCTGAATTTAGAAAAGAGGTCAAGTCATTTTTAAAGGAAAGGCCTACACTAAATACATAAACAGGAAGGGGCAGACCAAACCTCTAGGTAAACCAGCACCATCTAGTGTTTACACGGCAACATGATTGCACTAAAGAGAAGCACTTTTTGTTATATAGTATCAGGAATGCTTCCCTTTGTAGTCATCTAAAGGGGCTCTGTAAATGTAAGGGACCTGAATAAAAAAAATAAAAAACATGGGCACAGGGGAGTCAGTCAGCAAATATTTACCCCAACTTGATAGCACTTTCTACTTTGGTTGAAAAGAAAGGTGCTAAAGTTAGAGTAGATATCAACTGATTTTTTTAGACAAGAGGGAGAGTGCAAAAATGGCTGCAGAGGAGGATGCAAAATAGTGTCCAAATGTTGCTCCAAGTCATTAGCACTTAAAAGTTACAAGATGGAGGGAGAGGTATGAAGCAAAGACCTACACTAAATACAAAAACAGAGAGTGGCAGACCAAGCTTCTAGGTAAACAGCACCCTCTAGTGTTTTGAAAGGAAAGGCCTACACTAATGAACAATTATTTTGAAAAAATCAGGGGAGTCAGTCAGCATATATTTACCCCAACTTGATAGCACTTTCTACTGTGGTCGAAAAGAAAGATGCAAAAGTTAGAGTAGATATCAACTGTTATTCAGTCAAGAGGGCAAGGGAATGAAAACTGGCAGCAGAGAAGGATGCAAAATAGTGTCCAAATGTTGCTTTAAGATGTTTTCACTTAAACGTTGATGGGAGAGGTATAAGGGTTTACAATATTGGTTACACTGACAAAGGAAATTCCATAGAAAAGAGGTTGAGTCTTGCCTGTAGTTCACTTCCTCATTAAAACTACCCCAAAGAGAAGCACTTATGAACACAGGACCAATCAATGCTCCCATTTGAAGTAATCTTAATGTGTTGAACTCTGTGATTAAATGAGCATCGCATGGAGAACGCAGTCTGTAGTTCTTGAAGGCAACTGTCTCTTGAAGCACTGATCACTTGAAACTACCCCAACAAATAGCACTTACCAAATACAACAGACAAGTTAGTGCCATGGTGAGGGTACCGAGGGTGACAGTAGTAGCAGCTGAAAATCTTGTCCAATTTCTAGCCTGGAACTCGGTAGGACTGGACGAGATCCTTTGCAGTCAGAGACACGTGGAGAATGTTGCCTGCTTTTAGGAAGAGCTGGTCTGAGCCATGTGGTTCACCAGCACCCAATATAAGTGTGTCCATGCCCCCTTGGCTTTGCCGTGGTCGTTGACACTCTGCCTTTCTGTAAAGCCCATCAAGTTTTGATTGCAGATATAACATCTTTGGAACGACTCAGCATTTTTCAGCATGGGTGGACTTTTCACACATTTAAAAGCACTTCATGCAAATACAACAATGATTAACTTTATTGCCCCTGAATTTAGAAAAGAGGTCAAGTCATTTTTAAAGGAAAGGCCTACACTAAATACATAAACAGGAAGGGGCAGACCAAACCTCTAGGTAAACCAGCACCATCTAGTGTTTACACGGCAACATGATTGCACTAAAGAGAAGCACTTTTTGTTATATAGTATAAGGAATGCTTCCCTTTGTAGTCATCTAAAGGGGCTCTGTAAATGTAAGGGACCTGAAAAAAAAAAAAAAAAAACATGGGCACAGGGGTGTCAGTCAGCAAATATTTACCCCAACTTGATAGCACTTTCTACTTTGGTTGAAAAGAAAGGTGCTAAAGTTAGAGTAGATATCAACTGATTTTTTTAGACAAGAGGGAGAGTGCAAAAATGGCTGCAGAGGAGGATGCAAAATAGTGTCCAAATGTTGCTCCAAGTCATTAGCACTTAAAAGTTACAAGATGGAGGGAGAGGTATGAAGCAAAGACCTACACTAAATACAAAAACAGAGAGTGGCAGACCAAGCTTCTAGGTAAACAGCACCCTCTAGTGTTTTGAAAGGAAAGGCCTACACTAATGAACAATTATTTTTTTTAAATCAGGGGAGTCAGTCAGCATATATTTACCCCAACTTGATAGCACTTTCTACTGTGGTCGAAAAGAAAGATGCAAAAGTTAGAGTAGATATCAACTGTTATTCAGTCAAGAGGGCAAGGGAATGAAAACTGGCAGCAGAGAAGGATGCAAAATAGTGTCCAAATGTTGCTTTAAGATGTTTTCACTTAAACGTTGATGGGAGAGGTATAAGGGTTTACAATATTGGTTACACTGACAAAGGAAATTCCATAGAAAAGAGGTTGAGTCTTGCCTGTAGTTCACTTCCTCATTAAAACTACCCCAAAGAGAAGCACTTATGAACACAGGACCAATCAATGCTCCCATTTGAAGTAATCTTAATGTGTTGAACTCTGTGATTAAATGAGCATCGCATGGAGAACGCAGTCTGTAGTTCTTGAAGGCAACTGTCTCTTGAAGCACTGATCACTTGAAACTACCCCAACAAATAGCACTTACCAAATACAACAGACAAGTTAGTGCCATGGTGAGGGTACCGAGGGTGACAGTAGTAGCAGCTGAAAATCTTGTCCAATTTCTAGCCTGGAACTCGGTAGGACTGGACGAGATCCTTTGCAGTCAGAGACACGTGGAGAATGTTGCCTGCTTTTAGGAAGAGCTGGTCTGAGCCATGTGGTTCACCAGCACCCAATATAAGTGTGTCCATGCCCCCTTGGCTTTGCCGTGGTCGTTGACACTCTGCCTTTCTGTAAAGCCCATCAAGTTTTGATTGCAGATATAACATCTTTGGAACGACTCAGCATTTTTCAGCATGGGTGGACTTTTCACACATTTAAAAGCACTTCATGCAAATACAACAATGATGAACTTTATTGCCCCTGAATTTAGAAAAGAGGTCAAGTCATTTTTAAAGGAAAGGCCTACACTAAATACATAAACAGGAAGGGGCAGACCAAACCTCTAGGTAAACCAGCACCATCTAGTGTTTACACGGCAACATGATTGCACTAAAGAGAAGCACTTTTTCTTATATAGTATAAGGAATGCTTCCCTTTGTAGTCATCTAAAGGGGCTCTGTAAATGTAAGGGACCTGAATAAAAAATAAAAAAAAAACATGGGCACAGGGGTGTCAGTCAGCAAATATTTACCCCAACTTGATAGCACTTTCTACTTTGGTTGAAAAGAAAGGTGCTAAAGTTAGAGTAGATATCAACAGATTTTTTTAGACAAGAGGGAGAGTGCAAAAATGGCTGCAGAGGAGGATGCAAAATAGTGTCCAAATGTTGCTCCAAGTCATTAGCACTTAAAAGTTACAAGATGGAGGGAGAGGTATGAAGCAAAGACCTACACTAAATACAAAAACAGAGAGTGGCAGACCAAGCTTCTAGGTAAACAGCACCCTCTAGTGTTTTGAAAGGAAAGGCCTACACTAATGAACAATTATTTTTTTTTAAATCAGGGGAGTCAGTCAGCATATATTTACCCCAACTTGATAGCACTTTCTACTGTGGTCGAAAAGAAAGATGCAAAAGTTAGAGTAGATATCAACTGTTATTCAGTCAAGAGGGCAAGGGAATGAAAACTGGCAGCAGAGAAGGATGCAAAATAGTGTCCAAATGTTGCTTTAAGATGTTTTCACTTAAACGTTGATGGGAGAGGTATAAGGGTTTACAATATTGGTTACACTGACAAAGGAAATTCCATAGAAAAGAGGTTGAGTCTTGCCTGTAGTTCACTTCCTCATTAAAACTACCCCAAAGAGAAGCACTTATGAACACAGGACCAATCAATGCTCCCATTTGAAGTAATCTTAATGTGTTGAACTCTGTGATTAAATGAGCATCGCATGGAGAACGCAGTCTGTAGTTCTTGAAGGCAACTGTCTCTTGAAGCACTGATCACTTGAAACTACCCCAACAAATAGCACTTACCAAATACAACAGACAAGTTAGTGCCATGGTGAGGGTACCGAGGGTGACAGTAGTAGCAGCTGAAAATCTTGTCCAATTTCTAGCCTGGAACTCGGTAGGACTGGACGAGATCCTTTGCAGTCAGAGACACGTGGAGAATGTTGCCTGCTTTTAGGAAGAGCTGGTCTGAGCCATGTGGTTCACCAGCACCCAATATAAGTGTGTCCATGCCCCCTTGGCTTTGCCGTGGTCGTTGACACTCTGCCTTTCTGTAAAGCCCATCAAGTTTTGATTGCAGATATAACATCTTTGGAACGACTCAGCATTTTTCAGCATGGGTGGACTTTTCACACATTTAAAAGCACTTCATGCAAATACAACAATGATGAACTTTATTGCCCCTGAATTTAGAAAAGAGGTCAAGTCATTTTTAAAGGAAAGGCCTACACTAAATACATAAACAGGAAGGGGCAGACCAAACCTCTAGGTACACCAGCACCATCTAGTGTTTACACGGCAACATGATTGCACTAAAGAGAAGCACTTTTTGTTATATAGTATCATTAATGCTTCCCTTTGTAGTCATCTAAAGGGGCTCTGTAAATGTAAGGGACCTGAAT
This sequence comes from Leuciscus leuciscus, assembly GCF_965113295.1. NCBI lineage: Eukaryota > Metazoa > Chordata > Actinopteri > Cypriniformes > Leuciscidae > Leuciscus > Leuciscus leuciscus. The sequence goes on along the minus strand of NC_138737.1, from coordinate 26,088,408 downwards.
AAAAAAAAAAAAAAACATGGGCACAGGGGAGTCAGTCAGCAAATATTTACCCCAACTTGATAGCACTTTCTACTTTGGTTGAAAAGATGGTGCTAAAGTTAGAGTAGATATCAACTGATTTTTTTAGACAAGAGGGAGAGTGCAAAAATGGCTGCAGAGGAGGATGCAAAATAGTGTCCAAATGTTGCTCCAAGTCATTAGCACTTAAAAGTTACAAGATGGAGGGAGAGGTATGAAGCAAAGACCTACACTAAATACAAAAACAGAGAGTGGCAGACCAAGCTTCTAGGTAAACAGCACCCTCTAGTGTTTTGAAAGGAAAGGCCTACACTAATGAACAATTATTTTTTTTAAATCAGGGGAGTCAGTCAGCATATATTTACCCCAACTTGATAGCACTTTCTACTGTGGTCGAAAAGAAAGATGCAAAAGTTAGAGTAGATATCAACTGTTATTCAGTCAAGAGGGCAAGGGAATGAAAACTGGCAGCAGAGAAGGATGCAAAATAGTGTCCAAATGTTGCTTTAAGATGTTTTCACTTAAACGTTGATGGGAGAGGTATAAGGGTTTACAATATTGGTTACACTGACAAAGGAAATTCCATAGAAAAGAGGTTGAGTCTTGCCTGTAGTTCACTTCCTCATTAAAACTACCCCAAAGAGAAGCACTTATGAACACAGGACCAATCAATGCTCCCATTTGAAGTAATCTTAATGTGTTGAACTCTGTGATTAAATGAGCATCGCATGGAGAACGCAGTCTGTAGTTCTTGAAGGCAACTGTCTCTTGAAGCACTGATCACTTGAAACTACCCCAACAAATAGCACTTACCAAATACAACAGACAAGTTAGTGCCATGGTGAGGGTACCGAGGGTGACAGTAGTAGCAGCTGAAAATCTTGTCCAATTTCTAGCCTGGAACTCGGTAGGACTGGACGAGATCCTTTGCAGTCAGAGACACGTGGAGAATGTTGCCTGCTTTTAGGAAGAGCTGGTCTGAGCCATGTGGTTCACCAGCACCCAATATAAGTGTGTCCATGCCCCCTTGGCTTTGCCGTGGTCGTTGACACTCTGCCTTTCTGTAAAGCCCATCAAGTTTTGATTGCAGATATAACATCTTTGGAACGACTCAGCATTTTTCAGCATGGGTGGACTTTTCACACATTTAAAAGCACTTCATGCAAATACAACAATGATGAACTTTATTGCCCCTGAATTTAGAAAAGAGGTCAAGTCATTTTTAAAGGAAAGGCCTACACTAAATACATAAACAGGAAGGGGCAGACCAAACCTCTAGGTAAACCAGCACCATCTAGTGTTTACACGGCAACATGATTGCACTAAAGAGAAGCACTTTTTGTTATATAGTATAAGGAATGCTTCCCTTTGTAGTCATCTAAAGGGGCTCTGTAAATGTAAGGGACCTGAATAAAAAAAATAAAAAAACATGGGCACAGGGGAGTCAGTCAGCAAATATTTACCCCAACTTGATAGCACTTTCTACTTTGGTTGAAAAGAAAGGTGCTAAAGTTAGAGTAGATATCAACTGATTTTTTTAGACAAGAGGGAGAGTGCAAAAATGGCTGCAGAGGAGGATGCAAAATAGTGTCCAAATGTTGCTCCAAGTCATTAGCACTTAAAAGTTACAAGATGGAGGGAGAGGCATGAAGCAAAGACCTACACTAAATACAAAAACAGAGAGTGGCAGACCAAGCTTCTAGGTAAACAGCACCCTCTAGTGTTTTGAAAGGAAAGGCCTACACTAATGAACAATTATTTTTTTTAAATCAGGGGAGTCAGTCAGCATATATTTACCCCAACTTGATAGCACTTTCTACTGTGGTCGAAAAGAAAGATGCAAAAGTTAGAGTAGATATCAACTGTTATTCAGTCAAGAGGGCAAGGGAATGAAAACTGGCAGCAGAGAAGGATGCAAAATAGTGTCCAAATGTTGCTTTAAGATGTTTTCACTTAAACGTTGATGGGAGAGGTATAAGGGTTTACAATATTGGTTACACTGACAAAGGAAATTCCATAGAAAAGAGGTTGAGTCTTGCCTGTAGTTCACTTCCTCATTAAAACTACCCCAAAGAGAAGCACTTATGAACACAGGACCAATCAATGCTCCCATTTGAAGTAATCTTAATGTGTTGAACTCTGTGATTAAATGAGCATCGCATGGAGAACGCAGTCTGTAGTTCTTGAAGGCAACTGTCTCTTGAAGCACTGATCACTTGAAACTACCCCAACAAATAGCACTTACCAAATACAACAGACAAGTTAGTGCCATGGTGAGGGTACCGAGGGTGACAGTAGTAGCAGCTGAAAATCTTGTCCAATTTCTAGCCTGGAACTCGGTAGGACTGGACGAGATCCTTTGCAGTCAGAGACACGTGGAGAATGTTGCCTGCTTTTAGGAAGAGCTGGTCTGAGCCATGTGGTTCACCAGCACCCAATATAAGTGTGTCCATGCCCCCTTGGCTTTGCCGTGGTCGTTGACACTCTGCCTTTCTGTAAAGCCCATCAAGTTTTGATTGCAGATATAACATCTTTGGAACGACTCAGCATTTTTCAGCATGGGTGGACTTTTCACACATTTAAAAGCACTTCATGCAAATACAACAATGATGAACTTTATTGCCCCTGAATTTAGAAAAGAGGTCAAGTCATTTTTAAAGGAAAGGCCTACACTAAATACATAAACAGGAAGGGGCAGACCAAACCTCTAGGTAAACCAGCACCATCTAGTGTTTACACGGCAACATGATTGCACTAAAGAGAAGCACTTTTTCTTATATAGTATAAGGAATGCTTCCCTTTGTAGTCATCTAAAGGGGCTCTGTAAATGTAAGGGACCTGAATAAAAAAAAAAAAAAAAACATGGGCACAGGGGTGTCAGTCAGCAAATATTTACCCCAACTTGATAGCACTTTCTACTTTGGTTGAAAAGAAAGGTGCTAAAGTTAGAGTAGATATCAACAGATTTTTTTAGACAAGAGGGAGAGTGCAAAAATGGCTGCAGAGGAGGATGCAAAATAGTGTCCAAATGTTGCTCCAAGTCATTAGCACTTAAAAGTTACAAGATGGAGGGAGAGGTATGAAGCAAAGACCTACACTAAATACAAAAACAGAGAGTGGCAGACCAAGCTTCTAGGTAAACAGCACCCTCTAGTGTTTTGAAAGGAAAGGCCTACACTAATGAACAATTATTTTTTTTTAAATCAGGGGAGTCAGTCAGCATATATTTACCCCAACTTGATAGCACTTTCTACTGTGGTCGAAAAGAAAGATGCAAAAGTTAGAGTAGATATCAACTGTTATTCAGTCAAGAGGGCAAGGGAATGAAAACTGGCAGCAGAGAAGGATGCAAAATAGTGTCCAAATGTTGCTTTAAGATGTTTTCACTTAAACGTTGATGGGAGAGGTATAAGGGTTTACAATATTGGTTACACTGACAAAGGAAATTCCATAGAAAAGAGGTTGAGTCTTGCCTGTAGTTCACTTCCTCATTAAAACTACCCCAAAGAGAAGCACTTATGAACACAGGACCAATCAATGCTCCCATTTGAAGTAATCTTAATGTGTTGAACTCTGTGATTAAATGAGCATCGCATGGAGAACGCAGTCTGTAGTTCTTGAAGGCAACTGTCTCTTGAAGCACTGATCACTTGAAACTACCCCAACAAATAGCACTTACCAAATACAACAGACAAGTTAGTGCCATGGTGAGGGTACCGAGGGTGACAGTAGTAGCAGCTGAAAATCTTGTCCAATTTCTAGCCTGGAACTCGGTAGGACTGGACGAGATCCTTTGCAGTCAGAGACACGTGGAGAATGTTGCCTGCTTTTAGGAAGAGCTGGTCTGAGCCATGTGGTTCACCAGCACCCAATATAAGTGTGTCCATGCCCCCTTGGCTTTGCCGTGGTCGTTGACACTCTGCCTTTCTGTAAAGCCCATCAAGTTTTGATTGCAGATATAACATCTTTGGAACGACTCAGCATTTTTCAGCATGGGTGGACTTTTCACACATTTAAAAGCACTTCATGCAAATACAACAATGATGAACTTTATTGCCCCTGAATTTAGAAAAGAGGTCAAGTCATTTTTAAAGGAAAGGCCTACACTAAATACATAAACAGGAAGGGGCAGACCAAACCTCTAGGTACACCAGCACCATCTAGTGTTTACACGGCAACATGATTGCACTAAAGAGAAGCACTTTTTGTTATATAGTATCATTAATGCTTCCCTTTGTAGTCATCTAAAGGGGCTCTGTAAATGTAAGGGACCTGAATTAAAAAAAAAAAAAACATGGGCACAGGGGAGTCAGTCAGCAAATATTTACCCCAACTTGATAGCACTTTCTACTTTGGTTGAAAAGAAAGGTGCTAAAGTTAGAGTAGATATCAACTGATTTTTTTAGACAAGAGGGAGAGTGCAAAAATGGCTGCAGAGGAGGATGCAAAATAGTGTCCAAATGTTGCTCCAAGTCATTAGCACTTAAAAGTTACAAGATGGAGGGAGAGGTATGAAGCAAAGACCTACACTAAATACAAAAACAGAGAGTGGCAGACCAAGTTTCTGGGTAAACAGCACCCTCTAGTGTTTTGAAAGGAAAGGCCTACACTAATGAACAATTATTTTGAAAAAATCAGGGGAGTCAGTCAGCATATATTTACCCCAACTTGATAGCACTTTCTACTGTGGTCGAAAAGAAAGATGCAAAAGTTAGAGTAGATATCAACTGTTATTCAGTCAAGAGGGCAAGGGAATGAAAACTGGCAGCAGAGAAGGATGCAAAATAGTGTCCAAATGTTGCTTTAAGATGTTTTCACTTAAACGTTGATGGGAGAGGTATAAGGGTTTACAATATTGGTTACACTGACAAAGGAAATTCCATAGAAAAGAGGTTGAGTCTTGCCTGTAGTTCACTTCCTCATTAAAACTACCCCAAAGAGAAGCACTTATGAACACAGGACCAATCAATGCTCCCATTTGAAGTAATCTTAATGTGTTGAACTCTGTGATTAAATGAGCATCGCATGGAGAACGCAGTCTGTAGTTCTTGAAGGCAACTGTCTCTTGAAGCACTGATCACTTGAAACTACCCCAACAAATAGCACTTACCAAATACAACAGACAAGTTAGTGCCATGGTGAGGGTACCGAGGGTGACAGTAGTAGCAGCTGAAAATCTTGTCCAATTTCTAGCCTGGAACTCTGTAGGACTGGACGAGATCCTTTGCAGTCAGAGACACGTGGAGAATGTTGCCTGCTTTTAGGAAGAGCTGGTCTGAGCCATGTGGTTCACCAGCACCCAATATAAGTGTGTCCATGCCCCCTTGGCTTTGCCGTGGTCGTTGACACTCTGCCTTTCTGTAAAGCCCATCAAGTTTTGATTGCAGATATAACATCTTTGGAACGACTCAGCATTTTTCAGCATGGGTGGACTTTTCACACATTTAAAAGCACTTCATGCAAATACAACAATGATGAACTTTATTGCCCCTGAATTTAGAAAAGAGGTCAAGTCATTTTTAAAGGAAAGGCCTACACTAAATACATAAACAGGAAGGGGCAGACCAAACCTCTAGGTAAACCAGCACCATCTAGTGTTTACACGGCAACATGATTGCACTAAAGAGAAGCACTTTTTCTTATATAGTATAAGGAATGCTTCCCTTTGTAGTCATCTAAAGGGGCTCTGTAAATGTAAGGGACCTGAATAAAAAAAAAAAAAAAAACATGGGCACAGGGGTGTCAGTCAGCAAATATTTACCCCAACTTGATAGCACTTTCTACTTTGGTTGAAAAGAAAGGTGCTAAAGTTAGAGTAGATATCAACAGATTTTTTTAGACAAGAGGGAGAGTGCAAAAATGGCTGCAGAGGAGGATGCAAAATAGTGTCCAAATGTTGCTCCAAGTCATTAGCACTTAAAAGTTACAAGATGGAGGGAGAGGTATGAAGCAAAGACCTACACTAAATACAAAAACAGAGAGTGGCAGACCAAGCTTCTAGGTAAACAGCACCCTCTAGTGTTTTGAAAGGAAAGGCCTACACTAATGAACAATTATTTTTTTTTAAATCAGGGGAGTCAGTCAGCATATATTTACCCCAACTTGATAGCACTTTCTACTGTGGTCGAAAAGAAAGATGCAAAAGTTAGAGTAGATATCAACTGTTATTCAGTCAAGAGGGCAAGGGAATGAAAACTGGCAGCAGAGAAGGATGCAAAATAGTGTCCAAATGTTGCTTTAAGATGTTTTCACTTAAACGTTGATGGGAGAGGTATAAGGGTTTACAATATTGGTTACACTGACAAAGGAAATTCCATAGAAAAGAGGTTGAGTCTTGCCTGTAGTTCACTTCCTCATTAAAACTACCCCAAAGAGAAGCACTTATGAACACAGGACCAATCAATGCTCCCATTTGAAGTAATCTTAATGTGTTGAACTCTGTGATTAAATGAGCATCGCATGGAGAACGCAGTCTGTAGTTCTTGAAGGCAACTGTCTCTTGAAGCACTGATCACTTGAAACTACCCCAACAAATAGCACTTACCAAATACAACAGACAAGTTAGTGCCATGGTGAGGGTACCGAGGGTGACAGTAGTAGCAGCTGAAAATCTTGTCCAATTTCTAGCCTGGAACTCGGTAGGACTGGACGAGATCCTTTGCAGTCAGAGACACGTGGAGAATGTTGCCTGCTTTTAGGAAGAGCTGGTCTGAGCCATGTGGTTCACCAGCACCCAATATAAGTGTGTCCATGCCCCCTTGGCTTTGCCGTGGTCGTTGACACTCTGCCTTTCTGTAAAGCCCATCAAGTTTTGATTGCAGATATAACATCTTTGGAACGACTCAGCATTTTTCAGCATGGGTGGACTTTTCACACATTTAAAAGCACTTCATGCAAATACAACAATGATGAACTTTATTGCCCCTGAATTTAGAAAAGAGGTCAAGTCATTTTTAAAGGAAAGGCCTACACTAAATACATAAACAGGAAGGGGCAGACCAAACCTCTAGGTACACCAGCACCATCTAGTGTTTACACGGCAACATGATTGCACTAAAGAGAAGCACTTTTTGTTATATAGTATCATTAATGCTTCCCTTTGTAGTCATCTAAAGGGGCTCTGTAAATGTAAGGGACCTGAATTAAAAAAAAAAAAAACATGGGCACAGGGGAGTCAGTCAGCAAATATTTACCCCAACTTGATAGCACTTTCTACTTTGGTTGAAAAGAAAGGTGCTAAAGTTAGAGTAGATATCAACTGATTTTTTTAGACAAGAGGGAGAGTGCAAAAATGGCTGCAGAGGAGGATGCAAAATAGTGTCCAAATGTTGCTCCAAGTCATTAGCACTTAAAAGTTACAAGATGGAGGGAGAGGTATGAAGCAAAGACCTACACTAAATACAAAAACAGAGAGTGGCAGACCAAGTTTCTGGGTAAACAGCACCCTCTAGTGTTTTGAAAGGAAAGGCCTACACTAATGAACAATTATTTTGAAAAAATCAGGGGAGTCAGTCAGCATATATTTACCCCAACTTGATAGCACTTTCTACTGTGGTCGAAAAGAAAGATGCAAAAGTTAGAGTAGATATCAACTGTTATTCAGTCAAGAGGGCAAGGGAATGAAAACTGGCAGCAGAGAAGGATGCAAAATAGTGTCCAAATGTTGCTTTAAGATGTTTTCACTTAAACGTTGATGGGAGAGGTATAAGGGTTTACAATATTGGTTACACTGACAAAGGAAATTCCATAGAAAAGAGGTTGAGTCTTGCCTGTAGTTCACTTCCTCATTAAAACTACCCCAAAGAGAAGCACTTATGAACACAGGACCAATCAATGCTCCCATTTGAAGTAATCTTAATGTGTTGAACTCTGTGATTAAATGAGCATCGCATGGAGAACGCAGTCTGTAGTTCTTGAAGGCAACTGTCTCTTGAAGCACTGATCACTTGAAACTACCCCAACAAATAGCACTTACCAAATACAACAGACAAGTTAGTGCCATGGTGAGGGTACCGAGGGTGACAGTAGTAGCAGCTGAAAATCTTGTCCAATTTCTAGCCTGGAACTCTGTAGGACTGGACGAGATCCTTTGCAGTCAGAGACACGTGGAGAATGTTGCCTGCTTTTAGGAAGAGCTGGTCTGAGCCATGTGGTTCACCAGCACCCAATATAAGTGTGTCCATGCCCCCTTGGCTTTGCCGTGGTCGTTGACACTCTGCCTTTCTGTAAAGCCCATCAAGTTTTGATTGCAGATATAACATCTTTGGAACGACTCAGCATTTTTCAGCATGGGTGGACTTTTCACACATTTAAAAGCACTTCATGCAAATACAACAATGATGAACTTTATTGCCCCTGAATTTAGAAAAGAGGTCAAGTCATTTTTAAAGGAAAGGCCTACACTAAATACATAAACAGGAAGGGGCAGACCAAACCTCTAGGTAAACCAGCACCATCTAGTGTTTACACGGCAACATGATTGCACTAAAGAGAAGCACTTTTTCTTATATAGTATAAGGAATGCTTCCCTTTGTAGTCATCTAAAGGGGCTCTGTAAATGTAAGGGACCTGAATAAAAAAATAAAAAAAAACATGGGCACAGGGGTGTCAGTCAGCAAATATTTACCCCAACTTGATAGCACTTTCTACTTTGGTTGAAAAGAAAGGTGCTAAAGTTAGAGTAGATATCAACAGATTTTTTTAGACAAGAGGGAGAGTGCAAAAATGGCTGCAGAGGAGGATGCAAAATAGTGTCCAAATGTTGCTCCAAGTCATTAGCACTTAAAAGTTACAAGATGGAGGGAGAGGTATGAAGCAAAGACCTACACTAAATACAAAAACAGAGAGTGGCAGACCAAGCTTCTAGGTAAACAGCACCCTCTAGTGTTTTGAAAGGAAAGGCCTACACTAATGAACAATTATTTTTTTTTAAATCAGGGGAGTCAGTCAGCATATATTTACCCCAACTTGATAGCACTTTCTACTGTGGTCGAAAAGAAAGATGCAAAAGTTAGAGTAGATATCAACTGTTATTCAGTCAAGAGGGCAAGGGAATGAAAACTGGCAGCAGAGAAGGATGCAAAATAGTGTCCAAATGTTGCTTTAAGATGTTTTCACTTAAACGTTGATGGGAGAGGTATAAGGGTTTACAATATTGGTTACACTGACAAAGGAAATTCCATAGAAAAGAGGTTGAGTCTTGCCTGTAGTTCACTTCCTCATTAAAACTACCCCAAAGAGAAGCACTTATGAACACAGGACCAATCAATGCTCCCATTTGAAGTAATCTTAATGTGTTGAACTCTGTGATTAAATGAGCATCGCATGGAGAACGCAGTCTGTAGTTCTTGAAGGCAACTGTCTCTTGAAGCACTGATCACTTGAAACTACCCCAACAAATAGCACTTACCAAATACAACAGACAAGTTAGTGCCATGGTGAGGGTACCGAGGGTGACAGTAGTAGCAGCTGAAAATCTTGTCCAATTTCTAGCCTGGAACTCGGTAGGACTGGACGAGATCCTTTGCAGTCAGAGACACGTGGAGAATGTTGCCTGCTTTTAGGAAGAGCTGGTCTGAGCCATGTGGTTCACCAGCACCCAATATAAGTGTGTCCATGCCCCCTTGGCTTTGCCGTGGTCGTTGACACTCTGCCTTTCTGTAAAGCCCATCAAGTTTTGATTGCAGATATAACATCTTTGGAACGACTCAGCATTTTTCAGCATGGGTGGACTTTTCACACATTTAAAAGCACTTCATGCAAATACAACAATGATGAACTTTATTGCCCCTGAATTTAGAAAAGAGGTCAAGTCATTTTTAAAGGAAAGGCCTACACTAAATACATAAACAGGAAGGGGCAGACCAAACCTCTAGGTAAACCAGCACCATCTAGTGTTTACACGGCAACATGATTGCACTAAAGAGAAGCACTTTTTGTTATATAGTATAAGGAATGCTTCCCTTTGTAGTCATCTAAAGGGGCTCTGTAAATGTAAGGGACCTGAATAAAAAAAACAAAAAAACATGGGCACAGGGGTGTCAGTCAGCAAATATTTACCCCAACTTGATAGCACTTTCTACTTTGGTTGAAAAGAAAGGTGCTAAAGTTAGAGTAGATATCAACAGATTTTTTTAGACAAGAGGGAGAGTGCAAAAATGGCTGCAGAGGAGGATGCAAAATAGTGTCCAAATGTTGCTCCAAGTCATTAGCACTTAAAAGTTACAAGATGGAGGGAGAGGTATGAAGCAAAGACCTACACTAAATACAAAAACAGAGAGTGGCAGACCAAGTTTCTGGGTAAACAGCACCCTCTAGTGTTTTGAAAGGAAAGGCCTACACTAATGAACAATTATTTTGAAAAAATCAGGGGAGTCAGTCAGCATATATTTACCCCAACTTGATAGCACTTTCTACTGTGGTCGAAAAGAAAGATGCAAAAGTTAGAGTAGATATCAACTGTTATTCAGTCAAGAGGGCAAGGGAATGAAAACTGGCAGCAGAGAAGGATGCAAAATAGTGTCCAAATGTTGCTTTAAGATGTTTTCACTTAAACGTTGATGGGAGAGGTATAAGGGTTTACAATATTGGTTACACTGACAAAGGAAATTCCATAGAAAAGAGGTTGAGTCTTGCCTGTAGTTCACTTCCTCATTAAAACTACCCCAAAGAGAAGCACTTATGAACACAGGACCAATCAATGCTCCCATTTGAAGTAATCTTAATGTGTTGAACTCTGTGATTAAATGAGCATCGCATGGAGAACGCAGTCTGTAGTTCTTGAAGGCAACTGTCTCTTGAAGCACTGATCACTTGAAACTACCCCAACAAATAGCACTTACCAAATACAACAGACAAGTTAGTGCCATGGTGAGGGTACCGAGGGTGACAGTAGTAGCAGCTGAAAATCTTGTCCAATTTCTAGCCTGGAACTCGGTAGGACTGGACGAGATCCTTTGCAGTCAGAGACACGTGGAGAATGTTGCCTGCTTTTAGGAAGAGCTGGTCTGAGCCATGTGGTTCACCAGCACCCAATATAAGTGTGTCCATGCCCCCTTGGCTTTGCCGTGGTCGTTGACACTCTGCCTTTCTGTAAAGCCCATCAAGTTTTGATTGCAGATATAACATCTTTGGAACGACTCAGCATTTTTCAGCATGGGTGGACTTTTCACACATTTAAAAGCACTTCATGCAAATACAACAATGATGAACTTTATTGCCCCTGAATTTAGAAAAGAGGTCAAGTCATTTTTAAAGGAAAGGCCTACACTAAATACATAAACAGGAAGGGGCAGACCAAACCTCTAGGTAAACCAGCACCATCTAGTGTTTACACGGCAACATGATTGCACTAAAGAGAAGCACTTTTTGTTATATAGTATAAGGAATGCTTCCCTTTGTAGTCATCTAAAGGGGCTCTGTAAATGTAAGGGACCTGAATAAAAAAAATAAAAAAACATGGGCACAGGGGAGTCAGTCAGCAAATATTTACCCCAACTTGATAGCACTTTCTACTTTGGTTGAAAAGAAAGGTGCTAAAGTTAGAGTAGATATCAACTGATTTTTTTAGACAAGAGGGAGAGTGCAAAAATGGCTGCAGAGGAGGATGCAAAATAGTGTCCAAATGTTGCTCCAAGTCATTAGCACTTAAAAGTTACAAGATGGAGGGAGAGGCATGAAGCAAAGACCTACACTAAATACAAAAACAGAGAGTGGCAGACCAAGCTTCTAGGTAAACAGCACCCTCTAGTGTTTTGAAAGGAAAGGCCTACACTAATGAACAATTATTTTTTTTAAATCAGGGGAGTCAGTCAGCATATATTTACCCCAACTTGATAGCACTTTCTACTGTGGTCGAAAAGAAAGATGCAAAAGTTAGAGTAGATATCAACTGTTATTCAGTCAAGAGGGCAAGGGAATGAAAACTGGCAGCAGAGAAGGATGCAAAATAGTGTCCAAATGTTGCTTTAAGATGTTTTCACTTAAACGTTGATGGGAGAGGTATAAGGGTTTACAATATTGGTTACACTGACAAAGGAAATTCCATAGAAAAGAGGTTGAGTCTTGCCTGTAGTTCACTTCCTCATTAAAACTACCCCAAAGAGAAGCACTTATGAACACAGGACCAATCAATGCTCCCATTTGAAGTAATCTTAATGTGTTGAACTCTGTGATTAAATGAGCATCGCATGGAGAACGCAGTCTGTAGTTCTTGAAGGCAACTGTCTCTTGAAGCACTGATCACTTGAAACTACCCCAACAAATAGCACTTACCAAATACAACAGACAAGTTAGTGCCATGGTGAGGGTACCGAGGGTGACAGTAGTAGCAGCTGAAAATCTTGTCCAATTTCTAGCCTGGAACTCGGTAGGACTGGACGAGATCCTTTGCAGTCAGAGACACGTGGAGAATGTTGCCTGCTTTTAGGAAGAGCTGGTCTGAGCCATGTGGTTCACCAGCACCCAATATAAGTGTGTCCATGCCCCCTTGGCTTTGCCGTGGTCGTTGACACTCTGCCTTTCTGTAAAGCCCATCAAGTTTTGATTGCAGATATAACATCTTTGGAACGACTCAGCATTTTTCAGCATGGGTGGACTTTTCACACATTTAAAAGCACTTCATGCAAATACAACAATGATGAACTTTATTGCCCCTGAATTTAGAAAAGAGGTCAAGTCATTTTTAAAGGAAAGGCCTACACTAAATACATAAACAGGAAGGGGCAGACCAAACCTCTAGGTAAACCAGCACCATCTAGTGTTTACACGGCAACATGATTGCACTAAAGAGAAGCACTTTTTCTTATATAGTATAAGGAATGCTTCCCTTTGTAGTCATCTAAAGGGGCTCTGTAAATGTAAGGGACCTGAATAAAAAATAAAAAAAAAACATGGGCACAGGGGTGTCAGTCAGCAAATATTTACCCCAACTTGATAGCACTTTCTACTTTGGTTGAAAAGAAAGGTGCTAAAGTTAGAGTAGATATCAACAGATTTTTTTAGACAAGAGGGAGAGTGCAAAAATGGCTGCAGAGGAGGATGCAAAATAGTGTCCAAATGTTGCTCCAAGTCATTAGCACTTAAAAGTTACAAGATGGAGGGAGAGGTATGAAGCAAAGACCTACACTAAATACAAAAACAGAGAGTGGCAGACCAAGCTTCTAGGTAAACAGCACCCTCTAGTGTTTTGAAAGGAAAGGCCTACACTAATGAACAATTATTTTTTTTTAAATCAGGGGAGTCAGTCAGCATATATTTACCCCAACTTGATAGCACTTTCTACTGTGGTCGAAAAGAAAGATGCAAAAGTTAGAGTAGATATCAACTGTTATTCAGTCAAGAGGGCAAGGGAATGAAAACTGGCAGCAGAGAAGGATGCAAAATAGTGTCCAAATGTTGCTTTAAGATGTTTTCACTTAAACGTTGATGGGAGAGGTATAAGGGTTTACAATATTGGTTACACTGACAAAGGAAATTCCATAGAAAAGAGGTTGAGTCTTGCCTGTAGTTCACTTCCTCATTAAAACTACCCCAAAGAGAAGCACTTATGAACACAGGACCAATCAATGCTCCCATTTGAAGTAATCTTAATGTGTTGAACTCTGTGATTAAATGAGCATCGCATGGAGAACGCAGTCTGTAGTTCTTGAAGGCAACTGTCTCTTGAAGCACTGATCACTTGAAACTACCCCAACAAATAGCACTTACCAAATACAACAGACAAGTTAGTGCCATGGTGAGGGTACCGAGGGTGACAGTAGTAGCAGCTGAAAATCTTGTCCAATTTCTAGCCTGGAACTCGGTAGGACTGGACGAGATCCTTTGCAGTCAGAGACACGTGGAGAATGTTGCCTGCTTTTAGGAAGAGCTGGTCTGAGCCATGTGGTTCACCAGCACCCAATATAAGTGTGTCCATGCCCCCTTGGCTTTGCCGTGGTCGTTGACACTCTGCCTTTCTGTAAAGCCCATCAAGTTTTGATTGCAGATATAACATCTTTGGAACGACTCAGCATTTTTCAGCATGGGTGGACTTTTCACACATTTAAAAGCACTTCATGCAAATACAACAATGATGAACTTTATTGCCCCTGAATTTAGAAAAGAGGTCAAGTCATTTTTAAAGGAAAGGCCTACACTAAATACATAAACAGGAAGGGGCAGACCAAACCTCTAGGTACACCAGCACCATCTAGTGTTTACACGGCAACATGATTGCACTAAAGAGAAGCACTTTTTGTTATATAGTATCATTAATGCTTCCCTTTGTAGTCATCTAAAGGGGCTCTGTAAATGTAAGGGACCTGAATAAAAAAAAAAAAAAACATGGGCACAGGGGAGTCAGTCAGCAAATATTTACCCCAACTTGATAGCACTTTCTACTTTGGTTGAAAAGAAAGGTGCTAAAGTTAGAGTAGATATCAACTGATTTTTTTAGACAAGAGGGAGAGTGCAAAAATGGCTGCAGAGGAGGATGCAAAATAGTGTCCAAATGTTGCTCCAAGTCATTAGCACTTAAAAGTTACAAGATGGAGGGAGAGGTATGAAGCAAAGACCTACACTAAATACAAAAACAGAGAGTGGCAGACCAAGCTTCTAGGTAAACAGCACCCTCTAGTGTTTTGAAAGGAAAGGCCTACACTAATGAACAATTATTTTTTTTAAATCAGGGGAGTCAGTCAGCATATATTTACCCCAACTTGATAGCACTTTCTACTGTGGTCGAAAAGAAAGATGCAAAAGTTAGAGTAGATATCAACTGTTATTCAGTCAAGAGGGCAAGGGAATGAAAACTGGCAGCAGAGAAGGATGCAAAATAGTGTCCAAATGTTGCTTTAAGATGTTTTCACTTAAACGTTGATGGGAGAGGTATAAGGGTTTACAATATTGGTTACACTGACAAAGGAAATTCCATAGAAAAGAGGTTGAGTCTTGCCTGTAGTTCACTTCCTCATTAAAACTACCCCAAAGAGAAGCACTTATGAACACAGGACCAATCAATGCTCCCATTTGAAGTAATCTTAATGTGTTGAACTCTGTGATTAAATGAGCATCGCATGGAGAACGCAGTCTGTAGTTCTTGAAGGCAACTGTCTCTTGAAGCACTGATCACTTGAAACTACCCCAACAAATAGCACTTACCAAATACAACAGACAAGTTAGTGCCATGGTGAGGGTACCGAGGGTGACAGTAGTAGCAGCTGAAAATCTTGTCCAATTTCTAGCCTGGAACTCGGTAGGACTGGACGAGATCCTTTGCAGTCAGAGACACGTGGAGAATGTTGCCTGCTTTTAGGAAGAGCTGGTCTGAGCCATGTGGTTCACCAGCACCCAATATAAGTGTGTCCATGCCCCCTTGGCTTTGCCGTGGTCGTTGACACTCTGCCTTTCTGTAAAGCCCATCAAGTTTTGATTGCAGATATAACATCTTTGGAACGACTCAGCATTTTTCAGCATGGGTGGACTTTTCACACATTTAAAAGCACTTCATGCAAATACAACAATGATGAACTTTATTGCCCCTGAATTTAGAAAAGAGGTCAAGTCATTTTTAAAGGAAAGGCCTACACTAAATACATAAACAGGAAGGGGCAGACCAAACCTCTAGGTAAACCAGCACCATCTAGTGTTTACACGGCAACATGATTGCACTAAAGAGAAGCACTTTTTCTTATATAGTATAAGGAATGCTTCCCTTTGTAGTCATCTAAAGGGGCTCTGTAAATGTAAGGGACCTGAATAAAAAAAACAAAAAAACATGGGCACAGGGGTGTCAGTCAGCAAATATTTACCCCAACTTGATAGCACTTTCTACTTTGGTTGAAAAGAAAGGTGCTAAAGTTAGAGTAGATATCAACAGATTTTTTTAGACAAGAGGGAGAGTGCAAAAATGGCTGCAGAGGAGGATGCAAAATAGTGTCCAAATGTTGCTCCAAGTCATTAGCACTTAAAAGTTACAAGATGGAGGGAGAGGTATGAAGCAAAGACCTACACTAAATACAAAAACAGAGAGTGGCAGACCAAGTTTCTGGGTAAACAGCACCCTCTAGTGTTTTGAAAGGAAAGGCCTACACTAATGAACAATTATTTTGAAAAAATCAGGGGAGTCAGTCAGCATATATTTACCCCAACTTGATAGCACTTTCTACTGTGGTCGAAAAGAAAGATGCAAAAGTTAGAGTAGATATCAACTGTTATTCAGTCAAGAGGGCAAGGGAATGAAAACTGGCAGCAGAGAAGGATGCAAAATAGTGTCCAAATGTTGCTTTAAGATGTTTTCACTTAAACGTTGATGGGAGAGGTATAAGGGTTTACAATATTGGTTACACTGACAAAGGAAATTCCATAGAAAAGAGGTTGAGTCTTGCCTGTAGTTCACTTCCTCATTAAAACTACCCCAAAGAGAAGCACTTATGAACACAGGACCAATCAATGCTCCCATTTGAAGTAATCTTAATGTGTTGAACTCTGTGATTAAATGAGCATCGCATGGAGAACGCAGTCTGTAGTTCTTGAAGGCAACTGTCTCTTGAAGCACTGATCACTTGAAACTACCCCAACAAATAGCACTTACCAAATACAACAGACAAGTTAGTGCCATGGTGAGGGTACCGAGGGTGACAGTAGTAGCAGCTGAAAATCTTGTCCAATTTCTAGCCTGGAACTCGGTAGGACTGGACGAGATCCTTTGCAGTCAGAGACACGTGGAGAATGTTGCCTGCTTTTAGGAAGAGCTGGTCTGAGCCATGTGGTTCACCAGCACCCAATATAAGTGTGTCCATGCCCCCTTGGCTTTGCCGTGGTCGTTGACACTCTGCCTTTCTGTAAAGCCCATCAAGTTTTGATTGCAGATATAACATCTTTGGAACGACTCAGCATTTTTCAGCATGGGTGGACTTTTCACACATTTAAAAGCACTTCATGCAAATACAACAATGATGAACTTTATTGCCCCTGAATTTAGAAAAGAGGTCAAGTCATTTTTAAAGGAAAGGCCTACACTAAATACATAAACAGGAAGGGGCAGACCAAACCTCTAGGTAAACCAGCACCATCTAGTGTTTACACGGCAACATGATTGCACTAAAGAGAAGCACTTTTTCTTATATAGTATAAGGAATGCTTCCCTTTGTAGTCATCTAAAGGGGCTCTGTAAATGTAAGGGACCTGAATAAAAAATAAAAAAAAAACATGGGCACAGGGGTGTCAGTCAGCAAATATTTACCCCAACTTGATAGCACTTTCTACTTTGGTTGAAAAGAAAGGTGCTAAAGTTAGAGTAGATATCAACAGATTTTTTTAGACAAGAGGGAGAGTGCAAAAATGGCTGCAGAGGAGGATGCAAAATAGTGTCCAAATGTTGCTCCAAGTCATTAGCACTTAAAAGTTACAAGATGGAGGGAGAGGTATGAAGCAAAGACCTACACTAAATACAAAAACAGAGAGTGGCAGACCAAGCTTCTAGGTAAACAGCACCCTCTAGTGTTTTGAAAGGAAAGGCCTACACTAATGAACAATTATTTTTTTTTAAATCAGGGGAGTCAGTCAGCATATATTTACCCCAACTTGATAGCACTTTCTACTGTGGTCGAAAAGAAAGATGCAAAAGTTAGAGTAGATATCAACTGTTATTCAGTCAAGAGGGCAAGGGAATGAAAACTGGCAGCAGAGAAGGATGCAAAATAGTGTCCAAATGTTGCTTTAAGATGTTTTCACTTAAACGTTGATGGGAGAGGTATAAGGGTTTACAATATTGGTTACACTGACAAAGGAAATTCCATAGAAAAGAGGTTGAGTCTTGCCTGTAGTTCACTTCCTCATTAAAACTACCCCAAAGAGAAGCACTTATGAACACAGGACCAATCAATGCTCCCATTTGAAGTAATCTTAATGTGTTGAACTCTGTGATTAAATGAGCATCGCATGGAGAACGCAGTCTGTAGTTCTTGAAGGCAACTGTCTCTTGAAGCACTGATCACTTGAAACTACCCCAACAAATAGCACTTACCAAATACAACAGACAAGTTAGTGCCATGGTGAGGGTACCGAGGGTGACAGTAGTAGCAGCTGAAAATCTTGTCCAATTTCTAGCCTGGAACTCGGTAGGACTGGACGAGATCCTTTGCAGTCAGAGACACGTGGAGAATGTTGCCTGCTTTTAGGAAGAGCTGGTCTGAGCCATGTGGTTCACCAGCACCCAATATAAGTGTGTCCATGCCCCCTTGGCTTTGCCGTGGTCGTTGACACTCTGCCTTTCTGTAAAGCCCATCAAGTTTTGATTGCAGATATAACATCTTTGGAACGACTCAGCATTTTTCAGCATGGGTGGACTTTTCACACATTTAAAAGCACTTCATGCAAATACAACAATGATGAACTTTATTGCCCCTGAATTTAGAAAAGAGGTCAAGTCATTTTTAAAGGAAAGGCCTACACTAAATACATAAACAGGAAGGGGCAGACCAAACCTCTAGGTAAACCAGCACCATCTAGTGTTTACACGGCAACATGATTGCACTAAAGAGAAGCACTTTTTGTTATATAGTATCAGGAATGCTTCCCTTTGTAGTCATCTAAAGGGGCTCAGTAAATGTAAGGGACCTGAATTTTAAAAAAAAACATGGGCACAGGGGAGTCAGTCAGCAAATATTTACCCCAACTTGATAGCACTTTCTACTTTGGTTGAAAAGAAAGGTGCTAAAGTTAGAGTAGATATCAACTGATTTTTTTAGACAAGAGGGAGAGTGCAAAAATGGCTGCAGAGGAGGATGCAAAATAGTGTCCAAATGTTGCTCCAAGTCATTAGCACTTAAAAGTTACAAGATGGAGGGAGAGGTATGAAGCAAAGACCTACACTAAATACAAAAACAGAGAGTGGCAGACCAAGCTTCTAGGTAAACAGCACCCTCTAGTGTTTTGAAAGGAAAGGCCTACACTAATGAACAATTATTTTGAAAAAATCAGGGGAGTCAGTCAGCATATATTTACCCCAACTTGATAGCACTTTCTACTGTGGTCGAAAAGAAAGATGCAAAAGTTAGAGTAGATATCAACTGTTATTCAGTCAAGAGGGCAAGGGAATGAAAACTGGCAGCAGAGAAGGATGCAAAATAGTGTCCAAATGTTGCTTTAAGATGTTTTCACTTAAACGTTGATGGGAGAGGTATAAGGGTTTACAATATTGGTTACACTGACAAAGGAAATTCCATAGAAAAGAGGTTGAGTCTTGCCTGTAGTTCACTTCCTCATTAAAACTACCCCAAAGAGAAGCACTTATGAACACAGGACCAATCAATGCTCCCATTTGAAGTAATCTTAATGTGTTGAACTCTGTGATTAAATGAGCATCGCATGGAGAACGCAGTCTGTAGTTCTTGAAGGCAACTGTCTCTTGAAGCACTGATCACTTGAAACTACCCCACAAATAGCACTTACCAAATACAACAGACAAGTTAGTGCCATGGTGAGGGTACCGAGGGTGACAGTAGTAGCAGCTGAAAATCTTGTCCAATTTCTAGCCTGGAACTCGGTAGGACTGGACGAGATCCTTTGCAGTCAGAGACACGTGGAGAATGTTGCCTGCTTTTAGGAAGAGCTGGTCTGAGCCATGTGGTTCACCAGCACCCAATATAAGTGTGTCCATGCCCCCTTGGCTTTGCCGTGGTCGTTGACACTCTGCCTTTCTGTAAAGCCCATCAAGTTTTGATTGCAGATATAACATCTTTGGAACGACTCAGCATTTTTCAGCATGGGTGGACTTTTCACACATTTAAAAGCACTTCATGCAAATACAACAATGATGAACTTTATTGCCCCTGAATTTAGAAAAGAGGTCAAGTCATTTTTTAAAGGAAAGGCCTACACTAAATACATAAACAGGAAGGGGCAGACCAAACCTCTAGGTAAACCAGCACCATCTAGTGTTTACACGGCAACATGATTGCACTAAAGAGAAGCACTTTTTGTTATATAGTATCAGGAATGCTTCCCTTTGTAGTCATCTAAAGGGGCTCAGTAAATGTAAGGGACCTGAATAAAAAAATAAAAAAAACATGGGCACAGGGGAGTCAGTCAGCAAATATTTACCCCAACTTGATAGCACTTTCTACTTTGGTTGAAAAGAAAGGTGCTAAAGTTAGAGTAGATATCAACTGATTTTTTTAGACAAGAGGGAGAGTGCAAAAATGGCTGCAGAGGAGGATGCAAAATAGTGTCCAAATGTTGCTCCAAGTCATTAGCACTTAAAAGTTACAAGATGGAGGGAGAGGTATGAAGCAAAGACCTACACTAAATACAAAAACAGAGAGTGGCAGACCAAGCTTCTAGGTAAACAGCACTACACTAGGCCTACACTAATGAACAATTATTTTGAAAAAATCAGGGGAGTCAGTCAGCATATATTTACCCCAACTTGATAGCACTTTCTACTGTGGTCGAAAAGAAAGATGCAAAAGTTAGAGTAGATATCAACTGTTATTCAGTCAAGAGGGCAAGGGAATGAAAACTGGCAGCAGAGAAGGATGCAAAATAGTGTCCAAATGTTGCTTTAAGATGTTTTCACTTAAACGTTGATGGGAGAGGTATAAGGGTTTACAATATTGGTTACACTGACAAAGGAAATTCCATAGAAAAGAGGTTGAGTCTTGCCTGTAGTTCACTTCCTCATTAAAACTACCCCAAAGAGAAGCACTTATGAACACAGGACCAATCAATGCTCCCATTTGAAGTAATCTTAATGTGTTGAACTCTGTGATTAAATGAGCATCGCATGGAGAACGCAGTCTGTAGTTCTTGAAGGCAACTGTCTCTTGAAGCACTGATCACTTGAAACTACCCCAACAAATAGCACTTACCAAATACAACAGACAAGTTAGTGCCATGGTGAGGGTACCGAGGGTGACAGTAGTAGCAGCTGAAAATCTTGTCCAATTTCTAGCCTGGAACTCGGTAGGACTGGACGAGATCCTTTGCAGTCAGAGACACGTGGAGAATGTTGCCTGCTTTTAGGAAGAGCTGGTCTGAGCCATGTGGTTCACCAGCACCCAATATAAGTGTGTCCATGCCCCCTTGGCTTTGCCGTGGTCGTTGACACTCTGCCTTTCTGTAAAGCCCATCAAGTTTTGATTGCAGATATAACATCTTTGGAACGACTCAGCATTTTTCAGCATGGGTGGACTTTTCACACATTTAAAAGCACTTCATGCAAATACAACAATGATGAACTTTATTGCCCCTGAATTTAGAAAAGAGGTCAAGTCATTTTTAAAGGAAAGGCCTACACTAAATACATAAACAGGAAGGGGCAGACCAAACCTCTAGGTAAACCAGCACCATCTAGTGTTTACACGGCAACATGATTGCACTAAAGAGAAGCACTTTTTGTTATATAGTATCAGGAATGCTTCCCTTTGTAGTCATCTAAAGGGGCTCAGTAAATGTAAGGGACCTGAATTTAAAAAAAAAACATGGGCACAGGGGAGTCAGTCAGCAAATATTTACCCCAACTTGATAGCACTTTCTTCTTTGGTTGAAAAGAAAGGTGCTAAAGTTAGAGTAGATATCAACTGATTTTTTTAGACAAGAGGGAGAGTGCAAAAATGGCTGCAGAGGAGGATGCAAAATAGTGTCCAAATGTTGCTCCAAGTCATTAGCACTTAAAAGTTACAAGATGGAGGGAGAGGTATGAAGCAAAGACCTACACTAAATACAAAAACAGAGAGTGGCAGACCAAGCTTCTAGGTAAACAGCACTACACTAGGCCTACACTAATGAACAATTATTTTGAAAAAATCAGGGGAGTCAGTCAGCATATATTTACCCCAACTCTATAGCACTTTTTACTGTGGTCGAAAAGAAAGATGCAAAAGTTAGAGTAGATATCAACTGTTATTCAGTCAAGAGGGCAAGGGAATGAAAACTGGCAGCAGAGAAGGATGCAAAATAGTGTCCAAATGTTGCTTTAAGATGTTTTCACTTAAACGTTGATGGGAGAGGTATAAGGGTTTACAATATTGGTTACACTGACAAAGGAAATTCCATAGAAAAGAGGTTGAGTCTTGCCTGTAGTTCACTTCCTCATTAAAACTACCCCAAAGAGAAGCACTTATGAACACAGGACCAATCAATGCTCCCATTTGAAGTAATCTTAATGTGTTGAACTCTGTGATTAAATGAGCATCGCATGGAGAACGCAGTCTGTAGTTCTTGAAGGCAACTGTCTCTTGAAGCACTGATCACTTGAAACTACCCCAACAAATAGCACTTACCAAATACAACAGACAAGTTAGTGCTATGGTGAGGGTACCGAGGGTGACAGTAGTAGCAGCTGAAAATCTTGTCCAATTTCTAGCCTGGAACTCGGTAGGACTGGACGAGATCCTTTGCAGTCAGAGACACGTGGAGAATGTTGCCTGCTTTTAGGAAGAGCTGGTCTGAGCCATGTGGTTCACCAGCACCCAATATAAGTGTGTCCATGCCCCCTTGGCTTTGCCGTGGTCGTTGACACTCTGCCTTTCTGTAAAGCCCATCAAGTTTTGATTGCAGATATAACATCTTTGGAACGACTCAGCATTTTTCAGCATGGGTGGACTTTTCACACATTTAAAAGCACTTCATGCAAATACAACAATGATGAACTTTATTGCCCCTGAATTTAGAAAAGAGGTCAAGTCATTTTTTAAAGGAAAGGCCTACACTAAATACATAAACAGGAAGGGGCAGACCAAACCTCTAGGTAAACCAGCACCATCTAGTGTTTACACGGCAACATGATTGCACTAAAGAGAAGCACTTTTTGTTATATAGTATCAGGAATGCTTCCCTTTGTAGTCATCTAAAGGGGCTCAGTAAATGTAAGGGACCTGAATAAAAAAATAAAAAAAACATGGGCACAGGGGAGTCAGTCAGCAAATATTTACCCCAACTTGATAGCACTTTCTACTTTGGTTGAAAAGAAAGGTGCTAAAGTTAGAGTAGATATCAACTGATTTTTTTAGACAAGAGGGAGAGTGCAAAAATGGCTGCAGAGGAGGATGCAAAATAGTGTCCAAATGTTGCTCCAAGTCATTAGCACTTAAAAGTTACAAGATGGAGGGAGAGGTATGAAGCAAAGACCTACACTAAATACAAAAACAGAGAGTGGCAGACCAAGCTTCTAGGTAAACAGCACTACACTAGGCCTACACTAATGAACAATTATTTTGAAAAAATCAGGGGAGTCAGTCAGCATATATTTACCCCAACTTGATAGCACTTTCTACTGTGGTCGAAAAGAAAGATGCAAAAGTTAGAGTAGATATCAACTGTTATTCAGTCAAGAGGGCAAGGGAATGAAAACTGGCAGCAGAGAAGGATGCAAAATAGTGTCCAAATGTTGCTTTAAGATGTTTTCACTTAAACGTTGATGGGAGAGGTATAAGGGTTTACAATATTGGTTACACTGACAAAGGAAATTCCATAGAAAAGAGGTTGAGTCTTGCCTGTAGTTCACTTCCTCATTAAAACTACCCCAAAGAGAAGCACTTATGAACACAGGACCAATCAATGCTCCCATTTGAAGTAATCTTAATGTGTTGAACTCTGTGATTAAATGAGCATCGCATGGAGAACGCAGTCTGTAGTTCTTGAAGGCAACTGTCTCTTGAAGCACTGATCACTTGAAACTACCCCAACAAATAGCACTTACCAAATACAACAGACAAGTTAGTGCCATGGTGAGGGTACCGAGGGTGACAGTAGTAGCAGCTGAAAATCTTGTCCAATTTCTAGCCTGGAACTCGGTAGGACTGGACGAGATCCTTTGCAGTCAGAGACACGTGGAGAATGTTGCCTGCTTTTAGGAAGAGCTGGTCTGAGCCATGTGGTTCACCAGCACCCAATATAAGTGTGTCCATGCCCCCTTGGCTTTGCCGTGGTCGTTGACACTCTGCCTTTCTGTAAAGCCCATCAAGTTTTGATTGCAGATATAACATCTTTGGAACGACTCAGCATTTTTCAGCATGGGTGGACTTTTCACACATTTAAAAGCACTTCATGCAAATACAACAATGATGAACTTTATTGCCCCTGAATTTAGAAAAGAGGTCAAGTCATTTTTAAAGGAAAGGCCTACACTAAATACATAAACAGGAAGGGGCAGACCAAACCTCTAGGTAAACCAGCACCATCTAGTGTTTACACGGCAACATGATTGCACTAAAGAGAAGCACTTTTTGTTATATAGTATCAGGAATGCTTCCCTTTGTAGTCATCTAAAGGGGCTCAGTAAATGTAAGGGACCTGAATAAAAAAATAAAAAAAACATGGGCACAGGGGAGTCAGTCAGCAAATATTTACCCCAACTTGATAGCACTTTCTACTTTGGTTGAAAAGAAAGGTGCTAAAGTTAGAGTAGATATCAACTGATTTTTTTAGACAAGAGGGAGAGTGCAAAAATGGCTGCAGAGGAGGATGCAAAATAGTGTCCAAATGTTGCTCCAAGTCATTAGCACTTAAAAGTTACAAGATGGAGGGAGAGGTATGAAGCAAAGACCTACACTAAATACAAAAACAGAGAGTGGCAGACCAAGCTTCTAGGTAAACAGCACTACACTAGGCCTACACTAATGAACAATTATTTTGAAAAAATCAGGGGAGTCAGTCAGCATATATTTACCCCAACTTGATAGCACTTTCTACTGTGGTCGAAAAGAAAGATGCAAAAGTTAGAGTAGATATCAACTGTTATTCAGTCAAGAGGGCAAGGGAATGAAAACTGGCAGCAGAGAAGGATGCAAAATAGTGTCCAAATGTTGCTTTAAGATGTTTTCACTTAAACGTTGATGGGAGAGGTATAAGGGTTTACAATATTGGTTACACTGACAAAGGAAATTCCATAGAAAAGAGGTTGAGTCTTGCCTGTAGTTCACTTCCTCATTAAAACTACCCCAAAGAGAAGCACTTATGAACACAGGACCAATCAATGCTCCCATTTGAAGTAATCTTAATGTGTTGAACTCTGTGATTAAATGAGCATCGCATGGAGAACGCAGTCTGTAGTTCTTGAAGGCAACTGTCTCTTGAAGCACTGATCACTTGAAACTACCCCAACAAATAGCACTTACCAAATACAACAGACAAGTTAGTGCCATGGTGAGGGTACCGAGGGTGACAGTAGTAGCAGCTGAA
Source organism: Leuciscus leuciscus (assembly GCF_965113295.1). Classification (NCBI taxonomy): domain Eukaryota; kingdom Metazoa; phylum Chordata; class Actinopteri; order Cypriniformes; family Leuciscidae; genus Leuciscus; species Leuciscus leuciscus. The sequence goes on along the minus strand of NC_138737.1, from coordinate 26,063,229 downwards.
AATCTTGTCCAATTTCTAGCCTGGAACTCGGTAGGACTGGACGAGATCCTTTGCAGTCAGAGACACGTGGAGAATGTTGCCTGCTTTTAGGAAGAGCTGGTCTGAGCCATGTGGTTCACCAGCACCCAATATAAGTGTGTCCATGCCCCCTTGGCTTTGCCGTGGTCGTTGACACTCTGCCTTTCTGTAAAGCCCATCAAGTTTTGATTGCAGATATAACATCTTTGGAACGACTCAGCATTTTTCAGCATGGGTGGACTTTTCACACATTTAAAAGCACTTCATGCAAATACAACAATGATGAACTTTATTGCCCCTGAATTTAGAAAAGAGGTCAAGTCATTTTTAAAGGAAAGGCCTACACTAAATACATAAACAGGAAGGGGCAGACCAAACCTCTAGGTAAACCAGCACCATCTAGTGTTTACACGGCAACATGATTGCACTAAAGAGAAGCACTTTTTGTTATATAGTATCAGGAATGCTTCCCTTTGTAGTCATCTAAAGGGGCTCAGTAAATGTAAGGGACCTGAATTTAAAAAAAAAACATGGGCACAGGGGAGTCAGTCAGCAAATATTTACCCCAACTTGATAGCACTTTCTTCTTTGGTTGAAAAGAAAGGTGCTAAAGTTAGAGTAGATATCAACTGATTTTTTTAGACAAGAGGGAGAGTGCAAAAATGGCTGCAGAGGAGGATGCAAAATAGTGTCCAAATGTTGCTCCAAGTCATTAGCACTTAAAAGTTACAAGATGGAGGGAGAGGTATGAAGCAAAGACCTACACTAAATACAAAAACAGAGAGTGGCAGACCAAGCTTCTAGGTAAACAGCACTACACTAGGCCTACACTAATGAACAATTATTTTGAAAAAATCAGGGGAGTCAGTCAGCATATATTTACCCCAACTCTATAGCACTTTTTACTGTGGTCGAAAAGAAAGATGCAAAAGTTAGAGTAGATATCAACTGTTATTCAGTCAAGAGGGCAAGGGAATGAAAACTGGCAGCAGAGAAGGATGCAAAATAGTGTCCAAATGTTGCTTTAAGATGTTTTCACTTAAACGTTGATGGGAGAGGTATAAGGGTTTACAATATTGGTTACACTGACAAAGGAAATTCCATAGAAAAGAGGTTGAGTCTTGCCTGTAGTTCACTTCCTCATTAAAACTACCCCAAAGAGAAGCACTTATGAACACAGGACCAATCAATGCTCCCATTTGAAGTAATCTTAATGTGTTGAACTCTGTGATTAAATGAGCATCGCATGGAGAACGCAGTCTGTAGTTCTTGAAGGCAACTGTCTCTTGAAGCACTGATCACTTGAAACTACCCCAACAAATAGCACTTACCAAATACAACAGACAAGTTAGTGCTATGGTGAGGGTACCGAGGGTGACAGTAGTAGCAGCTGAAAATCTTGTCCAATTTCTAGCCTGGAACTCGGTAGGACTGGACGAGATCCTTTGCAGTCAGAGACACGTGGAGAATGTTGCCTGCTTTTAGGAAGAGCTGGTCTGAGCCATGTGGTTCACCAGCACCCAATATAAGTGTGTCCATGCCCCCTTGGCTTTGCCGTGGTCGTTGACACTCTGCCTTTCTGTAAAGCCCATCAAGTTTTGATTGCAGATATAACATCTTTGGAACGACTCAGCATTTTTCAGCATGGGTGGACTTTTCACACATTTAAAAGCACTTCATGCAAATACAACAATGATGAACTTTATTGCCCCTGAATTTAGAAAAGAGGTCAAGTCATTTTTTAAAGGAAAGGCCTACACTAAATACATAAACAGGAAGGGGCAGACCAAACCTCTAGGTAAACCAGCACCATCTAGTGTTTACACGGCAACATGATTGCACTAAAGAGAAGCACTTTTTGTTATATAGTATCAGGAATGCTTCCCTTTGTAGTCATCTAAAGGGGCTCAGTAAATGTAAGGGACCTGAATAAAAAAATAAAAAAAACATGGGCACAGGGGAGTCAGTCAGCAAATATTTACCCCAACTTGATAGCACTTTCTACTTTGGTTGAAAAGAAAGGTGCTAAAGTTAGAGTAGATATCAACTGATTTTTTTAGACAAGAGGGAGAGTGCAAAAATGGCTGCAGAGGAGGATGCAAAATAGTGTCCAAATGTTGCTCCAAGTCATTAGCACTTAAAAGTTACAAGATGGAGGGAGAGGTATGAAGCAAAGACCTACACTAAATACAAAAACAGAGAGTGGCAGACCAAGCTTCTAGGTAAACAGCACTACACTAGGCCTACACTAATGAACAATTATTTTGAAAAAATCAGGGGAGTCAGTCAGCATATATTTACCCCAACTTGATAGCACTTTCTACTGTGGTCGAAAAGAAAGATGCAAAAGTTAGAGTAGATATCAACTGTTATTCAGTCAAGAGGGCAAGGGAATGAAAACTGGCAGCAGAGAAGGATGCAAAATAGTGTCCAAATGTTGCTTTAAGATGTTTTCACTTAAACGTTGATGGGAGAGGTATAAGGGTTTACAATATTGGTTACACTGACAAAGGAAATTCCATAGAAAAGAGGTTGAGTCTTGCCTGTAGTTCACTTCCTCATTAAAACTACCCCAAAGAGAAGCACTTATGAACACAGGACCAATCAATGCTCCCATTTGAAGTAATCTTAATGTGTTGAACTCTGTGATTAAATGAGCATCGCATGGAGAACGCAGTCTGTAGTTCTTGAAGGCAACTGTCTCTTGAAGCACTGATCACTTGAAACTACCCCAACAAATAGCACTTACCAAATACAACAGACAAGTTAGTGCCATGGTGAGGGTACCGAGGGTGACAGTAGTAGCAGCTGAAAATCTTGTCCAATTTCTAGCCTGGAACTCGGTAGGACTGGACGAGATCCTTTGCAGTCAGAGACACGTGGAGAATGTTGCCTGCTTTTAGGAAGAGCTGGTCTGAGCCATGTGGTTCACCAGCACCCAATATAAGTGTGTCCATGCCCCCTTGGCTTTGCCGTGGTCGTTGACACTCTGCCTTTCTGTAAAGCCCATCAAGTTTTGATTGCAGATATAACATCTTTGGAACGACTCAGCATTTTTCAGCATGGGTGGACTTTTCACACATTTAAAAGCACTTCATGCAAATACAACAATGATGAACTTTATTGCCCCTGAATTTAGAAAAGAGGTCAAGTCATTTTTAAAGGAAAGGCCTACACTAAATACATAAACAGGAAGGGGCAGACCAAACCTCTAGGTAAACCAGCACCATCTAGTGTTTACACGGCAACATGATTGCACTAAAGAGAAGCACTTTTTGTTATATAGTATCAGGAATGCTTCCCTTTGTAGTCATCTAAAGGGGCTCAGTAAATGTAAGGGACCTGAATTTTAAAAAAAAACATGGGCACAGGGGAGTCAGTCAGCAAATATTTACCCCAACTTGATAGCACTTTCTTCTTTGGTTGAAAAGAAAGGTGCTAAAGTTAGAGTAGATATCAACTGATTTTTTTAGACAAGAGGGAGAGTGCAAAAATGGCTGCAGAGGAGGATGCAAAATAGTGTCCAAATGTTGCTCCAAGTCATTAGCACTTAAAAGTTACAAGATGGAGGGAGAGGTATGAAGCAAAGACCTACACTAAATACAAAAACAGAGAGTGGCAGACCAAGCTTCTAGGTAAACAGCACTACACTAGGCCTACACTAATGAACAATTATTTTGAAAAAATCAGGGGAGTCAGTCAGCATATATTTACCCCAACTCTATAGCACTTTTTACTGTGGTCGAAAAGAAAGATGCAAAAGTTAGAGTAGATATCAACTGTTATTCAGTCAAGAGGGCAAGGGAATGAAAACTGGCAGCAGAGAAGGATGCAAAATAGTGTCCAAATGTTGCTTTAAGATGTTTTCACTTAAACGTTGATGGGAGAGGTATAAGGGTTTACAATATTGGTTACACTGACAAAGGAAATTCCATAGAAAAGAGGTTGAGTCTTGCCTGTAGTTCACTTCCTCATTAAAACTACCCCAAAGAGAAGCACTTATGAACACAGGACCAATCAATGCTCCCATTTGAAGTAATCTTAATGTGTTGAACTCTGTGATTAAATGAGCATCGCATGGAGAACGCAGTCTGTAGTTCTTGAAGGCAACTGTCTCTTGAAGCACTGATCACTTGAAACTACCCCAACAAATAGCACTTACCAAATACAACAGACAAGTTAGTGCTATGGTGAGGGTACCGAGGGTGACAGTAGTAGCAGCTGAAAATCTTGTCCAATTTCTAGCCTGGAACTCGGTAGGACTGGACGAGATCCTTTGCAGTCAGAGACACGTGGAGAATGTTGCCTGCTTTTAGGAAGAGCTGGTCTGAGCCATGTGGTTCACCAGCACCCAATATAAGTGTGTCCATGCCCCCTTGGCTTTGCCGTGGTCGTTGACACTCTGCCTTTCTGTAAAGCCCATCAAGTTTTGATTGCAGATATAACATCTTTGGAACGACTCAGCATTTTTCAGCATGGGTGGACTTTTCACACATTTAAAAGCACTTCATGCAAATACAACAATGATGAACTTTATTGCCCCTGAATTTAGAAAAGAGGTCAAGTCATTTTTAAAGGAAAGGCCTACACTAAATACATAAACAGGAAGGGGCAGACCAAACCTCTAGGTAAACCAGCACCATCTAGTGTTTACACGGCAACATGATTGCACTAAAGAGAAGCACTTTTTGTTATATAGTATCAGGAATGCTTCCCTTTGTAGTCATCTAAAGGGGCTCAGTAAATGTAAGGGACCTGAATAAAAAAAATAAAAAAAACATGGGCACAGGGGAGTCAGTCAGCAAATATTTACCCCAACTTGATAGCACTTTCTACTTTGGTTGAAAAGAAAGGTGCTAAAGTTAGAGTAGATATCAACTGATTTTTTTAGACAAGAGGGAGAGTGCAAAAATGGCTGCAGAGGAGGATGCAAAATAGTGTCCAAATGTTGCTCCAAGTCATTAGCACTTAAAAGTTACAAGATGGAGGGAGAGGTATGAAGCAAAGACCTACACTAAATACAAAAACAGAGAGTGGCAGACCAAGCTTCTAGGTAAACAGCACCCTCTAGTGTTTTGAAAGGAAAGGCCTACACTAATGAACAATTATTTTGAAAAAATCAGGGGAGTCAGTCAGCATATATTTACCCCAACTTGATAGCACTTTCTACTGTGGTCGAAAAGAAAGATGCAAAAGTTAGAGTAGATATCAACTGTTATTCAGTCAAGAGGGCAAGGGAATGAAAACTGGCAGCAGAGAAGGATGCAAAATAGTGTCCAAATGTTGCTTTAAGATGTTTTCACTTAAACGTTGATGGGAGAGGTATAAGGGTTTACAATATTGGTTACACTGACAAAGGAAATTCCATAGAAAAGAGGTTGAGTCTTGCCTGTAGTTCACTTCCTCATTAAAACTACCCCAAAGAGAAGCACTTATGAACACAGGACCAATCAATGCTCCCATTTGAAGTAATCTTAATGTGTTGAACTCTGTGATTAAATGAGCATCGCATGGAGAACGCAGTCTGTAGTTCTTGAAGGCAACTGTCTCTTGAAGCACTGATCACTTGAAACTACCCCACAAATAGCACTTACCAAATACAACAGACAAGTTAGTGCCATGGTGAGGGTACCGAGGGTGACAGTAGTAGCAGCTGAAAATCTTGTCCAATTTCTAGCCTGGAACTCGGTAGGACTGGACGAGATCCTTTGCAGTCAGAGACACGTGGAGAATGTTGCCTGCTTTTAGGAAGAGCTGGTCTGAGCCATGTGGTTCACCAGCACCCAATATAAGTGTGTCCATGCCCCCTTGGCTTTGCCGTGGTCGTTGACACTCTGCCTTTCTGTAAAGCCCATCAAGTTTTGATTGCAGATTTAACATCTTTGGAACGACTCAGCATTTTTCAGCATGGGTGGACTTTTCACACATTTAAAAGCACTTCATGCAAATACAACAATGATGAACTTTATTGCCCCTGAATTTAGAAAAGAGGTCAAGTCATTTTTTAAAGGAAAGGCCTACACTAAATACATAAACAGGAAGGGGCAGACCAAACCTCTAGGTAAACCAGCACCATCTAGTGTTTACACGGCAACATGATTGCACTAAAGAGAAGCACTTTTTGTTATATAGTATCAGGAATGCTTCCCTTTGTAGTCATCTAAAGGGGCTCAGTAAATGTAAGGGACCTGAATTTTAAAAAAAAACATGGGCACAGGGGAGTCAGTCAGCAAATATTTACCCCAACTTGATAGCACTTTCTACTTTGGTTGAAAAGAAAGGTGCTAAAGTTAGAGTAGATATCAACTGATTTTTTTAGACAAGAGGGAGAGTGCAAAAATGGCTGCAGAGGAGGATGCAAAATAGTGTCCAAATGTTGCTCCAAGTCATTAGCACTTAAAAGTTACAAGATGGAGGGAGAGGTATGAAGCAAAGACCTACACTAAATACAAAAACAGAGAGTGGCAGACCAAGCTTCTAGGTAAACAGCACTACACTAGGCCTACACTAATGAACAATTATTTTGAAAAAATCAGGGGAGTCAGTCAGCATATATTTACCCCAACTCTATAGCACTTTTTACTGTGGTCGAAAAGAAAGATGCAAAAGTTAGAGTAGATATCAACTGTTATTCAGTCAAGAGGGCAAGGGAATGAAAACTGGCAGCAGAGAAGGATGCAAAATAGTGTCCAAATGTTGCTTTAAGATGTTTTCACTTAAACGTTGATGGGAGAGGTATAAGGGTTTACAATATTGGTTACACTGACAAAGGAAATTCCATAGAAAAGAGGTTGAGTCTTGCCTGTAGTTCACTTCCTCATTAAAACTACCCCAAAGAGAAGCACTTATGAACACAGGACCAATCAATGCTCCCATTTGAAGTAATCTTAATGTGTTGAACTCTGTGATTAAATGAGCATCGCATGGAGAACGCAGTCTGTAGTTCTTGAAGGCAACTGTCTCTTGAAGCACTGATCACTTGAAACTACCCCAACAAATAGCACTTACCAAATACAACAGACAAGTTAGTGCTATGGTGAGGGTACCGAGGGTGACAGTAGTAGCAGCTGAAAATCTTGTCCAATTTCTAGCCTGGAACTCGGTAGGACTGGACGAGATCCTTTGCAGTCAGAGACACGTGGAGAATGTTGCCTGCTTTTAGGAAGAGCTGGTCTGAGCCATGTGGTTCACCAGCACCCAATATAAGTGTGTCCATGCCCCCTTGGCTTTGCCGTGGTCGTTGACACTCTGCCTTTCTGTAAAGCCCATCAAGTTTTGATTGCAGATATAACATCTTTGGAACGACTCAGCATTTTTCAGCATGGGTGGACTTTTCACACATTTAAAAGCACTTCATGCAAATACAACAATGATGAACTTTATTGCCCCTGAATTTAGAAAAGAGGTCAAGTCATTTTTAAAGGAAAGGCCTACACTAAATACATAAACAGGAAGGGGCAGACCAAACCTCTAGGTAAACCAGCACCATCTAGTGTTTACACGGCAACATGATTGCACTAAAGAGAAGCACTTTTTGTTATATAGTATCAGGAATGCTTCCCTTTGTAGTCATCTAAAGGGGCTCAGTAAATGTAAGGGACCTGAATAAAAAAAATAAAAAAAACATGGGCACAGGGGAGTCAGTCAGCAAATATTTACCCCAACTTGATAGCACTTTCTACTTTGGTTGAAAAGAAAGGTGCTAAAGTTAGAGTAGATATCAACTGATTTTTTTAGACAAGAGGGAGAGTGCAAAAATGGCTGCAGAGGAGGATGCAAAATAGTGTCCAAATGTTGCTCCAAGTCATTAGCACTTAAAAGTTACAAGATGGAGGGAGAGGTATGAAGCAAAGACCTACACTAAATACAAAAACAGAGAGTGGCAGACCAAGCTTCTAGGTAAACAGCACCCTCTAGTGTTTTGAAAGGAAAGGCCTACACTAATGAACAATTATTTTGAAAAAATCAGGGGAGTCAGTCAGCATATATTTACCCCAACTTGATAGCACTTTCTACTGTGGTCGAAAAGAAAGATGCAAAAGTTAGAGTAGATATCAACTGTTATTCAGTCAAGAGGGCAAGGGAATGAAAACTGGCAGCAGAGAAGGATGCAAAATAGTGTCCAAATGTTGCTTTAAGATGTTTTCACTTAAACGTTGATGGGAGAGGTATAAGGGTTTACAATATTGGTTACACTGACAAAGGAAATTCCATAGAAAAGAGGTTGAGTCTTGCCTGTAGTTCACTTCCTCATTAAAACTACCCCAAAGAGAAGCACTTATGAACACAGGACCAATCAATGCTCCCATTTGAAGTAATCTTAATGTGTTGAACTCTGTGATTAAATGAGCATCGCATGGAGAACGCAGTCTGTAGTTCTTGAAGGCAACTGTCTCTTGAAGCACTGATCACTTGAAACTACCCCACAAATAGCACTTACCAAATACAACAGACAAGTTAGTGCCATGGTGAGGGTACCGAGGGTGACAGTAGTAGCAGCTGAAAATCTTGTCCAATTTCTAGCCTGGAACTCGGTAGGACTGGACGAGATCCTTTGCAGTCAGAGACACGTGGAGAATGTTGCCTGCTTTTAGGAAGAGCTGGTCTGAGCCATGTGGTTCACCAGCACCCAATATAAGTGTGTCCATGCCCCCTTGGCTTTGCCGTGGTCGTTGACACTCTGCCTTTCTGTAAAGCCCATCAAGTTTTGATTGCAGATATAACATCTTTGGAACGACTCAGCATTTTTCAGCATGGGTGGACTTTTCACACATTTAAAAGCACTTCATGCAAATACAACAATGATGAACTTTATTGCCCCTGAATTTAGAAAAGAGGTCAAGTCATTTTTTAAAGGAAAGGCCTACACTAAATACATAAACAGGAAGGGGCAGACCAAACCTCTAGGTAAACCAGCACCATCTAGTGTTTACACGGCAACATGATTGCACTAAAGAGAAGCACTTTTTGTTATATAGTATCAGGAATGCTTCCCTTTGTAGTCATCTAAAGGGGCTCAGTAAATGTAAGGGACCTGAATAAAAAAATAAAAAAAACATGGGCACAGGGGAGTCAGTCAGCAAATATTTACCCCAACTTGATAGCACTTTCTACTTTGGTTGAAAAGAAAGGTGCTAAAGTTAGAGTAGATATCAACTGATTTTTTTAGACAAGAGGGAGAGTGCAAAAATGGCTGCAGAGGAGGATGCAAAATAGTGTCCAAATGTTGCTCCAAGTCATTAGCACTTAAAAGTTACAAGATGGAGGGAGAGGTATGAAGCAAAGACCTACACTAAATACAAAAACAGAGAGTGGCAGACCAAGCTTCTAGGTAAACAGCACTACACTAGGCCTACACTAATGAACAATTATTTTGAAAAAATCAGGGGAGTCAGTCAGCATATATTTACCCCAACTTGATAGCACTTTCTACTGTGGTCGAAAAGAAAGATGCAAAAGTTAGAGTAGATATCAACTGTTATTCAGTCAAGAGGGCAAGGGAATGAAAACTGGCAGCAGAGAAGGATGCAAAATAGTGTCCAAATGTTGCTTTAAGATGTTTTCACTTAAACGTTGATGGGAGAGGTATAAGGGTTTACAATATTGGTTACACTGACAAAGGAAATTCCATAGAAAAGAGGTTGAGTCTTGCCTGTAGTTCACTTCCTCATTAAAACTACCCCAAAGAGAAGCACTTATGAACACAGGACCAATCAATGCTCCCATTTGAAGTAATCTTAATGTGTTGAACTCTGTGATTAAATGAGCATCGCATGGAGAACGCAGTCTGTAGTTCTTGAAGGCAACTGTCTCTTGAAGCACTGATCACTTGAAACTACCCCAACAAATAGCACTTACCAAATACAACAGACAAGTTAGTGCCATGGTGAGGGTACCGAGGGTGACAGTAGTAGCAGCTGAAAATCTTGTCCAATTTCTAGCCTGGAACTCGGTAGGACTGGACGAGATCCTTTGCAGTCAGAGACACGTGGAGAATGTTGCCTGCTTTTAGGAAGAGCTGGTCTGAGCCATGTGGTTCACCAGCACCCAATATAAGTGTGTCCATGCCCCCTTGGCTTTGCCGTGGTCGTTGACACTCTGCCTTTCTGTAAAGCCCATCAAGTTTTGATTGCAGATATAACATCTTTGGAACGACTCAGCATTTTTCAGCATGGGTGGACTTTTCACACATTTAAAAGCACTTCATGCAAATACAACAATGATGAACTTTATTGCCCCTGAATTTAGAAAAGAGGTCAAGTCATTTTTAAAGGAAAGGCCTACACTAAATACATAAACAGGAAGGGGCAGACCAAACCTCTAGGTAAACCAGCACCATCTAGTGTTTACACGGCAACATGATTGCACTAAAGAGAAGCACTTTTTGTTATATAGTATAAGGAATGCTTCCCTTTGTAGTCATCTAAAGGGGCTCTGTAAATGTAAGGGACCTGAATAAAAAAAATAAAAAAACATGGGCACAGGGGTGTCAGTCAGCAAATATTTACCCCAACTTGATAGCACTTTCTACTTTGGTTGAAAAGAAAGGTGCTAAAGTTAGAGTAGATATCAACAGATTTTTTTAGACAAGAGGGAGAGTGCAAAAATGGCTGCAGAGGAGGATGCAAAATAGTGTCCAAATGTTGCTCCAAGTCATTAGCACTTAAAAGTTACAAGATGGAGGGAGAGGTATGAAGCAAAGACCTACACTAAATACAAAAACAGAGAGTGGCAGACCAAGCTTCTAGGTAAACAGCACCCTCTAGTGTTTTGAAAGGAAAGGCCTACACTAATGAACAATTATTTTGAAAAAATCAGGGGAGTCAGTCAGCATATATTTACCCCAACTTGATAGCACTTTCTACTGTGGTCGAAAAGAAAGATGCAAAAGTTAGAGTAGATATCAACTGTTATTCAGTCAAGAGGGCAAGGGAATGAAAACTGGCAGCAGAGAAGGATGCAAAATAGTGTCCAAATGTTGCTTTAAGATGTTTTCACTTAAACGTTGATGGGAGAGGTATAAGGGTTTACAATATTGGTTACACTGACAAAGGAAATTCCATAGAAAAGAGGTTGAGTCTTGCCTGTAGTTCACTTCCTCATTAAAACTACCCCAAAGAGAAGCACTTATGAACACAGGACCAATCAATGCTCCCATTTGAAGTAATCTTAATGTGTTGAACTCTGTGATTAAATGAGCATCGCATGGAGAACGCAGTCTGTAGTTCTTGAAGGCAACTGTCTCTTGAAGCACTGATCACTTGAAACTACCCCAACAAATAGCACTTACCAAATACAACAGACAAGTTAGTGCCATGGTGAGGGTACCGAGGGTGACAGTAGTAGCAGCTGAAAATCTTGTCCAATTTCTAGCCTGGAACTCGGTAGGACTGGACGAGATCCTTTGCAGTCAGAGACACGTGGAGAATGTTGCCTGCTTTTAGGAAGAGCTGGTCTGAGCCATGTGGTTCACCAGCACCCAATATAAGTGTGTCCATGCCCCCTTGGCTTTGCCGTGGTCGTTGACACTCTGCCTTTCTGTAAAGCCCATCAAGTTTTGATTGCAGATATAACATCTTTGGAACGACTCAGCATTTTTCAGCATGGGTGGACTTTTCACACATTTAAAAGCACTTCATGCAAATACAACAATGATGAACTTTATTGCCCCTGAATTTAGAAAAGAGGTCAAGTCATTTTTAAAGGAAAGGCCTACACTAAATACATAAACAGGAAGGGGCAGACCAAACCTCTAGGTAAACCAGCACCATCTAGTGTTTACACGGCAACATGATTGCACTAAAGAGAAGCACTTTTTGTTATATAGTATCAGGAATGCTTCCCTTTGTAGTCATCTAAAGGGGCTCAGTAAATGTAAGGGACCTGAATTTAAAAAAAAAACATGGGCACAGGGGAGTCAGTCAGCAAATATTTACCCCAACTTGATAGCACTTTCTACTTTGGTTGAAAAGAAAGGTGCTAAAGTTAGAGTAGATATCAACTGATTTTTTTAGACAAGAGGGAGAGTGCAAAAATGGCTGCAGAGGAGGATGCAAAATAGTGTCCAAATGTTGCTCCAAGTCATTAGCACTTAAAAGTTACAAGATGGAGGGAGAGGTATGAAGCAAAGACCTACACTAAATACAAAAAACAGAGAGTGGCAGACCAAGCTTCTAGGTAAACAGCACCCTCTAGTGTTTTGAAAGGAAAGGCCTACACTAATGAACAATTATTTTGAAAAAATCAGGGGAGTCAGTCAGCATATATTTACCCCAACTTGATAGCACTTTCTACTGTGGTCGAAAAGAAAGATGCAAAAGTTAGAGTAGATATCAACTGTTATTCAGTCAAGAGGGCAAGGGAATGAAAACTGGCAGCAGAGAAGGATGCAAAATAGTGTCCAAATGTTGCTTTAAGATGTTTTCACTTAAACGTTGATGGGAGAGGTATAAGGGTTTACAATATTGGTTACACTGACAAAGGAAATTCCATAGAAAAGAGGTTGAGTCTTGCCTGTAGTTCACTTCCTCATTAAAACTACCCCAAAGAGAAGCACTTATGAACACAGGACCAATCAATGCTCCCATTTGAAGTAATCTTAATGTGTTGAACTCTGTGATTAAATGAGCATCGCATGGAGAACGCAGTCTGTAGTTCTTGAAGGCAACTGTCTCTTGAAGCACTGATCACTTGAAACTACCCCACAAATAGCACTTACCAAATACAACAGACAAGTTAGTGCCATGGTGAGGGTACCGAGGGTGACAGTAGTAGCAGCTGAAAATCTTGTCCAATTTCTAGCCTGGAACTCGGTAGGACTGGACGAGATCCTTTGCAGTCAGAGACACGTGGAGAATGTTGCCTGCTTTTAGGAAGAGCTGGTCTGAGCCATGTGGTTCACCAGCACCCAATATAAGTGTGTCCATGCCCCCTTGGCTTTGCCGTGGTCGTTGACACTCTGCCTTTCTGTAAAGCCCATCAAGTTTTGATTGCAGATATAACATCTTTGGAACGACTCAGCATTTTTCAGCATGGGTGGACTTTTCACACATTTAAAAGCACTTCATGCAAATACAACAATGATGAACTTTATTGCCCCTGAATTTAGAAAAGAGGTCAAGTCATTTTTTAAAGGAAAGGCCTACACTAAATACATAAACAGGAAGGGGCAGACCAAACCTCTAGGTAAACCAGCACCATCTAGTGTTTACACGGCAACATGATTGCACTAAAGAGAAGCACTTTTTGTTATATAGTATCAGGAATGCTTCCCTTTGTAGTCATCTAAAGGGGCTCAGTAAATGTAAGGGACCTGAATAAAAAAATAAAAAAAACATGGGCACAGGGGAGTCAGTCAGCAAATATTTACCCCAACTTGATAGCACTTTCTACTTTGGTTGAAAAGAAAGGTGCTAAAGTTAGAGTAGATATCAACTGATTTTTTTAGACAAGAGGGAGAGTGCAAAAATGGCTGCAGAGGAGGATGCAAAATAGTGTCCAAATGTTGCTCCAAGTCATTAGCACTTAAAAGTTACAAGATGGAGGGAGAGGTATGAAGCAAAGACCTACACTAAATACAAAAACAGAGAGTGGCAGACCAAGCTTCTAGGTAAACAGCACTACACTAGGCCTACACTAATGAACAATTATTTTGAAAAAATCAGGGGAGTCAGTCAGCATATATTTACCCCAACTTGATAGCACTTTCTACTGTGGTCGAAAAGAAAGATGCAAAAGTTAGAGTAGATATCAACTGTTATTCAGTCAAGAGGGCAAGGGAATGAAAACTGGCAGCAGAGAAGGATGCAAAATAGTGTCCAAATGTTGCTTTAAGATGTTTTCACTTAAACGTTGATGGGAGAGGTATAAGGGTTTACAATATTGGTTACACTGACAAAGGAAATTCCATAGAAAAGAGGTTGAGTCTTGCCTGTAGTTCACTTCCTCATTAAAACTACCCCAAAGAGAAGCACTTATGAACACAGGACCAATCAATGCTCCCATTTGAAGTAATCTTAATGTGTTGAACTCTGTGATTAAATGAGCATCGCATGGAGAACGCAGTCTGTAGTTCTTGAAGGCAACTGTCTCTTGAAGCACTGATCACTTGAAACTACCCCAACAAATAGCACTTACCAAATACAACAGACAAGTTAGTGCCATGGTGAGGGTACCGAGGGTGACAGTAGTAGCAGCTGAAAATCTTGTCCAATTTCTAGCCTGGAACTCGGTAGGACTGGACGAGATCCTTTGCAGTCAGAGACACGTGGAGAATGTTGCCTGCTTTTAGGAAGAGCTGGTCTGAGCCATGTGGTTCACCAGCACCCAATATAAGTGTGTCCATGCCCCCTTGGCTTTGCCGTGGTCGTTGACACTCTGCCTTTCTGTAAAGCCCATCAAGTTTTGATTGCAGATATAACATCTTTGGAACGACTCAGCATTTTTCAGCATGGGTGGACTTTTCACACATTTAAAAGCACTTCATGCAAATACAACAATGATGAACTTTATTGCCCCTGAATTTAGAAAAGAGGTCAAGTCATTTTTAAAGGAAAGGCCTACACTAAATACATAAACAGGAAGGGGCAGACCAAACCTCTAGGTAAACCAGCACCATCTAGTGTTTACACGGCAACATGATTGCACTAAAGAGAAGCACTTTTTGTTATATAGTATCAGGAATGCTTCCCTTTGTAGTCATCTAAAGGGGCTCAGTAAATGTAAGGGACCTGAATTTAAAAAAAAAACATGGGCACAGGGGAGTCAGTCAGCAAATATTTACCCCAACTTGATAGCACTTTCTTCTTTGGTTGAAAAGAAAGGTGCTAAAGTTAGAGTAGATATCAACTGATTTTTTTAGACAAGAGGGAGAGTGCAAAAATGGCTGCAGAGGAGGATGCAAAATAGTGTCCAAATGTTGCTCCAAGTCATTAGCACTTAAAAGTTACAAGATGGAGGGAGAGGTATGAAGCAAAGACCTACACTAAATACAAAAACAGAGAGTGGCAGACCAAGCTTCTAGGTAAACAGCACTACACTAGGCCTACACTAATGAACAATTATTTTGAAAAAATCAGGGGAGTCAGTCAGCATATATTTACCCCAACTCTATAGCACTTTTTACTGTGGTCGAAAAGAAAGATGCAAAAGTTAGAGTAGATATCAACTGTTATTCAGTCAAGAGGGCAAGGGAATGAAAACTGGCAGCAGAGAAGGATGCAAAATAGTGTCCAAATGTTGCTTTAAGATGTTTTCACTTAAACGTTGATGGGAGAGGTATAAGGGTTTACAATATTGGTTACACTGACAAAGGAAATTCCATAGAAAAGAGGTTGAGTCTTGCCTGTAGTTCACTTCCTCATTAAAACTACCCCAAAGAGAAGCACTTATGAACACAGGACCAATCAATGCTCCCATTTGAAGTAATCTTAATGTGTTGAACTCTGTGATTAAATGAGCATCGCATGGAGAACGCAGTCTGTAGTTCTTGAAGGCAACTGTCTCTTGAAGCACTGATCACTTGAAACTACCCCAACAAATAGCACTTACCAAATACAACAGACAAGTTAGTGCTATGGTGAGGGTACCGAGGGTGACAGTAGTAGCAGCTGAAAATCTTGTCCAATTTCTAGCCTGGAACTCGGTAGGACTGGACGAGATCCTTTGCAGTCAGAGACACGTGGAGAATGTTGCCTGCTTTTAGGAAGAGCTGGTCTGAGCCATGTGGTTCACCAGCACCCAATATAAGTGTGTCCATGCCCCCTTGGCTTTGCCGTGGTCGTTGACACTCTGCCTTTCTGTAAAGCCCATCAAGTTTTGATTGCAGATATAACATCTTTGGAACGACTCAGCATTTTTCAGCATGGGTGGACTTTTCACACATTTAAAAGCACTTCATGCAAATACAACAATGATGAACTTTATTGCCCCTGAATTTAGAAAAGAGGTCAAGTCATTTTTTAAAGGAAAGGCCTACACTAAATACATAAACAGGAAGGGGCAGACCAAACCTCTAGGTAAACCAGCACCATCTAGTGTTTACACGGCAACATGATTGCACTAAAGAGAAGCACTTTTTGTTATATAGTATCAGGAATGCTTCCCTTTGTAGTCATCTAAAGGGGCTCAGTAAATGTAAGGGACCTGAATAAAAAAATAAAAAAAACATGGGCACAGGGGAGTCAGTCAGCAAATATTTACCCCAACTTGATAGCACTTTCTACTTTGGTTGAAAAGAAAGGTGCTAAAGTTAGAGTAGATATCAACTGATTTTTTTAGACAAGAGGGAGAGTGCAAAAATGGCTGCAGAGGAGGATGCAAAATAGTGTCCAAATGTTGCTCCAAGTCATTAGCACTTAAAAGTTACAAGATGGAGGGAGAGGTATGAAGCAAAGACCTACACTAAATACAAAAACAGAGAGTGGCAGACCAAGCTTCTAGGTAAACAGCACTACACTAGGCCTACACTAATGAACAATTATTTTGAAAAAATCAGGGGAGTCAGTCAGCATATATTTACCCCAACTTGATAGCACTTTCTACTGTGGTCGAAAAGAAAGATGCAAAAGTTAGAGTAGATATCAACTGTTATTCAGTCAAGAGGGCAAGGGAATGAAAACTGGCAGCAGAGAAGGATGCAAAATAGTGTCCAAATGTTGCTTTAAGATGTTTTCACTTAAACGTTGATGGGAGAGGTATAAGGGTTTACAATATTGGTTACACTGACAAAGGAAATTCCATAGAAAAGAGGTTGAGTCTTGCCTGTAGTTCACTTCCTCATTAAAACTACCCCAAAGAGAAGCACTTATGAACACAGGACCAATCAATGCTCCCATTTGAAGTAATCTTAATGTGTTGAACTCTGTGATTAAATGAGCATCGCATGGAGAACGCAGTCTGTAGTTCTTGAAGGCAACTGTCTCTTGAAGCACTGATCACTTGAAACTACCCCAACAAATAGCACTTACCAAATACAACAGACAAGTTAGTGCCATGGTGAGGGTACCGAGGGTGACAGTAGTAGCAGCTGAAAATCTTGTCCAATTTCTAGCCTGGAACTCGGTAGGACTGGACGAGATCCTTTGCAGTCAGAGACACGTGGAGAATGTTGCCTGCTTTTAGGAAGAGCTGGTCTGAGCCATGTGGTTCACCAGCACCCAATATAAGTGTGTCCATGCCCCCTTGGCTTTGCCGTGGTCGTTGACACTCTGCCTTTCTGTAAAGCCCATCAAGTTTTGATTGCAGATATAACATCTTTGGAACGACTCAGCATTTTTCAGCATGGGTGGACTTTTCACACATTTAAAAGCACTTCATGCAAATACAACAATGATGAACTTTATTGCCCCTGAATTTAGAAAAGAGGTCAAGTCATTTTTAAAGGAAAGGCCTACACTAAATACATAAACAGGAAGGGGCAGACCAAACCTCTAGGTAAACCAGCACCATCTAGTGTTTACACGGCAACATGATTGCACTAAAGAGAAGCACTTTTTGTTATATAGTATCAGGAATGCTTCCCTTTGTAGTCATCTAAAGGGGCTCAGTAAATGTAAGGGACCTGAATTTTAAAAAAAAACATGGGCACAGGGGAGTCAGTCAGCAAATATTTACCCCAACTTGATAGCACTTTCTTCTTTGGTTGAAAAGAAAGGTGCTAAAGTTAGAGTAGATATCAACTGATTTTTTTAGACAAGAGGGAGAGTGCAAAAATGGCTGCAGAGGAGGATGCAAAATAGTGTCCAAATGTTGCTCCAAGTCATTAGCACTTAAAAGTTACAAGATGGAGGGAGAGGTATGAAGCAAAGACCTACACTAAATACAAAAACAGAGAGTGGCAGACCAAGCTTCTAGGTAAACAGCACTACACTAGGCCTACACTAATGAACAATTATTTTGAAAAAATCAGGGGAGTCAGTCAGCATATATTTACCCCAACTCTATAGCACTTTTTACTGTGGTCGAAAAGAAAGATGCAAAAGTTAGAGTAGATATCAACTGTTATTCAGTCAAGAGGGCAAGGGAATGAAAACTGGCAGCAGAGAAGGATGCAAAATAGTGTCCAAATGTTGCTTTAAGATGTTTTCACTTAAACGTTGATGGGAGAGGTATAAGGGTTTACAATATTGGTTACACTGACAAAGGAAATTCCATAGAAAAGAGGTTGAGTCTTGCCTGTAGTTCACTTCCTCATTAAAACTACCCCAAAGAGAAGCACTTATGAACACAGGACCAATCAATGCTCCCATTTGAAGTAATCTTAATGTGTTGAACTCTGTGATTAAATGAGCATCGCATGGAGAACGCAGTCTGTAGTTCTTGAAGGCAACTGTCTCTTGAAGCACTGATCACTTGAAACTACCCCAACAAATAGCACTTACCAAATACAACAGACAAGTTAGTGCTATGGTGAGGGTACCGAGGGTGACAGTAGTAGCAGCTGAAAATCTTGTCCAATTTCTAGCCTGGAACTCGGTAGGACTGGACGAGATCCTTTGCAGTCAGAGACACGTGGAGAATGTTGCCTGCTTTTAGGAAGAGCTGGTCTGAGCCATGTGGTTCACCAGCACCCAATATAAGTGTGTCCATGCCCCCTTGGCTTTGCCGTGGTCGTTGACACTCTGCCTTTCTGTAAAGCCCATCAAGTTTTGATTGCAGATATAACATCTTTGGAACGACTCAGCATTTTTCAGCATGGGTGGACTTTTCACACATTTAAAAGCACTTCATGCAAATACAACAATGATGAACTTTATTGCCCCTGAATTTAGAAAAGAGGTCAAGTCATTTTTAAAGGAAAGGCCTACACTAAATACATAAACAGGAAGGGGCAGACCAAACCTCTAGGTAAACCAGCACCATCTAGTGTTTACACGGCAACATGATTGCACTAAAGAGAAGCACTTTTTGTTATATAGTATCAGGAATGCTTCCCTTTGTAGTCATCTAAAGGGGCTCAGTAAATGTAAGGGACCTGAATAAAAAAAATAAAAAAAACATGGGCACAGGGGAGTCAGTCAGCAAATATTTACCCCAACTTGATAGCACTTTCTACTTTGGTTGAAAAGAAAGGTGCTAAAGTTAGAGTAGATATCAACTGATTTTTTTAGACAAGAGGGAGAGTGCAAAAATGGCTGCAGAGGAGGATGCAAAATAGTGTCCAAATGTTGCTCCAAGTCATTAGCACTTAAAAGTTACAAGATGGAGGGAGAGGTATGAAGCAAAGACCTACACTAAATACAAAAACAGAGAGTGGCAGACCAAGCTTCTAGGT
This sequence comes from Leuciscus leuciscus, assembly GCF_965113295.1. Lineage (NCBI taxonomy): Eukaryota > Metazoa > Chordata > Actinopteri > Cypriniformes > Leuciscidae > Leuciscus > Leuciscus leuciscus. Next base: position 26,043,938 of record NC_138737.1, on the reverse strand, counting down.
AAACAGCACCCTCTAGTGTTTTGAAAGGAAAGGCCTACACTAATGAACAATTATTTTGAAAAAATCAGGGGAGTCAGTCAGCATATATTTACCCCAACTTGATAGCACTTTCTACTGTGGTCGAAAAGAAAGATGCAAAAGTTAGAGTAGATATCAACTGTTATTCAGTCAAGAGGGCAAGGGAATGAAAACTGGCAGCAGAGAAGGATGCAAAATAGTGTCCAAATGTTGCTTTAAGATGTTTTCACTTAAACGTTGATGGGAGAGGTATAAGGGTTTACAATATTGGTTACACTGACAAAGGAAATTCCATAGAAAAGAGGTTGAGTCTTGCCTGTAGTTCACTTCCTCATTAAAACTACCCCAAAGAGAAGCACTTATGAACACAGGACCAATCAATGCTCCCATTTGAAGTAATCTTAATGTGTTGAACTCTGTGATTAAATGAGCATCGCATGGAGAACGCAGTCTGTAGTTCTTGAAGGCAACTGTCTCTTGAAGCACTGATCACTTGAAACTACCCCACAAATAGCACTTACCAAATACAACAGACAAGTTAGTGCCATGGTGAGGGTACCGAGGGTGACAGTAGTAGCAGCTGAAAATCTTGTCCAATTTCTAGCCTGGAACTCGGTAGGACTGGACGAGATCCTTTGCAGTCAGAGACACGTGGAGAATGTTGCCTGCTTTTAGGAAGAGCTGGTCTGAGCCATGTGGTTCACCAGCACCCAATATAAGTGTGTCCATGCCCCCTTGGCTTTGCCGTGGTCGTTGACACTCTGCCTTTCTGTAAAGCCCATCAAGTTTTGATTGCAGATTTAACATCTTTGGAACGACTCAGCATTTTTCAGCATGGGTGGACTTTTCACACATTTAAAAGCACTTCATGCAAATACAACAATGATGAACTTTATTGCCCCTGAATTTAGAAAAGAGGTCAAGTCATTTTTTAAAGGAAAGGCCTACACTAAATACATAAACAGGAAGGGGCAGACCAAACCTCTAGGTAAACCAGCACCATCTAGTGTTTACACGGCAACATGATTGCACTAAAGAGAAGCACTTTTTGTTATATAGTATCAGGAATGCTTCCCTTTGTAGTCATCTAAAGGGGCTCAGTAAATGTAAGGGACCTGAATTTTAAAAAAAAACATGGGCACAGGGGAGTCAGTCAGCAAATATTTACCCCAACTTGATAGCACTTTCTACTTTGGTTGAAAAGAAAGGTGCTAAAGTTAGAGTAGATATCAACTGATTTTTTTAGACAAGAGGGAGAGTGCAAAAATGGCTGCAGAGGAGGATGCAAAATAGTGTCCAAATGTTGCTCCAAGTCATTAGCACTTAAAAGTTACAAGATGGAGGGAGAGGTATGAAGCAAAGACCTACACTAAATACAAAAACAGAGAGTGGCAGACCAAGCTTCTAGGTAAACAGCACTACACTAGGCCTACACTAATGAACAATTATTTTGAAAAAATCAGGGGAGTCAGTCAGCATATATTTACCCCAACTCTATAGCACTTTTTACTGTGGTCGAAAAGAAAGATGCAAAAGTTAGAGTAGATATCAACTGTTATTCAGTCAAGAGGGCAAGGGAATGAAAACTGGCAGCAGAGAAGGATGCAAAATAGTGTCCAAATGTTGCTTTAAGATGTTTTCACTTAAACGTTGATGGGAGAGGTATAAGGGTTTACAATATTGGTTACACTGACAAAGGAAATTCCATAGAAAAGAGGTTGAGTCTTGCCTGTAGTTCACTTCCTCATTAAAACTACCCCAAAGAGAAGCACTTATGAACACAGGACCAATCAATGCTCCCATTTGAAGTAATCTTAATGTGTTGAACTCTGTGATTAAATGAGCATCGCATGGAGAACGCAGTCTGTAGTTCTTGAAGGCAACTGTCTCTTGAAGCACTGATCACTTGAAACTACCCCAACAAATAGCACTTACCAAATACAACAGACAAGTTAGTGCTATGGTGAGGGTACCGAGGGTGACAGTAGTAGCAGCTGAAAATCTTGTCCAATTTCTAGCCTGGAACTCGGTAGGACTGGACGAGATCCTTTGCAGTCAGAGACACGTGGAGAATGTTGCCTGCTTTTAGGAAGAGCTGGTCTGAGCCATGTGGTTCACCAGCACCCAATATAAGTGTGTCCATGCCCCCTTGGCTTTGCCGTGGTCGTTGACACTCTGCCTTTCTGTAAAGCCCATCAAGTTTTGATTGCAGATATAACATCTTTGGAACGACTCAGCATTTTTCAGCATGGGTGGACTTTTCACACATTTAAAAGCACTTCATGCAAATACAACAATGATGAACTTTATTGCCCCTGAATTTAGAAAAGAGGTCAAGTCATTTTTAAAGGAAAGGCCTACACTAAATACATAAACAGGAAGGGGCAGACCAAACCTCTAGGTAAACCAGCACCATCTAGTGTTTACACGGCAACATGATTGCACTAAAGAGAAGCACTTTTTGTTATATAGTATCAGGAATGCTTCCCTTTGTAGTCATCTAAAGGGGCTCAGTAAATGTAAGGGACCTGAATAAAAAAAATAAAAAAAACATGGGCACAGGGGAGTCAGTCAGCAAATATTTACCCCAACTTGATAGCACTTTCTACTTTGGTTGAAAAGAAAGGTGCTAAAGTTAGAGTAGATATCAACTGATTTTTTTAGACAAGAGGGAGAGTGCAAAAATGGCTGCAGAGGAGGATGCAAAATAGTGTCCAAATGTTGCTCCAAGTCATTAGCACTTAAAAGTTACAAGATGGAGGGAGAGGTATGAAGCAAAGACCTACACTAAATACAAAAACAGAGAGTGGCAGACCAAGCTTCTAGGTAAACAGCACCCTCTAGTGTTTTGAAAGGAAAGGCCTACACTAATGAACAATTATTTTGAAAAAATCAGGGGAGTCAGTCAGCATATATTTACCCCAACTTGATAGCACTTTCTACTGTGGTCGAAAAGAAAGATGCAAAAGTTAGAGTAGATATCAACTGTTATTCAGTCAAGAGGGCAAGGGAATGAAAACTGGCAGCAGAGAAGGATGCAAAATAGTGTCCAAATGTTGCTTTAAGATGTTTTCACTTAAACGTTGATGGGAGAGGTATAAGGGTTTACAATATTGGTTACACTGACAAAGGAAATTCCATAGAAAAGAGGTTGAGTCTTGCCTGTAGTTCACTTCCTCATTAAAACTACCCCAAAGAGAAGCACTTATGAACACAGGACCAATCAATGCTCCCATTTGAAGTAATCTTAATGTGTTGAACTCTGTGATTAAATGAGCATCGCATGGAGAACGCAGTCTGTAGTTCTTGAAGGCAACTGTCTCTTGAAGCACTGATCACTTGAAACTACCCCACAAATAGCACTTACCAAATACAACAGACAAGTTAGTGCCATGGTGAGGGTACCGAGGGTGACAGTAGTAGCAGCTGAAAATCTTGTCCAATTTCTAGCCTGGAACTCGGTAGGACTGGACGAGATCCTTTGCAGTCAGAGACACGTGGAGAATGTTGCCTGCTTTTAGGAAGAGCTGGTCTGAGCCATGTGGTTCACCAGCACCCAATATAAGTGTGTCCATGCCCCCTTGGCTTTGCCGTGGTCGTTGACACTCTGCCTTTCTGTAAAGCCCATCAAGTTTTGATTGCAGATTTAACATCTTTGGAACGACTCAGCATTTTTCAGCATGGGTGGACTTTTCACACATTTAAAAGCACTTCATGCAAATACAACAATGATGAACTTTATTGCCCCTGAATTTAGAAAAGAGGTCAAGTCATTTTTAAAGGAAAGGCCTACACTAAATACATAAACAGGAAGGGGCAGACCAAACCTCTAGGTAAACCAGCACCATCTAGTGTTTACACGGCAACATGATTGCACTAAAGAGAAGCACTTTTTGTTATATAGTATCAGGAATGCTTCCCTTTGTAGTCATCTAAAGGGGCTCAGTAAATGTAAGGGACCTGAATTTTAAAAAAAAACATGGGCACAGGGGAGTCAGTCAGCAAATATTTACCCCAACTTGATAGCACTTTCTTCTTTGGTTGAAAAGAAAGGTGCTAAAGTTAGAGTAGATATCAACTGATTTTTTTAGACAAGAGGGAGAGTGCAAAAATGGCTGCAGAGGAGGATGCAAAATAGTGTCCAAATGTTGCTCCAAGTCATTAGCACTTAAAAGTTACAAGATGGAGGGAGAGGTATGAAGCAAAGACCTACACTAAATACAAAAACAGAGAGTGGCAGACCAAGCTTCTAGGTAAACAGCACTACACTAGGCCTACACTAATGAACAATTATTTTGAAAAAATCAGGGGAGTCAGTCAGCATATATTTACCCCAACTCTATAGCACTTTTTACTGTGGTCGAAAAGAAAGATGCAAAAGTTAGAGTAGATATCAACTGTTATTCAGTCAAGAGGGCAAGGGAATGAAAACTGGCAGCAGAGAAGGATGCAAAATAGTGTCCAAATGTTGCTTTAAGATGTTTTCACTTAAACGTTGATGGGAGAGGTATAAGGGTTTACAATATTGGTTACACTGACAAAGGAAATTCCATAGAAAAGAGGTTGAGTCTTGCCTGTAGTTCACTTCCTCATTAAAACTACCCCAAAGAGAAGCACTTATGAACACAGGACCAATCAATGCTCCCATTTGAAGTAATCTTAATGTGTTGAACTCTGTGATTAAATGAGCATCGCATGGAGAACGCAGTCTGTAGTTCTTGAAGGCAACTGTCTCTTGAAGCACTGATCACTTGAAACTACCCCAACAAATAGCACTTACCAAATACAACAGACAAGTTAGTGCTATGGTGAGGGTACCGAGGGTGACAGTAGTAGCAGCTGAAAATCTTGTCCAATTTCTAGCCTGGAACTCGGTAGGACTGGACGAGATCCTTTGCAGTCAGAGACACGTGGAGAATGTTGCCTGCTTTTAGGAAGAGCTGGTCTGAGCCATGTGGTTCACCAGCACCCAATATAAGTGTGTCCATGCCCCCTTGGCTTTGCCGTGGTCGTTGACACTCTGCCTTTCTGTAAAGCCCATCAAGTTTTGATTGCAGATATAACATCTTTGGAACGACTCAGCATTTTTCAGCATGGGTGGACTTTTCACACATTTAAAAGCACTTCATGCAAATACAACAATGATGAACTTTATTGCCCCTGAATTTAGAAAAGAGGTCAAGTCATTTTTAAAGGAAAGGCCTACACTAAATACATAAACAGGAAGGGGCAGACCAAACCTCTAGGTAAACCAGCACCATCTAGTGTTTACACGGCAACATGATTGCACTAAAGAGAAGCACTTTTTGTTATATAGTATAAGGAATGCTTCCCTTTGTAGTCATCTAAAGGGGCTCTGTAAATGTAAGGGACCTGAATAAAAAAAATAAAAAAACATGGGCACAGGGGTGTCAGTCAGCAAATATTTACCCCAACTTGATAGCACTTTCTACTTTGGTTGAAAAGAAAGGTGCTAAAGTTAGAGTAGATATCAACAGATTTTTTTAGACAAGAGGGAGAGTGCAAAAATGGCTGCAGAGGAGGATGCAAAATAGTGTCCAAATGTTGCTCCAAGTCATTAGCACTTAAAAGTTACAAGATGGAGGGAGAGGTATGAAGCAAAGACCTACACTAAATACAAAAACAGAGAGTGGCAGACCAAGCTTCTAGGTAAACAGCACCCTCTAGTGTTTTGAAAGGAAAGGCCTACACTAATGAACAATTATTTTGAAAAAATCAGGGGAGTCAGTCAGCATATATTTACCCCAACTTGATAGCACTTTCTACTGTGGTCGAAAAGAAAGATGCAAAAGTTAGAGTAGATATCAACTGTTATTCAGTCAAGAGGGCAAGGGAATGAAAACTGGCAGCAGAGAAGGATGCAAAATAGTGTCCAAATGTTGCTTTAAGATGTTTTCACTTAAACGTTGATGGGAGAGGTATAAGGGTTTACAATATTGGTTACACTGACAAAGGAAATTCCATAGAAAAGAGGTTGAGTCTTGCCTGTAGTTCACTTCCTCATTAAAACTACCCCAAAGAGAAGCACTTATGAACACAGGACCAATCAATGCTCCCATTTGAAGTAATCTTAATGTGTTGAACTCTGTGATTAAATGAGCATCGCATGGAGAACGCAGTCTGTAGTTCTTGAAGGCAACTGTCTCTTGAAGCACTGATCACTTGAAACTACCCCAACAAATAGCACTTACCAAATACAACAGACAAGTTAGTGCCATGGTGAGGGTACCGAGGGTGACAGTAGTAGCAGCTGAAAATCTTGTCCAATTTCTAGCCTGGAACTCGGTAGGACTGGACGAGATCCTTTGCAGTCAGAGACACGTGGAGAATGTTGCCTGCTTTTAGGAAGAGCTGGTCTGAGCCATGTGGTTCACCAGCACCCAATATAAGTGTGTCCATGCCCCCTTGGCTTTGCCGTGGTCGTTGACACTCTGCCTTTCTGTAAAGCCCATCAAGTTTTGATTGCAGATATAACATCTTTGGAACGACTCAGCATTTTTCAGCATGGGTGGACTTTTCACACATTTAAAAGCACTTCATGCAAATACAACAATGATGAACTTTATTGCCCCTGAATTTAGAAAAGAGGTCAAGTCATTTTTAAAGGAAAGGCCTACACTAAATACATAAACAGGAAGGGGCAGACCAAACCTCTAGGTAAACCAGCACCATCTAGTGTTTACACGGCAACATGATTGCACTAAAGAGAAGCACTTTTTGTTATATAGTATCAGGAATGCTTCCCTTTGTAGTCATCTAAAGGGGCTCAGTAAATGTAAGGGACCTGAATTTAAAAAAAAAACATGGGCACAGGGGAGTCAGTCAGCAAATATTTACCCCAACTTGATAGCACTTTCTACTTTGGTTGAAAAGAAAGGTGCTAAAGTTAGAGTAGATATCAACTGATTTTTTTAGACAAGAGGGAGAGTGCAAAAATGGCTGCAGAGGAGGATGCAAAATAGTGTCCAAATGTTGCTCCAAGTCATTAGCACTTAAAAGTTACAAGATGGAGGGAGAGGTATGAAGCAAAGACCTACACTAAATACAAAAAACAGAGAGTGGCAGACCAAGCTTCTAGGTAAACAGCACCCTCTAGTGTTTTGAAAGGAAAGGCCTACACTAATGAACAATTATTTTGAAAAAATCAGGGGAGTCAGTCAGCATATATTTACCCCAACTTGATAGCACTTTCTACTGTGGTCGAAAAGAAAGATGCAAAAGTTAGAGTAGATATCAACTGTTATTCAGTCAAGAGGGCAAGGGAATGAAAACTGGCAGCAGAGAAGGATGCAAAATAGTGTCCAAATGTTGCTTTAAGATGTTTTCACTTAAACGTTGATGGGAGAGGTATAAGGGTTTACAATATTGGTTACACTGACAAAGGAAATTCCATAGAAAAGAGGTTGAGTCTTGCCTGTAGTTCACTTCCTCATTAAAACTACCCCAAAGAGAAGCACTTATGAACACAGGACCAATCAATGCTCCCATTTGAAGTAATCTTAATGTGTTGAACTCTGTGATTAAATGAGCATCGCATGGAGAACGCAGTCTGTAGTTCTTGAAGGCAACTGTCTCTTGAAGCACTGATCACTTGAAACTACCCCACAAATAGCACTTACCAAATACAACAGACAAGTTAGTGCCATGGTGAGGGTACCGAGGGTGACAGTAGTAGCAGCTGAAAATCTTGTCCAATTTCTAGCCTGGAACTCGGTAGGACTGGACGAGATCCTTTGCAGTCAGAGACACGTGGAGAATGTTGCCTGCTTTTAGGAAGAGCTGGTCTGAGCCATGTGGTTCACCAGCACCCAATATAAGTGTGTCCATGCCCCCTTGGCTTTGCCGTGGTCGTTGACACTCTGCCTTTCTGTAAAGCCCATCAAGTTTTGATTGCAGATATAACATCTTTGGAACGACTCAGCATTTTTCAGCATGGGTGGACTTTTCACACATTTAAAAGCACTTCATGCAAATACAACAATGATGAACTTTATTGCCCCTGAATTTAGAAAAGAGGTCAAGTCATTTTTTAAAGGAAAGGCCTACACTAAATACATAAACAGGAAGGGGCAGACCAAACCTCTAGGTAAACCAGCACCATCTAGTGTTTACACGGCAACATGATTGCACTAAAGAGAAGCACTTTTTGTTATATAGTATCAGGAATGCTTCCCTTTGTAGTCATCTAAAGGGGCTCAGTAAATGTAAGGGACCTGAATAAAAAAATAAAAAAAACATGGGCACAGGGGAGTCAGTCAGCAAATATTTACCCCAACTTGATAGCACTTTCTACTTTGGTTGAAAAGAAAGGTGCTAAAGTTAGAGTAGATATCAACTGATTTTTTTAGACAAGAGGGAGAGTGCAAAAATGGCTGCAGAGGAGGATGCAAAATAGTGTCCAAATGTTGCTCCAAGTCATTAGCACTTAAAAGTTACAAGATGGAGGGAGAGGTATGAAGCAAAGACCTACACTAAATACAAAAACAGAGAGTGGCAGACCAAGCTTCTAGGTAAACAGCACTACACTAGGCCTACACTAATGAACAATTATTTTGAAAAAATCAGGGGAGTCAGTCAGCATATATTTACCCCAACTTGATAGCACTTTCTACTGTGGTCGAAAAGAAAGATGCAAAAGTTAGAGTAGATATCAACTGTTATTCAGTCAAGAGGGCAAGGGAATGAAAACTGGCAGCAGAGAAGGATGCAAAATAGTGTCCAAATGTTGCTTTAAGATGTTTTCACTTAAACGTTGATGGGAGAGGTATAAGGGTTTACAATATTGGTTACACTGACAAAGGAAATTCCATAGAAAAGAGGTTGAGTCTTGCCTGTAGTTCACTTCCTCATTAAAACTACCCCAAAGAGAAGCACTTATGAACACAGGACCAATCAATGCTCCCATTTGAAGTAATCTTAATGTGTTGAACTCTGTGATTAAATGAGCATCGCATGGAGAACGCAGTCTGTAGTTCTTGAAGGCAACTGTCTCTTGAAGCACTGATCACTTGAAACTACCCCAACAAATAGCACTTACCAAATACAACAGACAAGTTAGTGCCATGGTGAGGGTACCGAGGGTGACAGTAGTAGCAGCTGAAAATCTTGTCCAATTTCTAGCCTGGAACTCGGTAGGACTGGACGAGATCCTTTGCAGTCAGAGACACGTGGAGAATGTTGCCTGCTTTTAGGAAGAGCTGGTCTGAGCCATGTGGTTCACCAGCACCCAATATAAGTGTGTCCATGCCCCCTTGGCTTTGCCGTGGTCGTTGACACTCTGCCTTTCTGTAAAGCCCATCAAGTTTTGATTGCAGATATAACATCTTTGGAACGACTCAGCATTTTTCAGCATGGGTGGACTTTTCACACATTTAAAAGCACTTCATGCAAATACAACAATGATGAACTTTATTGCCCCTGAATTTAGAAAAGAGGTCAAGTCATTTTTAAAGGAAAGGCCTACACTAAATACATAAACAGGAAGGGGCAGACCAAACCTCTAGGTAAACCAGCACCATCTAGTGTTTACACGGCAACATGATTGCACTAAAGAGAAGCACTTTTTGTTATATAGTATCAGGAATGCTTCCCTTTGTAGTCATCTAAAGGGGCTCAGTAAATGTAAGGGACCTGAATTTTAAAAAAAAACATGGGCACAGGGGAGTCAGTCAGCAAATATTTACCCCAACTTGATAGCACTTTCTTCTTTGGTTGAAAAGAAAGGTGCTAAAGTTAGAGTAGATATCAACTGATTTTTTTAGACAAGAGGGAGAGTGCAAAAATGGCTGCAGAGGAGGATGCAAAATAGTGTCCAAATGTTGCTCCAAGTCATTAGCACTTAAAAGTTACAAGATGGAGGGAGAGGTATGAAGCAAAGACCTACACTAAATACAAAAACAGAGAGTGGCAGACCAAGCTTCTAGGTAAACAGCACTACACTAGGCCTACACTAATGAACAATTATTTTGAAAAAATCAGGGGAGTCAGTCAGCATATATTTACCCCAACTCTATAGCACTTTTTACTGTGGTCGAAAAGAAAGATGCAAAAGTTAGAGTAGATATCAACTGTTATTCAGTCAAGAGGGCAAGGGAATGAAAACTGGCAGCAGAGAAGGATGCAAAATAGTGTCCAAATGTTGCTTTAAGATGTTTTCACTTAAACGTTGATGGGAGAGGTATAAGGGTTTACAATATTGGTTACACTGACAAAGGAAATTCCATAGAAAAGAGGTTGAGTCTTGCCTGTAGTTCACTTCCTCATTAAAACTACCCCAAAGAGAAGCACTTATGAACACAGGACCAATCAATGCTCCCATTTGAAGTAATCTTAATGTGTTGAACTCTGTGATTAAATGAGCATCGCATGGAGAACGCAGTCTGTAGTTCTTGAAGGCAACTGTCTCTTGAAGCACTGATCACTTGAAACTACCCCAACAAATAGCACTTACCAAATACAACAGACAAGTTAGTGCTATGGTGAGGGTACCGAGGGTGACAGTAGTAGCAGCTGAAAATCTTGTCCAATTTCTAGCCTGGAACTCGGTAGGACTGGACGAGATCCTTTGCAGTCAGAGACACGTGGAGAATGTTGCCTGCTTTTAGGAAGAGCTGGTCTGAGCCATGTGGTTCACCAGCACCCAATATAAGTGTGTCCATGCCCCCTTGGCTTTGCCGTGGTCGTTGACACTCTGCCTTTCTGTAAAGCCCATCAAGTTTTGATTGCAGATATAACATCTTTGGAACGACTCAGCATTTTTCAGCATGGGTGGACTTTTCACACATTTAAAAGCACTTCATGCAAATACAACAATGATGAACTTTATTGCCCCTGAATTTAGAAAAGAGGTCAAGTCATTTTTAAAGGAAAGGCCTACACTAAATACATAAACAGGAAGGGGCAGACCAAACCTCTAGGTAAACCAGCACCATCTAGTGTTTACACGGCAACATGATTGCACTAAAGAGAAGCACTTTTTGTTATATAGTATCAGGAATGCTTCCCTTTGTAGTCATCTAAAGGGGCTCAGTAAATGTAAGGGACCTGAATAAAAAAAATAAAAAAAACATGGGCACAGGGGAGTCAGTCAGCAAATATTTACCCCAACTTGATAGCACTTTCTACTTTGGTTGAAAAGAAAGGTGCTAAAGTTAGAGTAGATATCAACTGATTTTTTTAGACAAGAGGGAGAGTGCAAAAATGGCTGCAGAGGAGGATGCAAAATAGTGTCCAAATGTTGCTCCAAGTCATTAGCACTTAAAAGTTACAAGATGGAGGGAGAGGTATGAAGCAAAGACCTACACTAAATACAAAAACAGAGAGTGGCAGACCAAGCTTCTAGGTAAACAGCACCCTCTAGTGTTTTGAAAGGAAAGGCCTACACTAATGAACAATTATTTTGAAAAAATCAGGGGAGTCAGTCAGCATATATTTACCCCAACTTGATAGCACTTTCTACTGTGGTCGAAAAGAAAGATGCAAAAGTTAGAGTAGATATCAACTGTTATTCAGTCAAGAGGGCAAGGGAATGAAAACTGGCAGCAGAGAAGGATGCAAAATAGTGTCCAAATGTTGCTTTAAGATGTTTTCACTTAAACGTTGATGGGAGAGGTATAAGGGTTTACAATATTGGTTACACTGACAAAGGAAATTCCATAGAAAAGAGGTTGAGTCTTGCCTGTAGTTCACTTCCTCATTAAAACTACCCCAAAGAGAAGCACTTATGAACACAGGACCAATCAATGCTCCCATTTGAAGTAATCTTAATGTGTTGAACTCTGTGATTAAATGAGCATCGCATGGAGAACGCAGTCTGTAGTTCTTGAAGGCAACTGTCTCTTGAAGCACTGATCACTTGAAACTACCCCACAAATAGCACTTACCAAATACAACAGACAAGTTAGTGCCATGGTGAGGGTACCGAGGGTGACAGTAGTAGCAGCTGAAAATCTTGTCCAATTTCTAGCCTGGAACTCGGTAGGACTGGACGAGATCCTTTGCAGTCAGAGACACGTGGAGAATGTTGCCTGCTTTTAGGAAGAGCTGGTCTGAGCCATGTGGTTCACCAGCACCCAATATAAGTGTGTCCATGCCCCCTTGGCTTTGCCGTGGTCGTTGACACTCTGCCTTTCTGTAAAGCCCATCAAGTTTTGATTGCAGATTTAACATCTTTGGAACGACTCAGCATTTTTCAGCATGGGTGGACTTTTCACACATTTAAAAGCACTTCATGCAAATACAACAATGATGAACTTTATTGCCCCTGAATTTAGAAAAGAGGTCAAGTCATTTTTTAAAGGAAAGGCCTACACTAAATACATAAACAGGAAGGGGCAGACCAAACCTCTAGGTAAACCAGCACCATCTAGTGTTTACACGGCAACATGATTGCACTAAAGAGAAGCACTTTTTGTTATATAGTATCAGGAATGCTTCCCTTTGTAGTCATCTAAAGGGGCTCAGTAAATGTAAGGGACCTGAATTTTAAAAAAAAACATGGGCACAGGGGAGTCAGTCAGCAAATATTTACCCCAACTTGATAGCACTTTCTACTTTGGTTGAAAAGAAAGGTGCTAAAGTTAGAGTAGATATCAACTGATTTTTTTAGACAAGAGGGAGAGTGCAAAAATGGCTGCAGAGGAGGATGCAAAATAGTGTCCAAATGTTGCTCCAAGTCATTAGCACTTAAAAGTTACAAGATGGAGGGAGAGGTATGAAGCAAAGACCTACACTAAATACAAAAACAGAGAGTGGCAGACCAAGCTTCTAGGTAAACAGCACTACACTAGGCCTACACTAATGAACAATTATTTTGAAAAAATCAGGGGAGTCAGTCAGCATATATTTACCCCAACTCTATAGCACTTTTTACTGTGGTCGAAAAGAAAGATGCAAAAGTTAGAGTAGATATCAACTGTTATTCAGTCAAGAGGGCAAGGGAATGAAAACTGGCAGCAGAGAAGGATGCAAAATAGTGTCCAAATGTTGCTTTAAGATGTTTTCACTTAAACGTTGATGGGAGAGGTATAAGGGTTTACAATATTGGTTACACTGACAAAGGAAATTCCATAGAAAAGAGGTTGAGTCTTGCCTGTAGTTCACTTCCTCATTAAAACTACCCCAAAGAGAAGCACTTATGAACACAGGACCAATCAATGCTCCCATTTGAAGTAATCTTAATGTGTTGAACTCTGTGATTAAATGAGCATCGCATGGAGAACGCAGTCTGTAGTTCTTGAAGGCAACTGTCTCTTGAAGCACTGATCACTTGAAACTACCCCAACAAATAGCACTTACCAAATACAACAGACAAGTTAGTGCTATGGTGAGGGTACCGAGGGTGACAGTAGTAGCAGCTGAAAATCTTGTCCAATTTCTAGCCTGGAACTCGGTAGGACTGGACGAGATCCTTTGCAGTCAGAGACACGTGGAGAATGTTGCCTGCTTTTAGGAAGAGCTGGTCTGAGCCATGTGGTTCACCAGCACCCAATATAAGTGTGTCCATGCCCCCTTGGCTTTGCCGTGGTCGTTGACACTCTGCCTTTCTGTAAAGCCCATCAAGTTTTGATTGCAGATATAACATCTTTGGAACGACTCAGCATTTTTCAGCATGGGTGGACTTTTCACACATTTAAAAGCACTTCATGCAAATACAACAATGATGAACTTTATTGCCCCTGAATTTAGAAAAGAGGTCAAGTCATTTTTAAAGGAAAGGCCTACACTAAATACATAAACAGGAAGGGGCAGACCAAACCTCTAGGTAAACCAGCACCATCTAGTGTTTACACGGCAACATGATTGCACTAAAGAGAAGCACTTTTTGTTATATAGTATCAGGAATGCTTCCCTTTGTAGTCATCTAAAGGGGCTCAGTAAATGTAAGGGACCTGAATAAAAAAAATAAAAAAAACATGGGCACAGGGGAGTCAGTCAGCAAATATTTACCCCAACTTGATAGCACTTTCTACTTTGGTTGAAAAGAAAGGTGCTAAAGTTAGAGTAGATATCAACTGATTTTTTTAGACAAGAGGGAGAGTGCAAAAATGGCTGCAGAGGAGGATGCAAAATAGTGTCCAAATGTTGCTCCAAGTCATTAGCACTTAAAAGTTACAAGATGGAGGGAGAGGTATGAAGCAAAGACCTACACTAAATACAAAAACAGAGAGTGGCAGACCAAGCTTCTAGGTAAACAGCACCCTCTAGTGTTTTGAAAGGAAAGGCCTACACTAATGAACAATTATTTTGAAAAAATCAGGGGAGTCAGTCAGCATATATTTACCCCAACTTGATAGCACTTTCTACTGTGGTCGAAAAGAAAGATGCAAAAGTTAGAGTAGATATCAACTGTTATTCAGTCAAGAGGGCAAGGGAATGAAAACTGGCAGCAGAGAAGGATGCAAAATAGTGTCCAAATGTTGCTTTAAGATGTTTTCACTTAAACGTTGATGGGAGAGGTATAAGGGTTTACAATATTGGTTACACTGACAAAGGAAATTCCATAGAAAAGAGGTTGAGTCTTGCCTGTAGTTCACTTCCTCATTAAAACTACCCCAAAGAGAAGCACTTATGAACACAGGACCAATCAATGCTCCCATTTGAAGTAATCTTAATGTGTTGAACTCTGTGATTAAATGAGCATCGCATGGAGAACGCAGTCTGTAGTTCTTGAAGGCAACTGTCTCTTGAAGCACTGATCACTTGAAACTACCCCACAAATAGCACTTACCAAATACAACAGACAAGTTAGTGCCATGGTGAGGGTACCGAGGGTGACAGTAGTAGCAGCTGAAAATCTTGTCCAATTTCTAGCCTGGAACTCGGTAGGACTGGACGAGATCCTTTGCAGTCAGAGACACGTGGAGAATGTTGCCTGCTTTTAGGAAGAGCTGGTCTGAGCCATGTGGTTCACCAGCACCCAATATAAGTGTGTCCATGCCCCCTTGGCTTTGCCGTGGTCGTTGACACTCTGCCTTTCTGTAAAGCCCATCAAGTTTTGATTGCAGATTTAACATCTTTGGAACGACTCAGCATTTTTCAGCATGGGTGGACTTTTCACACATTTAAAAGCACTTCATGCAAATACAACAATGATGAACTTTATTGCCCCTGAATTTAGAAAAGAGGTCAAGTCATTTTTTAAAGGAAAGGCCTACACTAAATACATAAACAGGAAGGGGCAGACCAAACCTCTAGGTAAACCAGCACCATCTAGTGTTTACACGGCAACATGATTGCACTAAAGAGAAGCACTTTTTGTTATATAGTATCAGGAATGCTTCCCTTTGTAGTCATCTAAAGGGGCTCAGTAAATGTAAGGGACCTGAATAAAAAAATAAAAAAAACATGGGCACAGGGGAGTCAGTCAGCAAATATTTACCCCAACTTGATAGCACTTTCTACTTTGGTTGAAAAGAAAGGTGCTAAAGTTAGAGTAGATATCAACTGATTTTTTTAGACAAGAGGGAGAGTGCAAAAATGGCTGCAGAGGAGGATGCAAAATAGTGTCCAAATGTTGCTCCAAGTCATTAGCACTTAAAAGTTACAAGATGGAGGGAGAGGTATGAAGCAAAGACCTACACTAAATACAAAAACAGAGAGTGGCAGACCAAGCTTCTAGGTAAACAGCACTACACTAGGCCTACACTAATGAACAATTATTTTGAAAAAATCAGGGGAGTCAGTCAGCATATATTTACCCCAACTTGATAGCACTTTCTACTGTGGTCGAAAAGAAAGATGCAAAAGTTAGAGTAGATATCAACTGTTATTCAGTCAAGAGGGCAAGGGAATGAAAACTGGCAGCAGAGAAGGATGCAAAATAGTGTCCAAATGTTGCTTTAAGATGTTTTCACTTAAACGTTGATGGGAGAGGTATAAGGGTTTACAATATTGGTTACACTGACAAAGGAAATTCCATAGAAAAGAGGTTGAGTCTTGCCTGTAGTTCACTTCCTCATTAAAACTACCCCAAAGAGAAGCACTTATGAACACAGGACCAATCAATGCTCCCATTTGAAGTAATCTTAATGTGTTGAACTCTGTGATTAAATGAGCATCGCATGGAGAACGCAGTCTGTAGTTCTTGAAGGCAACTGTCTCTTGAAGCACTGATCACTTGAAACTACCCCAACAAATAGCACTTACCAAATACAACAGACAAGTTAGTGCCATGGTGAGGGTACCGAGGGTGACAGTAGTAGCAGCTGAAAATCTTGTCCAATTTCTAGCCTGGAACTCGGTAGGACTGGACGAGATCCTTTGCAGTCAGAGACACGTGGAGAATGTTGCCTGCTTTTAGGAAGAGCTGGTCTGAGCCATGTGGTTCACCAGCACCCAATATAAGTGTGTCCATGCCCCCTTGGCTTTGCCGTGGTCGTTGACACTCTGCCTTTCTGTAAAGCCCATCAAGTTTTGATTGCAGATATAACATCTTTGGAACGACTCAGCATTTTTCAGCATGGGTGGACTTTTCACACATTTAAAAGCACTTCATGCAAATACAACAATGATGAACTTTATTGCCCCTGAATTTAGAAAAGAGGTCAAGTCATTTTTAAAGGAAAGGCCTACACTAAATACATAAACAGGAAGGGGCAGACCAAACCTCTAGGTAAACCAGCACCATCTAGTGTTTACACGGCAACATGATTGCACTAAAGAGAAGCACTTTTTGTTATATAGTATAAGGAATGCTTCCCTTTGTAGTCATCTAAAGGGGCTCTGTAAATGTAAGGGACCTGAATAAAAAAAATAAAAAAACATGGGCACAGGGGTGTCAGTCAGCAAATATTTACCCCAACTTGATAGCACTTTCTACTTTGGTTGAAAAGAAAGGTGCTAAAGTTAGAGTAGATATCAACAGATTTTTTTAGACAAGAGGGAGAGTGCAAAAATGGCTGCAGAGGAGGATGCAAAATAGTGTCCAAATGTTGCTCCAAGTCATTAGCACTTAAAAGTTACAAGATGGAGGGAGAGGTATGAAGCAAAGACCTACACTAAATACAAAAACAGAGAGTGGCAGACCAAGCTTCTAGGTAAACAGCACCCTCTAGTGTTTTGAAAGGAAAGGCCTACACTAATGAACAATTATTTTGAAAAAATCAGGGGAGTCAGTCAGCATATATTTACCCCAACTTGATAGCACTTTCTACTGTGGTCGAAAAGAAAGATGCAAAAGTTAGAGTAGATATCAACTGTTATTCAGTCAAGAGGGCAAGGGAATGAAAACTGGCAGCAGAGAAGGATGCAAAATAGTGTCCAAATGTTGCTTTAAGATGTTTTCACTTAAACGTTGATGGGAGAGGTATAAGGGTTTACAATATTGGTTACACTGACAAAGGAAATTCCATAGAAAAGAGGTTGAGTCTTGCCTGTAGTTCACTTCCTCATTAAAACTACCCCAAAGAGAAGCACTTATGAACACAGGACCAATCAATGCTCCCATTTGAAGTAATCTTAATGTGTTGAACTCTGTGATTAAATGAGCATCGCATGGAGAACGCAGTCTGTAGTTCTTGAAGGCAACTGTCTCTTGAAGCACTGATCACTTGAAACTACCCCAACAAATAGCACTTACCAAATACAACAGACAAGTTAGTGCCATGGTGAGGGTACCGAGGGTGACAGTAGTAGCAGCTGAAAATCTTGTCCAATTTCTAGCCTGGAACTCGGTAGGACTGGACGAGATCCTTTGCAGTCAGAGACACGTGGAGAATGTTGCCTGCTTTTAGGAAGAGCTGGTCTGAGCCATGTGGTTCACCAGCACCCAATATAAGTGTGTCCATGCCCCCTTGGCTTTGCCGTGGTCGTTGACACTCTGCCTTTCTGTAAAGCCCATCAAGTTTTGATTGCAGATATAACATCTTTGGAACGACTCAGCATTTTTCAGCATGGGTGGACTTTTCACACATTTAAAAGCACTTCATGCAAATACAACAATGATGAACTTTATTGCCCCTGAATTTAGAAAAGAGGTCAAGTCATTTTTAAAGGAAAGGCCTACACTAAATACATAAACAGGAAGGGGCAGACCAAACCTCTAGGTAAACCAGCACCATCTAGTGTTTACACGGCAACATGATTGCACTAAAGAGAAGCACTTTTTGTTATATAGTATCAGGAATGCTTCCCTTTGTAGTCATCTAAAGGGGCTCAGTAAATGTAAGGGACCTGAATTTAAAAAAAAAACATGGGCACAGGGGAGTCAGTCAGCAAATATTTACCCCAACTTGATAGCACTTTCTACTTTGGTTGAAAAGAAAGGTGCTAAAGTTAGAGTAGATATCAACTGATTTTTTTAGACAAGAGGGAGAGTGCAAAAATGGCTGCAGAGGAGGATGCAAAATAGTGTCCAAATGTTGCTCCAAGTCATTAGCACTTAAAAGTTACAAGATGGAGGGAGAGGTATGAAGCAAAGACCTACACTAAATACAAAAAACAGAGAGTGGCAGACCAAGCTTCTAGGTAAACAGCACCCTCTAGTGTTTTGAAAGGAAAGGCCTACACTAATGAACAATTATTTTGAAAAAATCAGGGGAGTCAGTCAGCATATATTTACCCCAACTTGATAGCACTTTCTACTGTGGTCGAAAAGAAAGATGCAAAAGTTAGAGTAGATATCAACTGTTATTCAGTCAAGAGGGCAAGGGAATGAAAACTGGCAGCAGAGAAGGATGCAAAATAGTGTCCAAATGTTGCTTTAAGATGTTTTCACTTAAACGTTGATGGGAGAGGTATAAGGGTTTACAATATTGGTTACACTGACAAAGGAAATTCCATAGAAAAGAGGTTGAGTCTTGCCTGTAGTTCACTTCCTCATTAAAACTACCCCAAAGAGAAGCACTTATGAACACAGGACCAATCAATGCTCCCATTTGAAGTAATCTTAATGTGTTGAACTCTGTGATTAAATGAGCATCGCATGGAGAACGCAGTCTGTAGTTCTTGAAGGCAACTGTCTCTTGAAGCACTGATCACTTGAAACTACCCCACAAATAGCACTTACCAAATACAACAGACAAGTTAGTGCCATGGTGAGGGTACCGAGGGTGACAGTAGTAGCAGCTGAAAATCTTGTCCAATTTCTAGCCTGGAACTCGGTAGGACTGGACGAGATCCTTTGCAGTCAGAGACACGTGGAGAATGTTGCCTGCTTTTAGGAAGAGCTGGTCTGAGCCATGTGGTTCACCAGCACCCAATATAAGTGTGTCCATGCCCCCTTGGCTTTGCCGTGGTCGTTGACACTCTGCCTTTCTGTAAAGCCCATCAAGTTTTGATTGCAGATATAACATCTTTGGAACGACTCAGCATTTTTCAGCATGGGTGGACTTTTCACACATTTAAAAGCACTTCATGCAAATACAACAATGATGAACTTTATTGCCCCTGAATTTAGAAAAGAGGTCAAGTCATTTTTTAAAGGAAAGGCCTACACTAAATACATAAACAGGAAGGGGCAGACCAAACCTCTAGGTAAACCAGCACCATCTAGTGTTTACACGGCAACATGATTGCACTAAAGAGAAGCACTTTTTGTTATATAGTATCAGGAATGCTTCCCTTTGTAGTCATCTAAAGGGGCTCAGTAAATGTAAGGGACCTGAATAAAAAAATAAAAAAAACATGGGCACAGGGGAGTCAGTCAGCAAATATTTACCCCAACTTGATAGCACTTTCTACTTTGGTTGAAAAGAAAGGTGCTAAAGTTAGAGTAGATATCAACTGATTTTTTTAGACAAGAGGGAGAGTGCAAAAATGGCTGCAGAGGAGGATGCAAAATAGTGTCCAAATGTTGCTCCAAGTCATTAGCACTTAAAAGTTACAAGATGGAGGGAGAGGTATGAAGCAAAGACCTACACTAAATACAAAAACAGAGAGTGGCAGACCAAGCTTCTAGGTAAACAGCACTACACTAGGCCTACACTAATGAACAATTATTTTGAAAAAATCAGGGGAGTCAGTCAGCATATATTTACCCCAACTTGATAGCACTTTCTACTGTGGTCGAAAAGAAAGATGCAAAAGTTAGAGTAGATATCAACTGTTATTCAGTCAAGAGGGCAAGGGAATGAAAACTGGCAGCAGAGAAGGATGCAAAATAGTGTCCAAATGTTGCTTTAAGATGTTTTCACTTAAACGTTGATGGGAGAGGTATAAGGGTTTACAATATTGGTTACACTGACAAAGGAAATTCCATAGAAAAGAGGTTGAGTCTTGCCTGTAGTTCACTTCCTCATTAAAACTACCCCAAAGAGAAGCACTTATGAACACAGGACCAATCAATGCTCCCATTTGAAGTAATCTTAATGTGTTGAACTCTGTGATTAAATGAGCATCGCATGGAGAACGCAGTCTGTAGTTCTTGAAGGCAACTGTCTCTTGAAGCACTGATCACTTGAAACTACCCCAACAAATAGCACTTACCAAATACAACAGACAAGTTAGTGCCATGGTGAGGGTACCGAGGGTGACAGTAGTAGCAGCTGAAAATCTTGTCCAATTTCTAGCCTGGAACTCGGTAGGACTGGACGAGATCCTTTGCAGTCAGAGACACGTGGAGAATGTTGCCTGCTTTTAGGAAGAGCTGGTCTGAGCCATGTGGTTCACCAGCACCCAATATAAGTGTGTCCATGCCCCCTTGGCTTTGCCGTGGTCGTTGACACTCTGCCTTTCTGTAAAGCCCATCAAGTTTTGATTGCAGATATAACATCTTTGGAACGACTCAGCATTTTTCAGCATGGGTGGACTTTTCACACATTTAAAAGCACTTCATGCAAATACAACAATGATGAACTTTATTGCCCCTGAATTTAGAAAAGAGGTCAAGTCATTTTTAAAGGAAAGGCCTACACTAAATACATAAACAGGAAGGGGCAGACCAAACCTCTAGGTAAACCAGCACCATCTAGTGTTTACACGGCAACATGATTGCACTAAAGAGAAGCACTTTTTGTTATATAGTATCAGGAATGCTTCCCTTTGTAGTCATCTAAAGGGGCTCAGTAAATGTAAGGGACCTGAATTTAAAAAAAAAACATGGGCACAGGGGAGTCAGTCAGCAAATATTTACCCCAACTTGATAGCACTTTCTTCTTTGGTTGAAAAGAAAGGTGCTAAAGTTAGAGTAGATATCAACTGATTTTTTTAGACAAGAGGGAGAGTGCAAAAATGGCTGCAGAGGAGGATGCAAAATAGTGTCCAAATGTTGCTCCAAGTCATTAGCACTTAAAAGTTACAAGATGGAGGGAGAGGTATGAAGCAAAGACCTACACTAAATACAAAAACAGAGAGTGGCAGACCAAGCTTCTAGGTAAACAGCACTACACTAGGCCTACACTAATGAACAATTATTTTGAAAAAATCAGGGGAGTCAGTCAGCATATATTTACCCCAACTCTATAGCACTTTTTACTGTGGTCGAAAAGAAAGATGCAAAAGTTAGAGTAGATATCAACTGTTATTCAGTCAAGAGGGCAAGGGAATGAAAACTGGCAGCAGAGAAGGATGCAAAATAGTGTCCAAATGTTGCTTTAAGATGTTTTCACTTAAACGTTGATGGGAGAGGTATAAGGGTTTACAATATTGGTTACACTGACAAAGGAAATTCCATAGAAAAGAGGTTGAGTCTTGCCTGTAGTTCACTTCCTCATTAAAACTACCCCAAAGAGAAGCACTTATGAACACAGGACCAATCAATGCTCCCATTTGAAGTAATCTTAATGTGTTGAACTCTGTGATTAAATGAGCATCGCATGGAGAACGCAGTCTGTAGTTCTTGAAGGCAACTGTCTCTTGAAGCACTGATCACTTGAAACTACCCCAACAAATAGCACTTACCAAATACAACAGACAAGTTAGTGCTATGGTGAGGGTACCGAGGGTGACAGTAGTAGCAGCTGAAAATCTTGTCCAATTTCTAGCCTGGAACTCGGTAGGACTGGACGAGATCCTTTGCAGTCAGAGACACGTGGAGAATGTTGCCTGCTTTTAGGAAGAGCTGGTCTGAGCCATGTGGTTCACCAGCACCCAATATAAGTGTGTCCATGCCCCCTTGGCTTTGCCGTGGTCGTTGACACTCTGCCTTTCTGTAAAGCCCATCAAGTTTTGATTGCAGATATAACATCTTTGGAACGACTCAGCATTTTTCAGCATGGGTGGACTTTTCACACATTTAAAAGCACTTCATGCAAATACAACAATGATGAACTTTATTGCCCCTGAATTTAGAAAAGAGGTCAAGTCATTTTTAAAGGAAAGGCCTACACTAAATACATAAACAGGAAGGGGCAGACCAAACCTCTAGGTAAACCAGCACCATCTAGTGTTTACACGGCAACATGATTGCACTAAAGAGAAGCACTTTTTGTTATATAGTATCAGGAATGCTTCCCTTTGTAGTCATCTAAAGGGGCTCAGTAAATGTAAGGGACCTGAATAAAAAAATAAAAAAAACATGGGCACAGGGGAGTCAGTCAGCAAATATTTACCCCAACTTGATAGCACTTTCTACTTTGGTTGAAAAGAAAGGTGCTAAAGTTAGAGTAGATATCAACTGATTTTTTTAGACAAGAGGGAGAGTGCAAAAATGGCTGCAGAGGAGGATGCAAAATAGTGTCCAAATGTTGCTCCAAGTCATTAGCACTTAAAAGTTACAAGATGGAGGGAGAGGTATGAAGCAAAGACCTACACTAAATACAAAAACAGAGAGTGGCAGACCAAGCTTCTAGGTAAACAGCACCCTCTAGTGTTTTGAAAGGAAAGGCCTACACTAATGAACAATTATTTTGAAAAAATCAGGGGAGTCAGTCAGCATATATTTACCCCAACTTGATAGCACTTTCTACTGTGGTCGAAAAGAAAGATGCAAAAGTTAGAGTAGATATCAACTGTTATTCAGTCAAGAGGGCAAGGGAATGAAAACTGGCAGCAGAGAAGGATGCAAAATAGTGTCCAAATGTTGCTTTAAGATGTTTTCACTTAAACGTTGATGGGAGAGGTATAAGGGTTTACAATATTGGTTACACTGACAAAGGAAATTCCATAGAAAAGAGGTTGAGTCTTGCCTGTAGTTCACTTCCTCATTAAAACTACCCCAAAGAGAAGCACTTATGAACACAGGACCAATCAATGCTCCCATTTGAAGTAATCTTAATGTGTTGAACTCTGTGATTAAATGAGCATCGCATGGAGAACGCAGTCTGTAGTTCTTGAAGGCAACTGTCTCTTGAAGCACTGATCACTTGAAACTACCCCACAAATAGCACTTACCAAATACAACAGACAAGTTAGTGCCATGGTGAGGGTACCGAGGGTGACAGTAGTAGCAGCTGAAAATCTTGTCCAATTTCTAGCCTGGAACTCGGTAGGACTGGACGAGATCCTTTGCAGTCAGAGACACGTGGAGAATGTTGCCTGCTTTTAGGAAGAGCTGGTCTGAGCCATGTGGTTCACCAGCACCCAATATAAGTGTGTCCATGCCCCCTTGGCTTTGCCGTGGTCGTTGACACTCTGCCTTTCTGTAAAGCCCATCAAGTTTTGATTGCAGATATAACATCTTTGGAACGACTCAGCATTTTTCAGCATGGGTGGACTTTTCACACATTTAAAAGCACTTCATGCAAATACAACAATGATGAACTTTATTGCCCCTGAATTTAGAAAAGAGGTCAAGTCATTTTTTAAAGGAAAGGCCTACACTAAATACATAAACAGGAAGGGGCAGACCAAACCTCTAGGTAAACCAGCACCATCTAGTGTTTACACGGCAACATGATTGCACTAAAGAGAAGCACTTTTTGTTATATAGTATCAGGAATGCTTCCCTTTGTAGTCATCTAAAGGGGCTCAGTAAATGTAAGGGACCTGAATAAAAAAATAAAAAAAACATGGGCACAGGGGAGTCAGTCAGCAAATATTTACCCCAACTTGATAGCACTTTCTACTTTGGTTGAAAAGAAAGGTGCTAAAGTTAGAGTAGATATCAACTGATTTTTTTAGACAAGAGGGAGAGTGCAAAAATGGCTGCAGAGGAGGATGCAAAATAGTGTCCAAATGTTGCTCCAAGTCATTAGCACTTAAAAGTTACAAGATGGAGGGAGAGGTATGAAGCAAAGACCTACACTAAATACAAAAACAGAGAGTGGCAGACCAAGCTTCTAGGTAAACAGCACTACACTAGGCCTACACTAATGAACAATTATTTTGAAAAAATCAGGGGAGTCAGTCAGCATATATTTACCCCAACTTGATAGCACTTTCTACTGTGGTCGAAAAGAAAGATGCAAAAGTTAGAGTAGATATCAACTGTTATTCAGTCAAGAGGGCAAGGGAATGAAAACTGGCAGCAGAGAAGGATGCAAAATAGTGTCCAAATGTTGCTTTAAGATGTTTTCACTTAAACGTTGATGGGAGAGGTATAAGGGTTTACAATATTGGTTACACTGACAAAGGAAATTCCATAGAAAAGAGGTTGAGTCTTGCCTGTAGTTCACTTCCTCATTAAAACTACCCCAAAGAGAAGCACTTATGAACACAGGACCAATCAATGCTCCCATTTGAAGTAATCTTAATGTGTTGAACTCTGTGATTAAATGAGCATCGCATGGAGAACGCAGTCTGTAGTTCTTGAAGGCAACTGTCTCTTGAAGCACTGATCACTTGAAACTACCCCAACAAATAGCACTTACCAAATACAACAGACAAGTTAGTGCCATGGTGAGGGTACCGAGGGTGACAGTAGTAGCAGCTGAAAATCTTGTCCAATTTCTAGCCTGGAACTCGGTAGGACTGGACGAGATCCTTTGCAGTCAGAGACACGTGGAGAATGTTGCCTGCTTTTAGGAAGAGCTGGTCTGAGCCATGTGGTTCACCAGCACCCAATATAAGTGTGTCCATGCCCCCTTGGCTTTGCCGTGGTCGTTGACACTCTGCCTTTCTGTAAAGCCCATCAAGTTTTGATTGCAGATATAACATCTTTGGAACGACTCAGCATTTTTCAGCATGGGTGGACTTTTCACACATTTAAAAGCACTTCATGCAAATACAACAATGATGAACTTTATTGCCCCTGAATTTAGAAAAGAGGTCAAGTCATTTTTAAAGGAAAGGCCTACACTAAATACATAAACAGGAAGGGGCAGACCAAACCTCTAGGTAAACCAGCACCATCTAGTGTTTACACGGCAACATGATTGCACTAAAGAGAAGCACTTTTTGTTATATAGTATCAGGAATGCTTCCCTTTGTAGTCATCTAAAGGGGCTCTGTAAATGTAAGGGACCTGAATAAAAAAATTAAAAAAACATGGGCACAGGGGAGTCAGTCAGCAAATATTTACCCCAACTTGATAGCACTTTCTACTTTGGTTGAAAAGAAAGGTGCTAAAGTTAGAGTAGATATCAACTGATTTTTTTAGACAAGAGGGAGAGTGCAAAAATGGCTGCAGAGGAGGATGCAAAATAGTGTCCAAATGTTGCTCCAAGTCATTAGCACTTAAAAGTTACAAGATGGAGGGAGAGGTATGAAGCAAAGACCTACACTAAATACAAAAACAGAGAGTGGCAGACCAAGCTTCTAGGTAAACAGCACCCTCTAGTGTTTTGAAAGGAAAGGCCTACACTAATGAACAATTATTTTTTTTAAATCAGGGGAGTCAGTCAGCATATATTTACCCCAACTTGATAGCACTTTCTACTGTGGTCGAAAAGAAAGATGCAAAAGTTAGAGTAGATATCAACTGTTATTCAGTCAAGAGGGCAAGGGAATGAAAACTGGCAGCAGAGAAGGATGCAAAATAGTGTCCAAATGTTGCTTTAAGATGTTTTCACTTAAACGTTGATGGGAGAGGTATAAGGGTTTACAATATTGGTTACACTGACAAAGGAAATTCCATAGAAAAGAGGTTGAGTCTTGCCTGTAGTTCACTTCCTCATTAAAACTACCCCAAAGAGAAGCACTTATGAACACAGGACCAATCAATGCTCCCATTTGAAGTAATCTTAATGTGTTGAACTCTGTGATTAAATGAGCATCGCATGGAGAACGCAGTCTGTAGTTCTTGAAGGCAACTGTCTCTTGAAGCACTGATCACTTGAAACTACCCCAACAAATAGCACTTACCAAATACAACAGACAAGTTAGTGCCATGGTGAGGGTACCGAGGGTGACAGTAGTAGCAGCTGAAAATCTTGTCCAATTTCTAGCCTGGAACTCGGTAGGACTGGACGAGATCCTTTGCAGTCAGAGACACGTGGAGAATGTTGCCTGCTTTTAGGAAGAGCTGGTCTGAGCCATGTGGTTCACCAGCACCCAATATAAGTGTGTCCATGCCCCCTTGGCTTTGCCGTGGTCGTTGACACTCTGCCTTTCTGTAAAGCCCATCAAGTTTTGATTGCAGATATAACATCTTTGGAACGACTCAGCATTTTTCAGCATGGGTGGACTTTTCACACATTTAAAAGCACTTCATGCAAATACAACAATGATGAACTTTATTGCCCCTGAATTTAGAAAAGAGGTCAAGTCATTTTTAAAGGAAAGGCCTACACTAAATACATAAACAGGAAGGGGCAGACCAAACCTCTAGGTAAACCAGCACCATCTAGTGTTTACACGGCAACATGATTGCACTAAAGAGAAGCACTTTTTGTTATATAGTATCAGGAATGCTTCCCTTTGTAGTCATCTAAAGGGGCTCTGTAAATGTAAGGGACCTGAATAAAAAAATAAAAAAAACATGGGCACAGGGGAGTCAGTCAGCAAATATTTACCCCAACTTGATAGCACTTTCTACTTTGGTTGAAAAGAAAGGTGCTAAAGTTAGAGTAGATATCAACTGATTTTTTTAGACAAGAGGGAGAGTGCAAAAATGGCTGCAGAGGAGGATGCAAAATAGTGTCCAAATGTTGCTCCAAGTCATTAGCACTTAAAAGTTACAAGATGGAGGGAGAGGTATGAAGCAAAGACCTACACTAAATACAAAAACAGAGAGTGGCAGACCAAGCTTCTAGGTAAACAGCACCCTCTAGTGTTTTGAAAGGAAAGGCCTACACTAATGAACAATTATTTTTTTTAAATCAGGGGAGTCAGTCAGCATATATTT
Organism: Leuciscus leuciscus; assembly: GCF_965113295.1. Taxonomy (NCBI): domain Eukaryota; kingdom Metazoa; phylum Chordata; class Actinopteri; order Cypriniformes; family Leuciscidae; genus Leuciscus; species Leuciscus leuciscus. The sequence goes on along the minus strand of NC_138737.1, from coordinate 26,016,799 downwards.
ACCCCAACTTGATAGCACTTTCTACTGTGGTCGAAAAGAAAGATGCAAAAGTTAGAGTAGATATCAACTGTTATTCAGTCAAGAGGGCAAGGGAATGAAAACTGGCAGCAGAGAAGGATGCAAAATAGTGTCCAAATGTTGCTTTAAGATGTTTTCACTTAAACGTTGATGGGAGAGGTATAAGGGTTTACAATATTGGTTACACTGACAAAGGAAATTCCATAGAAAAGAGGTTGAGTCTTGCCTGTAGTTCACTTCCTCATTAAAACTACCCCAAAGAGAAGCACTTATGAACACAGGACCAATCAATGCTCCCATTTGAAGTAATCTTAATGTGTTGAACTCTGTGATTAAATGAGCATCGCATGGAGAACGCAGTCTGTAGTTCTTGAAGGCAACTGTCTCTTGAAGCACTGATCACTTGAAACTACCCCAACAAATAGCACTTACCAAATACAACAGACAAGTTAGTGCCATGGTGAGGGTACCGAGGGTGACAGTAGTAGCAGCTGAAAATCTTGTCCAATTTCTAGCCTGGAACTCGGTAGGACTGGACGAGATCCTTTGCAGTCAGAGACACGTGGAGAATGTTGCCTGCTTTTAGGAAGAGCTGGTCTGAGCCATGTGGTTCACCAGCACCCAATATAAGTGTGTCCATGCCCCCTTGGCTTTGCCGTGGTCGTTGACACTCTGCCTTTCTGTAAAGCCCATCAAGTTTTGATTGCAGATATAACATCTTTGGAACGACTCAGCATTTTTCAGCATGGGTGGACTTTTCACACATTTAAAAGCACTTCATGCAAATACAACAATGATGAACTTTATTGCCCCTGAATTTAGAAAAGAGGTCAAGTCATTTTTAAAGGAAAGGCCTACACTAAATACATAAACAGGAAGGGGCAGACCAAACCTCTAGGTAAACCAGCACCATCTAGTGTTTACACGGCAACATGATTGCACTAAAGAGAAGCACTTTTTGTTATATAGTATCAGGAATGCTTCCCTTTGTAGTCATCTAAAGGGGCTCAGTAAATGTAAGGGACCTGAATAAAAAAATAAAAAAAACATGGGCACAGGGGAGTCAGTCAGCAAATATTTACCCCAACTTGATAGCACTTTCTACTTTGGTTGAAAAGAAAGGTGCTAAAGTTAGAGTAGATATCAACTGATTTTTTTAGACAAGAGGGAGAGTGCAAAAATGGCTGCAGAGGAGGATGCAAAATAGTGTCCAAATGTTGCTCCAAGTCATTAGCACTTAAAAGTTACAAGATGGAGGGAGAGGTATGAAGCAAAGACCTACACTAAATACAAAAACAGAGAGTGGCAGACCAAGCTTCTAGGTAAACAGCACCCTCTAGTGTTTTGAAAGGAAAGGCCTACACTAATGAACAATTATTTTGAAAAAATCAGGGGAGTCAGTCAGCATATATTTACCCCAACTTGATAGCACTTTCTACTGTGGTCGAAAAGAAAGATGCAAAAGTTAGAGTAGATATCAACTGTTATTCAGTCAAGAGGGCAAGGGAATGAAAACTGGCAGCAGAGAAGGATGCAAAATAGTGTCCAAATGTTGCTTTAAGATGTTTTCACTTAAACGTTGATGGGAGAGGTATAAGGGTTTACAATATTGGTTACACTGACAAAGGAAATTCCATAGAAAAGAGGTTGAGTCTTGCCTGTAGTTCACTTCCTCATTAAAACTACCCCAAAGAGAAGCACTTATGAACACAGGACCAATCAATGCTCCCATTTGAAGTAATCTTAATGTGTTGAACTCTGTGATTAAATGAGCATCGCATGGAGAACGCAGTCTGTAGTTCTTGAAGGCAACTGTCTCTTGAAGCACTGATCACTTGAAACTACCCCACAAATAGCACTTACCAAATACAACAGACAAGTTAGTGCCATGGTGAGGGTACCGAGGGTGACAGTAGTAGCAGCTGAAAATCTTGTCCAATTTCTAGCCTGGAACTCGGTAGGACTGGACGAGATCCTTTGCAGTCAGAGACACGTGGAGAATGTTGCCTGCTTTTAGGAAGAGCTGGTCTGAGCCATGTGGTTCACCAGCACCCAATATAAGTGTGTCCATGCCCCCTTGGCTTTGCCGTGGTCGTTGACACTCTGCCTTTCTGTAAAGCCCATCAAGTTTTGATTGCAGATATAACATCTTTGGAACGACTCAGCATTTTTCAGCATGGGTGGACTTTTCACACATTTAAAAGCACTTCATGCAAATACAACAATGATGAACTTTATTGCCCCTGAATTTAGAAAAGAGGTCAAGTCATTTTTAAAGGAAAGGCCTACACTAAATACATAAACAGGAAGGGGCAGACCAAACCTCTAGGTAAACCAGCACCATCTAGTGTTTACACGGCAACATGATTGCACTAAAGAGAAGCACTTTTTGTTATATAGTATAAGGAATGCTTCCCTTTGTAGTCATCTAAAGGGGCTCTGTAAATGTAAGGGACCTGAATTAAAAAAAAAAAAAAACATGGGCACAGGGGTGTCAGTCAGCAAATATTTACCCCAACTTGATAGCACTTTCTACTTTGGTTGAAAAGAAAGGTGCTAAAGTTAGAGTAGATATCAACAGATTTTTTTAGACAAGAGGGAGAGTGCAAAAATGGCTGCAGAGGAGGATGCAAAATAGTGTCCAAATGTTGCTCCAAGTCATTAGCACTTAAAAGTTACAAGATGGAGGGAGAGGTATGAAGCAAAGACCTACACTAAATACAAAAACAGAGAGTGGCAGACCAAGCTTCTAGGTAAACAGCACCCTCTAGTGTTTTGAAAGGAAAGGCCTACACTAATGAACAATTATTTTTTTTAAATCAGGGGAGTCAGTCAGCATATATTTACCCCAACTTGATAGCACTTTCTACTGTGGTCGAAAAGAAAGATGCAAAAGTTAGAGTAGATATCAACTGTTATTCAGTCAAGAGGGCAAGGGAATGAAAACTGGCAGCAGAGAAGGATGCAAAATAGTGTCCAAATGTTGCTTTAAGATGTTTTCACTTAAACGTTGATGGGAGAGGTATAAGGGTTTACAATATTGGTTACACTGACAAAGGAAATTCCATAGAAAAGAGGTTGAGTCTTGCCTGTAGTTCACTTCCTCATTAAAACTACCCCAAAGAGAAGCACTTATGAACACAGGACCAATCAATGCTCCCATTTGAAGTAATCTTAATGTGTTGAACTCTGTGATTAAATGAGCATCGCATGGAGAACGCAGTCTGTAGTTCTTGAAGGCAACTGTCTCTTGAAGCACTGATCACTTGAAACTACCCCAACAAATAGCACTTACCAAATACAACAGACAAGTTAGTGCCATGGTGAGGGTACCGAGGGTGACAGTAGTAGCAGCTGAAAATCTTGTCCAATTTCTAGCCTGGAACTCGGTAGGACTGGACGAGATCCTTTGCAGTCAGAGACACGTGGAGAATGTTGCCTGCTTTTAGGAAGAGCTGGTCTGAGCCATGTGGTTCACCAGCACCCAATATAAGTGTGTCCATGCCCCCTTGGCTTTGCCGTGGTCGTTGACACTCTGCCTTTCTGTAAAGCCCATCAAGTTTTGATTGCAGATATAACATCTTTGGAACGACTCAGCATTTTTCAGCATGGGTGGACTTTTCACACATTTAAAAGCACTTCATGCAAATACAACAATGATGAACTTTATTGCCCCTGAATTTAGAAAAGAGGTCAAGTCATTTTTAAAGGAAAGGCCTACACTAAATACATAAACAGGAAGGGGCAGACCAAACCTCTAGGTAAACCAGCACCATCTAGTGTTTACACGGCAACATGATTGCACTAAAGAGAAGCACTTTTTGTTATATAGTATCAGGAATGCTTCCCTTTGTAGTCATCTAAAGGGGCTCTGTAAATGTAAGGGACCTGAATAAAAAAATTAAAAAAACATGGGCACAGGGGAGTCAGTCAGCAAATATTTACCCCAACTTGATAGCACTTTCTACTTTGGTTGAAAAGAAAGGTGCTAAAGTTAGAGTAGATATCAACTGATTTTTTTAGACAAGAGGGAGAGTGCAAAAATGGCTGCAGAGGAGGATGCAAAATAGTGTCCAAATGTTGCTCCAAGTCATTAGCACTTAAAAGTTACAAGATGGAGGGAGAGGTATGAAGCAAAGACCTACACTAAATACAAAAACAGAGAGTGGCAGACCAAGCTTCTAGGTAAACAGCACCCTCTAGTGTTTTGAAAGGAAAGGCCTACACTAATGAACAATTATTTTTTTTAAATCAGGGGAGTCAGTCAGCATATATTTACCCCAACTTGATAGCACTTTCTACTGTGGTCGAAAAGAAAGATGCAAAAGTTAGAGTAGATATCAACTGTTATTCAGTCAAGAGGGCAAGGGAATGAAAACTGGCAGCAGAGAAGGATGCAAAATAGTGTCCAAATGTTGCTTTAAGATGTTTTCACTTAAACGTTGATGGGAGAGGTATAAGGGTTTACAATATTGGTTACACTGACAAAGGAAATTCCATAGAAAAGAGGTTGAGTCTTGCCTGTAGTTCACTTCCTCATTAAAACTACCCCAAAGAGAAGCACTTATGAACACAGGACCAATCAATGCTCCCATTTGAAGTAATCTTAATGTGTTGAACTCTGTGATTAAATGAGCATCGCATGGAGAACGCAGTCTGTAGTTCTTGAAGGCAACTGTCTCTTGAAGCACTGATCACTTGAAACTACCCCAACAAATAGCACTTACCAAATACAACAGACAAGTTAGTGCCATGGTGAGGGTACCGAGGGTGACAGTAGTAGCAGCTGAAAATCTTGTCCAATTTCTAGCCTGGAACTCGGTAGGACTGGACGAGATCCTTTGCAGTCAGAGACACGTGGAGAATGTTGCCTGCTTTTAGGAAGAGCTGGTCTGAGCCATGTGGTTCACCAGCACCCAATATAAGTGTGTCCATGCCCCCTTGGCTTTGCCGTGGTCGTTGACACTCTGCCTTTCTGTAAAGCCCATCAAGTTTTGATTGCAGATATAACATCTTTGGAACGACTCAGCATTTTTCAGCATGGGTGGACTTTTCACACATTTAAAAGCACTTCATGCAAATACAACAATGATGAACTTTATTGCCCCTGAATTTAGAAAAGAGGTCAAGTCATTTTTAAAGGAAAGGCCTACACTAAATACATAAACAGGAAGGGGCAGACCAAACCTCTAGGTAAACCAGCACCATCTAGTGTTTACACGGCAACATGATTGCACTAAAGAGAAGCACTTTTTGTTATATAGTATCAGGAATGCTTCCCTTTGTAGTCATCTAAAGGGGCTCTGTAAATGTAAGGGACCTGAATAAAAAAATAAAAAAAACATGGGCACAGGGGAGTCAGTCAGCAAATATTTACCCCAACTTGATAGCACTTTCTACTTTGGTTGAAAAGAAAGGTGCTAAAGTTAGAGTAGATATCAACTGATTTTTTTAGACAAGAGGGAGAGTGCAAAAATGGCTGCAGAGGAGGATGCAAAATAGTGTCCAAATGTTGCTCCAAGTCATTAGCACTTAAAAGTTACAAGATGGAGGGAGAGGTATGAAGCAAAGACCTACACTAAATACAAAAACAGAGAGTGGCAGACCAAGCTTCTAGGTAAACAGCACCCTCTAGTGTTTTGAAAGGAAAGGCCTACACTAATGAACAATTATTTTTTTTAAATCAGGGGAGTCAGTCAGCATATATTTACCCCAACTTGATAGCACTTTCTACTGTGGTCGAAAAGAAAGATGCAAAAGTTAGAGTAGATATCAACTGTTATTCAGTCAAGAGGGCAAGGGAATGAAAACTGGCAGCAGAGAAGGATGCAAAATAGTGTCCAAATGTTGCTTTAAGATGTTTTCACTTAAACGTTGATGGGAGAGGTATAAGGGTTTACAATATTGGTTACACTGACAAAGGAAATTCCATAGAAAAGAGGTTGAGTCTTGCCTGTAGTTCACTTCCTCATTAAAACTACCCCAAAGAGAAGCACTTATGAACACAGGACCAATCAATGCTCCCATTTGAAGTAATCTTAATGTGTTGAACTCTGTGATTAAATGAGCATCGCATGGAGAACGCAGTCTGTAGTTCTTGAAGGCAACTGTCTCTTGAAGCACTGATCACTTGAAACTACCCCAACAAATAGCACTTACCAAATACAACAGACAAGTTAGTGCCATGGTGAGGGTACCGAGGGTGACAGTAGTAGCAGCTGAAAATCTTGTCCAATTTCTAGCCTGGAACTCGGTAGGACTGGACGAGATCCTTTGCAGTCAGAGACACGTGGAGAATGTTGCCTGCTTTTAGGAAGAGCTGGTCTGAGCCATGTGGTTCACCAGCACCCAATATAAGTGTGTCCATGCCCCCTTGGCTTTGCCGTGGTCGTTGACACTCTGCCTTTCTGTAAAGCCCATCAAGTTTTGATTGCAGATATAACATCTTTGGAACGACTCAGCATTTTTCAGCATGGGTGGACTTTTCACACATTTAAAAGCACTTCATGCAAATACAACAATGATGAACTTTATTGCCCCTGAATTTAGAAAAGAGGTCAAGTCATTTTTAAAGGAAAGGCCTACACTAAATACATAAACAGGAAGGGGCAGACCAAACCTCTAGGTAAACCAGCACCATCTAGTGTTTACACGGCAACATGATTGCACTAAAGAGAAGCACTTTTTGTTATATAGTATCAGGAATGCTTCCCTTTGTAGTCATCTAAAGGGGCTCTGTAAATGTAAGGGACCTGAATAAAAAAATAAAAAAAACATGGGCACAGGGGAGTCAGTCAGCAAATATTTACCCCAACTTGATAGCACTTTCTACTTTGGTTGAAAAGAAAGGTGCTAAAGTTAGAGTAGATATCAACTGATTTTTTTAGACAAGAGGGAGAGTGCAAAAATGGCTGCAGAGGAGGATGCAAAATAGTGTCCAAATGTTGCTCCAAGTCATTAGCACTTAAAAGTTACAAGATGGAGGGAGAGGTATGAAGCAAAGACCTACACTAAATACAAAAACAGAGAGTGGCAGACCAAGCTTCTAGGTAAACAGCACCCTCTAGTGTTTTGAAAGGAAAGGCCTACACTAATGAACAATTATTTTTTTTAAATCAGGGGAGTCAGTCAGCATATATTTACCCCAACTTGATAGCACTTTCTACTGTGGTCGAAAAGAAAGATGCAAAAGTTAGAGTAGATATCAACTGTTATTCAGTCAAGAGGGCAAGGGAATGAAAACTGGCAGCAGAGAAGGATGCAAAATAGTGTCCAAATGTTGCTTTAAGATGTTTTCACTTAAACGTTGATGGGAGAGGTATAAGGGTTTACAATATTGGTTACACTGACAAAGGAAATTCCATAGAAAAGAGGTTGAGTCTTGCCTGTAGTTCACTTCCTCATTAAAACTACCCCAAAGAGAAGCACTTATGAACACAGGACCAATCAATGCTCCCATTTGAAGTAATCTTAATGTGTTGAACTCTGTGATTAAATGAGCATCGCATGGAGAACGCAGTCTGTAGTTCTTGAAGGCAACTGTCTCTTGAAGCACTGATCACTTGAAACTACCCCAACAAATAGCACTTACCAAATACAACAGACAAGTTAGTGCCATGGTGAGGGTACCGAGGGTGACAGTAGTAGCAGCTGAAAATCTTGTCCAATTTCTAGCCTGGAACTCGGTAGGACTGGACGAGATCCTTTGCAGTCAGAGACACGTGGAGAATGTTGCCTGCTTTTAGGAAGAGCTGGTCTGAGCCATGTGGTTCACCAGCACCCAATATAAGTGTGTCCATGCCCCCTTGGCTTTGCCGTGGTCGTTGACACTCTGCCTTTCTGTAAAGCCCATCAAGTTTTGATTGCAGATATAACATCTTTGGAACGACTCAGCATTTTTCAGCATGGGTGGACTTTTCACACATTTAAAAGCACTTCATGCAAATACAACAATGATGAACTTTATTGCCCCTGAATTTAGAAAAGAGGTCAAGTCATTTTTAAAGGAAAGGCCTACACTAAATACATAAACAGGAAGGGGCAGACCAAACCTCTAGGTAAACCAGCACCATCTAGTGTTTACACGGCAACATGATTGCACTAAAGAGAAGCACTTTTTGTTATATAGTATAAGGAATGCTTCCCTTTGTAGTCATCTAAAGGGGCTCTGTAAATGTAAGGGACCTGAATAAAAAAAAAAAAAAAACATGGGCACAGGGGTGTCAGTCAGCAAATATTTACCCCAACTTGATAGCACTTTCTACTTTGGTTGAAAAGAAAGGTGCTAAAGTTAGAGTAGATATCAACAGATTTTTTTAGACAAGAGGGAGAGTGCAAAAATGGCTGCAGAGGAGGATGCAAAATAGTGTCCAAATGTTGCTCCAAGTCATTAGCACTTAAAAGTTACAAGATGGAGGGAGAGGTATGAAGCAAAGACCTACACTAAATACAAAAACAGAGAGTGGCAGACCAAGCTTCTAGGTAAACAGCACCCTCTAGTGTTTTGAAAGGAAAGGCCTACACTAATGAACAATTATTTTTTTTAAATCAGGGGAGTCAGTCAGCATATATTTACCCCAACTTGATAGCACTTTCTACTGTGGTCGAAAAGAAAGATGCAAAAGTTAGAGTAGATATCAACTGTTATTCAGTCAAGAGGGCAAGGGAATGAAAACTGGCAGCAGAGAAGGATGCAAAATAGTGTCCAAATGTTGCTTTAAGATGTTTTCACTTAAACGTTGATGGGAGAGGTATAAGGGTTTACAATATTGGTTACACTGACAAAGGAAATTCCATAGAAAAGAGGTTGAGTCTTGCCTGTAGTTCACTTCCTCATTAAAACTACCCCAAAGAGAAGCACTTATGAACACAGGACCAATCAATGCTCCCATTTGAAGTAATCTTAATGTGTTGAACTCTGTGATTAAATGAGCATCGCATGGAGAACGCAGTCTGTAGTTCTTGAAGGCAACTGTCTCTTGAAGCACTGATCACTTGAAACTACCCCAACAAATAGCACTTACCAAATACAACAGACAAGTTAGTGCCATGGTGAGGGTACCGAGGGTGACAGTAGTAGCAGCTGAAAATCTTGTCCAATTTCTAGCCTGGAACTCGGTAGGACTGGACGAGATCCTTTGCAGTCAGAGACACGTGGAGAATGTTGCCTGCTTTTAGGAAGAGCTGGTCTGAGCCATGTGGTTCACCAGCACCCAATATAAGTGTGTCCATGCCCCCTTGGCTTTGCCGTGGTCGTTGACACTCTGCCTTTCTGTAAAGCCCATCAAGTTTTGATTGCAGATATAACATCTTTGGAACGACTCAGCATTTTTCAGCATGGGTGGACTTTTCACACATTTAAAAGCACTTCATGCAAATACAACAATGATGAACTTTATTGCCCCTGAATTTAGAAAAGAGGTCAAGTCATTTTTAAAGGAAAGGCCTACACTAAATACATAAACAGGAAGGGGCAGACCAAACCTCTAGGTAAACCAGCACCATCTAGTGTTTACACGGCAACACGATTGCACTAAAGAGAAGCACTTTTTGTTATATAGTATCAGGAATGCTTCCCTTTGTAGTCATCTAAAGGGGCTCTGTAAATGTAAGGGACCTGAATAAAAAAAAAAAAAAAAACATGGGCACAGGGGAGTCAGTCAGCAAATATTTACCCCAACTTAATAATAATAATAATAATAATACATTTTATTTGGCCGACGCCTTTCTAAATACCCAAGGACATCTTACATGTTTCGGAGGACATAAAAGAATAAAGAAATTAAAATATATTAAAATTCATTGTAGGCTAATACATGATACAAATAAAACAAATCAGAAAAGTGCTAAGACCGCCAGAAGAAAGCACTATAAAGAGTGTCAGGAGAGTTACTATGGCGATGTAGAAATAAAAAGTTTTAAAGATTAAAAGCTTTCTTAAAGAGATAGGTCTTTAGCAATTTTTTAAATGAAGTGACTGTGTCTGCCTGTCGAATGTGGGAGGGGAGAGCATTCCAAAGTCTTGGAGCAGCGCAACTAAAGGCCCTGGCCCCCATGGTGGAGAGGCGGAATTTGGGGGTGACAAGGAGGCCAGTCGAGGAAGAGCGGAGGGAGCGTGTAGGAACATATCCTGATAGGAGGTCATAAATGTAGGTGGGTGCAAGATTATGAAGTGCTTTGTAAGTGATGACAAGGGTCTTAAAATCAATACGGAAGTGCACAGGGAGCCAGTGTAGAGTGATAAGGATAGGTGTGATGTGTTCTGATGGTCTGATACCAGTGAGGATTCGAGCGGCAGAGTTCTGAATAAGTTGAAGTCTATTTATCAGCTTATAAACTTGATAGCACTTTCTACTTTGGTTGAAAAGAAAGGTGCTAAAGTTAGAGTAGATATCAACTGATTTTTTTAGACAAGAGGGAGAGTGCAAAAATGGCTGCAGAGGAGGATGCAAAATAGTGTCCAAATGTTGCTCCAAGTCATTAGCACTTAAAAGTTACAAGATGGAGGGAGAGGTATGAAGCAAAGACCTACACTAAATACAAAAACAGAGAGTGGCAGACCAAGCTTCTAGGTAAACAGCACCCTCTAGTGTTTTGAAAGGAAAGGCCTACACTAATGAACAATTATTTTTTTTAAATCAGGGGAGTCAGTCAGCATATATTTACCCCAACTTGATAGCACTTTCTACTGTGGTCGAAAAGAAAGATGCAAAAGTTAGAGTAGATATCAACTGTTATTCAGTCAAGAGGGCAAGGGAATGAAAACTGGCAGCAGAGAAGGATGCAAAATAGTGTCCAAATGTTGCTTTAAGATGTTTTCACTTAAACGTTGATGGGAGAGGTATAAGGGTTTACAATATTGGTTACACTGACAAAGGAAATTCCATAGAAAAGAGGTTGAGTCTTGCCTGTAGTTCACTTCCTCATTAAAACTACCCCAAAGAGAAGCACTTATGAACACAGGACCAATCAATGCTCCCATTTGAAGTAATCTTAATGTGTTGAACTCTGTGATTAAATGAGCATCGCATGGAGAACGCAGTCTGTAGTTCTTGAAGGCAACTGTCTCTTGAAGCACTGATCACTTGAAACTACCCCAACAAATAGCACTTACCAAATACAACAGACAAGTTAGTGCCATGGTGAGGGTACCGAGGGTGACAGTAGTAGCAGCTGAAAATCTTGTCCAATTTCTAGCCTGGAACTCGGTAGGACTGGACGAGATCCTTTGCAGTCAGAGACACGTGGAGAATGTTGCCTGCTTTTAGGAAGAGCTGGTCTGAGCCATGTGGTTCACCAGCACCCAATATAAGTGTGTCCATGCCCCCTTGGCTTTGCCGTGGTCGTTGACACTCTGCCTTTCTGTAAAGCCCATCAAGTTTTGATTGCAGATATAACATCTTTGGAACGACTCAGCATTTTTCAGCATGGGTGGACTTTTCACACATTTAAAAGCACTTCATGCAAATACAACAATGATGAACTTTATTGCCCCTGAATTTAGAAAAGAGGTCAAGTCATTTTTAAAGGAAAGGCCTACACTAAATACATAAACAGGAAGGGCAGACCAAACCTCTAGGTAAACCAGCACCATCTAGTGTTTACACGGCAACATGATTGCACTAAAGAGAAGCACTTTTTGTTATATAGTATCAGGAATGCTTCCCTTTGTAGTCATCTAAAGGGGCTCTGTAAATGTAAGGGACCTGAATAAAAAAATTAAAAAAACATGGGCACAGGGGAGTCAGTCAGCAAATATTTACCCCAACTTGATAGCACTTTCTACTTTGGTTGAAAAGAAAGGTGCTAAAGTTAGAGTAGATATCAACAGATTTTTTTAGACAAGAGGGAGAGTGCAAAAATGGCTGCAGAGGAGGATGCAAAATAGTGTCCAAATGTTGCTCCAAGTCATTAGCACTTAAAAGTTACAAGATGGAGGGAGAGGTATGAAGCAAAGACCTACACTAAATACAAAAACAGAGAGTGGCAGACCAAGCTTCTAGGTAAACAGCACCCTCTAGTGTTTTGAAAGGAAAGGCCTACACTAATGAACAATTATTTTTTTTAAATCAGGGGAGTCAGTCAGCATATATTTACCCCAACTTGATAGCACTTTCTACTGTGGTCGAAAAGAAAGATGCAAAAGTTAGAGTAGATATCAACTGTTATTCAGTCAAGATGGCAAGGGAATGAAAACTGGCAGCAGAGAAGGATGCAAAATAGTGTCCAAATGTTGCTTTAAGATGTTTTCACTTAAACGTTGATGGGAGAGGTATAAGGGTTTACAATATTGGTTACACTGACAAAGGAAATTCCATAGAAAAGAGGTTGAGTCTTGCCTGTAGTTCACTTCCTCATTAAAACTACCCCAAAGAGAAGCACTTATGAACACAGGACCAATCAATGCTCCCATTTGAAGTAATCTTAATGTGTTGAACTCTGTGATTAAATGAGCATCGCATGGAGAACGCAGTCTGTAGTTCTTGAAGGCAACTGTCTCTTGAAGCACTGATCACTTGAAACTACCCCAACAAATAGCACTTACCAAATACAACAGACAAGTTAGTGCCATGGTGAGGGTACCGAGGGTGACAGTAGTAGCAGCTGAAAATCTTGTCCAATTTCTAGCCTGGAACTCGGTAGGACTGGACGAGATCCTTTGCAGTCAGAGACACGTGGAGAATGTTGCCTGCTTTTAGGAAGAGCTGGTCTGAGCCATGTGGTTCACCAGCACCCAATATAAGTGTGTCCATGCCCCCTTGGCTTTGCCGTGGTCGTTGACACTCTGCCTTTCTGTAAAGCCCATCAAGTTTTGATTGCAGATATAACATCTTTGGAACGACTCAGCATTTTTCAGCATGGGTGGACTTTTCACACATTTAAAAGCACTTCATGCAAATACAACAATGATGAACTTTATTGCCCCTGAATTTAGAAAAGAGGTCAAGTCATTTTTAAAGGAAAGGCCTACACTAAATACATAAACAGGAAGGGGCAGACCAAACCTCTAGGTAAACCAGCACCATCTAGTGTTTACACGGCAACATGATTGCACTAAAGAGAAGCACTTTTTGTTATATAGTATAAGGAATGCTTCCCTTTGTAGTCATCTAAAGGGGCTCTGTAAATGTAAGGGACCTGAATAAAAAAAAAAAAAAAACATGGGCACAGGGGTGTCAGTCAGCAAATATTTACCCCAACTTGATAGCACTTTCTACTTTGGTTGAAAAGAAAGGTGCTAAAGTTAGAGTAGATATCAACAGATTTTTTTAGACAAGAGGGAGAGTGCAAAAATGGCTGCAGAGGAGGATGCAAAATAGTGTCCAAATGTTGCTCCAAGTCATTAGCACTTAAAAGTTACAAGATGGAGGGAGAGGTATGAAGCAAAGACCTACACTAAATACAAAAACAGAGAGTGGCAGACCAAGCTTCTAGGTAAACAGCACCCTCTAGTGTTTTGAAAGGAAAGGCCTACACTAATGAACAATTATTTTTTTTAAATCAGGGGAGTCAGTCAGCATATATTTACCCCAACTTGATAGCACTTTCTACTGTGGTCGAAAAGAAAGATGCAAAAGTTAGAGTAGATATCAACTGTTATTCAGTCAAGAGGGCAAGGGAATGAAAACTGGCAGCAGAGAAGGATGCAAAATAGTGTCCAAATGTTGCTTTAAGATGTTTTCACTTAAACGTTGATGGGAGAGGTATAAGGGTTTACAATATTGGTTACACTGACAAAGGAAATTCCATAGAAAAGAGGTTGAGTCTTGCCTGTAGTTCACTTCCTCATTAAAACTACCCCAAAGAGAAGCACTTATGAACACAGGACCAATCAATGCTCCCATTTGAAGTAATCTTAATGTGTTGAACTCTGTGATTAAATGAGCATCGCATGGAGAACGCAGTCTGTAGTTCTTGAAGGCAACTGTCTCTTGAAGCACTGATCACTTGAAACTACCCCAACAAATAGCACTTACCAAATACAACAGACAAGTTAGTGCCATGGTGAGGGTACCGAGGGTGACAGTAGTAGCAGCTGAAAATCTTGTCCAATTTCTAGCCTGGAACTCGGTAGGACTGGACGAGATCCTTTGCAGTCAGAGACACGTGGAGAATGTTGCCTGCTTTTAGGAAGAGCTGGTCTGAGCCATGTGGTTCACCAGCACCCAATATAAGTGTGTCCATGCCCCCTTGGCTTTGCCGTGGTCGTTGACACTCTGCCTTTCTGTAAAGCCCATCAAGTTTTGATTGCAGATATAACATCTTTGGAACGACTCAGCATTTTTCAGCATGGGTGGACTTTTCACACATTTAAAAGCACTTCATGCAAATACAACAATGATGAACTTTATTGCCCCTGAATTTAGAAAAGAGGTCAAGTCATTTTTAAAGGAAAGGCCTACACTAAATACATAAACAGGAAGGGGCAGACCAAACCTCTAGGTAAACCAGCACCATCTAGTGTTTACACGGCAACATGATTGCACTAAAGAGAAGCACTTTTTGTTATATAGTATAAGGAATGCTTCCCTTTGTAGTCATCTAAAGGGGCTCTGTAAATGTAAGGGACCTGAATAAAAAAAAAAAAAAAACATGGGCACAGGGGTGTCAGTCAGCAAATATTTACCCCAACTTGATAGCACTTTCTACTTTGGTTGAAAAGAAAGGTGCTAAAGTTAGAGTAGATATCAACAGATTTTTTTAGACAAGAGGGAGAGTGCAAAAATGGCTGCAGAGGAGGATGCAAAATAGTGTCCAAATGTTGCTCCAAGTCATTAGCACTTAAAAGTTACAAGATGGAGGGAGAGGTATGAAGCAAAGACCTACACTAAATACAAAAACAGAGAGTGGCAGACCAAGCTTCTAGGTAAACAGCACCCTCTAGTGTTTTGAAAGGAAAGGCCTACACTAATGAACAATTATTTTTTTTAAATCAGGGGAGTCAGTCAGCATATATTTACCCCAACTTGATAGCACTTTCTACTGTGGTCGAAAAGAAAGATGCAAAAGTTAGAGTAGATATCAACTGTTATTCAGTCAAGAGGGCAAGGGAATGAAAACTGGCAGCAGAGAAGGATGCAAAATAGTGTCCAAATGTTGCTTTAAGATGTTTTCACTTAAACGTTGATGGGAGAGGTATAAGGGTTTACAATATTGGTTACACTGACAAAGGAAATTCCATAGAAAAGAGGTTGAGTCTTGCCTGTAGTTCACTTCCTCATTAAAACTACCCCAAAGAGAAGCACTTATGAACACAGGACCAATCAATGCTCCCATTTGAAGTAATCTTAATGTGTTGAACTCTGTGATTAAATGAGCATCGCATGGAGAACGCAGTCTGTAGTTCTTGAAGGCAACTGTCTCTTGAAGCACTGATCACTTGAAACTACCCCAACAAATAGCACTTACCAAATACAACAGACAAGTTAGTGCCATGGTGAGGGTACCGAGGGTGACAGTAGTAGCAGCTGAAAATCTTGTCCAATTTCTAGCCTGGAACTCGGTAGGACTGGACGAGATCCTTTGCAGTCAGAGACACGTGGAGAATGTTGCCTGCTTTTAGGAAGAGCTGGTCTGAGCCATGTGGTTCACCAGCACCCAATATAAGTGTGTCCATGCCCCCTTGGCTTTGCCGTGGTCGTTGACACTCTGCCTTTCTGTAAAGCCCATCAAGTTTTGATTGCAGATATAACATCTTTGGAACGACTCAGCATTTTTCAGCATGGGTGGACTTTTCACACATTTAAAAGCACTTCATGCAAATACAACAATGATGAACTTTATTGCCCCTGAATTTAGAAAAGAGGTCAAGTCATTTTTAAAGGAAAGGCCTACACTAAATACATAAACAGGAAGGGGCAGACCAAACCTCTAGGTAAACCAGCACCATCTAGTGTTTACACGGCAACATGATTGCACTAAAGAGAAGCACTTTTTGTTATATAGTATAAGGAATGCTTCCCTTTGTAGTCATCTAAAGGGGCTCTGTAAATGTAAGGGACCTGAATTAAAAAAAAAAAAAAACATGGGCACAGGGGTGTCAGTCAGCAAATATTTACCCCAACTTGATAGCACTTTCTACTTTGGTTGAAAAGAAAGGTGCTAAAGTTAGAGTAGATATCAACAGATTTTTTTAGACAAGAGGGAGAGTGCAAAAATGGCTGCAGAGGAGGATGCAAAATAGTGTCCAAATGTTGCTCCAAGTCATTAGCACTTAAAAGTTACAAGATGGAGGGAGAGGTATGAAGCAAAGACCTACACTAAATACAAAAACAGAGAGTGGCAGACCAAGCTTCTAGGTAAACAGCACCCTCTAGTGTTTTGAAAGGAAAGGCCTACACTAATGAACAATTATTTTTTTTAAATCAGGGGAGTCAGTCAGCATATATTTACCCCAACTTGATAGCACTTTCTACTGTGGTCGAAAAGAAAGATGCAAAAGTTAGAGTAGATATCAACTGTTATTCAGTCAAGAGGGCAAGGGAATGAAAACTGGCAGCAGAGAAGGATGCAAAATAGTGTCCAAATGTTGCTTTAAGATGTTTTCACTTAAACGTTGATGGGAGAGGTATAAGGGTTTACAATATTGGTTACACTGACAAAGGAAATTCCATAGAAAAGAGGTTGAGTCTTGCCTGTAGTTCACTTCCTCATTAAAACTACCCCAAAGAGAAGCACTTATGAACACAGGACCAATCAATGCTCCCATTTGAAGTAATCTTAATGTGTTGAACTCTGTGATTAAATGAGCATCGCATGGAGAACGCAGTCTGTAGTTCTTGAAGGCAACTGTCTCTTGAAGCACTGATCACTTGAAACTACCCCAACAAATAGCACTTACCAAATACAACAGACAAGTTAGTGCCATGGTGAGGGTACCGAGGGTGACAGTAGTAGCAGCTGAAAATCTTGTCCAATTTCTAGCCTGGAACTCGGTAGGACTGGACGAGATCCTTTGCAGTCAGAGACACGTGGAGAATGTTGCCTGCTTTTAGGAAGAGCTGGTCTGAGCCATGTGGTTCACCAGCACCCAATATAAGTGTGTCCATGCCCCCTTGGCTTTGCCGTGGTCGTTGACACTCTGCCTTTCTGTAAAGCCCATCAAGTTTTGATTGCAGATATAACATCTTTGGAACGACTCAGCATTTTTCAGCATGGGTGGACTTTTCACACATTTAAAAGCACTTCATGCAAATACAACAATGATGAACTTTATTGCCCCTGAATTTAGAAAAGAGGTCAAGTCATTTTTAAAGGAAAGGCCTACACTAAATACATAAACAGGAAGGGGCAGACCAAACCTCTAGGTAAACCAGCACCATCTAGTGTTTACACGGCAACATGATTGCACTAAAGAGAAGCACTTTTTGTTATATAGTATCAGGAATGCTTCCCTTTGTAGTCATCTAAAGGGGCTCTGTAAATGTAAGGGACCTGAATAAAAAAATAAAAAAAAAACATGGGCACAGGGGAGTCAGTCAGCAAATATTTACCCCAACTTGATAGCACTTTCTACTTTGGTTGAAAAGAAAGGTGCTAAAGTTAGAGTAGATATCAACTGATTTTTTTAGACAAGAGGGAGAGTGCAAAAATGGCTGCAGAGGAGGATGCAAAATAGTGTCCAAATGTTGCTCCAAGTCATTAGCACTTAAAAGTTACAAGATGGAGGGAGAGGTATGAAGCAAAGACCTACACTAAATACAAAAACAGAGAGTGGCAGACCAAGCTTCTAGGTAAACAGCACCCTCTAGTGTTTTGAAAGGAAAGGCCTACACTAATGAACAATTATTTTTTTTTAAATCAGGGGAGTCAGTCAGCATATATTTACCCCAACTTGATAGCACTTTCTACTGTGGTCGAAAAGAAAGATGCAAAAGTTAGAGTAGATATCAACTGTTATTCAGTCAAGAGGGCAAGGGAATGAAAACTGGCAGCAGAGAAGGATGCAAAATAGTGTCCAAATGTTGCTTTAAGATGTTTTCACTTAAACGTTGATGGGAGAGGTATAAGGGTTTACAATATTGGTTACACTGACAAAGGAAAATCCATAGAAAAGAGGTTGAGTCTTGCCTGTAGTTCACTTCCTCATTAAAACTACCCCAAAGAGAAGCACTTATGAACACAGGACCAATCAATGCTCCCATTTGAAGTAATCTTAATGTGTTGAACTCTGTGATTAAATGAGCATCGCATGGAGAACGCAGTCTGTAGTTCTTGAAGGCAACTGTCTCTTGAAGCACTGATCACTTGAAACTACCCCAACAAATAGCACTTACCAAATACAACAGACAAGTTAGTGCCATGGTGAGGGTACCGAGGGTGACAGTAGTAGCAGCTGAAAATCTTGTCCAATTTCTAGCCTGGAACTCGGTAGGACTGGACGAGATCCTTTGCAGTCAGAGACACGTGGAGAATGTTGCCTGCTTTTAGGAAGAGCTGGTCTGAGCCATGTGGTTCACCAGCACCCAATATAAGTGTGTCCATGCCCCCTTGGCTTTGCCGTGGTCGTTGACACTCTGCCTTTCTGTAAAGCCCATCAAGTTTTGATTGCAGATATAACATCTTTGGAACGACTCAGCATTTTTCAGCATGGGTGGACTTTTCACACATTTAAAAGCACTTCATGCAAATACAACAATGATGAACTTTATTGCCCCTGAATTTAGAAAAGAGGTCAAGTCATTTTTAAAGGAAAGGCCTACACTAAATACATAAACAGGAAGGGGCAGACCAAACCTCTAGGTAAACCAGCACCATCTAGTGTTTACACGGCAACATGATTGCACTAAAGAGAAGCACTTTTTGTTATATAGTATCAGGAATGCTTCCCTTTGTAGTCATCTAAAGGGGCTCTGTAAATGTAAGGGACCTGAATAAAAAAATAAAAAAAACATGGGCACAGGGGAGTCAGTCAGCAAATATTTACCCCAACTTGATAGCACTTTCTACTTTGGTTGAAAAGAAAGGTGCTAAAGTTAGAGTAGATATCAACTGATTTTTTTAGACAAGAGGGAGAGTGCAAAAATGGCTGCAGAGGAGGATGCAAAATAGTGTCCAAATGTTGCTCCAAGTCATTAGCACTTAAAAGTTACAAGATGGAGGGAGAGGTATGAAGCAAAGACCTACACTAAATACAAAAACAGAGAGTGGCAGACCAAGCTTCTAGGTAAACAGCACCCTCTAGTGTTTTGAAAGGAAAGGCCTACACTAATGAACAATTATTTTTTTTAAATCAGGGGAGTCAGTCAGCATATATTTACCCCAACTTGATAGCACTTTCTACTGTGGTCGAAAAGAAAGATGCAAAAGTTAGAGTTGATATCAACTGTTATTCAGTCAAGAGGGCAAGGGAATGAAAACTGGCAGCAGAGAAGGATGCAAAATAGTGTCCAAATGTTGCTTTAAGATGTTTTCACTTAAACGTTGATGGGAGAGGTATAAGGGTTTACAATATTGGTTACACTGACAAAGGAAATTCCATAGAAAAGAGGTTGAGTCTTGCCTGTAGTTCACTTCCTCATTAAAACTACCCCAAAGAGAAGCACTTATGAACACAGGACCAATCAATGCTCCCATTTGAAGTAATCTTAATGTGTTGAACTCTGTGATTAAATGAGCATCGCATGGAGAACGCAGTCTGTAGTTCTTGAAGGCAACTGTCTCTTGAAGCACTGATCACTTGAAACTACCCCAACAAATAGCACTTACCAAATACAACAGACAAGTTAGTGCCATGGTGAGGGTACCGAGGGTGACAGTAGTAGCAGCTGAAAATCTTGTCCAATTTCTAGCCTGGAACTCGGTAGGACTGGACGAGATCCTTTGCAGTCAGAGACACGTGGAGAATGTTGCCTGCTTTTAGGAAGAGCTGGTCTGAGCCATGTGGTTCACCAGCACCCAATATAAGTGTGTCCATGCCCCCTTGGCTTTGCCGTGGTCGTTGACACTCTGCCTTTCTGTAAAGCCCATCAAGTTTTGATTGCAGATATAACATCTTTGGAACGACTCAGCATTTTTCAGCATGGGTGGACTTTTCACACATTTAAAAGCACTTCATGCAAATACAACAATGATGAACTTTATTGCCCCTGAATTTAGAAAAGAGGTCAAGTCATTTTTAAAGGAAAGGCCTACACTAAATACATAAACAGGAAGGGGCAGACCAAACCTCTAGGTAAACCAGCACCATCTAGTGTTTACACGGCAACATGATTGCACTAAAGAGAAGCACTTTTTGTTATATAGTATCAGGAATGCTTCCCTTTGTAGTCATCTAAAGGGGCTCTGTAAATGTAAGGGACCTGAATAAAAAAAAAAAAAAAAACATGGGCACAGGGGAGTCAGTCAGCAAATATTTACCCCAACTTGATAGCACTTTCTACTTTGGTTGAAAAGAAAGGTGCTAAAGTTAGAGTAGATATCAACTGATTTTTTTAGACAAGAGGGAGAGTGCAAAAATGGCTGCAGAGGAGGATGCAAAATAGTGTCCAAATGTTGCTCCAAGTCATTAGCACTTAAAAGTTACAAGATGGAGGGAGAGGTATGAAGCAAAGACCTACACTAAATACAAAAACAGAGAGTGGCAGACCAAGCTTCTAGGTAAACAGCACCCTCTAGTGTTTTGAAAGGAAAGGCCTACACTAATGAACAATTATTTTTTTTAAATCAGGGGAGTCAGTCAGCATATATTTACCCCAACTTGATAGCACTTTCTACTGTGGTCGAAAAGAAAGATGCAAAAGTTAGAGTTGATATCAACTGTTATTCAGTCAAGAGGGCAAGGGAATGAAAACTGGCAGCAGAGAAGGATGCAAAATAGTGTCCAAATGTTGCTTTAAGATGTTTTCACTTAAACGTTGATGGGAGAGGTATAAGGGTTTACAATATTGGTTACACTGACAAAGGAAATTCCATAGAAAAGAGGTTGAGTCTTGCCTGTAGTTCACTTCCTCATTAAAACTACCCCAAAGAGAAGCACTTATGAACACAGGACCAATCAATGCTCCCATTTGAAGTAATCTTAATGTGTTGAACTCTGTGATTAAATGAGCATCGCATGGAGAACGCAGTCTGTAGTTCTTGAAGGCAACTGTCTCTTGAAGCACTGATCACTTGAAACTACCCCAACAAATAGCACTTACCAAATACAACAGACAAGTTAGTGCCATGGTGAGGGTACCGAGGGTGACAGTAGTAGCAGCTGAAAATCTTGTCCAATTTCTAGCCTGGAACTCGGTAGGACTGGACGAGATCCTTTGCAGTCAGAGACACGTGGAGAATGTTGCCTGCTTTTAGGAAGAGCTGGTCTGAGCCATGTGGTTCACCAGCACCCAATATAAGTGTGTCCATGCCCCCTTGGCTTTGCCGTGGTCGTTGACACTCTGCCTTTCTGTAAAGCCCATCAAGTTTTGATTGCAGATATAACATCTTTGGAACGACTCAGCATTTTTCAGCATGGGTGGACTTTTCACACATTTAAAAGCACTTCATGCAAATACAACAATGATGAACTTTATTGCCCCTGAATTTAGAAAAGAGGTCAAGTCATTTTTAAAGGAAAGGCCTACACTAAATACATAAACAGGAAGGGGCAGACCAAACCTCTAGGTAAACCAGCACCATCTAGTGTTTACACGGCAACATGATTGCACTAAAGAGAAGCACTTTTTGTTATATAGTATCAGGAATGCTTCCCTTTGTAGTCATCTAAATGGGCTCTGTAAATGTAAGGGACCTGAATAAAAAAAAAAAAAAAAACATGGGCACAGGGGAGTCAGTCAGCAAATATTTACCCCAACTTGATAGCACTTTCTACTTTGGTTGAAAAGAAAGGTGCTAAAGTTAGAGTAGATATCAACTGATTTTTTTTAGACAAGAGGGAGAGTGCAAAAATGGCTGCAGAGGAGGATGCAAAATAGTGTCCAAATGTTGCTCCAAGTCATTAGCACTTAAAAGTTACAAGATGGAGGGAGAGGTATGAAGCAAAGACCTACACTAAATACAAAAACAGAGAGTGGCAGACCAAGCTTCTAGGTAAACAGCACCCTCTAGTGTTTTGAAAGGAAAGGCCTACACTAATGAACAATTATTTTTTTTTAAATCAGGGGAGTCAGTCAGCATATATTTACCCCAACTTGATAGCACTTTCTACTGTGGTCGAAAAGAAAGATGCAAAAGTTAGAGTAGATATCAACTGTTATTCAGTCAAGAGGGCAAGGGAATGAAAACTGGCAGCAGAGAAGGATGCAAAATAGTGTCCAAATGTTGCTTTAAGATGTTTTCACTTAAACGTTGATGGGAGAGGTATAAGGGTTTACAATATTGGTTACACTGACAAAGGAAATTCCATAGAAAAGAGGTTGAGTCTTGCCTGTAGTTCACTTCCTCATTAAAACTACCCCAAAGAGAAGCACTTATGAACACAGGACCAATCAATGCTCCCATTTGAAGTAATCTTAATGTGTTGAACTCTGTGATTAAATGAGCATCGCATGGAGAACGCAGTCTGTAGTTCTTGAAGGCAACTGTCTCTTGAAGCACTGATCACTTGAAACTACCCCAACAAATAGCACTTACCAAATACAACAGACAAGTTAGTGCCATGGTGAGGGTACCGAGGGTGACCGTAGTAGCAGCTGAAAATCTTGTCCAATTTCTAGCCTGGAACTCGGTAGGACTGGACGAGATCCTTTGCAGTCAGAGACACGTGGAGAATGTTGCCTGCTTTTAGGAAGAGCTGGTCTGAGCCATGTGGTTCACCAGCACCCAATATAAGTGTGTCCATGCCCCCTTGGCTTTGCCGTGGTCGTTGACACTCTGCCTTTCTGTAAAGCCCATCAAGTTTTGATTGCAGATATAACATCTTTGGAACGACTCAGCATTTTTCAGCATGGGTGGACTTTTCACACATTTAAAAGCACTTCATGCAAATACAACAATGATGAACTTTATTGCCCCTGAATTTAGAAAAGAGGTCAAGTCATTTTTAAAGGAAAGGCCTACACTAAATACATAAACAGGAAGGGGCAGACCAAACCTCTAGGTAAACCAGCACCATCTAGTGTTTACACGGCAACATGATTGCACTAAAGAGAAGCACTTTTTGTTATATAGTATCAGGAATGCTTCCCTTTGTAGTCATCTAAATGGGCTCTGTAAATGTAAGGGACCTGAATAAAAAAATAAAAAAAACATGGGCACAGGGGAGTCAGTCAGCAAATATTTACCCCAACTTGATAGCACTTTCTACTTTGGTTGAAAAGAAAGGTGCTAAAGTTAGAGTAGATATCAACTGATTTTTTTTAGACAAGAGGGAGAGTGCAAAAATGGCTGCAGAGGAGGATGCAAAATAGTGTCCAAATGTTGCTCCAAGTCATTAGCACTTAAAAGTTACAAGATGGAGGGAGAGGTATGAAGCAAAGACCTACACTAAATACAAAAACAGAGAGTGGCAGACCAAGCTTCTAGGTAAACAGCACCCTCTAGTGTTTTGAAAGGAAAGGCCTACACTAATGAACAATTATTTTGAAAAAATCAGGGGAGTCAGTCAGCATATATTTACCCCAACTTGATAGCACTTTCTACTGTGGTCGAAAAGAAAGATGCAAAAGTTAGAGTAGATATCAACTGTTATTCAGTCAAGAGGGCAAGGGAATGAAAACTGGCAGCAGAGAAGGATGCAAAATAGTGTCCAAATGTTGCTTTAAGATGTTTTCACTTAAATGTTGATGGGAGAGGTATAAGGGTTTACAATATTGGTTACACTGACAAAGGAAATTCCATAGAAAAGAGGTTGAGTCTTGCCTGTAGTTCACTTCCTCATTAAAACTACCCCAAAGAGAAGCACTTATGAACACAGGACCAATCAATGCTCCCATTTGAAGTAATATTAATGTGTTGAACTCTGTGATTAAATGAGCATCGCATGGAGAACGCAGTCTGTAGTTCTTGAAGGCAACTGTCTCTTGAAGCACTGATCACTTGAAACTACCCCAACAAATAGCACTTACCAAATACAACAGACAAGTTAGTGCCATGGTGAGGGTACCGAGGGTGACAGTAGTAGCAGCTGAAAATCTTGTCCAATTTCTAGCCTGGAACTCGGTAGGACTGGACGAGATCCTTTGCAGTCAGAGACACGTGGAGAATGTTGCCTGCTTTTAGGAAGAGCTGGTCTGAGCCATGTGGTTCACCAGCACCCAATATAAGTGTGTCCATGCCCCCTTGGCTTTGCCGTGGTCGTTGACACTCTGCCTTTCTGTAAAGCCCATCAAGTTTTGATTGCAGATATAACATCTTTGGAACGACTCAGCATTTTTCAGCATGGGTGGACTTTTCACACATTTAAAAGCACTTCATGCAAATACAACAATGATGAACTTTATTGCCCCTGAATTTAGAAAAGAGGTCAAGTCATTTTTAAAGGAAAGGCCTACACTAAATATATAAACAGGAAGGGGCAGACCAAACCTCTAGGTAAACCAGCACCATCTAGTGTTTACACGGCAACATGATTGCACTAAAGAGAAGCACTTTTTGTTATATAGTATAAGGAATGCTTCCCTTTGTAGTCATCTAAAGGGGCTCTGTAAATGTAAGGGACCTGAATTAAAAAAAAAAAAAAACATGGGCACAGGGGTGTCAGTCAGCAAATATTTACCCCAACTTGATAGCACTTTCTACTTTGGTTGAAAAGAAAGGTGCTAAAGTTAGAGTAGATATCAACAGATTTTTTTAGACAAGAGGGAGAGTGAAAAAATGGCTGCAGAGGAGGATGCAAAATAGTGTCCAAATGTTGCTCCAAGTCATTAGCACTTAAAAGTTACAAGATGGAGGGAGAGGTATGAAGCAAAGACCTACACTAAATACAAAAACAGAGAGTGGCAGACCAAGCTTCTAGGTAAACAGCACCCTCTAGTGTTTTGAAAGGAAAGGCCTACACTAATGAACAATTATTTTTTTTAAATCAGGGGAGTCAGTCAGCATATATTTACCCCAACTTGATAGCACTTTCTACTGTGGTCGAAAAGAAAGATGCAAAAGTTAGAGTAGATATCAACTGTTATTCAGTCAAGAGGGCAAGGGAATGAAAACTGGCAGCAGAGAAGGATGCAAAATTGTGTCCAAATGTTGCTTTAAGATGTTTTCACTTAAACGTTGATGGGAGAGGTATAAGGGTTTACAATATTGGTTACACTGACAAAGAAAATTCCATAGAAAAGAGGTTGAGTCTTGCCTGTAGTTCACTTCCTCATTAAAACTACCCCAAAGAGAAGCACTTATGAACACAGGACCAATCAATGCTCCCATTTGAAGTAATCTTAATGTGTTGAACTCTGTGATTAAATGAGCATCGCATGGAGAACGCAGTCTGTAGTTCTTGAAGGCAACTGTCTCTTGAAGCACTGATCACTTGAAACTACCCCAACAAATAGCACTTACCAAATACAACAGACAAGTTAGTGCCATGGTGAGGGTACCGAGGGTGACAGTAGTAGCAGCTGAAAATCTTGTCCAATTTCTAGCCTGGAACTCGGTAGGACTGGACGAGATCCTTTGCAGTCAGAGACACGTGGAGAATGTTGCCTGCTTTTAGGAAGAGCTGGTCTGAGCCATGTGGTTCACCAGCACCCAATATAAGTGTGTCCATGCCCCCTTGGCTTTGCCGTGGTCGTTGACACTCTGCCTTTCTGTAAAGCCCATCAAGTTTTGATTGCAGATATAACATCTTTGGAACGACTCAGCATTTTTCAGCATGGGTGGACTTTTCACACATTTAAAGCACTTCATGCAAATACAACAATGATGAACTTTATTGCCCCTGAATTTAGAAAAGAGGTCAAGTCATTTTTAAAGGAAAGGCCTACACTAAATACATAAACAGGAAGGGGCAGACCAAACCTCTAGGTAAACCAGCACCATCTAGTGTTTACACGGCAACATGATTGCACTAAAGAGAAGCACTTTTTGTTATATAGTATAAGGAATGCTTCCCTTTGTAGTCATCTAAAGGGGCTCTGTAAATGTAAGGGACCTGAATAAAAAAAATAAAAAAACATGGGCACAGGGGAGTCAGTCAGCAAATATTTACCCCAACTTGATAGCACTTTCTACTTTGGTTGAAAAGAAAGGTGCTAAAGTTAGAGTAGATATCAACAGATTTTTTTAGACAAGAGGGAGAGTGCAAAAATGGCTGCAGAGGAGGATGCAAAATAGTGTCCAAATGTTGCTCCAAGTCATTAGCACTTAAAAGTTACAAGATGGAGGGAGAGGCATGAAGCAAAGACCTACACTAAATACAAAAACAGAGAGTGGCAGACCAAGCTTCTAGGTAAACAGCACCCTCTAGTGTTTTGAAAGGAAAGGCCTACACTAATGAACAATTATTTTTTTTAAATCAGGGGAGTCAGTCAGCATATATTTACCCCAACTTGATAGCACTTTCTACTGTGGTCGAAAAGAAAGATGCAAAAGTTAGAGTAGATATCAACTGTTATTCAGTCAAGAGGGCAAGGGAATGAAAACTGGCAGCAGAGAAGGATGCAAAATAGTGTCCAAATGTTGCTTTAAGATGTTTTCACTTAAACGTTGATGGGAGAGGTATAAGGGTTTACAATATTGGTTACACTGACAAAGGAAATTCCATAGAAAAGAGGTTGAGTCTTGCCTGTAGTTCACTTCCTCATTAAAACTACCCCAAAGAGAAGCACTTATGAACACAGGACCAATCAATGCTCCCATTTGAAGTAATCTTAATGTGTTGAACTCTGTGATTAAATGAGCATCGCATGGAGAACGCAGTCTGTAGTTCTTGAAGGCAACTGTCTCTTGAAGCACTGATCACTTGAAACTACCTCAACAAATAGCACTTACCAAATACAACAGACAAGTTAGTGCCATGGTGAGGGTACCGAGGGTGACAGTAGTAGCAGCTGAAAATCTTGTCCAATTTCTAGCCTGGAACTCGGTAGGACTGGACGAGATCCTTTGCAGTCAGAGACACGTGGAGAATGTTGCCTGCTTTTAGGAAGAGCTGGTCTGAGCCATGTGGTTCACCAGCACCCAATATAAGTGTGTCCATGCCCCCTTGGCTTTGCCGTGGTCGTTGACACTCTGCCTTTCTGTAAAGCCCATCAAGTTTTGATTGCAGATATAACATCTTTGGAACGACTCAGCATTTTTCAGCATGGGTGGACTTTTCACACATTTAAAAGCACTTCATGCAAATACAACAATGATGAACTTTATTGCCCCTGAATTTAGAAAAGAGGTCAAGTCATTTTTAAAGGAAAGGCCTACACTAAATACATAAACAGGAAGGGGCAGACCAAACCTCTAGGTAAACCAGCACCATCTAGTGTTTACACGGCAACATGATTGCACTAAAGAGAAGCACTTTTTGTTATATAGTATAAGGAATGCTTCCCTTTGTAGTCATCTAAAGGGGCTCTGTAAATGTAAGGGACCTGAATTAAAAAATAAAAAAAACATGGGCACAGGGGTGTCAGTCAGCAAATATTTACCCCAACTTGATAGCACTTTCTACTTTGGTTGAAAAGAAAGGTGCTAAAGTTAGAGTAGATATCAACAGATTTTTTTAGACAAGAGGGAGAGTGCAAAAATGGCTGCAGAGGAGGATGCAAAATAGTGTCCAAATGTTGCTCCAAGTCATTAGCACTTAAAAGTTACAAGATGGAGGGAGAGGTATGAAGCAAAGACCTACACTAAATACAAAAACAGAGAGTGGCAGACCAAGCTTCTAGGTAAACAGCACCCTCTAGTGTTTTGAAAGGAAAGGCCTACACTAATGAACAATTATTTTTTTTAAATCAGGGGAGTCAGTCAGCATATATTTACCCCAACTTGATAGCACTTTCTACTGTGGTCGAAAAGAAAGATGCAAAAGTTAGAGTAGATATCAACTGTTATTCAGTCAAGAGGGCAAGGGAATGAAAACTGGCAGCAGAGAAGGATGCAAAATTGTGTCCAAATGTTGCTTTAAGATGTTTTCACTTAAACGTTGATGGGAGAGGTATAAGGGTTTACAATATTGGTTACACTGACAAAGAAAATTCCATAGAAAAGAGGTTGAGTCTTGCCTGTAGTTCACTTCCTCATTAAAACTACCCCAAAGAGAAGCACTTATGAACACAGGACCAATCAATGCTCCCATTTGAAGTAATCTTAATGTGTTGAACTCTGTGATTAAATGAGCATCGCATGGAGAACGCAGTCTGTAGTTCTTGAAGGCAACTGTCTCTTGAAGCACTGATCACTTGAAACTACCCCAACAAATAGCACTTACCAAATACAACAGACAAGTTAGTGCCATGGTGAGGGTACCGAGGGTGACAGTAGTAGCAGCTGAAAATCTTGTCCAATTTCTAGCCTGGAACTCGGTAGGACTGGACGAGATCCTTTGCAGTCAGAGACACGTGGAGAATGTTGCCTGCTTTTAGGAAGAGCTGGTCTGAGCCATGTGGTTCACCAGCACCCAATATAAGTGTGTCCATGCCCCCTTGGCTTTGCCGTGGTCGTTGACACTCTGCCTTTCTGTAAAGCCCATCAAGTTTTGATTGCAGATATAACATCTTTGGAACGACTCAGCATTTTTCAGCATGGGTGGACTTTTCACACATTTAAAGCACTTCATGCAAATACAACAATGATGAACTTTATTGCCCCTGAATTTAGAAAAGAGGTCAAGTCATTTTTAAAGGAAAGGCCTACACTAAATACATAAACAGGAAGGGGCAGACCAAACCTCTAGGTAAACCAGCACCATCTAGTGTTTACACGGCAACATGATTGCACTAAAGAGAAGCACTTTTTGTTATATAGTATAAGGAATGCTTCCCTTTGTAGTCATCTAAAGGGGCTCTGTAAATGTAAGGGACCTGAATAAAAAAAATAAAAAAACATGGGCACAGGGGAGTCAGTCAGCAAATATTTACCCCAACTTGATAGCACTTTCTACTTTGGTTGAAAAGAAAGGTGCTAAAGTTAGAGTAGATATCAACAGATTTTTTTAGACAAGAGGGAGAGTGCAAAAATGGCTGCAGAGGAGGATGCAAAATAGTGTCCAAATGTTGCTCCAAGTCATTAGCACTTAAAAGTTACAAGATGGAGGGAGAGGCATGAAGCAAAGACCTACACTAAATACAAAAACAGAGAGTGGCAGACCAAGCTTCTAGGTAAACAGCACCCTCTAGTGTTTTGAAAGGAAAGGCCTACACTAATGAACAATTATTTTTTTTAAATCAGGGGAGTCAGTCAGCATATATTTACCCCAACTTGATAGCACTTTCTACTGTGGTCGAAAAGAAAGATGCAAAAGTTAGAGTAGATATCAACTGTTATTCAGTCAAGAGGGCAAGGGAATGAAAACTGGCAGCAGAGAAGGATGCAAAATAGTGTCCAAATGTTGCTTTAAGATGTTTTCACTTAAACGTTGATGGGAGAGGTATAAGGGTTTACAATATTGGTTACACTGACAAAGGAAATTCCATAGAAAAGAGGTTGAGTCTTGCCTGTAGTTCACTTCCTCATTAAAACTACCCCAAAGAGAAGCACTTATGAACACAGGACCAATCAATGCTCCCATTTGAAGTAATCTTAATGTGTTGAACTCTGTGATTAAATGAGCATCGCATGGAGAACGCAGTCTGTAGTTCTTGAAGGCAACTGTCTCTTGAAGCACTGATCACTTGAAACTACCCCAACAAATAGCACTTACCAAATACAACAGACAAGTTAGTGCCATGGTGAGGGTACCGAGGGTGACAGTAGTAGCAGCTGAAAATCTTGTCCAATTTCTAGCCTGGAACTCGGTAGGACTGGACGAGATCCTTTGCAGTCAGAGACACGTGGAGAATGTTGCCTGCTTTTAGGAAGAGCTGGTCTGAGCCATGTGGTTCACCAGCACCCAATATAAGTGTGTCCATGCCCCCTTGGCTTTGCCGTGGTCGTTGACACTCTGCCTTTCTGTAAAGCCCATCAAGTTTTGATTGCAGATATAACATCTTTGGAACGACTCAGCATTTTTCAGCATGGGTGGACTTTTCACACATTTAAAAGCACTTCATGCAAATACAACAATGATGAACTTTATTGCCCCTGAATTTAGAAAAGAGGTCAAGTCATTTTTAAAGGAAAGGCCTACACTAAATACATAAACAGGAAGGGGCAGACCAAACCTCTAGGTAAACCAGCACCATCTAGTGTTTACACGGCAACATGATTGCACTAAAGAGAAGCACTTTTTGTTATATAGTATCAGGAATGCTTCCCTTTGTAGTCATCTAAAGGGGCTCTGTAAATGTAAGGGACCTGAATAAAAAAAAAAAAAAAAACATGGGCACAGGGGAGTCAGTCAGCAAATATTTACCCCAACTTGATAGCACTTTCTACTTTGGTTGAAAAGAAAGGTGCTAAAGTTAGAGTAGATATCAACTGATTTTTTTAGACAAGAGGGAGAGTGCAAAAATGGCTGCAGAGGAGGATGCAAAATAGTGTCCAAATGTTGCTCCAAGTCATTAGCACTTAAAAGTTACAAGATGGAGGGAGAGGTATGAAGCAAAGACCTACACTAAATACAAAAACAGAGAGTGGCAGACCAAGCTTCTAGGTAAACAGCACCCTCTAGTGTTTTGAAAGGAAAGGCCTACACTAATGAACAATTATTTTTTTTAAATCAGGGGAGTCAGTCAGCATATATTTACCCCAACTTGATAGCACTTTCTACTGTGGTCGAAAAGAAAGATGCAAAAGTTAGAGTTGATATCAACTGTTATTCAGTCAAGAGGGCAAGGGAATGAAAACTGGCAGCAGAGAAGGATGCAAAATAGTGTCCAAATGTTGCTTTAAGATGTTTTCACTTAAACGTTGATGGGAGAGGTATAAGGGTTTACAATATTGGTTACACTGACAAAGGAAATTCCATAGAAAAGAGGTTGAGTCTTGCCTGTAGTTCACTTCCTCATTAAAACTACCCCAAAGAGAAGCACTTATGAACACAGGACCAATCAATGCTCCCATTTGAAGTAATCTTAATGTGTTGAACTCTGTGATTAAATGAGCATCGCATGGAGAACGCAGTCTGTAGTTCTTGAAGGCAACTGTCTCTTGAAGCACTGATCACTTGAAACTACCCCAACAAATAGCACTTACCAAATACAACAGACAAGTTAGTGCCATGGTGAGGGTACCGAGGGTGACAGTAGTAGCAGCTGAAAATCTTGTCCAATTTCTAGCCTGGAACTCGGTAGGACTGGACGAGATCCTTTGCAGTCAGAGACACGTGGAGAATGTTGCCTGCTTTTAGGAAGAGCTGGTCTGAGCCATGTGGTTCACCAGCACCCAATATAAGTGTGTCCATGCCCCCTTGGCTTTGCCGTGGTCGTTGACACTCTGCCTTTCTGTAAAGCCCATCAAGTTTTGATTGCAGATATAACATCTTTGGAACGACTCAGCATTTTTCAGCATGGGTGGACTTTTCACACATTTAAAAGCACTTCATGCAAATACAACAATGATGAACTTTATTGCCCCTGAATTTAGAAAAGAGGTCAAGTCATTTTTAAAGGAAAGGCCTACACTAAATACATAAACAGGAAGGGGCAGACCAAACCTCTAGGTAAACCAGCACCATCTAGTGTTTACACGGCAACATGATTGCACTAAAGAGAAGCACTTTTTGTTATATAGTATCAGGAATGCTTCCCTTTGTAGTCATCTAAATGGGCTCTGTAAATGTAAGGGACCTGAATAAAAAAATAAAAAAAAACATGGGCACAGGGGAGTCAGTCAGCAAATATTTACCCCAACTTGATAGCACTTTCTACTTTGGTTGAAAAGAAAGGTGCTAAAGTTAGAGTAGATATCAACTGATTTTTTTAGACAAGAGGGAGAGTGCAAAAATGGCTGCAGAGGAGGATGCAAAATAGTGTCCAAATGTTGCTCCAAGTCATTAGCACTTAAAAGTTACAAGATGGAGGGAGAGGTATGAAGCAAAGACCTACACTAAATACAAAAACAGAGAGTGGCAGACCAAGCTTCTAGGTAAACAGCACCCTCTAGTGTTTTGAAAGGAAAGGCCTACACTAATGAACAATTATTTTTTTTTAAATCAGGGGAGTCAGTCAGCATATATTTACCCCAACTTGATAGCACTTTCTACTGTGGTCGAAAAGAAAGATGCAAAAGTTAGAGTAGATATCAACTGTTATTCAGTCAAGAGGGCAAGGGAATGAAAACTGGCAGCAGAGAAGGATGCAAAATAGTGTCCAAATGTTGCTTTAAGATGTTTTCACTTAAACGTTGATGGGAGAGGTATAAGGGTTTACAATATTGGTTACACTGACAAAGGAAATTCCATAGAAAAGAGGTTGAGTCTTGCCTGTAGTTCACTTCCTCATTAAAACTACCCCAAAGAGAAGCACTTATGAACACAGGACCAATCAATGCTCCCATTTGAAGTAATCTTAATGTGTTGAACTCTGTGATTAAATGAGCATCGCATGGAGAACGCAGTCTGTAGTTCTTGAAGGCAACTGTCTCTTGAAGCACTGATCACTTGAAACTACCCCAACAAATAGCACTTACCAAATACAACAGACAAGTTAGTGCCATGGTGAGGGTACCGAGGGTGACCGTAGTAGCAGCTGAAAATCTTGTCCAATTTCTAGCCTGGAACTCGGTAGGACTGGACGAGATCCTTTGCAGTCAGAGACACGTGGAGAATGTTGCCTGCTTTTAGGAAGAGCTGGTCTGAGCCATGTGGTTCACCAGCACCCAATATAAGTGTGTCCATGCCCCCTTGGCTTTGCCGTGGTCGTTGACACTCTGCCTTTCTGTAAAGCCCATCAAGTTTTGATTGCAGATATAACATCTTTGGAACGACTCAGCATTTTTCAGCATGGGTGGACTTTTCACACATTTAAAAGCACTTCATGCAAATACAACAATGATGAACTTTATTGCCCCTGAATTTAGAAAAGAGGTCAAGTCATTTTTAAAGGAAAGGCCTACACTAAATACATAAACAGGAAGGGGCAGACCAAACCTCTAGGTAAACCAGCACCATCTAGTGTTTACACGGCAACATGATTGCACTAAAGAGAAGCACTTTTTGTTATATAGTATCAGGAATGCTTCCCTTTGTAGTCATCTAAATGGGCTCTGTAAATGTAAGGGACCTGAATAAAAAAATAAAAAAAACATGGGCACAGGGGAGTCAGTCAGCAAATATTTACCCCAACTTGATAGCACTTTCTACTTTGGTTGAAAAGAAAGGTGCTAAAGTTAGAGTAGATATCAACTGATTTTTTTTAGACAAGAGGGAGAGTGCAAAAATGGCTGCAGAGGAGGATGCAAAATAGTGTCCAAATGTTGCTCCAAGTCATTAGCACTTAAAAGTTACAAGATGGAGGGAGAGGTATGAAGCAAAGACCTACACTAAATACAAAAACAGAGAGTGGCAGACCAAGCTTCTAGGTAAACAGCACCCTCTAGTGTTTTGAAAGGAAAGGCCTACACTAATGAACAATTATTTTGAAAAAATCAGGGGAGTCAGTCAGCATATATTTACCCCAACTTGATAGCACTTTCTACTGTGGTCGAAAAGAAAGATGCAAAAGTTAGAGTAGATATCAACTGTTATTCAGTCAAGAGGGCAAGGGAATGAAAACTGGCAGCAGAGAAGGATGCAAAATAGTGTCCAAATGTTGCTTTAAGATGTTTTCACTTAAATGTTGATGGGAGAGGTATAAGGGTTTACAATATTGGTTACACTGACAAAGGAAATTCCATAGAAAAGAGGTTGAGTCTTGCCTGTAGTTCACTTCCTCATTAAAACTACCCCAAAGAGAAGCACTTATGAACACAGGACCAATCAATGCTCCCATTTGAAGTAATATTAATGTGTTGAACTCTGTGATTAAATGAGCATCGCATGGAGAACGCAGTCTGTAGTTCTTGAAGGCAACTGTCTCTTGAAGCACTGATCACTTGAAACTACCCCAACAAATAGCACTTACCAAATACAACAGACAAGTTAGTGCCATGGTGAGGGTACCGAGGGTGACAGTAGTAGCAGCTGAAAATCTTGTCCAATTTCTAGCCTGGAACTCGGTAGGACTGGACGAGATCCTTTGCAGTCAGAGACACGTGGAGAATGTTGCCTGCTTTTAGGAAGAGCTGGTCTGAGCCATGTGGTTCACCAGCACCCAATATAAGTGTGTCCATGCCCCCTTGGCTTTGCCGTGGTCGTTGACACTCTGCCTTTCTGTAAAGCCCATCAAGTTTTGATTGCAGATATAACATCTTTGGAACGACTCAGCATTTTTCAGCATGGGTGGACTTTTCACACATTTAAAAGCACTTCATGCAAATACAACAATGATGAACTTTATTGCCCCTGAATTTAGAAAAGAGGTCAAGTCATTTTTAAAGGAAAGGCCTACACTAAATATATAAACAGGAAGGGGCAGACCAAACCTCTAGGTAAACCAGCACCATCTAGTGTTTACACGGCAACATGATTGCACTAAAGAGAAGCACTTTTTGTTATATAGTATAAGGAATGCTTCCCTTTGTAGTCATCTAAAGGGGCTCTGTAAATGTAAGGGACCTGAATTAAAAAAAAAAAAAAACATGGGCACAGGGGTGTCAGTCAGCAAATATTTACCCCAACTTGATAGCACTTTCTACTTTGGTTGAAAAGAAAGGTGCTAAAGTTAGAGTAGATATCAACAGATTTTTTTAGACAAGAGGGAGAGTGAAAAAATGGCTGCAGAGGAGGATGCAAAATAGTGTCCAAATGTTGCTCCAAGTCATTAGCACTTAAAAGTTACAAGATGGAGGGAGAGGTATGAAGCAAAGACCTACACTAAATACAAAAACAGAGAGTGGCAGACCAAGCTTCTAGGTAAACAGCACCCTCTAGTGTTTTGAAAGGAAAGGCCTACACTAATGAACAATTATTTTTTTTAAATCAGGGGAGTCAGTCAGCATATATTTACCCCAACTTGATAGCACTTTCTACTGTGGTCGAAAAGAAAGATGCAAAAGTTAGAGTAGATATCAACTGTTATTCAGTCAAGAGGGCAAGGGAATGAAAACTGGCAGCAGAGAAGGATGCAAAATTGTGTCCAAATGTTGCTTTAAGATGTTTTCACTTAAACGTTGATGGGAGAGGTATAAGGGTTTACAATATTGGTTACACTGACAAAGAAAATTCCATAGAAAAGAGGTTGAGTCTTGCCTGTAGTTCACTTCCTCATTAAAACTACCCCAAAGAGAAGCACTTATGAACACAGGACCAATCAATGCTCCCATTTGAAGTAATCTTAATGTGTTGAACTCTGTGATTAAATGAGCATCGCATGGAGAACGCAGTCTGTAGTTCTTGAAGGCAACTGTCTCTTGAAGCACTGATCACTTGAAACTACCCCAACAAATAGCACTTACCAAATACAACAGACAAGTTAGTGCCATGGTGAGGGTACCGAGGGTGACAGTAGTAGCAGCTGAAAATCTTGTCCAATTTCTAGCCTGGAACTCGGTAGGACTGGACGAGATCCTTTGCAGTCAGAGACACGTGGAGAATGTTGCCTGCTTTTAGGAAGAGCTGGTCTGAGCCATGTGGTTCACCAGCACCCAATATAAGTGTGTCCATGCCCCCTTGGCTTTGCCGTGGTCGTTGACACTCTGCCTTTCTGTAAAGCCCATCAAGTTTTGATTGCAGATATAACATCTTTGGAACGACTCAGCATTTTTCAGCATGGGTGGACTTTTCACACATTTAAAGCACTTCATGCAAATACAACAATGATGAACTTTATTGCCCCTGAATTTAGAAAAGAGGTCAAGTCATTTTTAAAGGAAAGGCCTACACTAAATACATAAACAGGAAGGGGCAGACCAAACCTCTAGGTAAACCAGCACCATCTAGTGTTTACACGGCAACATGATTGCACTAAAGAGAAGCACTTTTTGTTATATAGTATAAGGAATGCTTCCCTTTGTAGTCATCTAAAGGGGCTCTGTAAATGTAAGGGACCTGAATAAAAAAAATAAAAAAACATGGGCACAGGGGAGTCAGTCAGCAAATATTTACCCCAACTTGATAGCACTTTCTACTTTGGTTGAAAAGAAAGGTGCTAAAGTTAGAGTAGATATCAACAGATTTTTTTAGACAAGAGGGAGAGTGCAAAAATGGCTGCAGAGGAGGATGCAAAATAGTGTCCAAATGTTGCTCCAAGTCATTAGCACTTAAAAGTTACAAGATGGAGGGAGAGGCATGAAGCAAAGACCTACACTAAATACAAAAACAGAGAGTGGCAGACCAAGCTTCTAGGTAAACAGCACCCTCTAGTGTTTTGAAAGGAAAGGCCTACACTAATGAACAATTATTTTTTTTAAATCAGGGGAGTCAGTCAGCATATATTTACCCCAACTTGATAGCACTTTCTACTGTGGTCGAAAAGAAAGATGCAAAAGTTAGAGTAGATATCAACTGTTATTCAGTCAAGAGGGCAAGGGAATGAAAACTGGCAGCAGAGAAGGATGCAAAATAGTGTCCAAATGTTGCTTTAAGATGTTTTCACTTAAACGTTGATGGGAGAGGTATAAGGGTTTACAATATTGGTTACACTGACAAAGGAAATTCCATAGAAAAGAGGTTGAGTCTTGCCTGTAGTTCACTTCCTCATTAAAACTACCCCAAAGAGAAGCACTTATGAACACAGGACCAATCAATGCTCCCATTTGAAGTAATCTTAATGTGTTGAACTCTGTGATTAAATGAGCATCGCATGGAGAACGCAGTCTGTAGTTCTTGAAGGCAACTGTCTCTTGAAGCACTGATCACTTGAAACTACCTCAACAAATAGCACTTACCAAATACAACAGACAAGTTAGTGCCATGGTGAGGGTACCGAGGGTGACAGTAGTAGCAGCTGAAAATCTTGTCCAATTTCTAGCCTGGAACTCGGTAGGACTGGACGAGATCCTTTGCAGTCAGAGACACGTGGAGAATGTTGCCTGCTTTTAGGAAGAGCTGGTCTGAGCCATGTGGTTCACCAGCACCCAATATAAGTGTGTCCATGCCCCCTTGGCTTTGCCGTGGTCGTTGACACTCTGCCTTTCTGTAAAGCCCATCAAGTTTTGATTGCAGATATAACATCTTTGGAACGACTCAGCATTTTTCAGCATGGGTGGACTTTTCACACATTTAAAAGCACTTCATGCAAATACAACAATGATGAACTTTATTGCCCCTGAATTTAGAAAAGAGGTCAAGTCATTTTTAAAGGAAAGGCCTACACTAAATACATAAACAGGAAGGGGCAGACCAAACCTCTAGGTAAACCAGCACCATCTAGTGTTTACACGGCAACATGATTGCACTAAAGAGAAGCACTTTTTGTTATATAGTATAAGGAATGCTTCCCTTTGTAGTCATCTAAAGGGGCTCTGTAAATGTAAGGGACCTGAATTAAAAAATAAAAAAAACATGGGCACAGGGGTGTCAGTCAGCAAATATTTACCCCAACTTGATAGCACTTTCTACTTTGGTTGAAAAGAAAGGTGCTAAAGTTAGAGTAGATATCAACAGATTTTTTTAGACAAGAGGGAGAGTGCAAAAATGGCTGCAGAGGAGGATGCAAAATAGTGTCCAAATGTTGCTCCAAGTCATTAGCACTTAAAAGTTACAAGATGGAGGGAGAGGTATGAAGCAAAGACCTACACTAAATACAAAAACAGAGAGTGGCAGACCAAGCTTCTAGGTAAACAGCACCCTCTAGTGTTTTGAAAGGAAAGGCCTACACTAATGAACAATTATTTTTTTTAAATCAGGGGAGTCAGTCAGCATATATTTACCCCAACTTGATAGCACTTTCTACTGTGGTCGAAAAGAAAGATGCAAAAGTTAGAGTAGATATCAACTGTTATTCAGTCAAGAGGGCAAGGGAATGAAAACTGGCAGCAGAGAAGGATGCAAAATTGTGTCCAAATGTTGCTTTAAGATGTTTTCACTTAAACGTTGATGGGAGAGGTATAAGGGTTTACAATATTGGTTACACTGACAAAGAAAATTCCATAGAAAAGAGGTTGAGTCTTGCCTGTAGTTCACTTCCTCATTAAAACTACCCCAAAGAGAAGCACTTATGAACACAGGACCAATCAATGCTCCCATTTGAAGTAATCTTAATGTGTTGAACTCTGTGATTAAATGAGCATCGCATGGAGAACGCAGTCTGTAGTTCTTGAAGGCAACTGTCTCTTGAAGCACTGATCACTTGAAACTACCCCAACAAATAGCACTTACCAAATACAACAGACAAGTTAGTGCCATGGTGAGGGTACCGAGGGTGACAGTAGTAGCAGCTGAAAATCTTGTCCAATTTCTAGCCTGGAACTCGGTAGGACTGGACGAGATCCTTTGCAGTCAGAGACACGTGGAGAATGTTGCCTGCTTTTAGGAAGAGCTGGTCTGAGCCATGTGGTTCACCAGCACCCAATATAAGTGTGTCCATGCCCCCTTGGCTTTGCCGTGGTCGTTGACACTCTGCCTTTCTGTAAAGCCCATCAAGTTTTGATTGCAGATATAACATCTTTGGAACGACTCAGCATTTTTCAGCATGGGTGGACTTTTCACACATTTAAAGCACTTCATGCAAATACAACAATGATGAACTTTATTGCCCCTGAATTTAGAAAAGAGGTCAAGTCATTTTTAAAGGAAAGGCCTACACTAAATACATAAACAGGAAGGGGCAGACCAAACCTCTAGGTAAACCAGCACCATCTAGTGTTTACACGGCAACATGATTGCACTAAAGAGAAGCACTTTTTGTTATATAGTATAAGGAATGCTTCCCTTTGTAGTCATCTAAAGGGGCTCTGTAAATGTAAGGGACCTGAATAAAAAAAATAAAAAAACATGGGCACAGGGGAGTCAGTCAGCAAATATTTACCCCAACTTGATAGCACTTTCTACTTTGGTTGAAAAGAAAGGTGCTAAAGTTAGAGTAGATATCAACAGATTTTTTTAGACAAGAGGGAGAGTGCAAAAATGGCTGCAGAGGAGGATGCAAAATAGTGTCCAAATGTTGCTCCAAGTCATTAGCACTTAAAAGTTACAAGATGGAGGGAGAGGCATGAAGCAAAGACCTACACTAAATACAAAAACAGAGAGTGGCAGACCAAGCTTCTAGGTAAACAGCACCCTCTAGTGTTTTGAAAGGAAAGGCCTACACTAATGAACAATTATTTTTTTTAAATCAGGGGAGTCAGTCAGCATATATTTACCCCAACTTGATAGCACTTTCTACTGTGGTCGAAAAGAAAGATGCAAAAGTTAGAGTAGATATCAACTGTTATTCAGTCAAGAGGGCAAGGGAATGAAAACTGGCAGCAGAGAAGGATGCAAAATAGTGTCCAAATGTTGCTTTAAGATGTTTTCACTTAAACGTTGATGGGAGAGGTATAAGGGTTTACAATATTGGTTACACTGACAAAGGAAATTCCATAGAAAAGAGGTTGAGTCTTGCCTGTAGTTCACTTCCTCATTAAAACTACCCCAAAGAGAAGCACTTATGAACACAGGACCAATCAATGCTCCCATTTGAAGTAATCTTAATGTGTTGAACTCTGTGATTAAATGAGCATCGCATGGAGAACGCAGTCTGTAGTTCTTGAAGGCAACTGTCTCTTGAAGCACTGATCACTTGAAACTACCCCAACAAATAGCACTTACCAAATACAACAGACAAGTTAGTGCCATGGTGAGGGTACCGAGGGTGACAGTAGTAGCAGCTGAAAATCTTGTCCAATTTCTAGCCTGGAACTCGGTAGGACTGGACGAGATCCTTTGCAGTCAGAGACACGTGGAGAATGTTGCCTGCTTTTAGGAAGAGCTGGTCTGAGCCATGTGGTTCACCAGCACCCAATATAAGTGTGTCCATGCCCCCTTGGCTTTGCCGTGGTCGTTGACACTCTGCCTTTCTGTAAAGCCCATCAAGTTTTGATTGCAGATATAACATCTTTGGAACGACTCAGCATTTTTCAGCATGGGTGGACTTTTCACACATTTAAAAGCACTTCATGCAAATACAACAATGATGAACTTTATTGCCCCTGAATTTAGAAAAGAGGTCAAGTCATTTTTAAAGGAAAGGCCTACACTAAATACATAAACAGGAAGGGGCAGACCAAACCTCTAGGTAAACCAGCACCATCTAGTGTTTACACGGCAACATGATTGCACTAAAGAGAAGCACTTTTTGTTATATAGTATAAGGAATGCTTCCCTTTGTAGTCATCTAAAGGGGCTCTGTAAATGTAAGGGACCTGAATAAAAAAAAAAAAAAAACATGGGCACAGGGGTGTCAGTCAGCAAATATTTACCCCAACTTGATAGCACTTTCTACTTTGGTTGAAAAGAAAGGTGCTAAAGTTAGAGTAGATATCAACAGATTTTTTTAGACAAGAGGGAGAGTGCAAAAATGGCTGCAGAGGAGGATGCAAAATAGTGTCCAAATGTTGCTCCAAGTCATTAGCACTTAAAAGTTACAAGATGGAGGGAGAGGTATGAAGCAAAGACCTACACTAAATACAAAAACAGAGAGTGGCAGACCAAGCTTCTAGGTAAACAGCACCCTCTAGTGTTTTGAAAGGAAAGGCCTACACTAATGAACAATTATTTTTTTTAAATCAGGGGAGTCAGTCAGCATATATTTACCCCAACTTGATAGCACTTTCTACTGTGGTCGAAAAGAAAGATGCAAAAGTTAGAGTAGATATCAACTGTTATTCAGTCAAGATGGCAAGGGAATGAAAACTGGCAGCAGAGAAGGATGCAAAATAGTGTCCAAATGTTGCTTTAAGATGTTTTCACTTAAACGTTGATGGGAGAGGTATAAGGTAGGGTGACCATACGTCCTGTTTAACCAGGACATATCTGGCCAGGATTTCGAGATCGCCCAAAATGCCCGGGATTCGGCTTTTGCTTTCTACAGTCACCATTCATTATGTTTACATTATTACGTTATTTGACACTGACACGTACGTGCCAGCTTTGCAGGTCATGCATTCTGATTCACACGGATCCCGATCGAGACGAAAACACAGGAATTTTCTTAGCAATGCTAGAACGCACATCAACCGATCACTTGTTTAGTGTTCATGTAAACACTACATTCAGATTAACCAATCGGAAGTAATTCAGTACTACTGAATCAAAAGGTGTACATGTAAACAAAATGAATGGCGACGAGAAAGCAAAAGCCGAATCGCGGATATTTTGGGCGATCTCGAAATCCCGGCCGGACATGACCTGGAATATGGTCACCCTATATAAGGGTTTACAATATTGGTTACACTGACAAAGGAAATTCCATAGAAAAGAGGTTGAGTCTTGCCTGTAGTTCACTTCCTCATTAAAACTACCCCAAAGAGAAGCACTTATGAACACAGGACCAATCAAT
Source organism: Leuciscus leuciscus (assembly GCF_965113295.1). Lineage (NCBI taxonomy): Eukaryota > Metazoa > Chordata > Actinopteri > Cypriniformes > Leuciscidae > Leuciscus > Leuciscus leuciscus. The sequence continues at coordinate 25,975,292 of NC_138737.1, read as the reverse complement.
GCTCCCATTTGAAGTAATCTTAATGTGTTGAACTCTGTGATTAAATGAGCATCGCATGGAGAACGCAGTCTGTAGTTCTTGAAGGCAACTGTCTCTTGAAGCACTGATCACTTGAAACTACCCCAACAAATAGCACTTACCAAATACAACAGACAAGTTAGTGCCATGGTGAGGGTACCGAGGGTGACAGTAGTAGCAGCTGAAAATCTTGTCCAATTTCTAGCCTGGAACTCGGTAGGACTGGACGAGATCCTTTGCAGTCAGAGACACGTGGAGAATGTTGCCTGCTTTTAGGAAGAGCTGGTCTGAGCCATGTGGTTCACCAGCACCCAATATAAGTGTGTCCATGCCCCCTTGGCTTTGCCGTGGTCGTTGACACTCTGCCTTTCTGTAAAGCCCATCAAGTTTTGATTGCAGATATAACATCTTTGGAACGACTCAGCATTTTTCAGCATGGGTGGACTTTTCACACATTTAAAAGCACTTCATGCAAATACAACAATGATGAACTTTATTGCCCCTGAATTTAGAAAAGAGGTCAAGTCATTTTTAAAGGAAAGGCCTACACTAAATACATAAACAGGAAGGGGCAGACCAAACCTCTAGGTAAACCAGCACCATCTAGTGTTTACACGGCAACATGATTGCACTAAAGAGAAGCACTTTTTGTTATATAGTATAAGGAATGCTTCCCTTTGTAGTCATCTAAAGGGGCTCTGTAAATGTAAGGGACCTGAATAAAAAAATAAAAAAAACATGGGCACAGGGGAGTCAGTCAGCAAATATTTAGGCCAACTTGATAGCACTTTCTACTTTGGTTAAAAAGAAAGGTGCTAAAGTTAGAGTAGATATCAACAGATTTTTTTAGACAAGAGGGAGAGTGCAAAAATGGCTGCAGAGGAGGATGCAAAATAGTGTCCAAATGTTGCTCCAAGTCATTAGCACTTAAAAGTTACAAGATGGAGGGAGAGGCATGAAGCAAAGACCTACACTAAATACAAAAACAGAGAGTGGCAGACCAAGCTTCTAGGTAAACAGCACCCTCTAGTGTTTTGAAAGGAAAGGCCTACACTAATGAACAATTATTTTTTTTAAATCAGGGGAGTCAGTCAGCATATATTTACCCCAACTTGATAGCACTTTCTACTGTGGTCGAAAAGAAAGATGCAAAAGTTAGAGTAGATATCAACTGTTATTCAGTCAAGAGGGCAAGGGAATGAAAACTGGCAGCAGAGAAGGATGCAAAATAGTGTCCAAATGTTGCTTTAAGATGTTTTCACTTAAACGTTGATGGGAGAGGTATAAGGGTTTACAATATTGGTTACACTGACAAAGGAAATTCCATAGAAAAGAGGTTGAGTCTTGCCTGTAGTTCACTTCCTCATTAAAACTACCCCAAAGAGAAGCACTTATGAACACAGGACTATTCAATGCTCCCATTTGAAGTAATCTTAATGTGTTGAATTCTGTGATTAAATGAGCATCGCATGGAGAACGCAGTCTGTAGTTCTTGAAGGCAACTGTCTCTTGAAGCACTGATCACTTGAAACTACCCCAACAAATAGCACTTACCAAATACAACAGACAAGTTAGTGCCATGGTCAGGGTACCGAGGGTGACAGTAGTAGCAGCTGAAAATCTTGTCCAATTTCTAGCCTGGAACTCGGTAGGACTGGACGAGATCCTTTGCAGTCAGAGACACGTGGAGAATGTTGCCTGCTTTTAGGAAGAGCTGGTCTGAGCCATGTGGTTCACCAGCACCCAATATAAGTGTGTCCATGCCCCCTTGGCTTTGCCGTGGTCGTTGACACTCTGCCTTTCTGTAAAGCCCATCAAGTTTTGATTGCAGATATAACATCTTTGGAACGACTCAGCATTTTTAAGCATGGGTGGACTTTTCACACATTTAAAAGCACTTCATGCAAATACAACAATGATGAACTTTATTGCCCCTGAATTTAGAAAAGAGGTCAAGTCATTTTTAAAGGAAAGGCCTACACTAAATACATAAACAGGAAGGGGCAGACCAAACCTCTAGGTAAACCAGCACCATCTAGTGTTTACACAGCAACATGATTGCACTAAAGAGAAGCACTTTTTGTTATATAGTATCAGGAATGCTTCCCTTTGTAGTCATCTAAAGGGGCTCAGTAAATGTAAGGGACCTGAATTAAAAAAAAAAACATGGGCACAGGGGAGTCAGTCAGCAAATATTTACCCCAACTTGATAGCACTTTCTACTTTGGTTGAAAAGAAAGGTGCTAAAGTTAGAGTAGATATCAACTGATTTTTTTAGACAAGAGGGAGAGTGCAAAAATGGCTGCAGAGGAGGATGCAAAATAGTGTCCAAATGTTGCTTCAAGTCATTAGCACTTAAAAGTTACAAGATGGAGGGAGAGGTATGAAGCAAAGACCTACACTAAATACAAAAACAGAGAGTGGCAGACCAAGCTTCTAGGTAAACAGCACCCTCTAGTGTTTTGAAAGGAAAGGCCTACACTAATGAACAATTATTTTGAACAAATCAGGGGAGTCAGTCAGCATATATTTACCCCAACTTGATAGCACTTTCTACTGTGGTCGAAAAGAAAGATGCAAAAGTTAGAGTAGATATCAACTGTTATTCAGTCAAGAGGGCAAGGGAATGAAAACTGGCAGCAGAGAAGGATGCAAAATAGTTTCCAAATGTTGCTTTAAGATGTTTTCACTTAAACGTTGATGGGAGAGGCATAAGGGTTTACAATATTGGTTACACTGACAAAGGAAATTCCATAGAAAAGAGGTTGAGTCTTGCCTGTAGTTCACTTCCTCATTAAAACTACCCCAAAGAGAAGCACTTATGAACACAGGACCAATCAATGCTCCCATTTGAAGTAATCTTAATGTGTTGAACTCTGTGATTAAATGAGCATCGCATGGAGAACGCAGTCTGTAGTTCTTGAAGGCAACTGTCTCTTGAAGCACTGATCACTTGAAACTACCCCAACAAATAGCACTTACCAAATACAACAGACAAGTTAGTGCCATGGTGAGGGTACCGAGGGTGACAGTAGTAGCAGCTGAAAATCTTGTCCAATTTCTAGCCTGGAACTCGGTAGGACTGGACGAGATCCTTTGCAGTCAGAGACACGTGGAGAATGTTGCCTGCTTTTAGGAAGAGCTGGTCTGAGCCATGTGGTTCACCAGCACCCAATATAAGTGTGTCCATGCCCCCTTGGCTTTGCCGTGGTCGTTGACACTCTGCCTTTCTGTAAAGCCCATCAAGTTTTGATTGCAGATATAACATCTTTGGAACGACTCAGCATTTTTCAGCATGGGTGGACTTTTCACACATTTAAAAGCACTTCATGCAAATACAACAATGATGAACTTTATTGCCCCTGAATTTAGAAAAGAGGTCAAGTCATTTTTAAAGGAAAGGCCTACACTAAATACATAAACAGGAAGGGGCAGACCAAACCTCTAGGTAAACCAGCACCATCTAGTGTTTACACAGCAACATGATTGCACTAAAGAGAAGCACTTTTTGTTATATAGTATCAGGAATGCTTCCCTTTGTAGTCATCTAAAGGGGCTCAGTAAATGTAAGGGACCTGAATTTAAAAAAAAAACCATGGGCACAGGGGAGTCAGTCAGCAAATATTTACCCCAACTTGATAGCACTTTCTACTTTGGTTGAAAAGAAAGGTGCTAAAGTTAGAGTAGATATCAACTGATTTTTTTAGACAAGAGGGAGAGTGCAAAAATGGCTGCAGAGGAGGATGCAAAATAGTGTCCAAATGTTGCTCCAAGTCATTAGCACTTAAAAGTTACAAGATGGAGGGAGAGGTATGAAGCAAAGACCTACACTAAATACAAAAACAGAGAGTGGCAGACCAAGCTTCTAGGTAAACAGCACCCTCTAGTGTTTTGAAAGGAAAGGCCTACACTAATGAACAATTATTTTGAAAAAATCAGGGGAGTCAGTCAGCATATATTTACCCCAACTTGATAGCACTTTCTACTATGGTCGAAAAGAAAGATGCAAAAGTTAGAGTAGATATCAACTGTTATTCAGTCAAGAGGGCAAGGGAATGAAAACTGGCAGCAGAGAAGGATGCAAAATAGTGTCCAAATCTTGCTTTAAGATGTTTTCACTTAAACGTTGATGGGAGAGGTATAAGGGTTTACAATATTGGTTACACTGACAAAGGAAATTCCATAGAAAAGAGGTTGAGTCTTGCCTGTAGTTCACTTCCTCATTAAAACTACCCCAAAGAGAAGCACTTATGAACACAGGACTATTCAATGCTCCCATTTGAAGTAATCTTAATGTGTTGAACTCTGTGATTAAATGAGCATCGCATGGAGAACGCAGTCTGTAGTTCTTGAAGGCAACTGTCTCTTGAAGCACTGATCACTTGAAACTACCCCAACAAATAGCACTTACCAAATACAACAGACAAGTTAGTGCCATGGTGAGGGTACCGAGGGTGACAGTAGTAGCAGCTGAAAATCTTGTCCAATTTCTAGCCTGGAACTCGGTAGGACTGGACGAGATCCTTTGCAGTCAGAGACACGTGGAGAATGTTGCCTGCTTTTAGGAAGAGCTGGTCTGAGCCATGTGGTTCACCAGCACCCAATATAAGTGTGTCCATGCCCCCTTGGCTTTGCCGTGGTCGTTGACACTCTGCCTTTCTGTAAAGCCCATCAAGTTTTGATTGCAGATATAACATCTTTGGAACGACTCAGCATTTTTCAGCATGGGTGGACTTTTCACACATTTAAAAGCACTTCATGCAAATACAACAATGATGAACTTTATTGCCCCTGAATTTAGAAAAGAGGTCAAGTCATTTTTAAAGGAAAGGCCTACACTAAATACATAAACAGGAAGGGGCAGACCAAACCTCTAGGTAAACCAGCACCATCTAGTGTTTACACGGCAACATGATTGCACTAAAGAGAAGCACTTTTTGTTATATAGTATCAGGAATGCTTCCCTTTGTAGTCATCTAAAGGGGCTCTGTAAATGTAAGGGACCTGAAAAAAAAAAAAAAAAACATGGGCACAGGGGAGTCAGTCAGCAAATATTTACCCCAACTTGATAGCACTTTCTACTTTGGTTGAAAAGAAAGGTGCTAAAGTTAGAGTAGATATCAACTGATTTTTTTAGACAAGAGGGAGAGTGCAAAAATGGCTGCAGAGGAGGATGCAAAATAGTGTCCAAATGTTGCTCCAAGTCATTAGCACTTAAAAGTTACAAGATGGAGGGAGAGGTATGAAGCAAAGACCTACACTAAATACAAAAACAGAGAGTGGCAGACCAAGCTTCTAGGTAAACAGCACCCTCTAGTGTTTTGAAAGGAAAGGCCTACACTAATGAACAATTATTTTGAAAAAATCAGGGGAGTCAGTCAGCATATATTTACCCCAACTTGATAGCACTTTCTACTGTGGTCGAAAAGAAAGATGCAAAAGTTAGAGTAGATATCAACTGTTATTCAGTCAAGAGGGCAAGGGAATGAAAACTGGCAGCAGAGAAGGATGCAAAATAGTGTCCAAATGTTGCTTTAAGATGTTTTCACTTAAACGTTGATGGGAGAGGTATAAGGGTTTACAATATTGGTTACACTGACAAAGGAAATTCCATAGAAAAGAGGTTGAGTCTTGCCTGTAGTTCACTTCCTCATTAAAACTACCCCAAAGAGAAGCACTTATGAACACAGGACCAATCAATGCTCCCATTTGAAGTAATCTTAATGTGTTGAACTCTGTGATTAAATGAGCATCGCATGGAGAACGCAGTCTGTAGTTCTTGAAGGCAACTGTCTCTTGAAGCACTGATCACTTGAAACTACCCCAACAAATAGCACTTACCAAATACAACAGACAAGTTAGTGCCATGGTGAGGGTACCGAGGGTGACAGTAGTAGCAGCTGAAAATCTTGTCCAATTTCTAGCCTGGAACTCGGTAGGACTGGACGAGATCCTTTGCAGTCAGAGACACGTGGAGAATGTTGCCTGCTTTTAGGAAGAGCTGGTCTGAGCCATGTGGTTCACCAGCACCCAATATAAGTGTGTCCATGCCCCCTTGGCTTTGCCGTGGTCGTTGACACTCTGCCTTTCTGTAAAGCCCATCAAGTTTTGATTGCAGATATAACATCTTTGGAACGACTCAGCATTTTTCAGCATGGGTGGACTTTTCACACATTTAAAAGCACTTCATGCAAATACAACAATGATGAACTTTATTGCCCCTGAATTTAGAAAAGACGTCAAGTCATTTTTAAAGGAAAGGCCTACACTAAATACATAAACAGGAAGGGGCAGACCAAACCTCTAGGTAAACCAGCACCATCTAGTGTTTACACGGCAACATGATTGCTCTAAAGAGAAGCACTTTTTGTTATATAGTATCAGGAATGCTTCCCTTTGTAGTCATCTAAAGGGGCTCTTTAAATGTAAGGGACCTGAATTTAAAAAAAAAAAAACATGGGCACAGGGGAGTCAGTCAGCAAATATTTACCCCAACTTGATAGCACTTTCTACTTTGGTTGAAAAGAAAGGTGCTAAAGTTAGAGTAGATATCAACTGATTTTTTTAGACAAGAGGGAGAGTGCAAAAATGGCTGCAGAGGAGGATGCAAAATAGTGTCCAAATGTTGCTCCAAGTCATTAGCACTTAAAAGTTACAAGATGGAGGGAGAGGTATGAAGCAAAGACCTACACTAAATACAAAAACAGAGAGTGGCAGACCAAGCTTCTAGGTAAACAGCACCCTCTAGTGTTTTGAAAGGAAAGGCCTACACTAATGAACAATTATTTTTTTTAAATCAGGGGAGTCAGTCAGCATATATTTACCCCAACTTGATAGCACTTTCTACTGTGGTCGAAAAGAAAGATGCAAAAGTTAGAGTAGATATCAACTGTTATTCAGTCAAAGAGGGCAAGGGAATGAAAACTGGCAGCAGAGAAGGATGCAAAATAGTGTCCAAATGTTGCTTTAAGGTGTTTTCACTTAAACGTTGATGGGAGAGGTATAAGGGTTTACAATATTGGTTACACTGACAAAGGAAATTCCATAGAAAAGAGGTTGAGTCTTGCCTGTAGTTCACTTCCTCATTAAAACTACCCCAAAGAGAAGCACTTATGAACACAGGACCAATCAATGCTCCCATTTGAAGTAATCTTAATGTGTTGAACTCTGTGATTAAATGAGCATCGCATGGAGAACGCAGTCTGTAGTTCTTGAAGGCAACTGTCTCTTGAAGCACTGATCACTTGAAACTACCCCAACAAATAGCACTTACCAAATACAACAGACAAGTTAGTGCCATGGTGAGGGTACCGAGGGTGACAGTAGTAGCAGCTGAAAATCTTGTCCAATTTCTAGCCTGGAACTCGGTAGGACTGGACGAGATCCTTTGCAGTCAGAGACACGTGGAGAATGTTGCCTGCTTTTAGGAAGAGCTGGTCTGAGCCATGTGGTTCACCAGCACCCAATATAAGTGTGTCCATGCCCCCTTGGCTTTGCCGTGGTCGTTGACACTCTGCCTTTCTGTAAAGCCCATCAAGTTTTGATTGCAGATATAACATCTTTGGAACGACTCAGCATTTTTCAGCATGGGTGGACTTTTCACACATTTAAAAGCACTTCATGCAAATACAACAATGATGAACTGTATTGCCCCTGAATTTAGAAAAGAGGTCAAGTCATTTTTAAAGGAAAGGCCTACACTAAATACATAAACAGGAAGGGGCAGACCAAACCTCTAGGTAAACCAGCACCATCTAGTGTTTACACGGCAACATGATTGCACTAAAGAGAAGCACTTTTTGTTATATAGTATCAGGAATGCTTCCCTTTGTAGTCATCTAAAGGGGCTCTGTAAATGTAAGGGACCTGAATAAAAAAAAACAACAACATGGGCACAGGGGAGTCAGTCAGCAAATATTTACCCCAACTTGATAGCACTTTCTACTTTGGTTGAAAAGAAAGGTGCTAAAGTTAGAGTAGATATCAACTGATTTTTTTAGACAAGAGGGAGAGTGCAAAAATGGCTGCAGAGGAGGATGCAAAATAGTGTCCAAATGTTGCTCCAAGTCATTAGCACTTAAAAGTTACAAGATGGAGGGAGAGGTATGAAGCAAAGACCTACACTAAATACAAAAACAGAGAGTGGCAGACCAAGCTTCTAGGTAAACAGCACCCTCTAGTGTTTTGAAAGGAATGGCCTACACTAATGAACAATTGTTTTTTTAAAATCAGGGGAGTCAGTCAGCATATATTTACTCCAACTTGATAACACTTTCTACTGTGGTCGAAAAGAAAGATGCAAAAGTTAGAGTAGATATCAACTGTTATTCAGTCAAGAGTAGGGTGACCATATTCCAGGTCATGTCCGGCCGGGATTTCGAGATCGACCAAAATATCCGCGATTCGGCTTTTGCTTTCTCGTCGCCATTCATTTTGTTTACATGTACACCTTTTGATTCAGTAGTACTGAATTAATTCCGATTGGTGAATCTGAATGTAGTGTTTACATGAACGCTAAACAAGTGATCGGTTGATGTGCGTGTAAGCATTGCTAAGAAAATTCCTGTGTTTTCGTCTCGATCGGGATCCGTGTGAATCAGAATGCATGACCTGCAAAGCTGGCACGTACGTGTCAGTGTCAAATAGCGTAATAATGTAAACATAATGAATGGTGACTGTAGAAAGCAAAAGCCGAATCCCGGGCATTTTGGGCGATCTCGAAATCCTGGCCAGATATGTCCTGGTTAAACAGGACGTATGGTCACCCTAGTCAAGAGGGCAAGGGAATGAAAACTGGCAGCAGAGAAGGATGCAAAATAGTGTCCAAATGTTGCTTTAAGGTGTTTTCACTTAAACGTTGATGGGAGAGGTATAAGGGTTTACAATATTGGTTACACTGACAAAGGAAATTCCATAGAAAAGAGGTTGAGTCTTGCCTGTAGTTCACTTCCTCATTAAAACTACCCCAAAGAGAAGCACTTATGAACACAGGACCAATCAATGCTCCCATTTGAAGTAATCTTAATGTGTTGAACTCTGTGATTAAATGAGCATCGCATGGAGAACGCAGTCTGTAGTTCTTGAAGGCAACTGTCTCTTGAAGCACTGATCACTTGAAACTACCCCAACAAATAGCACTTACCAAATACAACAGACAAGTTAGTGCCATGGTGAGGGTACCGAGGGTGACAGTAGTAGCAGCTGAAAATCTTGTCCAATTTCTAGCCTGGAACTCGGTAGGACTGGACGAGATCCTTTGCAGTCAGAGACACGTGGAGAATGTTGCCTGCTTTTAGGAAGAGCTGGTCTGAGCCATGTGGTTCACCAGCACCCAATATAAGTGTGTCCATGCCCCCTTGGCTTTGCCGTGGTCGTTGACACTCTGCCTTTCTGTAAAGCCCATCAAGTTTTGATTGCAGATATAACATCTTTGGAACGACTCAGCATTTTTCAGCATGGGTGGACTTTTCACACATTTAAAAGCACTTCATGCAAATACAACAATGATGAACTTTATTGCCCCTGAATTTAGAAAAGAGGTCAAGTCATTTTTAAAGGAAAGGCCTACACTAAATACATAAACAGGAAGGGGCAGACCAAACCTCTAGGTAAACCAGCACCATCTAGTGTTTACACGGCAACATGATTGCACTAAAGAGAAGCACTTTTTGTTATATAGTATCAGGAATGCTTCCCTTTGTAGTCATCTAAAGGGGCTCTGTAAATGTAAGGGACCTGAATAAAAAAAAAAAAAAAACATGGGCACAGGGGAGTCAGTCAGCAAATATTTACCCCAACTTGATAGCACTTTCTACTTTGGTTGAAAAGAAAGGTGCTAAAGTTAGAGTAGATATCAACTGATTTTTTTAGACAAGAGGGAGAGTGCAAAAATGGCTGCAGAGGAGGATGCAAAATAGTGTCCAAATGTTGCTTCAAGTCATTAGCACTTAAAAGTTACAAGATGGAGGGAGAGGTATGAAGCAAAGACCTACACTAAATACAAAAACAGAGAGTGGCAGACCAAGCTTCTAGGTAAACAGCACCCTCTAGTGTTTTGAAAGGAAAGGCCTACACTAATGAACAATTTTTTTTTTTAAATCAGGGGAGTCAGTCAGCATATATTTACCCCAACTTGATAGCACTTTCTACTGTGGTCGAAAAGAAAGATGCAAAAGTTAGAGTAGATATCAACTGTTATTCAGTCAAGAGGGCAAGGGAATGAAAACTGTCAGCAGAGAAGGATGCAAAATAGTTTCCAAATGTTGCTTTAAGATGTTTTCACTTAAACGTTGATGGGAGAGGCATAAGGGTTTACAATATTGGTTACACTGACAAAGGAAATTCCATAGAAAAGAGGTTGAGTCTTGCCTGTAGTTCACTTCCTCATTAAAACTACCCCAAAGAGAAGCACTTATGAACACAGGACCAATCAATGCTCCCATTTGAAGTAATCTTAATGTGTTGAACTCTGTGATTAAATGAGCATCGCATGGAGAACGCAGTCTGTAGTTCTTGAAGGCAACTGTCTCTTGAAGCACTGATCACTTGAAACTACCCCAACAAATAGCACTTACCAAATACAACAGACAAGTTAGTGCCATGGTGAGGGTACCGAGGGTGACAGTAGTAGCAGCTGAAAATCTTGTCCAATTTCTAGCCTGGAACTCGGTAGGACTGGACGAGATCCTTTGCAGTCAGAGACACGTGGAGAATGTTGCCTGCTTTTAGGAAGAGCTGGTCTGAGCCATGTGGTTCACCAGCACCCAATATAAGTGTGTCCATGCCCCCTTGGCTTTGCCGTGGTCGTTGACACTCTGCCTTTCTGTAAAGCCCATCAAGTTTTGATTGCAGATATAACATCTTTGGAACGACTCAGCATTTTTCAGCATGGGTGGACTTTTCACACATTTAAAAGCACTTCATGCAAATACAACAATGATGAACTTTATTGCCCCTGAATTTAGAAAAGAGGTCAAGTCATTTTTAAAGGAAAGGCCTACACTAAATACATAAACAGGAAGGGGCAGACCAAACCTCTAGGTAAACCAGCACCATCTAGTGTTTACACAGCAACATGATTGCACTAAAGAGAAGCACTTTTTGTTATATAGTATCAGGAATGCTTCCCTTTGTAGTCATCTAAAGGGGCTCAGTAAATGTAAGGGACCTGAATTTAAAAAAAAAAACATGGGCACAGGGGAGTCAGTCAGCAAATATTTACCCCAACTTGATAGCACTTTCTACTTTGGTTGAAAAGAAAGGTGCTAAAGTTAGAGTAGATATCAACTGATTTTTTTAGACAAGAGGGAGAGTGCAAAAATGGCTGCAGAGGAGGATGCAAAATAGTGTCCAAATGTTGCTCCAAGTCATTAGCACTTAAAAGTTACAAGATGGAGGGAGAGGTATGAAGCAAAGACCTACACTAAATACAAAAACAGAGAGTGGCAGACCAAGCTTCTAGGTAAACAGCACCCTCTAGTGTTTTGAAAGGAAAGGCCTACACTAATGAACAATTGTTTTTTTTAAATCAGGGGAGTCAGTCAGCATATATTTACCCCAACTTGATAGCACTTTCTACTGTGGTCGAAAAGAAAGATGCAAAAGTTAGAGTAGATATCAACTGTTATTCAGTCAAGAGGGCAATGGAATGAAAACTGGCAGCAGAGAAGGATGCAAAATAGTGTCCAAATGTTGCTTTAAGATGTTTTCACTTAAACGTTGATGGGAGAGGTATAAGGGTTTACAATATTGGTTACACTGACAAAGGAAATTCCATAGAAAAGAGGTTGAGTCTTGCCTGTAGTTCACTTCCTCATTAAAACTACCCCAAAGAGAAGCACTTATGAACACAGGACCAATCAATGCTCCCATTTGAAGTAATCTTAATGTGTTGAACTCTGTGATTAAATGAGCATCGCATGGAGAACGCAGTCTGTAGTTCTTGAAGGCAACTGTCTCTTGAAGCACTGATCACTTGAAACTACCCCAACAAATAGCACTTACCAAATACAACAGACAAGTTAGTGCCATGGTGAGGGTACCGAGGGTGACAGTAGTAGCAGCTGAAAATCTTGTCCAATTTCTAGCCTGGAACTCGGTAGGACTGGACGAGATCCTTTGCAGTCAGAGACACGTGGAGAATGTTGCCTGCTTTTAGGAAGAGCTGGTCTGAGCCATGTGGTTCACCAGCACCCAATATAAGTGTGTCCATGCCCCCTTGGCTTTGCCGTGGTCGTTGACACTCTGCCTTTCTGTAAAGCCCATCAAGTTTTGATTGCAGATATAACATCTTTGGAACGACTCAGCATTTTTAAGCATGGGTGGACTTTTCACACATTTAAAAGCACTTCATGCAAATACAACAATGATGAACTTTATTGCCCCTGAATTTAGAAAAGAGGTCAAGTCATTTTTAAAGGAAAGGCCTACACTAAATACATAAACAGGAAGGGGCAGACCAAACCTCTAGGTAAACCAGCACCATCTAGTGTTTACACGGCAACATGATTGCTCTAAAGAGAAGCACTTTTTGTTATATAGTATCAGGAATGCTTCCCTTTATAGTCATCTAAAGGGGCTCTTTAAATGTAAGGGACCTGAATAAAAAAAAAAAAAAAACATGGGCACAGGGGAGTCAGTCAGCAAATATTTACCCCAACTTGATAGCACTTTCTACTTTGGTTGAAAAGAAAGGTGCTAAAGTTAGAGTAGATATCAACTGATTTTTTTAGACAAGAGGGAGAGTGCAAAAATGGCTGCAGAGGAGGATGCAAAATAGTGTCCAAATGTTGCTCCAAGTCATTAGCTCTTAAAAGTTACAAGATGGAGGGAGAGGTATGAAGCAAAGACCTACACTAAATACAAAAACAGAGAGTGGCAGACCAAGCTTCTAGGTAAACAGCACCCTCTAGTGTTTTGAAAGGAAAGGCCTACACTAATGAACAATTATTTTGAACAAATCAGGGGAGTCAGTCAGCATATATTTACCCCAACTTGATAGCACTTTCTACTGTGGTCGAAAAGAAAGATGCAAAAGTTAGAGTAGATATCAACTGTTATTCAGTCAAGAGGGCAAGGGAATGAAAACTGGCAGCAGAGAAGGATGCAAAATAGTTTCCAAATGTTGCTTTAAGATGTTTTCACTTAAACGTTGATGGGAGAGGCATAAGGGTTTACAATATTGGTTACACTGACAAAGGAAATTCCATAGAAAAGAGGTTGAGTCTTGCCTGTAGTTCACTTCCTCATTAAAACTACCCCAAAGAGAAGCACTTATGAACACAGGACCAATCAATGCTCCCATTTGAAGTAATCTTAATGTGTTGAACTCTGTGATTAAATGAGCATCGCATGGAGAACGCAGTCTGTAGTTCTTGAAGGCAACTGTCTCTTGAAGCACTGATCACTTGAAACTACCCCAACAAATAGCACTTACCAAATACAACAGACAAGTTAGTGCCATGGTGAGGGTACCGAGGGTGACAGTAGTAGCAGCTGAAAATCTTGTCCAATTTCTAGCCTGGAACTCGGTAGGACTGGACGAGATCCTTTGCAGTCAGAGACACGTGGAGAATGTTGCCTGCTTTTAGGAAGAGCTGGTCTGAGCCATGTGGTTCACCAGCACCCAATATAAGTGTGTCCATGCCCCCTTGGCTTTGCCGTGGTCGTTGACACTCTGCCTTTCTGTAAAGCCCATCAAGTTTTGATTGCAGATATAACATCTTTGGAACGACTCAGCATTTTTAAGCATGGGTGGACTTTTCACACATTTAAAAGCACTTCATGCAAATACAACAATGATGAACTTTATTGCCCCTGAATTTAGAAAAGAGGTCAAGTCATTTTTAAAGGAAAGGCCTACACTAAATACATAAACAGGAAGGGGCAGACCAAACCTCTAGGTAAACCAGCACCATCTAGTGTTTACACGGCAACATGATTGCTCTAAAGAGAAGCACTTTTTGTTATATAGTATCATTAATGCTTCCCTTTGTAGTCATCTAAAGGGGCTCTGTAAATGTAAGGGACCTGAATTAAAAAAAAAAAAAACATGGGCACAGGGGAGTCAGTCAGCAAATATTTACCCCAACTTGATAGCACTTTCTACTTTGGTTGAAAAGAAAGGTGCTAAAGTTAGAGTAGATATCAACTGATTTTTTTAGACAAGAGGGAGAGTGCAAAAATGGCTGCAGAGGAGGATGCAAAATAGTGTCCAAATGTTGCTCCAAGTCATTAGCACTTAAAAGTTACAAGATGGAGGGAGAGGTATGAAGCAAAGACCTACACTAAATACAAAAACAGAGAGTGGCAGACCAAGCTTCTAGGTAAACAGCACCCTCTAGTGTTTTGAAAGGAAAGGCCTACACTAATGAACAATTATTTTTTTTAAATCAGGGGAGTCAGTCAGCATATATTTACCCCAACTTGATAGCACTTTCTACTGTGGTCGAAAAGAAAGATGCAAAAGTTAGAGTAGATATCAACTGTTATTCAGTCAAGAGGGCAAGGGAATGAAAACTGGCAGCAGAGAAGGATGCAAAATAGTGTCCAAATGTTGCTTTAAGATGTTTTCACTTAAACGTTGATGGGAGAGGTATAAGGGTTTACAATATTGGTTACACTGACAAAGGAAATTCCATAGAAAAGAGGTTGAGTCTTGCCTGTAGTTCACTTCCTCATTAAAACTACCCCAAAGAGAAGCACTTATGAACACAGGACCAATCAATGCTCCCATTTGAAGTAATCTTAATGTGTTGAACTCTGTGATTAAATGAGCATCGCATGGAGAACGCAGTCTGTAGTTCTTGAAGGCAACTGTCTCTTGAAGCACTGATCACTTGAAACTACCCCAACAAATAGCACTTACCAAATACAACAGACAAGTTAGTGCCATGGTGAGGGTACCGAGGGTGACAGTAGTAGCAGCTGAAAATCTTGTCCAATTTCTAGCCTGGAACTCGGTAGGACTGGACGAGATCCTTTGCAGTCAGAGACACGTGGAGAATGTTGCCTGCTTTTAGGAAGAGCTGGTCTGAGCCATGTGGTTCACCAGCACCCAATATAAGTGTGTCCATGCCCCCTTGGCTTTGCCGTGGTCGTTGACACTCTGCCTTTCTGTAAAGCCCATCAAGTTTTGATTGCAGATATAACATCTTTGGAACGACTCAGCATTTTTCAGCATGGGTGGACTTTTCACACATTTAAAAGCACTTCATGCAAATACAACAATGATGAACTTTATTGCCCCTGAATTTAGAAAAGAGGTCAAGTCATTTTTAAAGGAAAGGCCTACACTAAATACATAAACAGGAAGGGGCAGACCAAACCTCTAGGTAAACCAGCACCATCTAGTGTTTACACGGCAACATGATTGCACTAAAGAGAAGCACTTTTTGTTATATAGTATAAGGAATGCTTCCCTTTGTAGTCATCTAAAGGGGCTCTGTAAATGTAAGGGACCTGAATAAAAAAAACAAAAAAACATGGGCACAGGGGTGTCAGTCAGCAAATATTTACCCCAACTTGATAGCACTTTCTACTTTGGTTGAAAAGAAAGGTGCTAAAGTTAGAGTAGATATCAACTGATTTTTTTAGACAAGAGGGAGAGTGCAAAAATGGCTGCAGAGGAGGATGCAAAATAGTGTCCAAATGTTGCTCCAAGTCATTAGCACTTAAAAGTTACAAGATGGAGGGAGAGGTATGAAGCAAAGACCTACACTAAATACAAAAACAGAGAGTGGCAGACCAAGTTTCTGGGTAAACAGCACCCTCTAGTGTTTTGAAAGGAAAGGCCTACACTAATGAACAATTATTTTGAAAAAATCAGGGGAGTCAGTCAGCATATATTTACCCCAACTTGATAGCACTTTCTACTGTGGTCGAAAAGAAAGATGCAAAAGTTAGAGTAGATATCAACTGTTATTCAGTCAAGAGGGCAAGGGAATGAAAACTGGCAGCAGAGAAGGATGCAAAATAGTGTCCAAATGTTGCTTTAAGATGTTTTCACTTAAACGTTGATGGGAGAGGTATAAGGGTTTACAATATTGGTTACACTGACAAAGGAAATTCCATAGAAAAGAGGTTGAGTCTTGCCTGTAGTTCACTTCCTCATTAAAACTACCCCAAAGAGAAGCACTTATGAACACAGGACCAATCAATGCTCCCATTTGAAGTAATCTTAATGTGTTGAACTCTGTGATTAAATGAGCATCGCATGGAGAACGCAGTCTGTAGTTCTTGAAGGCAACTGTCTCTTGAAGCACTGATCACTTGAAACTACCCCAACAAATAGCACTTACCAAATACAACAGACAAGTTAGTGCCATGGTGAGGGTACCGAGGGTGACAGTAGTAGCAGCTGAAAATCTTGTCCAATTTCTAGCCTGGAACTCGGTAGGACTGGACGAGATCCTTTGCAGTCAGAGACACGTGGAGAATGTTGCCTGCTTTTAGGAAGAGCTGGTCTGAGCCATGTGGTTCACCAGCACCCAATATAAGTGTGTCCATGCCCCCTTGGCTTTGCCGTGGTCGTTGACACTCTGCCTTTCTGTAAAGCCCATCAAGTTTTGATTGCAGATATAACATCTTTGGAACGACTCAGCATTTTTCAGCATGGGTGGACTTTTCACACATTTAAAAGCACTTCATGCAAATACAACAATGATGAACTTTATTGCCCCTGAATTTAGAAAAGAGGTCAAGTCATTTTTAAAGGAAAGGCCTACACTAAATACATAAACAGGAAGGGGCAGACCAAACCTCTAGGTAAACCAGCACCATCTAGTGTTTACACGGCAACATGATTGCACTAAAGAGAAGCACTTTTTGTTATATAGTATCAGGAATGCTTCCCTTTGTAGTCATCTAAAGGGGCTCAGTAAATGTAAGGGACCTGAATTTAAAAAAAAAACATGGGCACAGGGGAGTCAGTCAGCAAATATTTACCCCAACTTGATAGCACTTTCTTCTTTGGTTGAAAAGAAAGGTGCTAAAGTTAGAGTAGATATCAACTGATTTTTTTAGACAAGAGGGAGAGTGCAAAAATGGCTGCAGAGGAGGATGCAAAATAGTGTCCAAATGTTGCTCCAAGTCATTAGCACTTAAAAGTTACAAGATGGAGGGAGAGGTATGAAGCAAAGACCTACACTAAATACAAAAACAGAGAGTGGCAGACCAAGCTTCTAGGTAAACAGCACTACACTAGGCCTACACTAATGAACAATTATTTTGAAAAAATCAGGGGAGTCAGTCAGCATATATTTACCCCAACTCTATAGCACTTTTTACTGTGGTCGAAAAGAAAGATGCAAAAGTTAGAGTAGATATCAACTGTTATTCAGTCAAGAGGGCAAGGG
This sequence comes from Leuciscus leuciscus, assembly GCF_965113295.1. NCBI lineage: Eukaryota > Metazoa > Chordata > Actinopteri > Cypriniformes > Leuciscidae > Leuciscus > Leuciscus leuciscus. The sequence goes on along the minus strand of NC_138737.1, from coordinate 25,957,920 downwards.
AATGAAAACTGGCAGCAGAGAAGGATGCAAAATAGTGTCCAAATGTTGCTTTAAGATGTTTTCACTTAAACGTTGATGGGAGAGGTATAAGGGTTTACAATATTGGTTACACTGACAAAGGAAATTCCATAGAAAAGAGGTTGAGTCTTGCCTGTAGTTCACTTCCTCATTAAAACTACCCCAAAGAGAAGCACTTATGAACACAGGACCAATCAATGCTCCCATTTGAAGTAATCTTAATGTGTTGAACTCTGTGATTAAATGAGCATCGCATGGAGAACGCAGTCTGTAGTTCTTGAAGGCAACTGTCTCTTGAAGCACTGATCACTTGAAACTACCCCAACAAATAGCACTTACCAAATACAACAGACAAGTTAGTGCTATGGTGAGGGTACCGAGGGTGACAGTAGTAGCAGCTGAAAATCTTGTCCAATTTCTAGCCTGGAACTCGGTAGGACTGGACGAGATCCTTTGCAGTCAGAGACACGTGGAGAATGTTGCCTGCTTTTAGGAAGAGCTGGTCTGAGCCATGTGGTTCACCAGCACCCAATATAAGTGTGTCCATGCCCCCTTGGCTTTGCCGTGGTCGTTGACACTCTGCCTTTCTGTAAAGCCCATCAAGTTTTGATTGCAGATATAACATCTTTGGAACGACTCAGCATTTTTCAGCATGGGTGGACTTTTCACACATTTAAAAGCACTTCATGCAAATACAACAATGATGAACTTTATTGCCCCTGAATTTAGAAAAGAGGTCAAGTCATTTTTTAAAGGAAAGGCCTACACTAAATACATAAACAGGAAGGGGCAGACCAAACCTCTAGGTAAACCAGCACCATCTAGTGTTTACACGGCAACATGATTGCACTAAAGAGAAGCACTTTTTGTTATATAGTATCAGGAATGCTTCCCTTTGTAGTCATCTAAAGGGGCTCAGTAAATGTAAGGGACCTGAATAAAAAAATAAAAAAAACATGGGCACAGGGGAGTCAGTCAGCAAATATTTACCCCAACTTGATAGCACTTTCTACTTTGGTTGAAAAGAAAGGTGCTAAAGTTAGAGTAGATATCAACTGATTTTTTTAGACAAGAGGGAGAGTGCAAAAATGGCTGCAGAGGAGGATGCAAAATAGTGTCCAAATGTTGCTCCAAGTCATTAGCACTTAAAAGTTACAAGATGGAGGGAGAGGTATGAAGCAAAGACCTACACTAAATACAAAAACAGAGAGTGGCAGACCAAGCTTCTAGGTAAACAGCACTACACTAGGCCTACACTAATGAACAATTATTTTGAAAAAATCAGGGGAGTCAGTCAGCATATATTTACCCCAACTTGATAGCACTTTCTACTGTGGTCGAAAAGAAAGATGCAAAAGTTAGAGTAGATATCAACTGTTATTCAGTCAAGAGGGCAAGGGAATGAAAACTGGCAGCAGAGAAGGATGCAAAATAGTGTCCAAATGTTGCTTTAAGATGTTTTCACTTAAACGTTGATGGGAGAGGTATAAGGGTTTACAATATTGGTTACACTGACAAAGGAAATTCCATAGAAAAGAGGTTGAGTCTTGCCTGTAGTTCACTTCCTCATTAAAACTACCCCAAAGAGAAGCACTTATGAACACAGGACCAATCAATGCTCCCATTTGAAGTAATCTTAATGTGTTGAACTCTGTGATTAAATGAGCATCGCATGGAGAACGCAGTCTGTAGTTCTTGAAGGCAACTGTCTCTTGAAGCACTGATCACTTGAAACTACCCCAACAAATAGCACTTACCAAATACAACAGACAAGTTAGTGCCATGGTGAGGGTACCGAGGGTGACAGTAGTAGCAGCTGAAAATCTTGTCCAATTTCTAGCCTGGAACTCGGTAGGACTGGACGAGATCCTTTGCAGTCAGAGACACGTGGAGAATGTTGCCTGCTTTTAGGAAGAGCTGGTCTGAGCCATGTGGTTCACCAGCACCCAATATAAGTGTGTCCATGCCCCCTTGGCTTTGCCGTGGTCGTTGACACTCTGCCTTTCTGTAAAGCCCATCAAGTTTTGATTGCAGATATAACATCTTTGGAACGACTCAGCATTTTTCAGCATGGGTGGACTTTTCACACATTTAAAAGCACTTCATGCAAATACAACAATGATGAACTTTATTGCCCCTGAATTTAGAAAAGAGGTCAAGTCATTTTTAAAGGAAAGGCCTACACTAAATACATAAACAGGAAGGGGCAGACCAAACCTCTAGGTAAACCAGCACCATCTAGTGTTTACACGGCAACATGATTGCACTAAAGAGAAGCACTTTTTGTTATATAGTATCAGGAATGCTTCCCTTTGTAGTCATCTAAAGGGGCTCAGTAAATGTAAGGGACCTGAATAAAAAAATAAAAAAAACATGGGCACAGGGGAGTCAGTCAGCAAATATTTACCCCAACTTGATAGCACTTTCTACTTTGGTTGAAAAGAAAGGTGCTAAAGTTAGAGTAGATATCAACTGATTTTTTTAGACAAGAGGGAGAGTGCAAAAATGGCTGCAGAGGAGGATGCAAAATAGTGTCCAAATGTTGCTCCAAGTCATTAGCACTTAAAAGTTACAAGATGGAGGGAGAGGTATGAAGCAAAGACCTACACTAAATACAAAAACAGAGAGTGGCAGACCAAGCTTCTAGGTAAACAGCACTACACTAGGCCTACACTAATGAACAATTATTTTGAAAAAATCAGGGGAGTCAGTCAGCATATATTTACCCCAACTTGATAGCACTTTCTACTGTGGTCGAAAAGAAAGATGCAAAAGTTAGAGTAGATATCAACTGTTATTCAGTCAAGAGGGCAAGGGAATGAAAACTGGCAGCAGAGAAGGATGCAAAATAGTGTCCAAATGTTGCTTTAAGATGTTTTCACTTAAACGTTGATGGGAGAGGTATAAGGGTTTACAATATTGGTTACACTGACAAAGGAAATTCCATAGAAAAGAGGTTGAGTCTTGCCTGTAGTTCACTTCCTCATTAAAACTACCCCAAAGAGAAGCACTTATGAACACAGGACCAATCAATGCTCCCATTTGAAGTAATCTTAATGTGTTGAACTCTGTGATTAAATGAGCATCGCATGGAGAACGCAGTCTGTAGTTCTTGAAGGCAACTGTCTCTTGAAGCACTGATCACTTGAAACTACCCCAACAAATAGCACTTACCAAATACAACAGACAAGTTAGTGCCATGGTGAGGGTACCGAGGGTGACAGTAGTAGCAGCTGAAAATCTTGTCCAATTTCTAGCCTGGAACTCGGTAGGACTGGACGAGATCCTTTGCAGTCAGAGACACGTGGAGAATGTTGCCTGCTTTTAGGAAGAGCTGGTCTGAGCCATGTGGTTCACCAGCACCCAATATAAGTGTGTCCATGCCCCCTTGGCTTTGCCGTGGTCGTTGACACTCTGCCTTTCTGTAAAGCCCATCAAGTTTTGATTGCAGATATAACATCTTTGGAACGACTCAGCATTTTTCAGCATGGGTGGACTTTTCACACATTTAAAAGCACTTCATGCAAATACAACAATGATGAACTTTATTGCCCCTGAATTTAGAAAAGAGGTCAAGTCATTTTTAAAGGAAAGGCCTACACTAAATACATAAACAGGAAGGGGCAGACCAAACCTCTAGGTAAACCAGCACCATCTAGTGTTTACACGGCAACATGATTGCACTAAAGAGAAGCACTTTTTGTTATATAGTATCAGGAATGCTTCCCTTTGTAGTCATCTAAAGGGGCTCAGTAAATGTAAGGGACCTGAATTTAAAAAAAAAACATGGGCACAGGGGAGTCAGTCAGCAAATATTTACCCCAACTTGATAGCACTTTCTTCTTTGGTTGAAAAGAAAGGTGCTAAAGTTAGAGTAGATATCAACTGATTTTTTTAGACAAGAGGGAGAGTGCAAAAATGGCTGCAGAGGAGGATGCAAAATAGTGTCCAAATGTTGCTCCAAGTCATTAGCACTTAAAAGTTACAAGATGGAGGGAGAGGTATGAAGCAAAGACCTACACTAAATACAAAAACAGAGAGTGGCAGACCAAGCTTCTAGGTAAACAGCACTACACTAGGCCTACACTAATGAACAATTATTTTGAAAAAATCAGGGGAGTCAGTCAGCATATATTTACCCCAACTCTATAGCACTTTTTACTGTGGTCGAAAAGAAAGATGCAAAAGTTAGAGTAGATATCAACTGTTATTCAGTCAAGAGGGCAAGGGAATGAAAACTGGCAGCAGAGAAGGATGCAAAATAGTGTCCAAATGTTGCTTTAAGATGTTTTCACTTAAACGTTGATGGGAGAGGTATAAGGGTTTACAATATTGGTTACACTGACAAAGGAAATTCCATAGAAAAGAGGTTGAGTCTTGCCTGTAGTTCACTTCCTCATTAAAACTACCCCAAAGAGAAGCACTTATGAACACAGGACCAATCAATGCTCCCATTTGAAGTAATCTTAATGTGTTGAACTCTGTGATTAAATGAGCATCGCATGGAGAACGCAGTCTGTAGTTCTTGAAGGCAACTGTCTCTTGAAGCACTGATCACTTGAAACTACCCCAACAAATAGCACTTACCAAATACAACAGACAAGTTAGTGCTATGGTGAGGGTACCGAGGGTGACAGTAGTAGCAGCTGAAAATCTTGTCCAATTTCTAGCCTGGAACTCGGTAGGACTGGACGAGATCCTTTGCAGTCAGAGACACGTGGAGAATGTTGCCTGCTTTTAGGAAGAGCTGGTCTGAGCCATGTGGTTCACCAGCACCCAATATAAGTGTGTCCATGCCCCCTTGGCTTTGCCGTGGTCGTTGACACTCTGCCTTTCTGTAAAGCCCATCAAGTTTTGATTGCAGATATAACATCTTTGGAACGACTCAGCATTTTTCAGCATGGGTGGACTTTTCACACATTTAAAAGCACTTCATGCAAATACAACAATGATGAACTTTATTGCCCCTGAATTTAGAAAAGAGGTCAAGTCATTTTTTAAAGGAAAGGCCTACACTAAATACATAAACAGGAAGGGGCAGACCAAACCTCTAGGTAAACCAGCACCATCTAGTGTTTACACGGCAACATGATTGCACTAAAGAGAAGCACTTTTTGTTATATAGTATCAGGAATGCTTCCCTTTGTAGTCATCTAAAGGGGCTCAGTAAATGTAAGGGACCTGAATAAAAAAATAAAAAAAACATGGGCACAGGGGAGTCAGTCAGCAAATATTTACCCCAACTTGATAGCACTTTCTACTTTGGTTGAAAAGAAAGGTGCTAAAGTTAGAGTAGATATCAACTGATTTTTTTAGACAAGAGGGAGAGTGCAAAAATGGCTGCAGAGGAGGATGCAAAATAGTGTCCAAATGTTGCTCCAAGTCATTAGCACTTAAAAGTTACAAGATGGAGGGAGAGGTATGAAGCAAAGACCTACACTAAATACAAAAACAGAGAGTGGCAGACCAAGCTTCTAGGTAAACAGCACTACACTAGGCCTACACTAATGAACAATTATTTTGAAAAAATCAGGGGAGTCAGTCAGCATATATTTACCCCAACTTGATAGCACTTTCTACTGTGGTCGAAAAGAAAGATGCAAAAGTTAGAGTAGATATCAACTGTTATTCAGTCAAGAGGGCAAGGGAATGAAAACTGGCAGCAGAGAAGGATGCAAAATAGTGTCCAAATGTTGCTTTAAGATGTTTTCACTTAAACGTTGATGGGAGAGGTATAAGGGTTTACAATATTGGTTACACTGACAAAGGAAATTCCATAGAAAAGAGGTTGAGTCTTGCCTGTAGTTCACTTCCTCATTAAAACTACCCCAAAGAGAAGCACTTATGAACACAGGACCAATCAATGCTCCCATTTGAAGTAATCTTAATGTGTTGAACTCTGTGATTAAATGAGCATCGCATGGAGAACGCAGTCTGTAGTTCTTGAAGGCAACTGTCTCTTGAAGCACTGATCACTTGAAACTACCCCAACAAATAGCACTTACCAAATACAACAGACAAGTTAGTGCCATGGTGAGGGTACCGAGGGTGACAGTAGTAGCAGCTGAAAATCTTGTCCAATTTCTAGCCTGGAACTCGGTAGGACTGGACGAGATCCTTTGCAGTCAGAGACACGTGGAGAATGTTGCCTGCTTTTAGGAAGAGCTGGTCTGAGCCATGTGGTTCACCAGCACCCAATATAAGTGTGTCCATGCCCCCTTGGCTTTGCCGTGGTCGTTGACACTCTGCCTTTCTGTAAAGCCCATCAAGTTTTGATTGCAGATATAACATCTTTGGAACGACTCAGCATTTTTCAGCATGGGTGGACTTTTCACACATTTAAAAGCACTTCATGCAAATACAACAATGATGAACTTTATTGCCCCTGAATTTAGAAAAGAGGTCAAGTCATTTTTAAAGGAAAGGCCTACACTAAATACATAAACAGGAAGGGGCAGACCAAACCTCTAGGTAAACCAGCACCATCTAGTGTTTACACGGCAACATGATTGCACTAAAGAGAAGCACTTTTTGTTATATAGTATCAGGAATGCTTCCCTTTGTAGTCATCTAAAGGGGCTCAGTAAATGTAAGGGACCTGAATTTTAAAAAAAAACATGGGCACAGGGGAGTCAGTCAGCAAATATTTACCCCAACTTGATAGCACTTTCTTCTTTGGTTGAAAAGAAAGGTGCTAAAGTTAGAGTAGATATCAACTGATTTTTTTAGACAAGAGGGAGAGTGCAAAAATGGCTGCAGAGGAGGATGCAAAATAGTGTCCAAATGTTGCTCCAAGTCATTAGCACTTAAAAGTTACAAGATGGAGGGAGAGGTATGAAGCAAAGACCTACACTAAATACAAAAACAGAGAGTGGCAGACCAAGCTTCTAGGTAAACAGCACTACACTAGGCCTACACTAATGAACAATTATTTTGAAAAAATCAGGGGAGTCAGTCAGCATATATTTACCCCAACTCTATAGCACTTTTTACTGTGGTCGAAAAGAAAGATGCAAAAGTTAGAGTAGATATCAACTGTTATTCAGTCAAGAGGGCAAGGGAATGAAAACTGGCAGCAGAGAAGGATGCAAAATAGTGTCCAAATGTTGCTTTAAGATGTTTTCACTTAAACGTTGATGGGAGAGGTATAAGGGTTTACAATATTGGTTACACTGACAAAGGAAATTCCATAGAAAAGAGGTTGAGTCTTGCCTGTAGTTCACTTCCTCATTAAAACTACCCCAAAGAGAAGCACTTATGAACACAGGACCAATCAATGCTCCCATTTGAAGTAATCTTAATGTGTTGAACTCTGTGATTAAATGAGCATCGCATGGAGAACGCAGTCTGTAGTTCTTGAAGGCAACTGTCTCTTGAAGCACTGATCACTTGAAACTACCCCAACAAATAGCACTTACCAAATACAACAGACAAGTTAGTGCTATGGTGAGGGTACCGAGGGTGACAGTAGTAGCAGCTGAAAATCTTGTCCAATTTCTAGCCTGGAACTCGGTAGGACTGGACGAGATCCTTTGCAGTCAGAGACACGTGGAGAATGTTGCCTGCTTTTAGGAAGAGCTGGTCTGAGCCATGTGGTTCACCAGCACCCAATATAAGTGTGTCCATGCCCCCTTGGCTTTGCCGTGGTCGTTGACACTCTGCCTTTCTGTAAAGCCCATCAAGTTTTGATTGCAGATATAACATCTTTGGAACGACTCAGCATTTTTCAGCATGGGTGGACTTTTCACACATTTAAAAGCACTTCATGCAAATACAACAATGATGAACTTTATTGCCCCTGAATTTAGAAAAGAGGTCAAGTCATTTTTAAAGGAAAGGCCTACACTAAATACATAAACAGGAAGGGGCAGACCAAACCTCTAGGTAAACCAGCACCATCTAGTGTTTACACGGCAACATGATTGCACTAAAGAGAAGCACTTTTTGTTATATAGTATCAGGAATGCTTCCCTTTGTAGTCATCTAAAGGGGCTCAGTAAATGTAAGGGACCTGAATAAAAAAAATAAAAAAAACATGGGCACAGGGGAGTCAGTCAGCAAATATTTACCCCAACTTGATAGCACTTTCTACTTTGGTTGAAAAGAAAGGTGCTAAAGTTAGAGTAGATATCAACTGATTTTTTTAGACAAGAGGGAGAGTGCAAAAATGGCTGCAGAGGAGGATGCAAAATAGTGTCCAAATGTTGCTCCAAGTCATTAGCACTTAAAAGTTACAAGATGGAGGGAGAGGTATGAAGCAAAGACCTACACTAAATACAAAAACAGAGAGTGGCAGACCAAGCTTCTAGGTAAACAGCACCCTCTAGTGTTTTGAAAGGAAAGGCCTACACTAATGAACAATTATTTTGAAAAAATCAGGGGAGTCAGTCAGCATATATTTACCCCAACTTGATAGCACTTTCTACTGTGGTCGAAAAGAAAGATGCAAAAGTTAGAGTAGATATCAACTGTTATTCAGTCAAGAGGGCAAGGGAATGAAAACTGGCAGCAGAGAAGGATGCAAAATAGTGTCCAAATGTTGCTTTAAGATGTTTTCACTTAAACGTTGATGGGAGAGGTATAAGGGTTTACAATATTGGTTACACTGACAAAGGAAATTCCATAGAAAAGAGGTTGAGTCTTGCCTGTAGTTCACTTCCTCATTAAAACTACCCCAAAGAGAAGCACTTATGAACACAGGACCAATCAATGCTCCCATTTGAAGTAATCTTAATGTGTTGAACTCTGTGATTAAATGAGCATCGCATGGAGAACGCAGTCTGTAGTTCTTGAAGGCAACTGTCTCTTGAAGCACTGATCACTTGAAACTACCCCACAAATAGCACTTACCAAATACAACAGACAAGTTAGTGCCATGGTGAGGGTACCGAGGGTGACAGTAGTAGCAGCTGAAAATCTTGTCCAATTTCTAGCCTGGAACTCGGTAGGACTGGACGAGATCCTTTGCAGTCAGAGACACGTGGAGAATGTTGCCTGCTTTTAGGAAGAGCTGGTCTGAGCCATGTGGTTCACCAGCACCCAATATAAGTGTGTCCATGCCCCCTTGGCTTTGCCGTGGTCGTTGACACTCTGCCTTTCTGTAAAGCCCATCAAGTTTTGATTGCAGATTTAACATCTTTGGAACGACTCAGCATTTTTCAGCATGGGTGGACTTTTCACACATTTAAAAGCACTTCATGCAAATACAACAATGATGAACTTTATTGCCCCTGAATTTAGAAAAGAGGTCAAGTCATTTTTTAAAGGAAAGGCCTACACTAAATACATAAACAGGAAGGGGCAGACCAAACCTCTAGGTAAACCAGCACCATCTAGTGTTTACACGGCAACATGATTGCACTAAAGAGAAGCACTTTTTGTTATATAGTATCAGGAATGCTTCCCTTTGTAGTCATCTAAAGGGGCTCAGTAAATGTAAGGGACCTGAATAAAAAAATAAAAAAAACATGGGCACAGGGGAGTCAGTCAGCAAATATTTACCCCAACTTGATAGCACTTTCTACTTTGGTTGAAAAGAAAGGTGCTAAAGTTAGAGTAGATATCAACTGATTTTTTTAGACAAGAGGGAGAGTGCAAAAATGGCTGCAGAGGAGGATGCAAAATAGTGTCCAAATGTTGCTCCAAGTCATTAGCACTTAAAAGTTACAAGATGGAGGGAGAGGTATGAAGCAAAGACCTACACTAAATACAAAAACAGAGAGTGGCAGACCAAGCTTCTAGGTAAACAGCACTACACTAGGCCTACACTAATGAACAATTATTTTGAAAAAATCAGGGGAGTCAGTCAGCATATATTTACCCCAACTTGATAGCACTTTCTACTGTGGTCGAAAAGAAAGATGCAAAAGTTAGAGTAGATATCAACTGTTATTCAGTCAAGAGGGCAAGGGAATGAAAACTGGCAGCAGAGAAGGATGCAAAATAGTGTCCAAATGTTGCTTTAAGATGTTTTCACTTAAACGTTGATGGGAGAGGTATAAGGGTTTACAATATTGGTTACACTGACAAAGGAAATTCCATAGAAAAGAGGTTGAGTCTTGCCTGTAGTTCACTTCCTCATTAAAACTACCCCAAAGAGAAGCACTTATGAACACAGGACCAATCAATGCTCCCATTTGAAGTAATCTTAATGTGTTGAACTCTGTGATTAAATGAGCATCGCATGGAGAACGCAGTCTGTAGTTCTTGAAGGCAACTGTCTCTTGAAGCACTGATCACTTGAAACTACCCCAACAAATAGCACTTACCAAATACAACAGACAAGTTAGTGCCATGGTGAGGGTACCGAGGGTGACAGTAGTAGCAGCTGAAAATCTTGTCCAATTTCTAGCCTGGAACTCGGTAGGACTGGACGAGATCCTTTGCAGTCAGAGACACGTGGAGAATGTTGCCTGCTTTTAGGAAGAGCTGGTCTGAGCCATGTGGTTCACCAGCACCCAATATAAGTGTGTCCATGCCCCCTTGGCTTTGCCGTGGTCGTTGACACTCTGCCTTTCTGTAAAGCCCATCAAGTTTTGATTGCAGATATAACATCTTTGGAACGACTCAGCATTTTTCAGCATGGGTGGACTTTTCACACATTTAAAAGCACTTCATGCAAATACAACAATGATGAACTTTATTGCCCCTGAATTTAGAAAAGAGGTCAAGTCATTTTTAAAGGAAAGGCCTACACTAAATACATAAACAGGAAGGGGCAGACCAAACCTCTAGGTAAACCAGCACCATCTAGTGTTTACACGGCAACATGATTGCACTAAAGAGAAGCACTTTTTGTTATATAGTATAAGGAATGCTTCCCTTTGTAGTCATCTAAAGGGGCTCTGTAAATGTAAGGGACCTGAATAAAAAAAATAAAAAAACATGGGCACAGGGGTGTCAGTCAGCAAATATTTACCCCAACTTGATAGCACTTTCTACTTTGGTTGAAAAGAAAGGTGCTAAAGTTAGAGTAGATATCAACTGATTTTTTTAGACAAGAGGGAGAGTGCAAAAATGGCTGCAGAGGAGGATGCAAAATAGTGTCCAAATGTTGCTCCAAGTCATTAGCACTTAAAAGTTACAAGATGGAGGGAGAGGTATGAAGCAAAGACCTACACTAAATACAAAAACAGAGAGTGGCAGACCAAGCTTCTAGGTAAACAGCACCCTCTAGTGTTTTGAAAGGAAAGGCCTACACTAATGAACAATTATTTTGAAAAAATCAGGGGAGTCAGTCAGCATATATTTACCCCAACTTGATAGCACTTTCTACTGTGGTCGAAAAGAAAGATGCAAAAGTTAGAGTAGATATCAACTGTTATTCAGTCAAGAGGGCAAGGGAATGAAAACTGGCAGCAGAGAAGGATGCAAAATAGTGTCCAAATGTTGCTTTAAGATGTTTTCACTTAAACGTTGATGGGAGAGGTATAAGGGTTTACAATATTGGTTACACTGACAAAGGAAATTCCATAGAAAAGAGGTTGAGTCTTGCCTGTAGTTCACTTCCTCATTAAAACTACCCCAAAGAGAAGCACTTATGAACACAGGACCAATCAATGCTCCCATTTGAAGTAATCTTAATGTGTTGAACTCTGTGATTAAATGAGCATCGCATGGAGAACGCAGTCTGTAGTTCTTGAAGGCAACTGTCTCTTGAAGCACTGATCACTTGAAACTACCCCACAAATAGCACTTACCAAATACAACAGACAAGTTAGTGCCATGGTGAGGGTACCGAGGGTGACAGTAGTAGCAGCTGAAAATCTTGTCCAATTTCTAGCCTGGAACTCGGTAGGACTGGACGAGATCCTTTGCAGTCAGAGACACGTGGAGAATGTTGCCTGCTTTTAGGAAGAGCTGGTCTGAGCCATGTGGTTCACCAGCACCCAATATAAGTGTGTCCATGCCCCCTTGGCTTTGCCGTGGTCGTTGACACTCTGCCTTTCTGTAAAGCCCATCAAGTTTTGATTGCAGATATAACATCTTTGGAACGACTCAGCATTTTTCAGCATGGGTGGACTTTTCACACATTTAAAAGCACTTCATGCAAATACAACAATGATGAACTTTATTGCCCCTGAATTTAGAAAAGAGGTCAAGTCATTTTTTAAAGGAAAGGCCTACACTAAATACATAAACAGGAAGGGGCAGACCAAACCTCTAGGTAAACCAGCACCATCTAGTGTTTACACGGCAACATGATTGCACTAAAGAGAAGCACTTTTTGTTATATAGTATCAGGAATGCTTCCCTTTGTAGTCATCTAAAGGGGCTCAGTAAATGTAAGGGACCTGAATAAAAAAATAAAAAAAACATGGGCACAGGGGAGTCAGTCAGCAAATATTTACCCCAACTTGATAGCACTTTCTACTTTGGTTGAAAAGAAAGGTGCTAAAGTTAGAGTAGATATCAACTGATTTTTTTAGACAAGAGGGAGAGTGCAAAAATGGCTGCAGAGGAGGATGCAAAATAGTGTCCAAATGTTGCTCCAAGTCATTAGCACTTAAAAGTTACAAGATGGAGGGAGAGGTATGAAGCAAAGACCTACACTAAATACAAAAACAGAGAGTGGCAGACCAAGCTTCTAGGTAAACAGCACTACACTAGGCCTACACTAATGAACAATTATTTTGAAAAAATCAGGGGAGTCAGTCAGCATATATTTACCCCAACTTGATAGCACTTTCTACTGTGGTCGAAAAGAAAGATGCAAAAGTTAGAGTAGATATCAACTGTTATTCAGTCAAGAGGGCAAGGGAATGAAAACTGGCAGCAGAGAAGGATGCAAAATAGTGTCCAAATGTTGCTTTAAGATGTTTTCACTTAAACGTTGATGGGAGAGGTATAAGGGTTTACAATATTGGTTACACTGACAAAGGAAATTCCATAGAAAAGAGGTTGAGTCTTGCCTGTAGTTCACTTCCTCATTAAAACTACCCCAAAGAGAAGCACTTATGAACACAGGACCAATCAATGCTCCCATTTGAAGTAATCTTAATGTGTTGAACTCTGTGATTAAATGAGCATCGCATGGAGAACGCAGTCTGTAGTTCTTGAAGGCAACTGTCTCTTGAAGCACTGATCACTTGAAACTACCCCAACAAATAGCACTTACCAAATACAACAGACAAGTTAGTGCCATGGTGAGGGTACCGAGGGTGACAGTAGTAGCAGCTGAAAATCTTGTCCAATTTCTAGCCTGGAACTCGGTAGGACTGGACGAGATCCTTTGCAGTCAGAGACACGTGGAGAATGTTGCCTGCTTTTAGGAAGAGCTGGTCTGAGCCATGTGGTTCACCAGCACCCAATATAAGTGTGTCCATGCCCCCTTGGCTTTGCCGTGGTCGTTGACACTCTGCCTTTCTGTAAAGCCCATCAAGTTTTGATTGCAGATATAACATCTTTGGAACGACTCAGCATTTTTCAGCATGGGTGGACTTTTCACACATTTAAAAGCACTTCATGCAAATACAACAATGATGAACTTTATTGCCCCTGAATTTAGAAAAGAGGTCAAGTCATTTTTAAAGGAAAGGCCTACACTAAATACATAAACAGGAAGGGGCAGACCAAACCTCTAGGTAAACCAGCACCATCTAGTGTTTACACGGCAACATGATTGCACTAAAGAGAAGCACTTTTTGTTATATAGTATCAGGAATGCTTCCCTTTGTAGTCATCTAAAGGGGCTCAGTAAATGTAAGGGACCTGAATAAAAAAATAAAAAAAACATGGGCACAGGGGAGTCAGTCAGCAAATATTTACCCCAACTTGATAGCACTTTCTACTTTGGTTGAAAAGAAAGGTGCTAAAGTTAGAGTAGATATCAACTGATTTTTTTAGACAAGAGGGAGAGTGCAAAAATGGCTGCAGAGGAGGATGCAAAATAGTGTCCAAATGTTGCTCCAAGTCATTAGCACTTAAAAGTTACAAGATGGAGGGAGAGGTATGAAGCAAAGACCTACACTAAATACAAAAACAGAGAGTGGCAGACCAAGCTTCTAGGTAAACAGCACTACACTAGGCCTACACTAATGAACAATTATTTTGAAAAAATCAGGGGAGTCAGTCAGCATATATTTACCCCAACTTGATAGCACTTTCTACTGTGGTCGAAAAGAAAGATGCAAAAGTTAGAGTAGATATCAACTGTTATTCAGTCAAGAGGGCAAGGGAATGAAAACTGGCAGCAGAGAAGGATGCAAAATAGTGTCCAAATGTTGCTTTAAGATGTTTTCACTTAAACGTTGATGGGAGAGGTATAAGGGTTTACAATATTGGTTACACTGACAAAGGAAATTCCATAGAAAAGAGGTTGAGTCTTGCCTGTAGTTCACTTCCTCATTAAAACTACCCCAAAGAGAAGCACTTATGAACACAGGACCAATCAATGCTCCCATTTGAAGTAATCTTAATGTGTTGAACTCTGTGATTAAATGAGCATCGCATGGAGAACGCAGTCTGTAGTTCTTGAAGGCAACTGTCTCTTGAAGCACTGATCACTTGAAACTACCCCAACAAATAGCACTTACCAAATACAACAGACAAGTTAGTGCCATGGTGAGGGTACCGAGGGTGACAGTAGTAGCAGCTGAAAATCTTGTCCAATTTCTAGCCTGGAACTCGGTAGGACTGGACGAGATCCTTTGCAGTCAGAGACACGTGGAGAATGTTGCCTGCTTTTAGGAAGAGCTGGTCTGAGCCATGTGGTTCACCAGCACCCAATATAAGTGTGTCCATGCCCCCTTGGCTTTGCCGTGGTCGTTGACACTCTGCCTTTCTGTAAAGCCCATCAAGTTTTGATTGCAGATATAACATCTTTGGAACGACTCAGCATTTTTCAGCATGGGTGGACTTTTCACACATTTAAAAGCACTTCATGCAAATACAACAATGATGAACTTTATTGCCCCTGAATTTAGAAAAGAGGTCAAGTCATTTTTAAAGGAAAGGCCTACACTAAATACATAAACAGGAAGGGGCAGACCAAACCTCTAGGTAAACCAGCACCATCTAGTGTTTACACGGCAACATGATTGCACTAAAGAGAAGCACTTTTTGTTATATAGTATCAGGAATGCTTCCCTTTGTAGTCATCTAAAGGGGCTCAGTAAATGTAAGGGACCTGAATTTAAAAAAAAAACATGGGCACAGGGGAGTCAGTCAGCAAATATTTACCCCAACTTGATAGCACTTTCTTCTTTGGTTGAAAAGAAAGGTGCTAAAGTTAGAGTAGATATCAACTGATTTTTTTAGACAAGAGGGAGAGTGCAAAAATGGCTGCAGAGGAGGATGCAAAATAGTGTCCAAATGTTGCTCCAAGTCATTAGCACTTAAAAGTTACAAGATGGAGGGAGAGGTATGAAGCAAAGACCTACACTAAATACAAAAACAGAGAGTGGCAGACCAAGCTTCTAGGTAAACAGCACTACACTAGGCCTACACTAATGAACAATTATTTTGAAAAAATCAGGGGAGTCAGTCAGCATATATTTACCCCAACTCTATAGCACTTTTTACTGTGGTCGAAAAGAAAGATGCAAAAGTTAGAGTAGATATCAACTGTTATTCAGTCAAGAGGGCAAGGGAATGAAAACTGGCAGCAGAGAAGGATGCAAAATAGTGTCCAAATGTTGCTTTAAGATGTTTTCACTTAAACGTTGATGGGAGAGGTATAAGGGTTTACAATATTGGTTACACTGACAAAGGAAATTCCATAGAAAAGAGGTTGAGTCTTGCCTGTAGTTCACTTCCTCATTAAAACTACCCCAAAGAGAAGCACTTATGAACACAGGACCAATCAATGCTCCCATTTGAAGTAATCTTAATGTGTTGAACTCTGTGATTAAATGAGCATCGCATGGAGAACGCAGTCTGTAGTTCTTGAAGGCAACTGTCTCTTGAAGCACTGATCACTTGAAACTACCCCAACAAATAGCACTTACCAAATACAACAGACAAGTTAGTGCTATGGTGAGGGTACCGAGGGTGACAGTAGTAGCAGCTGAAAATCTTGTCCAATTTCTAGCCTGGAACTCGGTAGGACTGGACGAGATCCTTTGCAGTCAGAGACACGTGGAGAATGTTGCCTGCTTTTAGGAAGAGCTGGTCTGAGCCATGTGGTTCACCAGCACCCAATATAAGTGTGTCCATGCCCCCTTGGCTTTGCCGTGGTCGTTGACACTCTGCCTTTCTGTAAAGCCCATCAAGTTTTGATTGCAGATATAACATCTTTGGAACGACTCAGCATTTTTCAGCATGGGTGGACTTTTCACACATTTAAAAGCACTTCATGCAAATACAACAATGATGAACTTTATTGCCCCTGAATTTAGAAAAGAGGTCAAGTCATTTTTTAAAGGAAAGGCCTACACTAAATACATAAACAGGAAGGGGCAGACCAAACCTCTAGGTAAACCAGCACCATCTAGTGTTTACACGGCAACATGATTGCACTAAAGAGAAGCACTTTTTGTTATATAGTATCAGGAATGCTTCCCTTTGTAGTCATCTAAAGGGGCTCAGTAAATGTAAGGGACCTGAATAAAAAAATAAAAAAAACATGGGCACAGGGGAGTCAGTCAGCAAATATTTACCCCAACTTGATAGCACTTTCTACTTTGGTTGAAAAGAAAGGTGCTAAAGTTAGAGTAGATATCAACTGATTTTTTTAGACAAGAGGGAGAGTGCAAAAATGGCTGCAGAGGAGGATGCAAAATAGTGTCCAAATGTTGCTCCAAGTCATTAGCACTTAAAAGTTACAAGATGGAGGGAGAGGTATGAAGCAAAGACCTACACTAAATACAAAAACAGAGAGTGGCAGACCAAGCTTCTAGGTAAACAGCACTACACTAGGCCTACACTAATGAACAATTATTTTGAAAAAATCAGGGGAGTCAGTCAGCATATATTTACCCCAACTTGATAGCACTTTCTACTGTGGTCGAAAAGAAAGATGCAAAAGTTAGAGTAGATATCAACTGTTATTCAGTCAAGAGGGCAAGGGAATGAAAACTGGCAGCAGAGAAGGATGCAAAATAGTGTCCAAATGTTGCTTTAAGATGTTTTCACTTAAACGTTGATGGGAGAGGTATAAGGGTTTACAATATTGGTTACACTGACAAAGGAAATTCCATAGAAAAGAGGTTGAGTCTTGCCTGTAGTTCACTTCCTCATTAAAACTACCCCAAAGAGAAGCACTTATGAACACAGGACCAATCAATGCTCCCATTTGAAGTAATCTTAATGTGTTGAACTCTGTGATTAAATGAGCATCGCATGGAGAACGCAGTCTGTAGTTCTTGAAGGCAACTGTCTCTTGAAGCACTGATCACTTGAAACTACCCCAACAAATAGCACTTACCAAATACAACAGACAAGTTAGTGCCATGGTGAGGGTACCGAGGGTGACAGTAGTAGCAGCTGAAAATCTTGTCCAATTTCTAGCCTGGAACTCGGTAGGACTGGACGAGATCCTTTGCAGTCAGAGACACGTGGAGAATGTTGCCTGCTTTTAGGAAGAGCTGGTCTGAGCCATGTGGTTCACCAGCACCCAATATAAGTGTGTCCATGCCCCCTTGGCTTTGCCGTGGTCGTTGACACTCTGCCTTTCTGTAAAGCCCATCAAGTTTTGATTGCAGATATAACATCTTTGGAACGACTCAGCATTTTTCAGCATGGGTGGACTTTTCACACATTTAAAAGCACTTCATGCAAATACAACAATGATGAACTTTATTGCCCCTGAATTTAGAAAAGAGGTCAAGTCATTTTTAAAGGAAAGGCCTACACTAAATACATAAACAGGAAGGGGCAGACCAAACCTCTAGGTAAACCAGCACCATCTAGTGTTTACACGGCAACATGATTGCACTAAAGAGAAGCACTTTTTGTTATATAGTATCAGGAATGCTTCCCTTTGTAGTCATCTAAAGGGGCTCAGTAAATGTAAGGGACCTGAATTTTAAAAAAAAACATGGGCACAGGGGAGTCAGTCAGCAAATATTTACCCCAACTTGATAGCACTTTCTTCTTTGGTTGAAAAGAAAGGTGCTAAAGTTAGAGTAGATATCAACTGATTTTTTTAGACAAGAGGGAGAGTGCAAAAATGGCTGCAGAGGAGGATGCAAAATAGTGTCCAAATGTTGCTCCAAGTCATTAGCACTTAAAAGTTACAAGATGGAGGGAGAGGTATGAAGCAAAGACCTACACTAAATACAAAAACAGAGAGTGGCAGACCAAGCTTCTAGGTAAACAGCACTACACTAGGCCTACACTAATGAACAATTATTTTGAAAAAATCAGGGGAGTCAGTCAGCATATATTTACCCCAACTCTATAGCACTTTTTACTGTGGTCGAAAAGAAAGATGCAAAAGTTAGAGTAGATATCAACTGTTATTCAGTCAAGAGGGCAAGGGAATGAAAACTGGCAGCAGAGAAGGATGCAAAATAGTGTCCAAATGTTGCTTTAAGATGTTTTCACTTAAACGTTGATGGGAGAGGTATAAGGGTTTACAATATTGGTTACACTGACAAAGGAAATTCCATAGAAAAGAGGTTGAGTCTTGCCTGTAGTTCACTTCCTCATTAAAACTACCCCAAAGAGAAGCACTTATGAACACAGGACCAATCAATGCTCCCATTTGAAGTAATCTTAATGTGTTGAACTCTGTGATTAAATGAGCATCGCATGGAGAACGCAGTCTGTAGTTCTTGAAGGCAACTGTCTCTTGAAGCACTGATCACTTGAAACTACCCCAACAAATAGCACTTACCAAATACAACAGACAAGTTAGTGCTATGGTGAGGGTACCGAGGGTGACAGTAGTAGCAGCTGAAAATCTTGTCCAATTTCTAGCCTGGAACTCGGTAGGACTGGACGAGATCCTTTGCAGTCAGAGACACGTGGAGAATGTTGCCTGCTTTTAGGAAGAGCTGGTCTGAGCCATGTGGTTCACCAGCACCCAATATAAGTGTGTCCATGCCCCCTTGGCTTTGCCGTGGTCGTTGACACTCTGCCTTTCTGTAAAGCCCATCAAGTTTTGATTGCAGATATAACATCTTTGGAACGACTCAGCATTTTTCAGCATGGGTGGACTTTTCACACATTTAAAAGCACTTCATGCAAATACAACAATGATGAACTTTATTGCCCCTGAATTTAGAAAAGAGGTCAAGTCATTTTTAAAGGAAAGGCCTACACTAAATACATAAACAGGAAGGGGCAGACCAAACCTCTAGGTAAACCAGCACCATCTAGTGTTTACACGGCAACATGATTGCACTAAAGAGAAGCACTTTTTGTTATATAGTATCAGGAATGCTTCCCTTTGTAGTCATCTAAAGGGGCTCAGTAAATGTAAGGGACCTGAATAAAAAAAATAAAAAAAACATGGGCACAGGGGAGTCAGTCAGCAAATATTTACCCCAACTTGATAGCACTTTCTACTTTGGTTGAAAAGAAAGGTGCTAAAGTTAGAGTAGATATCAACTGATTTTTTTAGACAAGAGGGAGAGTGCAAAAATGGCTGCAGAGGAGGATGCAAAATAGTGTCCAAATGTTGCTCCAAGTCATTAGCACTTAAAAGTTACAAGATGGAGGGAGAGGTATGAAGCAAAGACCTACACTAAATACAAAAACAGAGAGTGGCAGACCAAGCTTCTAGGTAAACAGCACCCTCTAGTGTTTTGAAAGGAAAGGCCTACACTAATGAACAATTATTTTGAAAAAATCAGGGGAGTCAGTCAGCATATATTTACCCCAACTTGATAGCACTTTCTACTGTGGTCGAAAAGAAAGATGCAAAAGTTAGAGTAGATATCAACTGTTATTCAGTCAAGAGGGCAAGGGAATGAAAACTGGCAGCAGAGAAGGATGCAAAATAGTGTCCAAATGTTGCTTTAAGATGTTTTCACTTAAACGTTGATGGGAGAGGTATAAGGGTTTACAATATTGGTTACACTGACAAAGGAAATTCCATAGAAAAGAGGTTGAGTCTTGCCTGTAGTTCACTTCCTCATTAAAACTACCCCAAAGAGAAGCACTTATGAACACAGGACCAATCAATGCTCCCATTTGAAGTAATCTTAATGTGTTGAACTCTGTGATTAAATGAGCATCGCATGGAGAACGCAGTCTGTAGTTCTTGAAGGCAACTGTCTCTTGAAGCACTGATCACTTGAAACTACCCCACAAATAGCACTTACCAAATACAACAGACAAGTTAGTGCCATGGTGAGGGTACCGAGGGTGACAGTAGTAGCAGCTGAAAATCTTGTCCAATTTCTAGCCTGGAACTCGGTAGGACTGGACGAGATCCTTTGCAGTCAGAGACACGTGGAGAATGTTGCCTGCTTTTAGGAAGAGCTGGTCTGAGCCATGTGGTTCACCAGCACCCAATATAAGTGTGTCCATGCCCCCTTGGCTTTGCCGTGGTCGTTGACACTCTGCCTTTCTGTAAAGCCCATCAAGTTTTGATTGCAGATTTAACATCTTTGGAACGACTCAGCATTTTTCAGCATGGGTGGACTTTTCACACATTTAAAAGCACTTCATGCAAATACAACAATGATGAACTTTATTGCCCCTGAATTTAGAAAAGAGGTCAAGTCATTTTTTAAAGGAAAGGCCTACACTAAATACATAAACAGGAAGGGGCAGACCAAACCTCTAGGTAAACCAGCACCATCTAGTGTTTACACGGCAACATGATTGCACTAAAGAGAAGCACTTTTTGTTATATAGTATCAGGAATGCTTCCCTTTGTAGTCATCTAAAGGGGCTCAGTAAATGTAAGGGACCTGAATAAAAAAATAAAAAAAACATGGGCACAGGGGAGTCAGTCAGCAAATATTTACCCCAACTTGATAGCACTTTCTACTTTGGTTGAAAAGAAAGGTGCTAAAGTTAGAGTAGATATCAACTGATTTTTTTAGACAAGAGGGAGAGTGCAAAAATGGCTGCAGAGGAGGATGCAAAATAGTGTCCAAATGTTGCTCCAAGTCATTAGCACTTAAAAGTTACAAGATGGAGGGAGAGGTATGAAGCAAAGACCTACACTAAATACAAAAACAGAGAGTGGCAGACCAAGCTTCTAGGTAAACAGCACTACACTAGGCCTACACTAATGAACAATTATTTTGAAAAAATCAGGGGAGTCAGTCAGCATATATTTACCCCAACTTGATAGCACTTTCTACTGTGGTCGAAAAGAAAGATGCAAAAGTTAGAGTAGATATCAACTGTTATTCAGTCAAGAGGGCAAGGGAATGAAAACTGGCAGCAGAGAAGGATGCAAAATAGTGTCCAAATGTTGCTTTAAGATGTTTTCACTTAAACGTTGATGGGAGAGGTATAAGGGTTTACAATATTGGTTACACTGACAAAGGAAATTCCATAGAAAAGAGGTTGAGTCTTGCCTGTAGTTCACTTCCTCATTAAAACTACCCCAAAGAGAAGCACTTATGAACACAGGACCAATCAATGCTCCCATTTGAAGTAATCTTAATGTGTTGAACTCTGTGATTAAATGAGCATCGCATGGAGAACGCAGTCTGTAGTTCTTGAAGGCAACTGTCTCTTGAAGCACTGATCACTTGAAACTACCCCAACAAATAGCACTTACCAAATACAACAGACAAGTTAGTGCCATGGTGAGGGTACCGAGGGTGACAGTAGTAGCAGCTGAAAATCTTGTCCAATTTCTAGCCTGGAACTCGGTAGGACTGGACGAGATCCTTTGCAGTCAGAGACACGTGGAGAATGTTGCCTGCTTTTAGGAAGAGCTGGTCTGAGCCATGTGGTTCACCAGCACCCAATATAAGTGTGTCCATGCCCCCTTGGCTTTGCCGTGGTCGTTGACACTCTGCCTTTCTGTAAAGCCCATCAAGTTTTGATTGCAGATATAACATCTTTGGAACGACTCAGCATTTTTCAGCATGGGTGGACTTTTCACACATTTAAAAGCACTTCATGCAAATACAACAATGATGAACTTTATTGCCCCTGAATTTAGAAAAGAGGTCAAGTCATTTTTAAAGGAAAGGCCTACACTAAATACATAAACAGGAAGGGGCAGACCAAACCTCTAGGTAAACCAGCACCATCTAGTGTTTACACGGCAACATGATTGCACTAAAGAGAAGCACTTTTTGTTATATAGTATAAGGAATGCTTCCCTTTGTAGTCATCTAAAGGGGCTCTGTAAATGTAAGGGACCTGAATAAAAAAAATAAAAAAACATGGGCACAGGGGTGTCAGTCAGCAAATATTTACCCCAACTTGATAGCACTTTCTACTTTGGTTGAAAAGAAAGGTGCTAAAGTTAGAGTAGATATCAACAGATTTTTTTAGACAAGAGGGAGAGTGCAAAAATGGCTGCAGAGGAGGATGCAAAATAGTGTCCAAATGTTGCTCCAAGTCATTAGCACTTAAAAGTTACAAGATGGAGGGAGAGGTATGAAGCAAAGACCTACACTAAATACAAAAACAGAGAGTGGCAGACCAAGCTTCTAGGTAAACAGCACCCTCTAGTGTTTTGAAAGGAAAGGCCTACACTAATGAACAATTATTTTGAAAAAATCAGGGGAGTCAGTCAGCATATATTTACCCCAACTTGATAGCACTTTCTACTGTGGTCGAAAAGAAAGATGCAAAAGTTAGAGTAGATATCAACTGTTATTCAGTCAAGAGGGCAAGGGAATGAAAACTGGCAGCAGAGAAGGATGCAAAATAGTGTCCAAATGTTGCTTTAAGATGTTTTCACTTAAACGTTGATGGGAGAGGTATAAGGGTTTACAATATTGGTTACACTGACAAAGGAAATTCCATAGAAAAGAGGTTGAGTCTTGCCTGTAGTTCACTTCCTCATTAAAACTACCCCAAAGAGAAGCACTTATGAACACAGGACCAATCAATGCTCCCATTTGAAGTAATCTTAATGTGTTGAACTCTGTGATTAAATGAGCATCGCATGGAGAACGCAGTCTGTAGTTCTTGAAGGCAACTGTCTCTTGAAGCACTGATCACTTGAAACTACCCCAACAAATAGCACTTACCAAATACAACAGACAAGTTAGTGCCATGGTGAGGGTACCGAGGGTGACAGTAGTAGCAGCTGAAAATCTTGTCCAATTTCTAGCCTGGAACTCGGTAGGACTGGACGAGATCCTTTGCAGTCAGAGACACGTGGAGAATGTTGCCTGCTTTTAGGAAGAGCTGGTCTGAGCCATGTGGTTCACCAGCACCCAATATAAGTGTGTCCATGCCCCCTTGGCTTTGCCGTGGTCGTTGACACTCTGCCTTTCTGTAAAGCCCATCAAGTTTTGATTGCAGATATAACATCTTTGGAACGACTCAGCATTTTTCAGCATGGGTGGACTTTTCACACATTTAAAAGCACTTCATGCAAATACAACAATGATGAACTTTATTGCCCCTGAATTTAGAAAAGAGGTCAAGTCATTTTTAAAGGAAAGGCCTACACTAAATACATAAACAGGAAGGGGCAGACCAAACCTCTAGGTAAACCAGCACCATCTAGTGTTTACACGGCAACATGATTGCACTAAAGAGAAGCACTTTTTGTTATATAGTATCAGGAATGCTTCCCTTTGTAGTCATCTAAAGGGGCTCAGTAAATGTAAGGGACCTGAATTTAAAAAAAAAACATGGGCACAGGGGAGTCAGTCAGCAAATATTTACCCCAACTTGATAGCACTTTCTACTTTGGTTGAAAAGAAAGGTGCTAAAGTTAGAGTAGATATCAACTGATTTTTTTAGACAAGAGGGAGAGTGCAAAAATGGCTGCAGAGGAGGATGCAAAATAGTGTCCAAATGTTGCTCCAAGTCATTAGCACTTAAAAGTTACAAGATGGAGGGAGAGGTATGAAGCAAAGACCTACACTAAATACAAAAAACAGAGAGTGGCAGACCAAGCTTCTAGGTAAACAGCACCCTCTAGTGTTTTGAAAGGAAAGGCCTACACTAATGAACAATTATTTTGAAAAAATCAGGGGAGTCAGTCAGCATATATTTACCCCAACTTGATAGCACTTTCTACTGTGGTCGAAAAGAAAGATGCAAAAGTTAGAGTAGATATCAACTGTTATTCAGTCAAGAGGGCAAGGGAATGAAAACTGGCAGCAGAGAAGGATGCAAAATAGTGTCCAAATGTTGCTTTAAGATGTTTTCACTTAAACGTTGATGGGAGAGGTATAAGGGTTTACAATATTGGTTACACTGACAAAGGAAATTCCATAGAAAAGAGGTTGAGTCTTGCCTGTAGTTCACTTCCTCATTAAAACTACCCCAAAGAGAAGCACTTATGAACACAGGACCAATCAATGCTCCCATTTGAAGTAATCTTAATGTGTTGAACTCTGTGATTAAATGAGCATCGCATGGAGAACGCAGTCTGTAGTTCTTGAAGGCAACTGTCTCTTGAAGCACTGATCACTTGAAACTACCCCACAAATAGCACTTACCAAATACAACAGACAAGTTAGTGCCATGGTGAGGGTACCGAGGGTGACAGTAGTAGCAGCTGAAAATCTTGTCCAATTTCTAGCCTGGAACTCGGTAGGACTGGACGAGATCCTTTGCAGTCAGAGACACGTGGAGAATGTTGCCTGCTTTTAGGAAGAGCTGGTCTGAGCCATGTGGTTCACCAGCACCCAATATAAGTGTGTCCATGCCCCCTTGGCTTTGCCGTGGTCGTTGACACTCTGCCTTTCTGTAAAGCCCATCAAGTTTTGATTGCAGATATAACATCTTTGGAACGACTCAGCATTTTTCAGCATGGGTGGACTTTTCACACATTTAAAAGCACTTCATGCAAATACAACAATGATGAACTTTATTGCCCCTGAATTTAGAAAAGAGGTCAAGTCATTTTTTAAAGGAAAGGCCTACACTAAATACATAAACAGGAAGGGGCAGACCAAACCTCTAGGTAAACCAGCACCATCTAGTGTTTACACGGCAACATGATTGCACTAAAGAGAAGCACTTTTTGTTATATAGTATCAGGAATGCTTCCCTTTGTAGTCATCTAAAGGGGCTCAGTAAATGTAAGGGACCTGAATAAAAAAATAAAAAAAACATGGGCACAGGGGAGTCAGTCAGCAAATATTTACCCCAACTTGATAGCACTTTCTACTTTGGTTGAAAAGAAAGGTGCTAAAGTTAGAGTAGATATCAACTGATTTTTTTAGACAAGAGGGAGAGTGCAAAAATGGCTGCAGAGGAGGATGCAAAATAGTGTCCAAATGTTGCTCCAAGTCATTAGCACTTAAAAGTTACAAGATGGAGGGAGAGGTATGAAGCAAAGACCTACACTAAATACAAAAACAGAGAGTGGCAGACCAAGCTTCTAGGTAAACAGCACTACACTAGGCCTACACTAATGAACAATTATTTTGAAAAAATCAGGGGAGTCAGTCAGCATATATTTACCCCAACTTGATAGCACTTTCTACTGTGGTCGAAAAGAAAGATGCAAAAGTTAGAGTAGATATCAACTGTTATTCAGTCAAGAGGGCAAGGGAATGAAAACTGGCAGCAGAGAAGGATGCAAAATAGTGTCCAAATGTTGCTTTAAGATGTTTTCACTTAAACGTTGATGGGAGAGGTATAAGGGTTTACAATATTGGTTACACTGACAAAGGAAATTCCATAGAAAAGAGGTTGAGTCTTGCCTGTAGTTCACTTCCTCATTAAAACTACCCCAAAGAGAAGCACTTATGAACACAGGACCAATCAATGCTCCCATTTGAAGTAATCTTAATGTGTTGAACTCTGTGATTAAATGAGCATCGCATGGAGAACGCAGTCTGTAGTTCTTGAAGGCAACTGTCTCTTGAAGCACTGATCACTTGAAACTACCCCAACAAATAGCACTTACCAAATACAACAGACAAGTTAGTGCCATGGTGAGGGTACCGAGGGTGACAGTAGTAGCAGCTGAAAATCTTGTCCAATTTCTAGCCTGGAACTCGGTAGGACTGGACGAGATCCTTTGCAGTCAGAGACACGTGGAGAATGTTGCCTGCTTTTAGGAAGAGCTGGTCTGAGCCATGTGGTTCACCAGCACCCAATATAAGTGTGTCCATGCCCCCTTGGCTTTGCCGTGGTCGTTGACACTCTGCCTTTCTGTAAAGCCCATCAAGTTTTGATTGCAGATATAACATCTTTGGAACGACTCAGCATTTTTCAGCATGGGTGGACTTTTCACACATTTAAAAGCACTTCATGCAAATACAACAATGATGAACTTTATTGCCCCTGAATTTAGAAAAGAGGTCAAGTCATTTTTAAAGGAAAGGCCTACACTAAATACATAAACAGGAAGGGGCAGACCAAACCTCTAGGTAAACCAGCACCATCTAGTGTTTACACGGCAACATGATTGCACTAAAGAGAAGCACTTTTTGTTATATAGTATCAGGAATGCTTCCCTTTGTAGTCATCTAAAGGGGCTCAGTAAATGTAAGGGACCTGAATTTTAAAAAAAAACATGGGCACAGGGGAGTCAGTCAGCAAATATTTACCCCAACTTGATAGCACTTTCTTCTTTGGTTGAAAAGAAAGGTGCTAAAGTTAGAGTAGATATCAACTGATTTTTTTAGACAAGAGGGAGAGTGCAAAAATGGCTGCAGAGGAGGATGCAAAATAGTGTCCAAATGTTGCTCCAAGTCATTAGCACTTAAAAGTTACAAGATGGAGGGAGAGGTATGAAGCAAAGACCTACACTAAATACAAAAACAGAGAGTGGCAGACCAAGCTTCTAGGTAAACAGCACTACACTAGGCCTACACTAATGAACAATTATTTTGAAAAAATCAGGGGAGTCAGTCAGCATATATTTACCCCAACTCTATAGCACTTTTTACTGTGGTCGAAAAGAAAGATGCAAAAGTTAGAGTAGATATCAACTGTTATTCAGTCAAGAGGGCAAGGGAATGAAAACTGGCAGCAGAGAAGGATGCAAAATAGTGTCCAAATGTTGCTTTAAGATGTTTTCACTTAAACGTTGATGGGAGAGGTATAAGGGTTTACAATATTGGTTACACTGACAAAGGAAATTCCATAGAAAAGAGGTTGAGTCTTGCCTGTAGTTCACTTCCTCATTAAAACTACCCCAAAGAGAAGCACTTATGAACACAGGACCAATCAATGCTCCCATTTGAAGTAATCTTAATGTGTTGAACTCTGTGATTAAATGAGCATCGCATGGAGAACGCAGTCTGTAGTTCTTGAAGGCAACTGTCTCTTGAAGCACTGATCACTTGAAACTACCCCAACAAATAGCACTTACCAAATACAACAGACAAGTTAGTGCTATGGTGAGGGTACCGAGGGTGACAGTAGTAGCAGCTGAAAATCTTGTCCAATTTCTAGCCTGGAACTCGGTAGGACTGGACGAGATCCTTTGCAGTCAGAGACACGTGGAGAATGTTGCCTGCTTTTAGGAAGAGCTGGTCTGAGCCATGTGGTTCACCAGCACCCAATATAAGTGTGTCCATGCCCCCTTGGCTTTGCCGTGGTCGTTGACACTCTGCCTTTCTGTAAAGCCCATCAAGTTTTGATTGCAGATATAACATCTTTGGAACGACTCAGCATTTTTCAGCATGGGTGGACTTTTCACACATTTAAAAGCACTTCATGCAAATACAACAATGATGAACTTTATTGCCCCTGAATTTAGAAAAGAGGTCAAGTCATTTTTAAAGGAAAGGCCTACACTAAATACATAAACAGGAAGGGGCAGACCAAACCTCTAGGTAAACCAGCACCATCTAGTGTTTACACGGCAACATGATTGCACTAAAGAGAAGCACTTTTTGTTATATAGTATCAGGAATGCTTCCCTTTGTAGTCATCTAAAGGGGCTCAGTAAATGTAAGGGACCTGAATAAAAAAAATAAAAAAAACATGGGCACAGGGGAGTCAGTCAGCAAATATTTACCCCAACTTGATAGCACTTTCTACTTTGGTTGAAAAGAAAGGTGCTAAAGTTAGAGTAGATATCAACTGATTTTTTTAGACAAGAGGGAGAGTGCAAAAATGGCTGCAGAGGAGGATGCAAAATAGTGTCCAAATGTTGCTCCAAGTCATTAGCACTTAAAAGTTACAAGATGGAGGGAGAGGTATGAAGCAAAGACCTACACTAAATACAAAAACAGAGAGTGGCAGACCAAGCTTCTAGGTAAACAGCACCCTCTAGTGTTTTGAAAGGAAAGGCCTACACTAATGAACAATTATTTTGAAAAAATCAGGGGAGTCAGTCAGCATATATTTACCCCAACTTGATAGCACTTTCTACTGTGGTCGAAAAGAAAGATGCAAAAGTTAGAGTAGATATCAACTGTTATTCAGTCAAGAGGGCAAGGGAATGAAAACTGGCAGCAGAGAAGGATGCAAAATAGTGTCCAAATGTTGCTTTAAGATGTTTTCACTTAAACGTTGATGGGAGAGGTATAAGGGTTTACAATATTGGTTACACTGACAAAGGAAATTCCATAGAAAAGAGGTTGAGTCTTGCCTGTAGTTCACTTCCTCATTAAAACTACCCCAAAGAGAAGCACTTATGAACACAGGACCAATCAATGCTCCCATTTGAAGTAATCTTAATGTGTTGAACTCTGTGATTAAATGAGCATCGCATGGAGAACGCAGTCTGTAGTTCTTGAAGGCAACTGTCTCTTGAAGCACTGATCACTTGAAACTACCCCACAAATAGCACTTACCAAATACAACAGACAAGTTAGTGCCATGGTGAGGGTACCGAGGGTGACAGTAGTAGCAGCTGAAAATCTTGTCCAATTTCTAGCCTGGAACTCGGTAGGACTGGACGAGATCCTTTGCAGTCAGAGACACGTGGAGAATGTTGCCTGCTTTTAGGAAGAGCTGGTCTGAGCCATGTGGTTCACCAGCACCCAATATAAGTGTGTCCATGCCCCCTTGGCTTTGCCGTGGTCGTTGACACTCTGCCTTTCTGTAAAGCCCATCAAGTTTTGATTGCAGATTTAACATCTTTGGAACGACTCAGCATTTTTCAGCATGGGTGGACTTTTCACACATTTAAAAGCACTTCATGCAAATACAACAATGATGAACTTTATTGCCCCTGAATTTAGAAAAGAGGTCAAGTCATTTTTTAAAGGAAAGGCCTACACTAAATACATAAACAGGAAGGGGCAGACCAAACCTCTAGGTAAACCAGCACCATCTAGTGTTTACACGGCAACATGATTGCACTAAAGAGAAGCACTTTTTGTTATATAGTATCAGGAATGCTTCCCTTTGTAGTCATCTAAAGGGGCTCAGTAAATGTAAGGGACCTGAATAAAAAAATAAAAAAAACATGGGCACAGGGGAGTCAGTCAGCAAATATTTACCCCAACTTGATAGCACTTTCTACTTTGGTTGAAAAGAAAGGTGCTAAAGTTAGAGTAGATATCAACTGATTTTTTTAGACAAGAGGGAGAGTGCAAAAATGGCTGCAGAGGAGGATGCAAAATAGTGTCCAAATGTTGCTCCAAGTCATTAGCACTTAAAAGTTACAAGATGGAGGGAGAGGTATGAAGCAAAGACCTACACTAAATACAAAAACAGAGAGTGGCAGACCAAGCTTCTAGGTAAACAGCACTACACTAGGCCTACACTAATGAACAATTATTTTGAAAAAATCAGGGGAGTCAGTCAGCATATATTTACCCCAACTTGATAGCACTTTCTACTGTGGTCGAAAAGAAAGATGCAAAAGTTAGAGTAGATATCAACTGTTATTCAGTCAAGAGGGCAAGGGAATGAAAACTGGCAGCAGAGAAGGATGCAAAATAGTGTCCAAATGTTGCTTTAAGATGTTTTCACTTAAACGTTGATGGGAGAGGTATAAGGGTTTACAATATTGGTTACACTGACAAAGGAAATTCCATAGAAAAGAGGTTGAGTCTTGCCTGTAGTTCACTTCCTCATTAAAACTACCCCAAAGAGAAGCACTTATGAACACAGGACCAATCAATGCTCCCATTTGAAGTAATCTTAATGTGTTGAACTCTGTGATTAAATGAGCATCGCATGGAGAACGCAGTCTGTAGTTCTTGAAGGCAACTGTCTCTTGAAGCACTGATCACTTGAAACTACCCCAACAAATAGCACTTACCAAATACAACAGACAAGTTAGTGCCATGGTGAGGGTACCGAGGGTGACAGTAGTAGCAGCTGAAAATCTTGTCCAATTTCTAGCCTGGAACTCGGTAGGACTGGACGAGATCCTTTGCAGTCAGAGACACGTGGAGAATGTTGCCTGCTTTTAGGAAGAGCTGGTCTGAGCCATGTGGTTCACCAGCACCCAATA
Source organism: Leuciscus leuciscus (assembly GCF_965113295.1). NCBI lineage: Eukaryota > Metazoa > Chordata > Actinopteri > Cypriniformes > Leuciscidae > Leuciscus > Leuciscus leuciscus. Next base: position 25,927,538 of record NC_138737.1, on the reverse strand, counting down.
TAAGTGTGTCCATGCCCCCTTGGCTTTGCCGTGGTCGTTGACACTCTGCCTTTCTGTAAAGCCCATCAAGTTTTGATTGCAGATATAACATCTTTGGAACGACTCAGCATTTTTCAGCATGGGTGGACTTTTCACACATTTAAAAGCACTTCATGCAAATACAACAATGATGAACTTTATTGCCCCTGAATTTAGAAAAGAGGTCAAGTCATTTTTAAAGGAAAGGCCTACACTAAATACATAAACAGGAAGGGGCAGACCAAACCTCTAGGTAAACCAGCACCATCTAGTGTTTACACGGCAACATGATTGCACTAAAGAGAAGCACTTTTTGTTATATAGTATCAGGAATGCTTCCCTTTGTAGTCATCTAAAGGGGCTCAGTAAATGTAAGGGACCTGAATTTAAAAAAAAAACATGGGCACAGGGGAGTCAGTCAGCAAATATTTACCCCAACTTGATAGCACTTTCTTCTTTGGTTGAAAAGAAAGGTGCTAAAGTTAGAGTAGATATCAACTGATTTTTTTAGACAAGAGGGAGAGTGCAAAAATGGCTGCAGAGGAGGATGCAAAATAGTGTCCAAATGTTGCTCCAAGTCATTAGCACTTAAAAGTTACAAGATGGAGGGAGAGGTATGAAGCAAAGACCTACACTAAATACAAAAACAGAGAGTGGCAGACCAAGCTTCTAGGTAAACAGCACTACACTAGGCCTACACTAATGAACAATTATTTTGAAAAAATCAGGGGAGTCAGTCAGCATATATTTACCCCAACTCTATAGCACTTTTTACTGTGGTCGAAAAGAAAGATGCAAAAGTTAGAGTAGATATCAACTGTTATTCAGTCAAGAGGGCAAGGGAATGAAAACTGGCAGCAGAGAAGGATGCAAAATAGTGTCCAAATGTTGCTTTAAGATGTTTTCACTTAAACGTTGATGGGAGAGGTATAAGGGTTTACAATATTGGTTACACTGACAAAGGAAATTCCATAGAAAAGAGGTTGAGTCTTGCCTGTAGTTCACTTCCTCATTAAAACTACCCCAAAGAGAAGCACTTATGAACACAGGACCAATCAATGCTCCCATTTGAAGTAATCTTAATGTGTTGAACTCTGTGATTAAATGAGCATCGCATGGAGAACGCAGTCTGTAGTTCTTGAAGGCAACTGTCTCTTGAAGCACTGATCACTTGAAACTACCCCAACAAATAGCACTTACCAAATACAACAGACAAGTTAGTGCTATGGTGAGGGTACCGAGGGTGACAGTAGTAGCAGCTGAAAATCTTGTCCAATTTCTAGCCTGGAACTCGGTAGGACTGGACGAGATCCTTTGCAGTCAGAGACACGTGGAGAATGTTGCCTGCTTTTAGGAAGAGCTGGTCTGAGCCATGTGGTTCACCAGCACCCAATATAAGTGTGTCCATGCCCCCTTGGCTTTGCCGTGGTCGTTGACACTCTGCCTTTCTGTAAAGCCCATCAAGTTTTGATTGCAGATATAACATCTTTGGAACGACTCAGCATTTTTCAGCATGGGTGGACTTTTCACACATTTAAAAGCACTTCATGCAAATACAACAATGATGAACTTTATTGCCCCTGAATTTAGAAAAGAGGTCAAGTCATTTTTTAAAGGAAAGGCCTACACTAAATACATAAACAGGAAGGGGCAGACCAAACCTCTAGGTAAACCAGCACCATCTAGTGTTTACACGGCAACATGATTGCACTAAAGAGAAGCACTTTTTGTTATATAGTATCAGGAATGCTTCCCTTTGTAGTCATCTAAAGGGGCTCAGTAAATGTAAGGGACCTGAATAAAAAAATAAAAAAAACATGGGCACAGGGGAGTCAGTCAGCAAATATTTACCCCAACTTGATAGCACTTTCTACTTTGGTTGAAAAGAAAGGTGCTAAAGTTAGAGTAGATATCAACTGATTTTTTTAGACAAGAGGGAGAGTGCAAAAATGGCTGCAGAGGAGGATGCAAAATAGTGTCCAAATGTTGCTCCAAGTCATTAGCACTTAAAAGTTACAAGATGGAGGGAGAGGTATGAAGCAAAGACCTACACTAAATACAAAAACAGAGAGTGGCAGACCAAGCTTCTAGGTAAACAGCACTACACTAGGCCTACACTAATGAACAATTATTTTGAAAAAATCAGGGGAGTCAGTCAGCATATATTTACCCCAACTTGATAGCACTTTCTACTGTGGTCGAAAAGAAAGATGCAAAAGTTAGAGTAGATATCAACTGTTATTCAGTCAAGAGGGCAAGGGAATGAAAACTGGCAGCAGAGAAGGATGCAAAATAGTGTCCAAATGTTGCTTTAAGATGTTTTCACTTAAACGTTGATGGGAGAGGTATAAGGGTTTACAATATTGGTTACACTGACAAAGGAAATTCCATAGAAAAGAGGTTGAGTCTTGCCTGTAGTTCACTTCCTCATTAAAACTACCCCAAAGAGAAGCACTTATGAACACAGGACCAATCAATGCTCCCATTTGAAGTAATCTTAATGTGTTGAACTCTGTGATTAAATGAGCATCGCATGGAGAACGCAGTCTGTAGTTCTTGAAGGCAACTGTCTCTTGAAGCACTGATCACTTGAAACTACCCCAACAAATAGCACTTACCAAATACAACAGACAAGTTAGTGCCATGGTGAGGGTACCGAGGGTGACAGTAGTAGCAGCTGAAAATCTTGTCCAATTTCTAGCCTGGAACTCGGTAGGACTGGACGAGATCCTTTGCAGTCAGAGACACGTGGAGAATGTTGCCTGCTTTTAGGAAGAGCTGGTCTGAGCCATGTGGTTCACCAGCACCCAATATAAGTGTGTCCATGCCCCCTTGGCTTTGCCGTGGTCGTTGACACTCTGCCTTTCTGTAAAGCCCATCAAGTTTTGATTGCAGATATAACATCTTTGGAACGACTCAGCATTTTTCAGCATGGGTGGACTTTTCACACATTTAAAAGCACTTCATGCAAATACAACAATGATGAACTTTATTGCCCCTGAATTTAGAAAAGAGGTCAAGTCATTTTTAAAGGAAAGGCCTACACTAAATACATAAACAGGAAGGGGCAGACCAAACCTCTAGGTAAACCAGCACCATCTAGTGTTTACACGGCAACATGATTGCACTAAAGAGAAGCACTTTTTGTTATATAGTATCAGGAATGCTTCCCTTTGTAGTCATCTAAAGGGGCTCAGTAAATGTAAGGGACCTGAATTTTAAAAAAAAACATGGGCACAGGGGAGTCAGTCAGCAAATATTTACCCCAACTTGATAGCACTTTCTTCTTTGGTTGAAAAGAAAGGTGCTAAAGTTAGAGTAGATATCAACTGATTTTTTTAGACAAGAGGGAGAGTGCAAAAATGGCTGCAGAGGAGGATGCAAAATAGTGTCCAAATGTTGCTCCAAGTCATTAGCACTTAAAAGTTACAAGATGGAGGGAGAGGTATGAAGCAAAGACCTACACTAAATACAAAAACAGAGAGTGGCAGACCAAGCTTCTAGGTAAACAGCACTACACTAGGCCTACACTAATGAACAATTATTTTGAAAAAATCAGGGGAGTCAGTCAGCATATATTTACCCCAACTCTATAGCACTTTTTACTGTGGTCGAAAAGAAAGATGCAAAAGTTAGAGTAGATATCAACTGTTATTCAGTCAAGAGGGCAAGGGAATGAAAACTGGCAGCAGAGAAGGATGCAAAATAGTGTCCAAATGTTGCTTTAAGATGTTTTCACTTAAACGTTGATGGGAGAGGTATAAGGGTTTACAATATTGGTTACACTGACAAAGGAAATTCCATAGAAAAGAGGTTGAGTCTTGCCTGTAGTTCACTTCCTCATTAAAACTACCCCAAAGAGAAGCACTTATGAACACAGGACCAATCAATGCTCCCATTTGAAGTAATCTTAATGTGTTGAACTCTGTGATTAAATGAGCATCGCATGGAGAACGCAGTCTGTAGTTCTTGAAGGCAACTGTCTCTTGAAGCACTGATCACTTGAAACTACCCCAACAAATAGCACTTACCAAATACAACAGACAAGTTAGTGCTATGGTGAGGGTACCGAGGGTGACAGTAGTAGCAGCTGAAAATCTTGTCCAATTTCTAGCCTGGAACTCGGTAGGACTGGACGAGATCCTTTGCAGTCAGAGACACGTGGAGAATGTTGCCTGCTTTTAGGAAGAGCTGGTCTGAGCCATGTGGTTCACCAGCACCCAATATAAGTGTGTCCATGCCCCCTTGGCTTTGCCGTGGTCGTTGACACTCTGCCTTTCTGTAAAGCCCATCAAGTTTTGATTGCAGATATAACATCTTTGGAACGACTCAGCATTTTTCAGCATGGGTGGACTTTTCACACATTTAAAAGCACTTCATGCAAATACAACAATGATGAACTTTATTGCCCCTGAATTTAGAAAAGAGGTCAAGTCATTTTTAAAGGAAAGGCCTACACTAAATACATAAACAGGAAGGGGCAGACCAAACCTCTAGGTAAACCAGCACCATCTAGTGTTTACACGGCAACATGATTGCACTAAAGAGAAGCACTTTTTGTTATATAGTATCAGGAATGCTTCCCTTTGTAGTCATCTAAAGGGGCTCAGTAAATGTAAGGGACCTGAATAAAAAAATAAAAAAAACATGGGCACAGGGGAGTCAGTCAGCAAATATTTACCCCAACTTGATAGCACTTTCTACTTTGGTTGAAAAGAAAGGTGCTAAAGTTAGAGTAGATATCAACTGATTTTTTTAGACAAGAGGGAGAGTGCAAAAATGGCTGCAGAGGAGGATGCAAAATAGTGTCCAAATGTTGCTCCAAGTCATTAGCACTTAAAAGTTACAAGATGGAGGGAGAGGTATGAAGCAAAGACCTACACTAAATACAAAAACAGAGAGTGGCAGACCAAGCTTCTAGGTAAACAGCACCCTCTAGTGTTTTGAAAGGAAAGGCCTACACTAATGAACAATTATTTTGAAAAAATCAGGGGAGTCAGTCAGCATATATTTACCCCAACTTGATAGCACTTTCTACTGTGGTCGAAAAGAAAGATGCAAAAGTTAGAGTAGATATCAACTGTTATTCAGTCAAGAGGGCAAGGGAATGAAAACTGGCAGCAGAGAAGGATGCAAAATAGTGTCCAAATGTTGCTTTAAGATGTTTTCACTTAAACGTTGATGGGAGAGGTATAAGGGTTTACAATATTGGTTACACTGACAAAGGAAATTCCATAGAAAAGAGGTTGAGTCTTGCCTGTAGTTCACTTCCTCATTAAAACTACCCCAAAGAGAAGCACTTATGAACACAGGACCAATCAATGCTCCCATTTGAAGTAATCTTAATGTGTTGAACTCTGTGATTAAATGAGCATCGCATGGAGAACGCAGTCTGTAGTTCTTGAAGGCAACTGTCTCTTGAAGCACTGATCACTTGAAACTACCCCACAAATAGCACTTACCAAATACAACAGACAAGTTAGTGCCATGGTGAGGGTACCGAGGGTGACAGTAGTAGCAGCTGAAAATCTTGTCCAATTTCTAGCCTGGAACTCGGTAGGACTGGACGAGATCCTTTGCAGTCAGAGACACGTGGAGAATGTTGCCTGCTTTTAGGAAGAGCTGGTCTGAGCCATGTGGTTCACCAGCACCCAATATAAGTGTGTCCATGCCCCCTTGGCTTTGCCGTGGTCGTTGACACTCTGCCTTTCTGTAAAGCCCATCAAGTTTTGATTGCAGATATAACATCTTTGGAACGACTCAGCATTTTTCAGCATGGGTGGACTTTTCACACATTTAAAAGCACTTCATGCAAATACAACAATGATGAACTTTATTGCCCCTGAATTTAGAAAAGAGGTCAAGTCATTTTTTAAAGGAAAGGCCTACACTAAATACATAAACAGGAAGGGGCAGACCAAACCTCTAGGTAAACCAGCACCATCTAGTGTTTACACGGCAACATGATTGCACTAAAGAGAAGCACTTTTTGTTATATAGTATCAGGAATGCTTCCCTTTGTAGTCATCTAAAGGGGCTCAGTAAATGTAAGGGACCTGAATAAAAAAATAAAAAAAACATGGGCACAGGGGAGTCAGTCAGCAAATATTTACCCCAACTTGATAGCACTTTCTACTTTGGTTGAAAAGAAAGGTGCTAAAGTTAGAGTAGATATCAACTGATTTTTTTAGACAAGAGGGAGAGTGCAAAAATGGCTGCAGAGGAGGATGCAAAATAGTGTCCAAATGTTGCTCCAAGTCATTAGCACTTAAAAGTTACAAGATGGAGGGAGAGGTATGAAGCAAAGACCTACACTAAATACAAAAACAGAGAGTGGCAGACCAAGCTTCTAGGTAAACAGCACTACACTAGGCCTACACTAATGAACAATTATTTTGAAAAAATCAGGGGAGTCAGTCAGCATATATTTACCCCAACTTGATAGCACTTTCTACTGTGGTCGAAAAGAAAGATGCAAAAGTTAGAGTAGATATCAACTGTTATTCAGTCAAGAGGGCAAGGGAATGAAAACTGGCAGCAGAGAAGGATGCAAAATAGTGTCCAAATGTTGCTTTAAGATGTTTTCACTTAAACGTTGATGGGAGAGGTATAAGGGTTTACAATATTGGTTACACTGACAAAGGAAATTCCATAGAAAAGAGGTTGAGTCTTGCCTGTAGTTCACTTCCTCATTAAAACTACCCCAAAGAGAAGCACTTATGAACACAGGACCAATCAATGCTCCCATTTGAAGTAATCTTAATGTGTTGAACTCTGTGATTAAATGAGCATCGCATGGAGAACGCAGTCTGTAGTTCTTGAAGGCAACTGTCTCTTGAAGCACTGATCACTTGAAACTACCCCAACAAATAGCACTTACCAAATACAACAGACAAGTTAGTGCCATGGTGAGGGTACCGAGGGTGACAGTAGTAGCAGCTGAAAATCTTGTCCAATTTCTAGCCTGGAACTCGGTAGGACTGGACGAGATCCTTTGCAGTCAGAGACACGTGGAGAATGTTGCCTGCTTTTAGGAAGAGCTGGTCTGAGCCATGTGGTTCACCAGCACCCAATATAAGTGTGTCCATGCCCCCTTGGCTTTGCCGTGGTCGTTGACACTCTGCCTTTCTGTAAAGCCCATCAAGTTTTGATTGCAGATATAACATCTTTGGAACGACTCAGCATTTTTCAGCATGGGTGGACTTTTCACACATTTAAAAGCACTTCATGCAAATACAACAATGATGAACTTTATTGCCCCTGAATTTAGAAAAGAGGTCAAGTCATTTTTAAAGGAAAGGCCTACACTAAATACATAAACAGGAAGGGGCAGACCAAACCTCTAGGTAAACCAGCACCATCTAGTGTTTACACGGCAACACGATTGCACTAAAGAGAAGCACTTTTTGTTATATAGTATCAGGAATGCTTCCCTTTGTAGTCATCTAAAGGGGCTCTGTAAATGTAAGGGACCTGAATAAAAAAATTAAAAAAACATGGGCACAGGGGAGTCAGTCAGCAAATATTTACCCCAACTTGATAGCACTTTCTACTTTGGTTGAAAAGAAAGGTGCTAAAGTTAGAGTAGATATCAACTGATTTTTTTAGACAAGAGGGAGAGTGCAAAAATGGCTGCAGAGGAGGATGCAAAATAGTGTCCAAATGTTGCTCCAAGTCATTAGCACTTAAAAGTTACAAGATGGAGGGAGAGGTATGAAGCAAAGACCTACACTAAATACAAAAACAGAGAGTGGCAGACCAAGCTTCTAGGTAAACAGCACCCTCTAGTGTTTTGAAAGGAAAGGCCTACACTAATGAACAATTATTTTTTTTAAATCAGGGGAGTCAGTCAGCATATATTTACCCCAACTTGATAGCACTTTCTACTGTGGTCGAAAAGAAAGATGCAAAAGTTAGAGTAGATATCAACTGTTATTCAGTCAAGAGGGCAAGGGAATGAAAACTGGCAGCAGAGAAGGATGCAAAATAGTGTCCAAATGTTGCTTTAAGATGTTTTCACTTAAACGTTGATGGGAGAGGTATAAGGGTTTACAATATTGGTTACACTGACAAAGGAAATTCCATAGAAAAGAGGTTGAGTCTTGCCTGTAGTTCACTTCCTCATTAAAACTACCCCAAAGAGAAGCACTTATGAACACAGGACCAATCAATGCTCCCATTTGAAGTAATCTTAATGTGTTGAACTCTGTGATTAAATGAGCATCGCATGGAGAACGCAGTCTGTAGTTCTTGAAGGCAACTGTCTCTTGAAGCACTGATCACTTGAAACTACCCCAACAAATAGCACTTACCAAATACAACAGACAAGTTAGTGCCATGGTGAGGGTACCGAGGGTGACAGTAGTAGCAGCTGAAAATCTTGTCCAATTTCTAGCCTGGAACTCGGTAGGACTGGACGAGATCCTTTGCAGTCAGAGACACGTGGAGAATGTTGCCTGCTTTTAGGAAGAGCTGGTCTGAGCCATGTGGTTCACCAGCACCCAATATAAGTGTGTCCATGCCCCCTTGGCTTTGCCGTGGTCGTTGACACTCTGCCTTTCTGTAAAGCCCATCAAGTTTTGATTGCAGATATAACATCTTTGGAACGACTCAGCATTTTTCAGCATGGGTGGACTTTTCACACATTTAAAAGCACTTCATGCAAATACAACAATGATGAACTTTATTGCCCCTGAATTTAGAAAAGAGGTCAAGTCATTTTTAAAGGAAAGGCCTACACTAAATACATAAACAGGAAGGGGCAGACCAAACCTCTAGGTAAACCAGCACCATCTAGTGTTTACACGGCAACATGATTGCACTAAAGAGAAGCACTTTTTGTTATATAGTATCAGGAATGCTTCCCTTTGTAGTCATCTAAAGGGGCTCTGTAAATGTAAGGGACCTGAATAAAAAAATAAAAAAAACATGGGCACAGGGGAGTCAGTCAGCAAATATTTACCCCAACTTGATAGCACTTTCTACTTTGGTTGAAAAGAAAGGTGCTAAAGTTAGAGTAGATATCAACTGATTTTTTTAGACAAGAGGGAGAGTGCAAAAATGGCTGCAGAGGAGGATGCAAAATAGTGTCCAAATGTTGCTCCAAGTCATTAGCACTTAAAAGTTACAAGATGGAGGGAGAGGTATGAAGCAAAGACCTACACTAAATACAAAAACAGAGAGTGGCAGACCAAGCTTCTAGGTAAACAGCACCCTCTAGTGTTTTGAAAGGAAAGGCCTACACTAATGAACAATTATTTTTTTTAAATCAGGGGAGTCAGTCAGCATATATTTACCCCAACTTGATAGCACTTTCTACTGTGGTCGAAAAGAAAGATGCAAAAGTTAGAGTAGATATCAACTGTTATTCAGTCAAGAGGGCAAGGGAATGAAAACTGGCAGCAGAGAAGGATGCAAAATAGTGTCCAAATGTTGCTTTAAGATGTTTTCACTTAAACGTTGATGGGAGAGGTATAAGGGTTTACAATATTGGTTACACTGACAAAGGAAATTCCATAGAAAAGAGGTTGAGTCTTGCCTGTAGTTCACTTCCTCATTAAAACTACCCCAAAGAGAAGCACTTATGAACACAGGACCAATCAATGCTCCCATTTGAAGTAATCTTAATGTGTTGAACTCTGTGATTAAATGAGCATCGCATGGAGAACGCAGTCTGTAGTTCTTGAAGGCAACTGTCTCTTGAAGCACTGATCACTTGAAACTACCCCAACAAATAGCACTTACCAAATACAACAGACAAGTTAGTGCCATGGTGAGGGTACCGAGGGTGACAGTAGTAGCAGCTGAAAATCTTGTCCAATTTCTAGCCTGGAACTCGGTAGGACTGGACGAGATCCTTTGCAGTCAGAGACACGTGGAGAATGTTGCCTGCTTTTAGGAAGAGCTGGTCTGAGCCATGTGGTTCACCAGCACCCAATATAAGTGTGTCCATGCCCCCTTGGCTTTGCCGTGGTCGTTGACACTCTGCCTTTCTGTAAAGCCCATCAAGTTTTGATTGCAGATATAACATCTTTGGAACGACTCAGCATTTTTCAGCATGGGTGGACTTTTCACACATTTAAAAGCACTTCATGCAAATACAACAATGATGAACTTTATTGCCCCTGAATTTAGAAAAGAGGTCAAGTCATTTTTAAAGGAAAGGCCTACACTAAATACATAAACAGGAAGGGGCAGACCAAACCTCTAGGTAAACCAGCACCATCTAGTGTTTACACGGCAACATGATTGCACTAAAGAGAAGCACTTTTTGTTATATAGTATCAGGAATGCTTCCCTTTGTAGTCATCTAAAGGGGCTCAGTAAATGTAAGGGACCTGAATAAAAAAATAAAAAAAACATGGGCACAGGGGAGTCAGTCAGCAAATATTTACCCCAACTTGATAGCACTTTCTACTTTGGTTGAAAAGAAAGGTGCTAAAGTTAGAGTAGATATCAACTGATTTTTTTAGACAAGAGGGAGAGTGCAAAAATGGCTGCAGAGGAGGATGCAAAATAGTGTCCAAATGTTGCTCCAAGTCATTAGCACTTAAAAGTTACAAGATGGAGGGAGAGGTATGAAGCAAAGACCTACACTAAATACAAAAACAGAGAGTGGCAGACCAAGCTTCTAGGTAAACAGCACCCTCTAGTGTTTTGAAAGGAAAGGCCTACACTAATGAACAATTATTTTGAAAAAATCAGGGGAGTCAGTCAGCATATATTTACCCCAACTTGATAGCACTTTCTACTGTGGTCGAAAAGAAAGATGCAAAAGTTAGAGTAGATATCAACTGTTATTCAGTCAAGAGGGCAAGGGAATGAAAACTGGCAGCAGAGAAGGATGCAAAATAGTGTCCAAATGTTGCTTTAAGATGTTTTCACTTAAACGTTGATGGGAGAGGTATAAGGGTTTACAATATTGGTTACACTGACAAAGGAAATTCCATAGAAAAGAGGTTGAGTCTTGCCTGTAGTTCACTTCCTCATTAAAACTACCCCAAAGAGAAGCACTTATGAACACAGGACCAATCAATGCTCCCATTTGAAGTAATCTTAATGTGTTGAACTCTGTGATTAAATGAGCATCGCATGGAGAACGCAGTCTGTAGTTCTTGAAGGCAACTGTCTCTTGAAGCACTGATCACTTGAAACTACCCCACAAATAGCACTTACCAAATACAACAGACAAGTTAGTGCCATGGTGAGGGTACCGAGGGTGACAGTAGTAGCAGCTGAAAATCTTGTCCAATTTCTAGCCTGGAACTCGGTAGGACTGGACGAGATCCTTTGCAGTCAGAGACACGTGGAGAATGTTGCCTGCTTTTAGGAAGAGCTGGTCTGAGCCATGTGGTTCACCAGCACCCAATATAAGTGTGTCCATGCCCCCTTGGCTTTGCCGTGGTCGTTGACACTCTGCCTTTCTGTAAAGCCCATCAAGTTTTGATTGCAGATATAACATCTTTGGAACGACTCAGCATTTTTCAGCATGGGTGGACTTTTCACACATTTAAAAGCACTTCATGCAAATACAACAATGATGAACTTTATTGCCCCTGAATTTAGAAAAGAGGTCAAGTCATTTTTAAAGGAAAGGCCTACACTAAATACATAAACAGGAAGGGGCAGACCAAACCTCTAGGTAAACCAGCACCATCTAGTGTTTACACGGCAACATGATTGCACTAAAGAGAAGCACTTTTTGTTATATAGTATAAGGAATGCTTCCCTTTGTAGTCATCTAAAGGGGCTCTGTAAATGTAAGGGACCTGAATTAAAAAAAAAAAAAAACATGGGCACAGGGGTGTCAGTCAGCAAATATTTACCCCAACTTGATAGCACTTTCTACTTTGGTTGAAAAGAAAGGTGCTAAAGTTAGAGTAGATATCAACAGATTTTTTTAGACAAGAGGGAGAGTGCAAAAATGGCTGCAGAGGAGGATGCAAAATAGTGTCCAAATGTTGCTCCAAGTCATTAGCACTTAAAAGTTACAAGATGGAGGGAGAGGTATGAAGCAAAGACCTACACTAAATACAAAAACAGAGAGTGGCAGACCAAGCTTCTAGGTAAACAGCACCCTCTAGTGTTTTGAAAGGAAAGGCCTACACTAATGAACAATTATTTTTTTTAAATCAGGGGAGTCAGTCAGCATATATTTACCCCAACTTGATAGCACTTTCTACTGTGGTCGAAAAGAAAGATGCAAAAGTTAGAGTAGATATCAACTGTTATTCAGTCAAGAGGGCAAGGGAATGAAAACTGGCAGCAGAGAAGGATGCAAAATAGTGTCCAAATGTTGCTTTAAGATGTTTTCACTTAAACGTTGATGGGAGAGGTATAAGGGTTTACAATATTGGTTACACTGACAAAGGAAATTCCATAGAAAAGAGGTTGAGTCTTGCCTGTAGTTCACTTCCTCATTAAAACTACCCCAAAGAGAAGCACTTATGAACACAGGACCAATCAATGCTCCCATTTGAAGTAATCTTAATGTGTTGAACTCTGTGATTAAATGAGCATCGCATGGAGAACACAGTCTGTAGTTCTTGAAGGCAACTGTCTCTTGAAGCACTGATCACTTGAAACTACCCCAACAAATAGCACTTACCAAATACAACAGACAAGTTAGTGCCATGGTGAGGGTACCGAGGGTGACAGTAGTAGCAGCTGAAAATCTTGTCCAATTTCTAGCCTGGAACTCGGTAGGACTGGACGAGATCCTTTGCAGTCAGAGACACGTGGAGAATGTTGCCTGCTTTTAGGAAGAGCTGGTCTGAGCCATGTGGTTCACCAGCACCCAATATAAGTGTGTCCATGCCCCCTTGGCTTTGCCGTGGTCGTTGACACTCTGCCTTTCTGTAAAGCCCATCAAGTTTTGATTGCAGATATAACATCTTTGGAACGACTCAGCATTTTTCAGCATGGGTGGACTTTTCACACATTTAAAAGCACTTCATGCAAATACAACAATGATGAACTTTATTGCCCCTGAATTTAGAAAAGAGGTCAAGTCATTTTTAAAGGAAAGGCCTACACTAAATACATAAACAGGAAGGGGCAGACCAAACCTCTAGGTAAACCAGCACCATCTAGTGTTTACACGGCAACATGATTGCACTAAAGAGAAGCACTTTTTGTTATATAGTATAAGGAATGCTTCCCTTTGTAGTCATCTAAAGGGGCTCTGTAAATGTAAGGGACCTGAATAAAAAAAATAAAAAAACATGGGCACAGGGGTGTCAGTCAGCAAATATTTACCCCAACTTGATAGCACTTTCTACTTTGGTTGAAAAGAAAGGTGCTAAAGTTAGAGTAGATATCAACAGATTTTTTTAGACAAGAGGGAGAGTGCAAAAATGGCTGCAGAGGAGGATGCAAAATAGTGTCCAAATGTTGCTCCAAGTCATTAGCACTTAAAAGTTACAAGATGGAGGGAGAGGTATGAAGCAAAGACCTACACTAAATACAAAAACAGAGAGTGGCAGACCAAGCTTCTAGGTAAACAGCACCCTCTAGTGTTTTGAAAGGAAAGGCCTACACTAATGAACAATTATTTTTTTTAAATCAGGGGAGTCAGTCAGCATATATTTACCCCAACTTGATAGCACTTTCTACTGTGGTCGAAAAGAAAGATGCAAAAGTTAGAGTAGATATCAACTGTTATTCAGTCAAGAGGGCAAGGGAATGAAAACTGGCAGCAGAGAAGGATGCAAAATAGTGTCCAAATGTTGCTTTAAGATGTTTTCACTTAAACGTTGATGGGAGAGGTATAAGGGTTTACAATATTGGTTACACTGACAAAGGAAATTCCATAGAAAAGAGGTTGAGTCTTGCCTGTAGTTCACTTCCTCATTAAAACTACCCCAAAGAGAAGCACTTATGAACACAGGACCAATCAATGCTCCCATTTGAAGTAATCTTAATGTGTTGAACTCTGTGATTAAATGAGCATCGCATGGAGAACGCAGTCTGTAGTTCTTGAAGGCAACTGTCTCTTGAAGCACTGATCACTTGAAACTACCCCAACAAATAGCACTTACCAAATACAACAGACAAGTTAGTGCCATGGTGAGGGTACCGAGGGTGACAGTAGTAGCAGCTGAAAATCTTGTCCAATTTCTAGCCTGGAACTCGGTAGGACTGGACGAGATCCTTTGCAGTCAGAGACACGTGGAGAATGTTGCCTGCTTTTAGGAAGAGCTGGTCTGAGCCATGTGGTTCACCAGCACCCAATATAAGTGTGTCCATGCCCCCTTGGCTTTGCCGTGGTCGTTGACACTCTGCCTTTCTGTAAAGCCCATCAAGTTTTGATTGCAGATATAACATCTTTGGAACGACTCAGCATTTTTCAGCATGGGTGGACTTTTCACACATTTAAAAGCACTTCATGCAAATACAACAATGATGAACTTTATTGCCCCTGAATTTAGAAAAGAGGTCAAGTCATTTTTAAAGGAAAGGCCTACACTAAATACATAAACAGGAAGGGGCAGACCAAACCTCTAGGTAAACCAGCACCATCTAGTGTTTACACGGCAACATGATTGCACTAAAGAGAAGCACTTTTTGTTATATAGTATCAGGAATGCTTCCCTTTGTAGTCATCTAAAGGGGCTCTGTAAATGTAAGGGACCTGAATAAAAAAATAAAAAAAACATGGGCACAGGGGAGTCAGTCAGCAAATATTTACCCCAACTTGATAGCACTTTCTACTTTGGTTGAAAAGAAAGGTGCTAAAGTTAGAGTAGATATCAACTGATTTTTTTAGACAAGAGGGAGAGTGCAAAAATGGCTGCAGAGGAGGATGCAAAATAGTGTCCAAATGTTGCTCCAAGTCATTAGCACTTAAAAGTTACAAGATGGAGGGAGAGGTATGAAGCAAAGACCTACACTAAATACAAAAACAGAGAGTGGCAGACCAAGCTTCTAGGTAAACAGCACCCTCTAGTGTTTTGAAAGGAAAGGCCTACACTAATGAACAATTATTTTTTTTAAATCAGGGGAGTCAGTCAGCATATATTTACCCCAACTTGATAGCACTTTCTACTGTGGTCGAAAAGAAAGATGCAAAAGTTAGAGTAGATATCAACTGTTATTCAGTCAAGAGGGCAAGGGAATGAAAACTGGCAGCAGAGAAGGATGCAAAATAGTGTCCAAATGTTGCTTTAAGATGTTTTCACTTAAACGTTGATGGGAGAGGTATAAGGGTTTACAATATTGGTTACACTGACAAAGGAAATTCCATAGAAAAGAGGTTGAGTCTTGCCTGTAGTTCACTTCCTCATTAAAACTACCCCAAAGAGAAGCACTTATGAACACAGGACCAATCAATGCTCCCATTTGAAGTAATCTTAATGTGTTGAACTCTGTGATTAAATGAGCATCGCATGGAGAACGCAGTCTGTAGTTCTTGAAGGCAACTGTCTCTTGAAGCACTGATCACTTGAAACTACCCCAACAAATAGCACTTACCAAATACAACAGACAAGTTAGTGCCATGGTGAGGGTACCGAGGGTGACAGTAGTAGCAGCTGAAAATCTTGTCCAATTTCTAGCCTGGAACTCGGTAGGACTGGACGAGATCCTTTGCAGTCAGAGACACGTGGAGAATGTTGCCTGCTTTTAGGAAGAGCTGGTCTGAGCCATGTGGTTCACCAGCACCCAATATAAGTGTGTCCATGCCCCCTTGGCTTTGCCGTGGTCGTTGACACTCTGCCTTTCTGTAAAGCCCATCAAGTTTTGATTGCAGATATAACATCTTTGGAACGACTCAGCATTTTTCAGCATGGGTGGACTTTTCACACATTTAAAAGCACTTCATGCAAATACAACAATGATGAACTTTATTGCCCCTGAATTTAGAAAAGAGGTCAAGTCATTTTTAAAGGAAAGGCCTACACTAAATACATAAACAGGAAGGGGCAGACCAAACCTCTAGGTAAACCAGCACCATCTAGTGTTTACACGGCAACATGATTGCACTAAAGAGAAGCACTTTTTGTTATATAGTATCAGGAATGCTTCCCTTTGTAGTCATCTAAAGGGGCTCAGTAAATGTAAGGGACCTGAATAAAAAAATAAAAAAAACATGGGCACAGGGGAGTCAGTCAGCAAATATTTACCCCAACTTGATAGCACTTTCTACTTTGGTTGAAAAGAAAGGTGCTAAAGTTAGAGTAGATATCAACTGATTTTTTTAGACAAGAGGGAGAGTGCAAAAATGGCTGCAGAGGAGGATGCAAAATAGTGTCCAAATGTTGCTCCAAGTCATTAGCACTTAAAAGTTACAAGATGGAGGGAGAGGTATGAAGCAAAGACCTACACTAAATACAAAAACAGAGAGTGGCAGACCAAGCTTCTAGGTAAACAGCACCCTCTAGTGTTTTGAAAGGAAAGGCCTACACTAATGAACAATTATTTTTTTTAAATCAGGGGAGTCAGTCAGCATATATTTACCCCAACTTGATAGCACTTTCTACTGTGGTCGAAAAGAAAGATGCAAAAGTTAGAGTAGATATCAACTGTTATTCAGTCAAGAGGGCAAGGGAATGAAAACTGGCAGCAGAGAAGGATGCAAAATAGTGTCCAAATGTTGCTTTAAGATGTTTTCACTTAAACGTTGATGGGAGAGGTATAAGGGTTTACAATATTGGTTACACTGACAAAGGAAATTCCATAGAAAAGAGGTTGAGTCTTGCCTGTAGTTCACTTCCTCATTAAAACTACCCCAAAGAGAAGCACTTATGAACACAGGACCAATCAATGCTCCCATTTGAAGTAATCTTAATGTGTTGAACTCTGTGATTAAATGAGCATCGCATGGAGAACGCAGTCTGTAGTTCTTGAAGGCAACTGTCTCTTGAAGCACTGATCACTTGAAACTACCCCAACAAATAGCACTTACCAAATACAACAGACAAGTTAGTGCCATGGTGAGGGTACCGAGGGTGACAGTAGTAGCAGCTGAAAATCTTGTCCAATTTCTAGCCTGGAACTCGGTAGGACTGGACGAGATCCTTTGCAGTCAGAGACACGTGGAGAATGTTGCCTGCTTTTAGGAAGAGCTGGTCTGAGCCATGTGGTTCACCAGCACCCAATATAAGTGTGTCCATGCCCCCTTGGCTTTGCCGTGGTCGTTGACACTCTGCCTTTCTGTAAAGCCCATCAAGTTTTGATTGCAGATATAACATCTTTGGAACGACTCAGCATTTTTCAGCATGGGTGGACTTTTCACACATTTAAAAGCACTTCATGCAAATACAACAATGATGAACTTTATTGCCCCTGAATTTAGAAAAGAGGTCAAGTCATTTTTAAAGGAAAGGCCTACACTAAATACATAAACAGGAAGGGGCAGACCAAACCTCTAGGTAAACCAGCACCATCTAGTGTTTACACGGCAACATGATTGCACTAAAGAGAAGCACTTTTTGTTATATAGTATAAGGAATGCTTCCCTTTGTAGTCATCTAAAGGGGCTCTGTAAATGTAAGGGACCTGAATAAAAAAAAAAAAAAAACATGGGCACAGGGGTGTCAGTCAGCAAATATTTACCCCAACTTGATAGCACTTTCTACTTTGGTTGAAAAGAAAGGTGCTAAAGTTAGAGTAGATATCAACAGATTTTTTTAGACAAGAGGGAGAGTGCAAAAATGGCTGCAGAGGAGGATGCAAAATAGTGTCCAAATGTTGCTCCAAGTCATTAGCACTTAAAAGTTACAAGATGGAGGGAGAGGTATGAAGCAAAGACCTACACTAAATACAAAAACAGAGAGTGGCAGACCAAGCTTCTAGGTAAACAGCACCCTCTAGTGTTTTGAAAGGAAAGGCCTACACTAATGAACAATTATTTTTTTTAAATCAGGGGAGTCAGTCAGCATATATTTACCCCAACTTGATAGCACTTTCTACTGTGGTCGAAAAGAAAGATGCAAAAGTTAGAGTAGATATCAACTGTTATTCAGTCAAGAGGGCAAGGGAATGAAAACTGGCAGCAGAGAAGGATGCAAAATAGTGTCCAAATGTTGCTTTAAGATGTTTTCACTTAAACGTTGATGGGAGAGGTATAAGGGTTTACAATATTGGTTACACTGACAAAGGAAATTCCATAGAAAAGAGGTTGAGTCTTGCCTGTAGTTCACTTCCTCATTAAAACTACCCCAAAGAGAAGCACTTATGAACACAGGACCAATCAATGCTCCCATTTGAAGTAATCTTAATGTGTTGAACTCTGTGATTAAATGAGCATCGCATGGAGAACGCAGTCTGTAGTTCTTGAAGGCAACTGTCTCTTGAAGCACTGATCACTTGAAACTACCCCAACAAATAGCACTTACCAAATACAACAGACAAGTTAGTGCCATGGTGAGGGTACCGAGGGTGACAGTAGTAGCAGCTGAAAATCTTGTCCAATTTCTAGCCTGGAACTCGGTAGGACTGGACGAGATCCTTTGCAGTCAGAGACACGTGGAGAATGTTGCCTGCTTTTAGGAAGAGCTGGTCTGAGCCATGTGGTTCACCAGCACCCAATATAAGTGTGTCCATGCCCCCTTGGCTTTGCCGTGGTCGTTGACACTCTGCCTTTCTGTAAAGCCCATCAAGTTTTGATTGCAGATATAACATCTTTGGAACGACTCAGCATTTTTCAGCATGGGTGGACTTTTCACACATTTAAAAGCACTTCATGCAAATACAACAATGATGAACTTTATTGCCCCTGAATTTAGAAAAGAGGTCAAGTCATTTTTAAAGGAAAGGCCTACACTAAATACATAAACAGGAAGGGGCAGACCAAACCTCTAGGTAAACCAGCACCATCTAGTGTTTACACGGCAACATGATTGCACTAAAGAGAAGCACTTTTTGTTATATAGTATCAGGAATGCTTCCCTTTGTAGTCATCTAAAGGGGCTCTGTAAATGTAAGGGACCTGAATAAAAAATAAAAAAAAAACATGGGCACAGGGGAGTCAGTCAGCAAATATTTACCCCAACTTAATAATAATAATAATAATAATACATTTTATTTGGCCGACGCCTTTCTAAATACCCAAGGACATCTTACATGTTTCGGAGGACATAAAAGAATAAAGAAATTAAAATATATTAAAATTCATTGTAGGCTAATACATGATACAAATAAAACAAATCAGAAAAGTGCTAAGACCGCCAGAAGAAAGCACTATAAAGAGTGTCAGGAGAGTTACTATGGCGATGTAGAAATAAAAAGTTTTAAAGATTAAAAGCTTTCTTAAAGAGATAGGTCTTTAGCAATTTTTTAAATGAAGTGACTGTGTCTGCCTGTCGAATGTGGGAGGGGAGAGCATTCCAAAGTCTTGGAGCAGCGCAACTAAAGGCCCTGGCCCCCATGGTGGAGAGGCGGAATTTGGGGGTGACAAGGAGGCCAGTCGAGGAAGAGCGGAGGGAGCGTGTAGGAACATATCCTGATAGGAGGTCATAAATGTAGGTGGGTGCAAGATTATGAAGTGCTTTGTAAGTGATGACAAGGGTCTTAAAATCAATACGGAAGTGCACAGGGAGCCAGTGTAGAGTGATAAGGATAGGTGTGATGTGTTCTGATGGTCTGATACCAGTGAGGATTCGAGCGGCAGAGTTCTGAATAAGTTGAAGTCTATTTATCAGCTTATAAACTTGATAGCACTTTCTACTTTGGTTGAAAAGAAAGGTGCTAAAGTTAGAGTAGATATCAACTGATTTTTTTAGACAAGAGGGAGAGTGCAAAAATGGCTGCAGAGGAGGATGCAAAATAGTGTCCAAATGTTGCTCCAAGTCATTAGCACTTAAAAGTTACAAGATGGAGGGAGAGGTATGAAGCAAAGACCTACACTAAATACAAAAACAGAGAGTGGCAGACCAAGCTTCTAGGTAAACAGCACCCTCTAGTGTTTTGAAAGGAAAGGCCTACACTAATGAACAATTATTTTTTTTAAATCAGGGGAGTCAGTCAGCATATATTTACCCCAACTTGATAGCACTTTCTACTGTGGTCGAAAAGAAAGATGCAAAAGTTAGAGTAGATATCAACTGTTATTCAGTCAAGAGGGCAAGGGAATGAAAACTGGCAGCAGAGAAGGATGCAAAATAGTGTCCAAATGTTGCTTTAAGATGTTTTCACTTAAACGTTGATGGGAGAGGTATAAGGGTTTACAATATTGGTTACACTGACAAAGGAAATTCCATAGAAAAGAGGTTGAGTCTTGCCTGTAGTTCACTTCCTCATTAAAACTACCCCAAAGAGAAGCACTTATGAACACAGGACCAATCAATGCTCCCATTTGAAGTAATCTTAATGTGTTGAACTCTGTGATTAAATGAGCATCGCATGGAGAACGCAGTCTGTAGTTCTTGAAGGCAACTGTCTCTTGAAGCACTGATCACTTGAAACTACCCCAACAAATAGCACTTACCAAATACAACAGACAAGTTAGTGCCATGGTGAGGGTACCGAGGGTGACAGTAGTAGCAGCTGAAAATCTTGTCCAATTTCTAGCCTGGAACTCGGTAGGACTGGACGAGATCCTTTGCAGTCAGAGACACGTGGAGAATGTTGCCTGCTTTTAGGAAGAGCTGGTCTGAGCCATGTGGTTCACCAGCACCCAATATAAGTGTGTCCATGCCCCCTTGGCTTTGCCGTGGTCGTTGACACTCTGCCTTTCTGTAAAGCCCATCAAGTTTTGATTGCAGATATAACATCTTTGGAACGACTCAGCATTTTTCAGCATGGGTGGACTTTTCACACATTTAAAAGCACTTCATGCAAATACAACAATGATGAACTTTATTGCCCCTGAATTTAGAAAAGAGGTCAAGTCATTTTTAAAGGAAAGGCCTACACTAAATACATAAACAGGAAGGGCAGACCAAACCTCTAGGTAAACCAGCACCATCTAGTGTTTACACGGCAACATGATTGCACTAAAGAGAAGCACTTTTTGTTATATAGTATCAGGAATGCTTCCCTTTGTAGTCATCTAAAGGGGCTCTGTAAATGTAAGGGACCTGAATAAAAAAATTAAAAAAACATGGGCACAGGGGAGTCAGTCAGCAAATATTTACCCCAACTTGATAGCACTTTCTACTTTGGTTGAAAAGAAAGGTGCTAAAGTTAGAGTAGATATCAACAGATTTTTTTAGACAAGAGGGAGAGTGCAAAAATGGCTGCAGAGGAGGATGCAAAATAGTGTCCAAATGTTGCTCCAAGTCATTAGCACTTAAAAGTTACAAGATGGAGGGAGAGGTATGAAGCAAAGACCTACACTAAATACAAAAACAGAGAGTGGCAGACCAAGCTTCTAGGTAAACAGCACCCTCTAGTGTTTTGAAAGGAAAGGCCTACACTAATGAACAATTATTTTTTTTAAATCAGGGGAGTCAGTCAGCATATATTTACCCCAACTTGATAGCACTTTCTACTGTGGTCGAAAAGAAAGATGCAAAAGTTAGAGTAGATATCAACTGTTATTCAGTCAAGATGGCAAGGGAATGAAAACTGGCAGCAGAGAAGGATGCAAAATAGTGTCCAAATGTTGCTTTAAGATGTTTTCACTTAAACGTTGATGGGAGAGGTATAAGGGTTTACAATATTGGTTACACTGACAAAGGAAATTCCATAGAAAAGAGGTTGAGTCTTGCCTGTAGTTCACTTCCTCATTAAAACTACCCCAAAGAGAAGCACTTATGAACACAGGACCAATCAATGCTCCCATTTGAAGTAATCTTAATGTGTTGAACTCTGTGATTAAATGAGCATCGCATGGAGAACGCAGTCTGTAGTTCTTGAAGGCAACTGTCTCTTGAAGCACTGATCACTTGAAACTACCCCAACAAATAGCACTTACCAAATACAACAGACAAGTTAGTGCCATGGTGAGGGTACCGAGGGTGACAGTAGTAGCAGCTGAAAATCTTGTCCAATTTCTAGCCTGGAACTCGGTAGGACTGGACGAGATCCTTTGCAGTCAGAGACACGTGGAGAATGTTGCCTGCTTTTAGGAAGAGCTGGTCTGAGCCATGTGGTTCACCAGCACCCAATATAAGTGTGTCCATGCCCCCTTGGCTTTGCCGTGGTCGTTGACACTCTGCCTTTCTGTAAAGCCCATCAAGTTTTGATTGCAGATATAACATCTTTGGAACGACTCAGCATTTTTCAGCATGGGTGGACTTTTCACACATTTAAAAGCACTTCATGCAAATACAACAATGATGAACTTTATTGCCCCTGAATTTAGAAAAGAGGTCAAGTCATTTTTAAAGGAAAGGCCTACACTAAATACATAAACAGGAAGGGGCAGACCAAACCTCTAGGTAAACCAGCACCATCTAGTGTTTACACGGCAACATGATTGCACTAAAGAGAAGCACTTTTTGTTATATAGTATAAGGAATGCTTCCCTTTGTAGTCATCTAAAGGGGCTCTGTAAATGTAAGGGACCTGAATAAAAAAAAAAAAAAAACATGGGCACAGGGGTGTCAGTCAGCAAATATTTACCCCAACTTGATAGCACTTTCTACTTTGGTTGAAAAGAAAGGTGCTAAAGTTAGAGTAGATATCAACAGATTTTTTTAGACAAGAGGGAGAGTGCAAAAATGGCTGCAGAGGAGGATGCAAAATAGTGTCCAAATGTTGCTCCAAGTCATTAGCACTTAAAAGTTACAAGATGGAGGGAGAGGTATGAAGCAAAGACCTACACTAAATACAAAAACAGAGAGTGGCAGACCAAGCTTCTAGGTAAACAGCACCCTCTAGTGTTTTGAAAGGAAAGGCCTACACTAATGAACAATTATTTTTTTTAAATCAGGGGAGTCAGTCAGCATATATTTACCCCAACTTGATAGCACTTTCTACTGTGGTCGAAAAGAAAGATGCAAAAGTTAGAGTAGATATCAACTGTTATTCAGTCAAGAGGGCAAGGGAATGAAAACTGGCAGCAGAGAAGGATGCAAAATAGTGTCCAAATGTTGCTTTAAGATGTTTTCACTTAAACGTTGATGGGAGAGGTATAAGGGTTTACAATATTGGTTACACTGACAAAGGAAATTCCATAGAAAAGAGGTTGAGTCTTGCCTGTAGTTCACTTCCTCATTAAAACTACCCCAAAGAGAAGCACTTATGAACACAGGACCAATCAATGCTCCCATTTGAAGTAATCTTAATGTGTTGAACTCTGTGATTAAATGAGCATCGCATGGAGAACGCAGTCTGTAGTTCTTGAAGGCAACTGTCTCTTGAAGCACTGATCACTTGAAACTACCCCAACAAATAGCACTTACCAAATACAACAGACAAGTTAGTGCCATGGTGAGGGTACCGAGGGTGACAGTAGTAGCAGCTGAAAATCTTGTCCAATTTCTAGCCTGGAACTCGGTAGGACTGGACGAGATCCTTTGCAGTCAGAGACACGTGGAGAATGTTGCCTGCTTTTAGGAAGAGCTGGTCTGAGCCATGTGGTTCACCAGCACCCAATATAAGTGTGTCCATGCCCCCTTGGCTTTGCCGTGGTCGTTGACACTCTGCCTTTCTGTAAAGCCCATCAAGTTTTGATTGCAGATATAACATCTTTGGAACGACTCAGCATTTTTCAGCATGGGTGGACTTTTCACACATTTAAAAGCACTTCATGCAAATACAACAATGATGAACTTTATTGCCCCTGAATTTAGAAAAGAGGTCAAGTCATTTTTAAAGGAAAGGCCTACACTAAATACATAAACAGGAAGGGGCAGACCAAACCTCTAGGTAAACCAGCACCATCTAGTGTTTACACGGCAACATGATTGCACTAAAGAGAAGCACTTTTTGTTATATAGTATAAGGAATGCTTCCCTTTGTAGTCATCTAAAGGGGCTCTGTAAATGTAAGGGACCTGAATAAAAAAAAAAAAAAAACATGGGCACAGGGGTGTCAGTCAGCAAATATTTACCCCAACTTGATAGCACTTTCTACTTTGGTTGAAAAGAAAGGTGCTAAAGTTAGAGTAGATATCAACAGATTTTTTTAGACAAGAGGGAGAGTGCAAAAATGGCTGCAGAGGAGGATGCAAAATAGTGTCCAAATGTTGCTCCAAGTCATTAGCACTTAAAAGTTACAAGATGGAGGGAGAGGTATGAAGCAAAGACCTACACTAAATACAAAAACAGAGAGTGGCAGACCAAGCTTCTAGGTAAACAGCACCCTCTAGTGTTTTGAAAGGAAAGGCCTACACTAATGAACAATTATTTTTTTTAAATCAGGGGAGTCAGTCAGCATATATTTACCCCAACTTGATAGCACTTTCTACTGTGGTCGAAAAGAAAGATGCAAAAGTTAGAGTAGATATCAACTGTTATTCAGTCAAGAGGGCAAGGGAATGAAAACTGGCAGCAGAGAAGGATGCAAAATAGTGTCCAAATGTTGCTTTAAGATGTTTTCACTTAAACGTTGATGGGAGAGGTATAAGGGTTTACAATATTGGTTACACTGACAAAGGAAATTCCATAGAAAAGAGGTTGAGTCTTGCCTGTAGTTCACTTCCTCATTAAAACTACCCCAAAGAGAAGCACTTATGAACACAGGACCAATCAATGCTCCCATTTGAAGTAATCTTAATGTGTTGAACTCTGTGATTAAATGAGCATCGCATGGAGAACGCAGTCTGTAGTTCTTGAAGGCAACTGTCTCTTGAAGCACTGATCACTTGAAACTACCCCAACAAATAGCACTTACCAAATACAACAGACAAGTTAGTGCCATGGTGAGGGTACCGAGGGTGACAGTAGTAGCAGCTGAAAATCTTGTCCAATTTCTAGCCTGGAACTCGGTAGGACTGGACGAGATCCTTTGCAGTCAGAGACACGTGGAGAATGTTGCCTGCTTTTAGGAAGAGCTGGTCTGAGCCATGTGGTTCACCAGCACCCAATATAAGTGTGTCCATGCCCCCTTGGCTTTGCCGTGGTCGTTGACACTCTGCCTTTCTGTAAAGCCCATCAAGTTTTGATTGCAGATATAACATCTTTGGAACGACTCAGCATTTTTCAGCATGGGTGGACTTTTCACACATTTAAAAGCACTTCATGCAAATACAACAATGATGAACTTTATTGCCCCTGAATTTAGAAAAGAGGTCAAGTCATTTTTAAAGGAAAGGCCTACACTAAATACATAAACAGGAAGGGGCAGACCAAACCTCTAGGTAAACCAGCACCATCTAGTGTTTACACGGCAACATGATTGCACTAAAGAGAAGCACTTTTTGTTATATAGTATAAGGAATGCTTCCCTTTGTAGTCATCTAAAGGGGCTCTGTAAATGTAAGGGACCTGAATTAAAAAAAAAAAAAAACATGGGCACAGGGGTGTCAGTCAGCAAATATTTACCCCAACTTGATAGCACTTTCTACTTTGGTTGAAAAGAAAGGTGCTAAAGTTAGAGTAGATATCAACAGATTTTTTTAGACAAGAGGGAGAGTGCAAAAATGGCTGCAGAGGAGGATGCAAAATAGTGTCCAAATGTTGCTCCAAGTCATTAGCACTTAAAAGTTACAAGATGGAGGGAGAGGTATGAAGCAAAGACCTACACTAAATACAAAAACAGAGAGTGGCAGACCAAGCTTCTAGGTAAACAGCACCCTCTAGTGTTTTGAAAGGAAAGGCCTACACTAATGAACAATTATTTTTTTTAAATCAGGGGAGTCAGTCAGCATATATTTACCCCAACTTGATAGCACTTTCTACTGTGGTCGAAAAGAAAGATGCAAAAGTTAGAGTAGATATCAACTGTTATTCAGTCAAGAGGGCAAGGGAATGAAAACTGGCAGCAGAGAAGGATGCAAAATAGTGTCCAAATGTTGCTTTAAGATGTTTTCACTTAAACGTTGATGGGAGAGGTATAAGGGTTTACAATATTGGTTACACTGACAAAGGAAATTCCATAGAAAAGAGGTTGAGTCTTGCCTGTAGTTCACTTCCTCATTAAAACTACCCCAAAGAGAAGCACTTATGAACACAGGACCAATCAATGCTCCCATTTGAAGTAATCTTAATGTGTTGAACTCTGTGATTAAATGAGCATCGCATGGAGAACGCAGTCTGTAGTTCTTGAAGGCAACTGTCTCTTGAAGCACTGATCACTTGAAACTACCCCAACAAATAGCACTTACCAAATACAACAGACAAGTTAGTGCCATGGTGAGGGTACCGAGGGTGACAGTAGTAGCAGCTGAAAATCTTGTCCAATTTCTAGCCTGGAACTCGGTAGGACTGGACGAGATCCTTTGCAGTCAGAGACACGTGGAGAATGTTGCCTGCTTTTAGGAAGAGCTGGTCTGAGCCATGTGGTTCACCAGCACCCAATATAAGTGTGTCCATGCCCCCTTGGCTTTGCCGTGGTCGTTGACACTCTGCCTTTCTGTAAAGCCCATCAAGTTTTGATTGCAGATATAACATCTTTGGAACGACTCAGCATTTTTCAGCATGGGTGGACTTTTCACACATTTAAAAGCACTTCATGCAAATACAACAATGATGAACTTTATTGCCCCTGAATTTAGAAAAGAGGTCAAGTCATTTTTAAAGGAAAGGCCTACACTAAATACATAAACAGGAAGGGGCAGACCAAACCTCTAGGTAAACCAGCACCATCTAGTGTTTACACGGCAACATGATTGCACTAAAGAGAAGCACTTTTTGTTATATAGTATCAGGAATGCTTCCCTTTGTAGTCATCTAAAGGGGCTCTGTAAATGTAAGGGACCTGAATAAAAAAAAAAAAAAAAACATGGGCACAGGGGAGTCAGTCAGCAAATATTTACCCCAACTTGATAGCACTTTCTACTTTGGTTGAAAAGAAAGGTGCTAAAGTTAGAGTAGATATCAACTGATTTTTTTAGACAAGAGGGAGAGTGCAAAAATGGCTGCAGAGGAGGATGCAAAATAGTGTCCAAATGTTGCTCCAAGTCATTAGCACTTAAAAGTTACAAGATGGAGGGAGAGGTATGAAGCAAAGACCTACACTAAATACAAAAACAGAGAGTGGCAGACCAAGCTTCTAGGTAAACAGCACCCTCTAGTGTTTTGAAAGGAAAGGCCTACACTAATGAACAATTATTTTTTTTTAAATCAGGGGAGTCAGTCAGCATATATTTACCCCAACTTGATAGCACTTTCTACTGTGGTCGAAAAGAAAGATGCAAAAGTTAGAGTAGATATCAACTGTTATTCAGTCAAGAGGGCAAGGGAATGAAAACTGGCAGCAGAGAAGGATGCAAAATAGTGTCCAAATGTTGCTTTAAGATGTTTTCACTTAAACGTTGATGGGAGAGGTATAAGGGTTTACAATATTGGTTACACTGACAAAGGAAAATCCATAGAAAAGAGGTTGAGTCTTGCCTGTAGTTCACTTCCTCATTAAAACTACCCCAAAGAGAAGCACTTATGAACACAGGACCAATCAATGCTCCCATTTGAAGTAATCTTAATGTGTTGAACTCTGTGATTAAATGAGCATCGCATGGAGAACGCAGTCTGTAGTTCTTGAAGGCAACTGTCTCTTGAAGCACTGATCACTTGAAACTACCCCAACAAATAGCACTTACCAAATACAACAGACAAGTTAGTGCCATGGTGAGGGTACCGAGGGTGACAGTAGTAGCAGCTGAAAATCTTGTCCAATTTCTAGCCTGGAACTCGGTAGGACTGGACGAGATCCTTTGCAGTCAGAGACACGTGGAGAATGTTGCCTGCTTTTAGGAAGAGCTGGTCTGAGCC
The DNA here is from genome assembly GCF_965113295.1 of Leuciscus leuciscus. NCBI lineage: Eukaryota > Metazoa > Chordata > Actinopteri > Cypriniformes > Leuciscidae > Leuciscus > Leuciscus leuciscus. Next base: position 25,899,762 of record NC_138737.1, on the reverse strand, counting down.
ATGTGGTTCACCAGCACCCAATATAAGTGTGTCCATGCCCCCTTGGCTTTGCCGTGGTCGTTGACACTCTGCCTTTCTGTAAAGCCCATCAAGTTTTGATTGCAGATATAACATCTTTGGAACGACTCAGCATTTTTCAGCATGGGTGGACTTTTCACACATTTAAAAGCACTTCATGCAAATACAACAATGATGAACTTTATTGCCCCTGAATTTAGAAAAGAGGTCAAGTCATTTTTAAAGGAAAGGCCTACACTAAATACATAAACAGGAAGGGGCAGACCAAACCTCTAGGTAAACCAGCACCATCTAGTGTTTACACGGCAACATGATTGCACTAAAGAGAAGCACTTTTTGTTATATAGTATCAGGAATGCTTCCCTTTGTAGTCATCTAAAGGGGCTCTGTAAATGTAAGGGACCTGAATAAAAAAATAAAAAAAACATGGGCACAGGGGAGTCAGTCAGCAAATATTTACCCCAACTTGATAGCACTTTCTACTTTGGTTGAAAAGAAAGGTGCTAAAGTTAGAGTAGATATCAACTGATTTTTTTAGACAAGAGGGAGAGTGCAAAAATGGCTGCAGAGGAGGATGCAAAATAGTGTCCAAATGTTGCTCCAAGTCATTAGCACTTAAAAGTTACAAGATGGAGGGAGAGGTATGAAGCAAAGACCTACACTAAATACAAAAACAGAGAGTGGCAGACCAAGCTTCTAGGTAAACAGCACCCTCTAGTGTTTTGAAAGGAAAGGCCTACACTAATGAACAATTATTTTTTTTAAATCAGGGGAGTCAGTCAGCATATATTTACCCCAACTTGATAGCACTTTCTACTGTGGTCGAAAAGAAAGATGCAAAAGTTAGAGTTGATATCAACTGTTATTCAGTCAAGAGGGCAAGGGAATGAAAACTGGCAGCAGAGAAGGATGCAAAATAGTGTCCAAATGTTGCTTTAAGATGTTTTCACTTAAACGTTGATGGGAGAGGTATAAGGGTTTACAATATTGGTTACACTGACAAAGGAAATTCCATAGAAAAGAGGTTGAGTCTTGCCTGTAGTTCACTTCCTCATTAAAACTACCCCAAAGAGAAGCACTTATGAACACAGGACCAATCAATGCTCCCATTTGAAGTAATCTTAATGTGTTGAACTCTGTGATTAAATGAGCATCGCATGGAGAACGCAGTCTGTAGTTCTTGAAGGCAACTGTCTCTTGAAGCACTGATCACTTGAAACTACCCCAACAAATAGCACTTACCAAATACAACAGACAAGTTAGTGCCATGGTGAGGGTACCGAGGGTGACAGTAGTAGCAGCTGAAAATCTTGTCCAATTTCTAGCCTGGAACTCGGTAGGACTGGACGAGATCCTTTGCAGTCAGAGACACGTGGAGAATGTTGCCTGCTTTTAGGAAGAGCTGGTCTGAGCCATGTGGTTCACCAGCACCCAATATAAGTGTGTCCATGCCCCCTTGGCTTTGCCGTGGTCGTTGACACTCTGCCTTTCTGTAAAGCCCATCAAGTTTTGATTGCAGATATAACATCTTTGGAACGACTCAGCATTTTTCAGCATGGGTGGACTTTTCACACATTTAAAAGCACTTCATGCAAATACAACAATGATGAACTTTATTGCCCCTGAATTTAGAAAAGAGGTCAAGTCATTTTTAAAGGAAAGGCCTACACTAAATACATAAACAGGAAGGGGCAGACCAAACCTCTAGGTAAACCAGCACCATCTAGTGTTTACACGGCAACATGATTGCACTAAAGAGAAGCACTTTTTGTTATATAGTATCAGGAATGCTTCCCTTTGTAGTCATCTAAAGGGGCTCTGTAAATGTAAGGGACCTGAATAAAAAAAAAAAAAAAAACATGGGCACAGGGGAGTCAGTCAGCAAATATTTACCCCAACTTGATAGCACTTTCTACTTTGGTTGAAAAGAAAGGTGCTAAAGTTAGAGTAGATATCAACTGATTTTTTTAGACAAGAGGGAGAGTGCAAAAATGGCTGCAGAGGAGGATGCAAAATAGTGTCCAAATGTTGCTCCAAGTCATTAGCACTTAAAAGTTACAAGATGGAGGGAGAGGTATGAAGCAAAGACCTACACTAAATACAAAAACAGAGAGTGGCAGACCAAGCTTCTAGGTAAACAGCACCCTCTAGTGTTTTGAAAGGAAAGGCCTACACTAATGAACAATTATTTTTTTTAAATCAGGGGAGTCAGTCAGCATATATTTACCCCAACTTGATAGCACTTTCTACTGTGGTCGAAAAGAAAGATGCAAAAGTTAGAGTTGATATCAACTGTTATTCAGTCAAGAGGGCAAGGGAATGAAAACTGGCAGCAGAGAAGGATGCAAAATAGTGTCCAAATGTTGCTTTAAGATGTTTTCACTTAAACGTTGATGGGAGAGGTATAAGGGTTTACAATATTGGTTACACTGACAAAGGAAATTCCATAGAAAAGAGGTTGAGTCTTGCCTGTAGTTCACTTCCTCATTAAAACTACCCCAAAGAGAAGCACTTATGAACACAGGACCAATCAATGCTCCCATTTGAAGTAATCTTAATGTGTTGAACTCTGTGATTAAATGAGCATCGCATGGAGAACGCAGTCTGTAGTTCTTGAAGGCAACTGTCTCTTGAAGCACTGATCACTTGAAACTACCCCAACAAATAGCACTTACCAAATACAACAGACAAGTTAGTGCCATGGTGAGGGTACCGAGGGTGACAGTAGTAGCAGCTGAAAATCTTGTCCAATTTCTAGCCTGGAACTCGGTAGGACTGGACGAGATCCTTTGCAGTCAGAGACACGTGGAGAATGTTGCCTGCTTTTAGGAAGAGCTGGTCTGAGCCATGTGGTTCACCAGCACCCAATATAAGTGTGTCCATGCCCCCTTGGCTTTGCCGTGGTCGTTGACACTCTGCCTTTCTGTAAAGCCCATCAAGTTTTGATTGCAGATATAACATCTTTGGAACGACTCAGCATTTTTCAGCATGGGTGGACTTTTCACACATTTAAAAGCACTTCATGCAAATACAACAATGATGAACTTTATTGCCCCTGAATTTAGAAAAGAGGTCAAGTCATTTTTAAAGGAAAGGCCTACACTAAATACATAAACAGGAAGGGGCAGACCAAACCTCTAGGTAAACCAGCACCATCTAGTGTTTACACGGCAACATGATTGCACTAAAGAGAAGCACTTTTTGTTATATAGTATCAGGAATGCTTCCCTTTGTAGTCATCTAAAGGGGCTCTGTAAATGTAAGGGACCTGAATAAAAAAAAAAAAAAAAACATGGGCACAGGGGAGTCAGTCAGCAAATATTTACCCCAACTTGATAGCACTTTCTACTTTGGTTGAAAAGAAAGGTGCTAAAGTTAGAGTAGATATCAACTGATTTTTTTAGACAAGAGGGAGAGTGCAAAAATGGCTGCAGAGGAGGATGCAAAATAGTGTCCAAATGTTGCTCCAAGTCATTAGCACTTAAAAGTTACAAGATGGAGGGAGAGGTATGAAGCAAAGACCTACACTAAATACAAAAACAGAGAGTGGCAGACCAAGCTTCTAGGTAAACAGCACCCTCTAGTGTTTTGAAAGGAAAGGCCTACACTAATGAACAATTATTTTTTTTAAATCAGGGGAGTCAGTCAGCATATATTTACCCCAACTTGATAGCACTTTCTACTGTGGTCGAAAAGAAAGATGCAAAAGTTAGAGTTGATATCAACTGTTATTCAGTCAAGAGGGCAAGGGAATGAAAACTGGCAGCAGAGAAGGATGCAAAATAGTGTCCAAATGTTGCTTTAAGATGTTTTCACTTAAACGTTGATGGGAGAGGTATAAGGGTTTACAATATTGGTTACACTGACAAAGGAAATTCCATAGAAAAGAGGTTGAGTCTTGCCTGTAGTTCACTTCCTCATTAAAACTACCCCAAAGAGAAGCACTTATGAACACAGGACCAATCAATGCTCCCATTTGAAGTAATCTTAATGTGTTGAACTCTGTGATTAAATGAGCATCGCATGGAGAACGCAGTCTGTAGTTCTTGAAGGCAACTGTCTCTTGAAGCACTGATCACTTGAAACTACCCCAACAAATAGCACTTACCAAATACAACAGACAAGTTAGTGCCATGGTGAGGGTACCGAGGGTGACAGTAGTAGCAGCTGAAAATCTTGTCCAATTTCTAGCCTGGAACTCGGTAGGACTGGACGAGATCCTTTGCAGTCAGAGACACGTGGAGAATGTTGCCTGCTTTTAGGAAGAGCTGGTCTGAGCCATGTGGTTCACCAGCACCCAATATAAGTGTGTCCATGCCCCCTTGGCTTTGCCGTGGTCGTTGACACTCTGCCTTTCTGTAAAGCCCATCAAGTTTTGATTGCAGATATAACATCTTTGGAACGACTCAGCATTTTTCAGCATGGGTGGACTTTTCACACATTTAAAAGCACTTCATGCAAATACAACAATGATGAACTTTATTGCCCCTGAATTTAGAAAAGAGGTCAAGTCATTTTTAAAGGAAAGGCCTACACTAAATACATAAACAGGAAGGGGCAGACCAAACCTCTAGGTAAACCAGCACCATCTAGTGTTTACACGGCAACATGATTGCACTAAAGAGAAGCACTTTTTGTTATATAGTATCAGGAATGCTTCCCTTTGTAGTCATCTAAATGGGCTCTGTAAATGTAAGGGACCTGAATAAAAAAATAAAAAAAACATGGGCACAGGGGAGTCAGTCAGCAAATATTTACCCCAACTTGATAGCACTTTCTACTTTGGTTGAAAAGAAAGGTGCTAAAGTTAGAGTAGATATCAACTGATTTTTTTTAGACAAGAGGGAGAGTGCAAAAATGGCTGCAGAGGAGGATGCAAAATAGTGTCCAAATGTTGCTCCAAGTCATTAGCACTTAAAAGTTACAAGATGGAGGGAGAGGTATGAAGCAAAGACCTACACTAAATACAAAAACAGAGAGTGGCAGACCAAGCTTCTAGGTAAACAGCACCCTCTAGTGTTTTGAAAGGAAAGGCCTACACTAATGAACAATTATTTTGAAAAAATCAGGGGAGTCAGTCAGCATATATTTACCCCAACTTGATAGCACTTTCTACTGTGGTCGAAAAGAAAGATGCAAAAGTTAGAGTAGATATCAACTGTTATTCAGTCAAGAGGGCAAGGGAATGAAAACTGGCAGCAGAGAAGGATGCAAAATAGTGTCCAAATGTTGCTTTAAGATGTTTTCACTTAAATGTTGATGGGAGAGGTATAAGGGTTTACAATATTGGTTACACTGACAAAGGAAATTCCATAGAAAAGAGGTTGAGTCTTGCCTGTAGTTCACTTCCTCATTAAAACTACCCCAAAGAGAAGCACTTATGAACACAGGACCAATCAATGCTCCCATTTGAAGTAATATTAATGTGTTGAACTCTGTGATTAAATGAGCATCGCATGGAGAACGCAGTCTGTAGTTCTTGAAGGCAACTGTCTCTTGAAGCACTGATCACTTGAAACTACCCCAACAAATAGCACTTACCAAATACAACAGACAAGTTAGTGCCATGGTGAGGGTACCGAGGGTGACAGTAGTAGCAGCTGAAAATCTTGTCCAATTTCTAGCCTGGAACTCGGTAGGACTGGACGAGATCCTTTGCAGTCAGAGACACGTGGAGAATGTTGCCTGCTTTTAGGAAGAGCTGGTCTGAGCCATGTGGTTCACCAGCACCCAATATAAGTGTGTCCATGCCCCCTTGGCTTTGCCGTGGTCGTTGACACTCTGCCTTTCTGTAAAGCCCATCAAGTTTTGATTGCAGATATAACATCTTTGGAACGACTCAGCATTTTTCAGCATGGGTGGACTTTTCACACATTTAAAAGCACTTCATGCAAATACAACAATGATGAACTTTATTGCCCCTGAATTTAGAAAAGAGGTCAAGTCATTTTTAAAGGAAAGGCCTACACTAAATATATAAACAGGAAGGGGCAGACCAAACCTCTAGGTAAACCAGCACCATCTAGTGTTTACACGGCAACATGATTGCACTAAAGAGAAGCACTTTTTGTTATATAGTATAAGGAATGCTTCCCTTTGTAGTCATCTAAAGGGGCTCTGTAAATGTAAGGGACCTGAATTAAAAAAAAAAAAAAACATGGGCACAGGGGTGTCAGTCAGCAAATATTTACCCCAACTTGATAGCACTTTCTACTTTGGTTGAAAAGAAAGGTGCTAAAGTTAGAGTAGATATCAACAGATTTTTTTAGACAAGAGGGAGAGTGAAAAAATGGCTGCAGAGGAGGATGCAAAATAGTGTCCAAATGTTGCTCCAAGTCATTAGCACTTAAAAGTTACAAGATGGAGGGAGAGGTATGAAGCAAAGACCTACACTAAATACAAAAACAGAGAGTGGCAGACCAAGCTTCTAGGTAAACAGCACCCTCTAGTGTTTTGAAAGGAAAGGCCTACACTAATGAACAATTATTTTTTTTAAATCAGGGGAGTCAGTCAGCATATATTTACCCCAACTTGATAGCACTTTCTACTGTGGTCGAAAAGAAAGATGCAAAAGTTAGAGTAGATATCAACTGTTATTCAGTCAAGAGGGCAAGGGAATGAAAACTGGCAGCAGAGAAGGATGCAAAATTGTGTCCAAATGTTGCTTTAAGATGTTTTCACTTAAACGTTGATGGGAGAGGTATAAGGGTTTACAATATTGGTTACACTGACAAAGAAAATTCCATAGAAAAGAGGTTGAGTCTTGCCTGTAGTTCACTTCCTCATTAAAACTACCCCAAAGAGAAGCACTTATGAACACAGGACCAATCAATGCTCCCATTTGAAGTAATCTTAATGTGTTGAACTCTGTGATTAAATGAGCATCGCATGGAGAACGCAGTCTGTAGTTCTTGAAGGCAACTGTCTCTTGAAGCACTGATCACTTGAAACTACCCCAACAAATAGCACTTACCAAATACAACAGACAAGTTAGTGCCATGGTGAGGGTACCGAGGGTGACAGTAGTAGCAGCTGAAAATCTTGTCCAATTTCTAGCCTGGAACTCGGTAGGACTGGACGAGATCCTTTGCAGTCAGAGACACGTGGAGAATGTTGCCTGCTTTTAGGAAGAGCTGGTCTGAGCCATGTGGTTCACCAGCACCCAATATAAGTGTGTCCATGCCCCCTTGGCTTTGCCGTGGTCGTTGACACTCTGCCTTTCTGTAAAGCCCATCAAGTTTTGATTGCAGATATAACATCTTTGGAACGACTCAGCATTTTTCAGCATGGGTGGACTTTTCACACATTTAAAGCACTTCATGCAAATACAACAATGATGAACTTTATTGCCCCTGAATTTAGAAAAGAGGTCAAGTCATTTTTAAAGGAAAGGCCTACACTAAATACATAAACAGGAAGGGGCAGACCAAACCTCTAGGTAAACCAGCACCATCTAGTGTTTACACGGCAACATGATTGCACTAAAGAGAAGCACTTTTTGTTATATAGTATAAGGAATGCTTCCCTTTGTAGTCATCTAAAGGGGCTCTGTAAATGTAAGGGACCTGAATAAAAAAAATAAAAAAACATGGGCACAGGGGAGTCAGTCAGCAAATATTTACCCCAACTTGATAGCACTTTCTACTTTGGTTGAAAAGAAAGGTGCTAAAGTTAGAGTAGATATCAACAGATTTTTTTAGACAAGAGGGAGAGTGCAAAAATGGCTGCAGAGGAGGATGCAAAATAGTGTCCAAATGTTGCTCCAAGTCATTAGCACTTAAAAGTTACAAGATGGAGGGAGAGGCATGAAGCAAAGACCTACACTAAATACAAAAACAGAGAGTGGCAGACCAAGCTTCTAGGTAAACAGCACCCTCTAGTGTTTTGAAAGGAAAGGCCTACACTAATGAACAATTATTTTTTTTAAATCAGGGGAGTCAGTCAGCATATATTTACCCCAACTTGATAGCACTTTCTACTGTGGTCGAAAAGAAAGATGCAAAAGTTAGAGTAGATATCAACTGTTATTCAGTCAAGAGGGCAAGGGAATGAAAACTGGCAGCAGAGAAGGATGCAAAATAGTGTCCAAATGTTGCTTTAAGATGTTTTCACTTAAACGTTGATGGGAGAGGTATAAGGGTTTACAATATTGGTTACACTGACAAAGGAAATTCCATAGAAAAGAGGTTGAGTCTTGCCTGTAGTTCACTTCCTCATTAAAACTACCCCAAAGAGAAGCACTTATGAACACAGGACCAATCAATGCTCCCATTTGAAGTAATCTTAATGTGTTGAACTCTGTGATTAAATGAGCATCGCATGGAGAACGCAGTCTGTAGTTCTTGAAGGCAACTGTCTCTTGAAGCACTGATCACTTGAAACTACCTCAACAAATAGCACTTACCAAATACAACAGACAAGTTAGTGCCATGGTGAGGGTACCGAGGGTGACAGTAGTAGCAGCTGAAAATCTTGTCCAATTTCTAGCCTGGAACTCGGTAGGACTGGACGAGATCCTTTGCAGTCAGAGACACGTGGAGAATGTTGCCTGCTTTTAGGAAGAGCTGGTCTGAGCCATGTGGTTCACCAGCACCCAATATAAGTGTGTCCATGCCCCCTTGGCTTTGCCGTGGTCGTTGACACTCTGCCTTTCTGTAAAGCCCATCAAGTTTTGATTGCAGATATAACATCTTTGGAACGACTCAGCATTTTTCAGCATGGGTGGACTTTTCACACATTTAAAAGCACTTCATGCAAATACAACAATGATGAACTTTATTGCCCCTGAATTTAGAAAAGAGGTCAAGTCATTTTTAAAGGAAAGGCCTACACTAAATACATAAACAGGAAGGGGCAGACCAAACCTCTAGGTAAACCAGCACCATCTAGTGTTTACACGGCAACATGATTGCACTAAAGAGAAGCACTTTTTGTTATATAGTATAAGGAATGCTTCCCTTTGTAGTCATCTAAAGGGGCTCTGTAAATGTAAGGGACCTGAATTAAAAAATAAAAAAAACATGGGCACAGGGGTGTCAGTCAGCAAATATTTACCCCAACTTGATAGCACTTTCTACTTTGGTTGAAAAGAAAGGTGCTAAAGTTAGAGTAGATATCAACAGATTTTTTTAGACAAGAGGGAGAGTGCAAAAATGGCTGCAGAGGAGGATGCAAAATAGTGTCCAAATGTTGCTCCAAGTCATTAGCACTTAAAAGTTACAAGATGGAGGGAGAGGTATGAAGCAAAGACCTACACTAAATACAAAAACAGAGAGTGGCAGACCAAGCTTCTAGGTAAACAGCACCCTCTAGTGTTTTGAAAGGAAAGGCCTACACTAATGAACAATTATTTTGAAAAAATCAGGGGAGTCAGTCAGCATATATTTACCCCAACTTGATAGCACTTTCTACTGTGGTCGAAAAGAAAGATGCAAAAGTTAGAGTAGATATCAACTGTTATTCAGTCAAGAGGGCAAGGGAATGAAAACTGGCAGCAGAGAAGGATGCAAAATTGTGTCCAAATGTTGCTTTAAGATGTTTTCACTTAAACGTTGATGGGAGAGGTATAAGGGTTTACAATATTGGTTACACTGACAAAGAAAATTCCATAGAAAAGAGGTTGAGTCTTGCCTGTAGTTCACTTCCTCATTAAAACTACCCCAAAGAGAAGCACTTATGAACACAGGACCAATCAATGCTCCCATTTGAAGTAATCTTAATGTGTTGAACTCTGTGATTAAATGAGCATCGCATGGAGAACGCAGTCTGTAGTTCTTGAAGGCAACTGTCTCTTGAAGCACTGATCACTTGAAACTACCCCAACAAATAGCACTTACCAAATACAACAGACAAGTTAGTGCCATGGTGAGGGTACCGAGGGTGACAGTAGTAGCAGCTGAAAATCTTGTCCAATTTCTAGCCTGGAACTCGGTAGGACTGGACGAGATCCTTTGCAGTCAGAGACACGTGGAGAATGTTGCCTGCTTTTAGGAAGAGCTGGTCTGAGCCATGTGGTTCACCAGCACCCAATATAAGTGTGTCCATGCCCCCTTGGCTTTGCCGTGGTCGTTGACACTCTGCCTTTCTGTAAAGCCCATCAAGTTTTGATTGCAGATATAACATCTTTGGAACGACTCAGCATTTTTCAGCATGGGTGGACTTTTCACACATTTAAAGCACTTCATGCAAATACAACAATGATGAACTTTATTGCCCCTGAATTTAGAAAAGAGGTCAAGTCATTTTTAAAGGAAAGGCCTACACTAAATACATAAACAGGAAGGGGCAGACCAAACCTCTAGGTAAACCAGCACCATCTAGTGTTTACACGGCAACATGATTGCACTAAAGAGAAGCACTTTTTGTTATATAGTATAAGGAATGCTTCCCTTTGTAGTCATCTAAAGGGGCTCTGTAAATGTAAGGGACCTGAATAAAAAAAATAAAAAAACATGGGCACAGGGGAGTCAGTCAGCAAATATTTACCCCAACTTGATAGCACTTTCTACTTTGGTTGAAAAGAAAGGTGCTAAAGTTAGAGTAGATATCAACAGATTTTTTTAGACAAGAGGGAGAGTGCAAAAATGGCTGCAGAGGAGGATGCAAAATAGTGTCCAAATGTTGCTCCAAGTCATTAGCACTTAAAAGTTACAAGATGGAGGGAGAGGCATGAAGCAAAGACCTACACTAAATACAAAAACAGAGAGTGGCAGACCAAGCTTCTAGGTAAACAGCACCCTCTAGTGTTTTGAAAGGAAAGGCCTACACTAATGAACAATTATTTTTTTTAAATCAGGGGAGTCAGTCAGCATATATTTACCCCAACTTGATAGCACTTTCTACTGTGGTCGAAAAGAAAGATGCAAAAGTTAGAGTAGATATCAACTGTTATTCAGTCAAGAGGGCAAGGGAATGAAAACTGGCAGCAGAGAAGGATGCAAAATAGTGTCCAAATGTTGCTTTAAGATGTTTTCACTTAAACGTTGATGGGAGAGGTATAAGGGTTTACAATATTGGTTACACTGACAAAGGAAATTCCATAGAAAAGAGGTTGAGTCTTGCCTGTAGTTCACTTCCTCATTAAAACTACCCCAAAGAGAAGCACTTATGAACACAGGACTATTCAATGCTCCCATTTGAAGTAATCTTAATGTGTTGAATTCTGTGATTAAATGAGCATCGCATGGAGAACGCAGTCTGTAGTTCTTGAAGGCAACTGTCTCTTGAAGCACTGATCACTTGAAACTACCCCAACAAATAGCACTTACCAAATACAACAGACAAGTTAGTGCCATGGTCAGGGTACCGAGGGTGACAGTAGTAGCAGCTGAAAATCTTGTCCAATTTCTAGCCTGGAACTCGGTAGGACTGGACGAGATCCTTTGCAGTCAGAGACACGTGGAGAATGTTGCCTGCTTTTAGGAAGAGCTGGTCTGAGCCATGTGGTTCACCAGCACCCAATATAAGTGTGTCCATGCCCCCTTGGCTTTGCCGTGGTCGTTGACACTCTGCCTTTCTGTAAAGCCCATCAAGTTTTGATTGCAGATATAACATCTTTGGAACGACTCAGCATTTTTAAGCATGGGTGGACTTTTCACACATTTAAAAGCACTTCATGCAAATACAACAATGATGAACTTTATTGCCCCTGAATTTAGAAAAGAGGTCAAGTCATTTTTAAAGGAAAGGCCTACACTAAATACATAAACAGGAAGGGGCAGACCAAACCTCTAGGTAAACCAGCACCATCTAGTGTTTACACAGCAACATGATTGCACTAAAGAGAAGCACTTTTTGTTATATAGTATCAGGAATGCTTCCCTTTGTAGTCATCTAAAGGGGCTCAGTAAATGTAAGGGACCTGAATTAAAAAAAAAAACATGGGCACAGGGGAGTCAGTCAGCAAATATTTACCCCAACTTGATAGCACTTTCTACTTTGGTTGAAAAGAAAGGTGCTAAAGTTAGAGTAGATATCAACTGATTTTTTTAGACAAGAGGGAGAGTGCAAAAATGGCTGCAGAGGAGGATGCAAAATAGTGTCCAAATGTTGCTTCAAGTCATTAGCACTTAAAAGTTACAAGATGGAGGGAGAGGTATGAAGCAAAGACCTACACTAAATACAAAAACAGAGAGTGGCAGACCAAGCTTCTAGGTAAACAGCACCCTCTAGTGTTTTGAAAGGAAAGGCCTACACTAATGAACAATTATTTTGAACAAATCAGGGGAGTCAGTCAGCATATATTTACCCCAACTTGATAGCACTTTCTACTGTGGTCGAAAAGAAAGATGCAAAAGTTAGAGTAGATATCAACTGTTATTCAGTCAAGAGGGCAAGGGAATGAAAACTGGCAGCAGAGAAGGATGCAAAATAGTTTCCAAATGTTGCTTTAAGATGTTTTCACTTAAACGTTGATGGGAGAGGCATAAGGGTTTACAATATTGGTTACACTGACAAAGGAAATTCCATAGAAAAGAGGTTGAGTCTTGCCTGTAGTTCACTTCCTCATTAAAACTACCCCAAAGAGAAGCACTTATGAACACAGGACCAATCAATGCTCCCATTTGAAGTAATCTTAATGTGTTGAACTCTGTGATTAAATGAGCATCGCATGGAGAACGCAGTCTGTAGTTCTTGAAGGCAACTGTCTCTTGAAGCACTGATCACTTGAAACTACCCCAACAAATAGCACTTACCAAATACAACAGACAAGTTAGTGCCATGGTGAGGGTACCGAGGGTGACAGTAGTAGCAGCTGAAAATCTTGTCCAATTTCTAGCCTGGAACTCGGTAGGACTGGACGAGATCCTTTGCAGTCAGAGACACGTGGAGAATGTTGCCTGCTTTTAGGAAGAGCTGGTCTGAGCCATGTGGTTCACCAGCACCCAATATAAGTGTGTCCATGCCCCCTTGGCTTTGCCGTGGTCGTTGACACTCTGCCTTTCTGTAAAGCCCATCAAGTTTTGATTGCAGATATAACATCTTTGGAACGACTCAGCATTTTTCAGCATGGGTGGACTTTTCACACATTTAAAAGCACTTCATGCAAATACAACAATGATGAACTTTATTGCCCCTGAATTTAGAAAAGAGGTCAAGTCATTTTTAAAGGAAAGGCCTACACTAAATACATAAACAGGAAGGGGCAGACCAAACCTCTAGGTAAACCAGCACCATCTAGTGTTTACACAGCAACATGATTGCACTAAAGAGAAGCACTTTTTGTTATATAGTATCAGGAATGCTTCCCTTTGTAGTCATCTAAAGGGGCTCAGTAAATGTAAGGGACCTGAATTTAAAAAAAAAACCATGGGCACAGGGGAGTCAGTCAGCAAATATTTACCCCAACTTGATAGCACTTTCTACTTTGGTTGAAAAGAAAGGTGCTAAAGTTAGAGTAGATATCAACTGATTTTTTTAGACAAGAGGGAGAGTGCAAAAATGGCTGCAGAGGAGGATGCAAAATAGTGTCCAAATGTTGCTCCAAGTCATTAGCACTTAAAAGTTACAAGATGGAGGGAGAGGTATGAAGCAAAGACCTACACTAAATACAAAAACAGAGAGTGGCAGACCAAGCTTCTAGGTAAACAGCACCCTCTAGTGTTTTGAAAGGAAAGGCCTACACTAATGAACAATTATTTTGAAAAAATCAGGGGAGTCAGTCAGCATATATTTACCCCAACTTGATAGCACTTTCTACTATGGTCGAAAAGAAAGATGCAAAAGTTAGAGTAGATATCAACTGTTATTCAGTCAAGAGGGCAAGGGAATGAAAACTGGCAGCAGAGAAGGATGCAAAATAGTGTCCAAATCTTGCTTTAAGATGTTTTCACTTAAACGTTGATGGGAGAGGTATAAGGGTTTACAATATTGGTTACACTGACAAAGGAAATTCCATAGAAAAGAGGTTGAGTCTTGCCTGTAGTTCACTTCCTCATTAAAACTACCCCAAAGAGAAGCACTTATGAACACAGGACTATTCAATGCTCCCATTTGAAGTAATCTTAATGTGTTGAACTCTGTGATTAAATGAGCATCGCATGGAGAACGCAGTCTGTAGTTCTTGAAGGCAACTGTCTCTTGAAGCACTGATCACTTGAAACTACCCCAACAAATAGCACTTACCAAATACAACAGACAAGTTAGTGCCATGGTGAGGGTACCGAGGGTGACAGTAGTAGCAGCTGAAAATCTTGTCCAATTTCTAGCCTGGAACTCGGTAGGACTGGACGAGATCCTTTGCAGTCAGAGACACGTGGAGAATGTTGCCTGCTTTTAGGAAGAGCTGGTCTGAGCCATGTGGTTCACCAGCACCCAATATAAGTGTGTCCATGCCCCCTTGGCTTTGCCGTGGTCGTTGACACTCTGCCTTTCTGTAAAGCCCATCAAGTTTTGATTGCAGATATAACATCTTTGGAACGACTCAGCATTTTTCAGCATGGGTGGACTTTTCACACATTTAAAAGCACTTCATGCAAATACAACAATGATGAACTTTATTGCCCCTGAATTTAGAAAAGAGGTCAAGTCATTTTTAAAGGAAAGGCCTACACTAAATACATAAACAGGAAGGGGCAGACCAAACCTCTAGGTAAACCAGCACCATCTAGTGTTTACACGGCAACATGATTGCACTAAAGAGAAGCACTTTTTGTTATATAGTATCAGGAATGCTTCCCTTTGTAGTCATCTAAAGGGGCTCTGTAAATGTAAGGGACCTGAAAAAAAAAAAAAAAAACATGGGCACAGGGGAGTCAGTCAGCAAATATTTACCCCAACTTGATAGCACTTTCTACTTTGGTTGAAAAGAAAGGTGCTAAAGTTAGAGTAGATATCAACTGATTTTTTTAGACAAGAGGGAGAGTGCAAAAATGGCTGCAGAGGAGGATGCAAAATAGTGTCCAAATGTTGCTCCAAGTCATTAGCACTTAAAAGTTACAAGATGGAGGGAGAGGTATGAAGCAAAGACCTACACTAAATACAAAAACAGAGAGTGGCAGACCAAGCTTCTAGGTAAACAGCACCCTCTAGTGTTTTGAAAGGAAAGGCCTACACTAATGAACAATTATTTTGAAAAAATCAGGGGAGTCAGTCAGCATATATTTACCCCAACTTGATAGCACTTTCTACTGTGGTCGAAAAGAAAGATGCAAAAGTTAGAGTAGATATCAACTGTTATTCAGTCAAGAGGGCAAGGGAATGAAAACTGGCAGCAGAGAAGGATGCAAAATAGTGTCCAAATGTTGCTTTAAGATGTTTTCACTTAAACGTTGATGGGAGAGGTATAAGGGTTTACAATATTGGTTACACTGACAAAGGAAATTCCATAGAAAAGAGGTTGAGTCTTGCCTGTAGTTCACTTCCTCATTAAAACTACCCCAAAGAGAAGCACTTATGAACACAGGACCAATCAATGCTCCCATTTGAAGTAATCTTAATGTGTTGAACTCTGTGATTAAATGAGCATCGCATGGAGAACGCAGTCTGTAGTTCTTGAAGGCAACTGTCTCTTGAAGCACTGATCACTTGAAACTACCCCAACAAATAGCACTTACCAAATACAACAGACAAGTTAGTGCCATGGTGAGGGTACCGAGGGTGACAGTAGTAGCAGCTGAAAATCTTGTCCAATTTCTAGCCTGGAACTCGGTAGGACTGGACGAGATCCTTTGCAGTCAGAGACACGTGGAGAATGTTGCCTGCTTTTAGGAAGAGCTGGTCTGAGCCATGTGGTTCACCAGCACCCAATATAAGTGTGTCCATGCCCCCTTGGCTTTGCCGTGGTCGTTGACACTCTGCCTTTCTGTAAAGCCCATCAAGTTTTGATTGCAGATATAACATCTTTGGAACGACTCAGCATTTTTCAGCATGGGTGGACTTTTCACACATTTAAAAGCACTTCATGCAAATACAACAATGATGAACTTTATTGCCCCTGAATTTAGAAAAGAGGTCAAGTCATTTTTAAAGGAAAGGCCTACACTAAATACATAAACAGGAAGGGGCAGACCAAACCTCTAGGTAAACCAGCACCATCTAGTGTTTACACGGCAACATGATTGCTCTAAAGAGAAGCACTTTTTGTTATATAGTATCAGGAATGCTTCCCTTTGTAGTCATCTAAAGGGGCTCTTTAAATGTAAGGGACCTGAATTTAAAAAAAAAAAAACATGGGCACAGGGGAGTCAGTCAGCAAATATTTACCCCAACTTGATAGCACTTTCTACTTTGGTTGAAAAGAAAGGTGCTAAAGTTAGAGTAGATATCAACTGATTTTTTTAGACAAGAGGGAGAGTGCAAAAATGGCTGCAGAGGAGGATGCAAAATAGTGTCCAAATGTTGCTCCAAGTCATTAGCACTTAAAAGTTACAAGATGGAGGGAGAGGTATGAAGCAAAGACCTACACTAAATACAAAAACAGAGAGTGGCAGACCAAGCTTCTAGGTAAACAGCACCCTCTAGTGTTTTGAAAGGAAAGGCCTACACTAATGAACAATTATTTTTTTTAAATCAGGGGAGTCAGTCAGCATATATTTACCCCAACTTGATAGCACTTTCTACTGTGGTCGAAAAGAAAGATGCAAAAGTTAGAGTAGATATCAACTGTTATTCAGTCAAAGAGGGCAAGGGAATGAAAACTGGCAGCAGAGAAGGATGCAAAATAGTGTCCAAATGTTGCTTTAAGGTGTTTTCACTTAAACGTTGATGGGAGAGGTATAAGGGTTTACAATATTGGTTACACTGACAAAGGAAATTCCATAGAAAAGAGGTTGAGTCTTGCCTGTAGTTCACTTCCTCATTAAAACTACCCCAAAGAGAAGCACTTATGAACACAGGACCAATCAATGCTCCCATTTGAAGTAATCTTAATGTGTTGAACTCTGTGATTAAATGAGCATCGCATGGAGAACGCAGTCTGTAGTTCTTGAAGGCAACTGTCTCTTGAAGCACTGATCACTTGAAACTACCCCAACAAATAGCACTTACCAAATACAACAGACAAGTTAGTGCCATGGTGAGGGTACCGAGGGTGACAGTAGTAGCAGCTGAAAATCTTGTCCAATTTCTAGCCTGGAACTCGGTAGGACTGGACGAGATCCTTTGCAGTCAGAGACACGTGGAGAATGTTGCCTGCTTTTAGGAAGAGCTGGTCTGAGCCATGTGGTTCACCAGCACCCAATATAAGTGTGTCCATGCCCCCTTGGCTTTGCCGTGGTCGTTGACACTCTGCCTTTCTGTAAAGCCCATCAAGTTTTGATTGCAGATATAACATCTTTGGAACGACTCAGCATTTTTCAGCATGGGTGGACTTTTCACACATTTAAAAGCACTTCATGCAAATACAACAATGATGAACTGTATTGCCCCTGAATTTAGAAAAGAGGTCAAGTCATTTTTAAAGGAAAGGCCTACACTAAATACATAAACAGGAAGGGGCAGACCAAACCTCTAGGTAAACCAGCACCATCTAGTGTTTACACGGCAACATGATTGCACTAAAGAGAAGCACTTTTTGTTATATAGTATCAGGAATGCTTCCCTTTGTAGTCATCTAAAGGGGCTCTGTAAATGTAAGGGACCTGAATAAAAAAAAACAACAACATGGGCACAGGGGAGTCAGTCAGCAAATATTTACCCCAACTTGATAGCACTTTCTACTTTGGTTGAAAAGAAAGGTGCTAAAGTTAGAGTAGATATCAACTGATTTTTTTAGACAAGAGGGAGAGTGCAAAAATGGCTGCAGAGGAGGATGCAAAATAGTGTCCAAATGTTGCTCCAAGTCATTAGCACTTAAAAGTTACAAGATGGAGGGAGAGGTATGAAGCAAAGACCTACACTAAATACAAAAACAGAGAGTGGCAGACCAAGCTTCTAGGTAAACAGCACCCTCTAGTGTTTTGAAAGGAATGGCCTACACTAATGAACAATTGTTTTTTTAAAATCAGGGGAGTCAGTCAGCATATATTTACTCCAACTTGATAACACTTTCTACTGTGGTCGAAAAGAAAGATGCAAAAGTTAGAGTAGATATCAACTGTTATTCAGTCAAGAGTAGGGTGACCATATTCCAGGTCATGTCCGGCCGGGATTTCGAGATCGACCAAAATATCCGCGATTCGGCTTTTGCTTTCTCGTCGCCATTCATTTTGTTTACATGTACACCTTTTGATTCAGTAGTACTGAATTAATTCCGATTGGTGAATCTGAATGTAGTGTTTACATGAACGCTAAACAAGTGATCGGTTGATGTGCGTGTAAGCATTGCTAAGAAAATTCCTGTGTTTTCGTCTCGATCGGGATCCGTGTGAATCAGAATGCATGACCTGCAAAGCTGGCACGTACGTGTCAGTGTCAAATAGCGTAATAATGTAAACATAATGAATGGTGACTGTAGAAAGCAAAAGCCGAATCCCGGGCATTTTGGGCGATCTCGAAATCCTGGCCAGATATGTCCTGGTTAAACAGGACGTATGGTCACCCTAGTCAAGAGGGCAAGGGAATGAAAACTGGCAGCAGAGAAGGATGCAAAATAGTGTCCAAATGTTGCTTTAAGGTGTTTTCACTTAAACGTTGATGGGAGAGGTATAAGGGTTTACAATATTGGTTACACTGACAAAGGAAATTCCATAGAAAAGAGGTTGAGTCTTGCCTGTAGTTCACTTCCTCATTAAAACTACCCCAAAGAGAAGCACTTATGAACACAGGACCAATCAATGCTCCCATTTGAAGTAATCTTAATGTGTTGAACTCTGTGATTAAATGAGCATCGCATGGAGAACGCAGTCTGTAGTTCTTGAAGGCAACTGTCTCTTGAAGCACTGATCACTTGAAACTACCCCAACAAATAGCACTTACCAAATACAACAGACAAGTTAGTGCCATGGTGAGGGTACCGAGGGTGACAGTAGTAGCAGCTGAAAATCTTGTCCAATTTCTAGCCTGGAACTCGGTAGGACTGGACGAGATCCTTTGCAGTCAGAGACACGTGGAGAATGTTGCCTGCTTTTAGGAAGAGCTGGTCTGAGCCATGTGGTTCACCAGCACCCAATATAAGTGTGTCCATGCCCCCTTGGCTTTGCCGTGGTCGTTGACACTCTGCCTTTCTGTAAAGCCCATCAAGTTTTGATTGCAGATATAACATCTTTGGAACGACTCAGCATTTTTCAGCATGGGTGGACTTTTCACACATTTAAAAGCACTTCATGCAAATACAACAATGATGAACTTTATTGCCCCTGAATTTAGAAAAGAGGTCAAGTCATTTTTAAAGGAAAGGCCTACACTAAATACATAAACAGGAAGGGGCAGACCAAACCTCTAGGTAAACCAGCACCATCTAGTGTTTACACGGCAACATGATTGCACTAAAGAGAAGCACTTTTTGTTATATAGTATCAGGAATGCTTCCCTTTGTAGTCATCTAAAGGGGCTCTGTAAATGTAAGGGACCTGAAAAAAAAAAAAAAAAAAACATGGGCACAGGGGAGTCAGTCAGCAAATATTTACCCCAACTTGATAGCACTTTCTACTTTGGTTGAAAAGAAAGGTGCTAAAGTTAGAGTAGATATCAACTGATTTTTTTAGACAAGAGGGAGAGTGCAAAAATGGCTGCAGAGGAGGATGCAAAATAGTGTCCAAATGTTGCTTCAAGTCATTAGCACTTAAAAGTTACAAGATGGAGGGAGAGGTATGAAGCAAAGACCTACACTAAATACAAAAAAAGAGAGTGGCAGACCAAGCTTCTAGGTAAACAGCACCCTCTAGTGTTTTGAAAGGAAAGGCCTACACTAATGAACAATTTTTTTTTTTAAATCAGGGGAGTCAGTCAGCATATATTTACCCCAACTTGATAGCACTTTCTACTGTGGTCGAAAAGAAAGATGCAAAAGTTAGAGTAGATATCAACTGTTATTCAGTCAAGAGGGCAAGGGAATGAAAACTGTCAGCAGAGAAGGATGCAAAATAGTTTCCAAATGTTGCTTTAAGATGTTTTCACTTAAACGTTGATGGGAGAGGCATAAGGGTTTACAATATTGGTTACACTGACAAAGGAAATTCCATAGAAAAGAGGTTGAGTCTTGCCTGTAGTTCACTTCCTCATTAAAACTACCCCAAAGAGAAGCACTTATGAACACAGGACCAATCAATGCTCCCATTTGAAGTAATCTTAATGTGTTGAACTCTGTGATTAAATGAGCATCGCATGGAGAACGCAGTCTGTAGTTCTTGAAGGCAACTGTCTCTTGAAGCACTGATCACTTGAAACTACCCCAACAAATAGCACTTACCAAATACAACAGACAAGTTAGTGCCATGGTGAGGGTACCGAGGGTGACAGTAGTAGCAGCTGAAAATCTTGTCCAATTTCTAGCCTGGAACTCGGTAGGACTGGACGAGATCCTTTGCAGTCAGAGACACGTGGAGAATGTTGCCTGCTTTTAGGAAGAGCTGGTCTGAGCCATGTGGTTCACCAGCACCCAATATAAGTGTGTCCATGCCCCCTTGGCTTTGCCGTGGTCGTTGACACTCTGCCTTTCTGTAAAGCCCATCAAGTTTTGATTGCAGATATAACATCTTTGGAACGACTCAGCATTTTTCAGCATGGGTGGACTTTTCACACATTTAAAAGCACTTCATGCAAATACAACAATGATGAACTTTATTGCCCCTGAATTTAGAAAAGAGGTCAAGTCATTTTTAAAGGAAAGGCCTACACTAAATACATAAACAGGAAGGGGCAGACCAAACCTCTAGGTAAACCAGCACCATCTAGTGTTTACACAGCAACATGATTGCACTAAAGAGAAGCACTTTTTGTTATATAGTATCAGGAATGCTTCCCTTTGTAGTCATCTAAAGGGGCTCAGTAAATGTAAGGGACCTGAATTAAAAAAAAAAAACATGGGCACAGGGGAGTCAGTCAGCAAATATTTACCCCAACTTGATAGCACTTTCTACTTTGGTTGAAAAGAAAGGTGCTAAAGTTAGAGTAGATATCAACTGATTTTTTTAGACAAGAGGGAGAGTGCAAAAATGGCTGCAGAGGAGGATGCAAAATAGTGTCCAAATGTTGCTCCAAGTCATTAGCACTTAAAAGTTACAAGATGGAGGGAGAGGTATGAAGCAAAGACCTACACTAAATACAAAAACAGAGAGTGGCAGACCAAGCTTCTAGGTAAACAGCACCCTCTAGTGTTTTGAAAGGAAAGGCCTACACTAATGAACAATTGTTTTTTTTAAATCAGGGGAGTCAGTCAGCATATATTTACCCCAACTTGATAGCACTTTCTACTGTGGTCGAAAAGAAAGATGCAAAAGTTAGAGTAGATATCAACTGTTATTCAGTCAAGAGGGCAATGGAATGAAAACTGGCAGCAGAGAAGGATGCAAAATAGTGTCCAAATGTTGCTTTAAGATGTTTTCACTTAAACGTTGATGGGAGAGGTATAAGGGTTTACAATATTGGTTACACTGACAAAGGAAATTCCATAGAAAAGAGGTTGAGTCTTGCCTGTAGTTCACTTCCTCATTAAAACTACCCCAAAGAGAAGCACTTATGAACACAGGACCAATCAATGCTCCCATTTGAAGTAATCTTAATGTGTTGAACTCTGTGATTAAATGAGCATCGCATGGAGAACGCAGTCTGTAGTTCTTGAAGGCAACTGTCTCTTGAAGCACTGATCACTTGAAACTACCCCAACAAATAGCACTTACCAAATACAACAGACAAGTTAGTGCCATGGTGAGGGTACCGAGGGTGACAGTAGTAGCAGCTGAAAATCTTGTCCAATTTCTAGCCTGGAACTCGGTAGGACTGGACGAGATCCTTTGCAGTCAGAGACACGTGGAGAATGTTGCCTGCTTTTAGGAAGAGCTGGTCTGAGCCATGTGGTTCACCAGCACCCAATATAAGTGTGTCCATGCCCCCTTGGCTTTGCCGTGGTCGTTGACACTCTGCCTTTCTGTAAAGCCCATCAAGTTTTGATTGCAGATATAACATCTTTGGAACGACTCAGCATTTTTAAGCATGGGTGGACTTTTCACACATTTAAAAGCACTTCATGCAAATACAACAATGATGAACTTTATTGCCCCTGAATTTAGAAAAGAGGTCAAGTCATTTTTAAAGGAAAGGCCTACACTAAATACATAAACAGGAAGGGGCAGACCAAACCTCTAGGTAAACCAGCACCATCTAGTGTTTACACGGCAACATGATTGCTCTAAAGAGAAGCACTTTTTGTTATATAGTATCAGGAATGCTTCCCTTTATAGTCATCTAAAGGGGCTCTTTAAATGTAAGGGACCTGAATTAAAAAAAAAAAAAAACATGGGCACAGGGGAGTCAGTCAGCAAATATTTACCCCAACTTGATAGCACTTTCTACTTTGGTTGAAAAGAAAGGTGCTAAAGTTAGAGTAGATATCAACTGATTTTTTTAGACAATAGGGAGAGTGCAAAAATGGCTGCAGAGGAGGATGCAAAATAGTGTCCAAATGTTGCTCCAAGTCATTAGCTCTTAAAAGTTACAAGATGGAGGGAGAGGTATGAAGCAAAGACCTACACTAAATACAAAAACAGAGAGTGGCAGACCAAGCTTCTAGGTAAACAGCACCCTCTAGTGTTTTGAAAGGAAAGGCCTACACTAATGAACAATTATTTTGAACAAATCAGGGGAGTCAGTCAGCATATATTTACCCCAACTTGATAGCACTTTCTACTGTGGTCGAAAAGAAAGATGCAAAAGTTAGAGTAGATATCAACTGTTATTCAGTCAAGAGGGCAAGGGAATGAAAACTGGCAGCAGAGAAGGATGCAAAATAGTTTCCAAATGTTGCTTTAAGATGTTTTCACTTAAACGTTGATGGGAGAGGCATAAGGGTTTACAATATTGGTTACACTGACAAAGGAAATTCCATAGAAAAGAGGTTGAGTCTTGCCTGTAGTTCACTTCCTCATTAAAACTACCCCAAAGAGAAGCACTTATGAACACAGGACCAATCAATGCTCCCATTTGAAGTAATCTTAATGTGTTGAACTCTGTGATTAAATGAGCATCGCATGGAGAACGCAGTCTGTAGTTCTTGAAGGCAACTGTCTCTTGAAGCACTGATCACTTGAAACTACCCCAACAAATAGCACTTACCAAATACAACAGACAAGTTAGTGCCATGGTGAGGGTACCGAGGGTGACAGTAGTAGCAGCTGAAAATCTTGTCCAATTTCTAGCCTGGAACTCGGTAGGACTGGACGAGATCCTTTGCAGTCAGAGACACGTGGAGAATGTTGCCTGCTTTTAGGAAGAGCTGGTCTGAGCCATGTGGTTCACCAGCACCCAATATAAGTGTGTCCATGCCCCCTTGGCTTTGCCGTGGTCGTTGACACTCTGCCTTTCTGTAAAGCCCATCAAGTTTTGATTGCAGATATAACATCTTTGGAACGACTCAGCATTTTTAAGCATGGGTGGACTTTTCACACATTTAAAAGCACTTCATGCAAATACAACAATGATGAACTTTATTGCCCCTGAATTTAGAAAAGAGGTCAAGTCATTTTTAAAGGAAAGGCCTACACTAAATACTTAAACAGGAAGGGGCAGACCAAACCTCTAGGTAAACCAGCACCATCTAGTGTTTACACAGCAACATGATTGCACTAAAGAGAAGCACTTTTTGTTATATAGTATCAGGAATGCTTCCCTTTGTAGTCATCTAAAGGGGCTCAGTAAATGTAAGGGACCTGAATTTAAAAAAAAAACATGGGCACAGGGGAGTCAGTCAGCAAATATTTACCCCAACTTGATAGCACTTTCTACTTTGGTTGAAAAGAAAGGTGCTAAAGTTAGAGTAGATATCAACTGATTTTTTTAGACAAGAGGGAGAGTGCAAAAATGGCTGCAGAGGAGGATGCAAAATAGTGTCCAAATGTTGCTTCAAGTCATTAGCACTTAAAAGTTACAAGATGGAGGGAGAGGTATGAAGCAAAGACCTACACTAAATACAAAAACAGAGAGTGGCAGACCAAGCTTCTAGGTAAACAGCACCCTCTAGTGTTTTGAAAGGAAAGGCCTACACTAATGAACAATTTTTTTTTTTAAATCAGGGGAGTCAGTCAGCATATATTTACCCCAACTTGATAGCACTTTCTACTGTGGTCGAAAAGAAAGATGCAAAAGTTAGAGTAGATATCAACTGTTATTCAGTCAAGAGGGCAAGGGAATGAAAACTGTCAGCAGAGAAGGATGCAAAATAGTTTCCAAATGTTGCTTTAAGATGTTTTCACTTAAACGTTGATGGGAGAGGCATAAGGGTTTACAATATTGGTTACACTGACAAAGGAAATTCCATAGAAAAGAGGTTGAGTCTTGCCTGTAGTTCACTTCCTCATTAAAACTACCCCAAAGAGAAGCACTTATGAACACAGGACCAATCAATGCTCCCATTTGAAGTAATCTTAATGTGTTGAACTCTGTGATTAAATGAGCATCGCATGGAGAACGCAGTCTGTAGTTCTTGAAGGCAACTGTCTCTTGAAGCACTGATCACTTGAAACTACCCCAACAAATAGCACTTACCAAATACAACAGACAAGTTAGTGCCATGGTGAGGGTACCGAGGGTGACAGTAGTAGCAGCTGAAAATCTTGTCCAATTTCTAGCCTGGAACTCGGTAGGACTGGACGAGATCCTTTGCAGTCAGAGACACGTGGAGAATGTTGCCTGCTTTTAGGAAGAGCTGGTCTGAGCCATGTGGTTCACCAGCACCCAATATAAGTGTGTCCATGCCCCCTTGGCTTTGCCGTGGTCGTTGACACTCTGCCTTTCTGTAAAGCCCATCAAGTTTTGATTGCAGATATAACATCTTTGGAACGACTCAGCATTTTTCAGCATGGGTGGACTTTTCACACATTTAAAAGCACTTCATGCAAATACAACAATGATGAACTTTATTGCCCCTGAATTTAGAAAAGAGGTCAAGTCATTTTTAAAGGAAAGGCCTACACTAAATACATAAACAGGAAGGGGCAGACCAAACCTCTAGGTAAACCAGCACCATCTAGTGTTTACACAGCAACATGATTGCACTAAAGAGAAGCACTTTTTGTTATATAGTATCAGGAATGCTTCCCTTTGTAGTCATCTAAAGGGGCTCAGTAAATGTAAGGGACCTGAATTAAAAAAAAAAAACATGGGCACAGGGGAGTCAGTCAGCAAATATTTACCCCAACTTGATAGCACTTTCTACTTTGGTTGAAAAGAAAGGTGCTAAAGTTAGAGTAGATATCAACTGATTTTTTTAGACAAGAGGGAGAGTGCAAAAATGGCTGCAGAGGAGGATGCAAAATAGTGTCCAAATGTTGCTCCAAGTCATTAGCACTTAAAAGTTACAAGATGGAGGGAGAGGTATGAAGCAAAGACCTACACTAAATACAAAAACAGAGAGTGGCAGACCAAGCTTCTAGGTAAACAGCACCCTCTAGTGTTTTGAAAGGAAAGGCCTACACTAATGAACAATTGTTTTTTTTAAATCAGGGGAGTCAGTCAGCATATATTTACCCCAACTTGATAGCACTTTCTACTGTGGTCGAAAAGAAAGATGCAAAAGTTAGAGTAGATATCAACTGTTATTCAGTCAAGAGGGCAATGGAATGAAAACTGGCAGCAGAGAAGGATGCAAAATAGTGTCCAAATGTTGCTTTAAGATGTTTTCACTTAAACGTTGATGGGAGAGGTATAAGGGTTTACAATATTGGTTACACTGACAAAGGAAATTCCATAGAAAAGAGGTTGAGTCTTGCCTGTAGTTCACTTCCTCATTAAAACTACCCCAAAGAGAAGCACTTATGAACACAGGACCAATCAATGCTCCCATTTGAAGTAATCTTAATGTGTTGAACTCTGTGATTAAATGAGCATCGCATGGAGAACGCAGTCTGTAGTTCTTGAAGGCAACTGTCTCTTGAAGCACTGATCACTTGAAACTACCCCAACAAATAGCACTTACCAAATACAACAGACAAGTTAGTGCCATGGTGAGGGTACCGAGGGTGACAGTAGTAGCAGCTGAAAATCTTGTCCAATTTCTAGCCTGGAACTCGGTAGGACTGGACGAGATCCTTTGCAGTCAGAGACACGTGGAGAATGTTGCCTGCTTTTAGGAAGAGCTGGTCTGAGCCATGTGGTTCACCAGCACCCAATATAAGTGTGTCCATGCCCCCTTGGCTTTGCCGTGGTCGTTGACACTCTGCCTTTCTGTAAAGCCCATCAAGTTTTGATTGCAGATATAACATCTTTGGAACGACTCAGCATTTTTAAGCATGGGTGGACTTTTCACACATTTAAAAGCACTTCATGCAAATACAACAATGATGAACTTTATTGCCCCTGAATTTAGAAAAGAGGTCAAGTCATTTTTAAAGGAAAGGCCTACACTAAATACATAAACAGGAAGGGGCAGACCAAACCTCTAGGTAAACCAGCACCATCTAGTGTTTACACAGCAACATGATTGCACTAAAGAGAAGCACTTTTTGTTATATAGTATCAGGAATGCTTCCCTTTGTAGTCATCTAAAGGGGCTCAGTAAATGTAAGGGACCTGAATTTAAAAAAAAAACATGGGCACAGGGGAGTCAGTCAGCAAATATTTACCCCAACTTGATAGCACTTTCTACTTTGGTTGAAAAGAAAGGTGCTAAAGTTAGAGTAGATATCAACTGATTTTTTTAGACAAGAGGGAGAGTGCAAAAATGGCTGCAGAGGAGGATGCAAAATAGTGTCCAAATGTTGCTTCAAGTCATTAGCACTTAAAAGTTACAAGATGGAGGGAGAGGTATGAAGCAAAGACCTACACTAAATACAAAAACAGAGAGTGGCAGACCAAGCTTCTAGGTAAACAGCACCCTCTAGTGTTTTGAAAGGAAAGGCCTACACTAATGAACAATTTTTTTTTTTAAATCAGGGGAGTCAGTCAGCATATATTTACCCCAACTTGATAGCACTTTCTACTGTGGTCGAAAAGAAAGATGCAAAAGTTAGAGTAGATATCAACTGTTATTCAGTCAAGAGGGCAAGGGAATGAAAACTGTCAGCAGAGAAGGATGCAAAATAGTTTCCAAATGTTGCTTTAAGATGTTTTCACTTAAACGTTGATGGGAGAGGCATAAGGGTTTACAATATTGGTTACACTGACAAAGGAAATTCCATAGAAAAGAGGTTGAGTCTTGCCTGTAGTTCACTTCCTCATTAAAACTACCCCAAAGAGAAGCACTTATGAACACAGGACCAATCAATGCTCCCATTTGAAGTAATCTTAATGTGTTGAACTCTGTGATTAAATGAGCATCGCATGGAGAACGCAGTCTGTAGTTCTTGAAGGCAACTGTCTCTTGAAGCACTGATCACTTGAAACTACCCCAACAAATAGCACTTACCAAATACAACAGACAAGTTAGTGCCATGGTGAGGGTACCGAGGGTGACAGTAGTAGCAGCTGAAAATCTTGTCCAATTTCTAGCCTGGAACTCGGTAGGACTGGACGAGATCCTTTGCAGTCAGAGACACGTGGAGAATGTTGCCTGCTTTTAGGAAGAGCTGGTCTGAGCCATGTGGTTCACCAGCACCCAATATAAGTGTGTCCATGCCCCCTTGGCTTTGCCGTGGTCGTTGACACTCTGCCTTTCTGTAAAGCCCATCAAGTTTTGATTGCAGATATAACATCTTTGGAACGACTCAGCATTTTTCAGCATGGGTGGACTTTTCACACATTTAAAAGCACTTCATGCAAATACAACAATGATGAACTTTATTGCCCCTGAATTTAGAAAAGAGGTCAAGTCATTTTTAAAGGAAAGGCCTACACTAAATACATAAACAGGAAGGGGCAGACCAAACCTCTAGGTAAACCAGCACCATCTAGTGTTTACACAGCAACATGATTGCACTAAAGAGAAGCACTTTTTGTTATATAGTATCAGGAATGCTTCCCTTTGTAGTCATCTAAAGGGGCTCAGTAAATGTAAGGGACCTGAATTAAAAAAAAAAAACATGGGCACAGGGGAGTCAGTCAGCAAATATTTACCCCAACTTGATAGCACTTTCTACTTTGGTTGAAAAGAAAGGTGCTAAAGTTAGAGTAGATATCAACTGATTTTTTTAGACAAGAGGGAGAGTGCAAAAATGGCTGCAGAGGAGGATGCAAAATAGTGTCCAAATGTTGCTCCAAGTCATTAGCACTTAAAAGTTACAAGATGGAGGGAGAGGTATGAAGCAAAGACCTACACTAAATACAAAAACAGAGAGTGGCAGACCAAGCTTCTAGGTAAACAGCACCCTCTAGTGTTTTGAAAGGAAAGGCCTACACTAATGAACAATTGTTTTTTTTAAATCAGGGGAGTCAGTCAGCATATATTTACCCCAACTTGATAGCACTTTCTACTGTGGTCGAAAAGAAAGATGCAAAAGTTAGAGTAGATATCAACTGTTATTCAGTCAAGAGGGCAATGGAATGAAAACTGGCAGCAGAGAAGGATGCAAAATAGTGTCCAAATGTTGCTTTAAGATGTTTTCACTTAAACGTTGATGGGAGAGGTATAAGGGTTTACAATATTGGTTACACTGACAAAGGAAATTCCATAGAAAAGAGGTTGAGTCTTGCCTGTAGTTCACTTCCTCATTAAAACTACCCCAAAGAGAAGCACTTATGAACACAGGACCAATCAATGCTCCCATTTGAAGTAATCTTAATGTGTTGAACTCTGTGATTAAATGAGCATCGCATGGAGAACGCAGTCTGTAGTTCTTGAAGGCAACTGTCTCTTGAAGCACTGATCACTTGAAACTACCCCAACAAATAGCACTTACCAAATACAACAGACAAGTTAGTGCCATGGTGAGGGTACCGAGGGTGACAGTAGTAGCAGCTGAAAATCTTGTCCAATTTCTAGCCTGGAACTCGGTAGGACTGGACGAGATCCTTTGCAGTCAGAGACACGTGGAGAATGTTGCCTGCTTTTAGGAAGAGCTGGTCTGAGCCATGTGGTTCACCAGCACCCAATATAAGTGTGTCCATGCCCCCTTGGCTTTGCCGTGGTCGTTGACACTCTGCCTTTCTGTAAAGCCCATCAAGTTTTGATTGCAGATATAACATCTTTGGAACGACTCAGCATTTTTAAGCATGGGTGGACTTTTCACACATTTAAAAGCACTTCATGCAAATACAACAATGATGAACTTTATTGCCCCTGAATTTAGAAAAGAGGTCAAGTCATTTTTAAAGGAAAGGCCTACACTAAATACATAAACAGGAAGGGGCAGACCAAACCTCTAGGTAAACCAGCACCATCTAGTGTTTACACGGCAACATGATTGCTCTAAAGAGAAGCACTTTTTGTTATATAGTATCAGGAATGCTTCCCTTTATAGTCATCTAAAGGGGCTCTTTAAATGTAAGGGACCTGAATTAAAAAAAAAAAAAAACATGGGCACAGGGGAGTCAGTCAGCAAATATTTACCCCAACTTGATAGCACTTTCTACTTTGGTTGAAAAGAAAGGTGCTAAAGTTAGAGTAGATATCAACTGATTTTTTTAGACAAGAGGGAGAGTGCAAAAATGGCTGCAGAGGAGGATGCAAAATAGTGTCCAAATGTTGCTCCAAGTCATTAGCTCTTAAAAGTTACAAGATGGAGGGAGAGGTATGAAGCAAAGACCTACACTAAATACAAAAACAGAGAGTGGCAGACCAAGCTTCTAGGTAAACAGCACCCTCTAGTGTTTTGAAAGGAAAGGCCTACACTAATGAACAATTATTTTGAAAAAATCAGGGGAGTCAGTCAGCATATATTTACCCCAACTTGATAGCACTTTCTACTGTGGTCGAAAAGAAAGATGCAAAAGTTAGAGTAGATATCAACTGTTATTCAGTCAAGAGGGCAAGGGAATGAAAACTGGCAGCAGAGAAGGATGCAAAATAGTGTCCAAATGTTGCTTTAAGATGTTTTCACTTAAACGTTGATGGGAGAGGTATAAGGGTTTGCAATATTGGTTACACTGACAAAGGAAATTCCATAGAAAAGAGGTTGAGTCTTGCCTGTAGTTCACTTCCTCATTAAAACTACCCCAAAGAGAAGCACTTATGAACACAGGACCAATCAATGCTCCCATTTGAAGTAATCTTAATGTGTTGAACTCTGTGATTAAATGAGCATCGCATGGAGAACGCAGTCTGTAGTTCTTGAAGGCAACTGTCTCTTGAAGCACTGATCACTTGAAACTACCCCAACAAATAGCACTTACCAAATACAACAGACAAGTTAGTGCCATGGTGAGGGTACCGAGGGTGACAGTAGTAGCAGCTGAAAATCTTGTCCAATTTCTAGCCTGGAACTCGGTAGGACTGGACGAGATCCTTTGCAGTCAGAGACACGTGGAGAATGTTGCCTGCTTTTAGGAAGAGCTGGTCTGAGCCATGTGGTTCACCAGCACCCAATATAAGTGTGTCCATGCCCCCTTGGCTTTGCCGTGGTCGTTGACACTCTGCCTTTCTGTAAAGCCCATCAAGTTTTGATTGCAGATATAACATCTTTGGAACGACTCAGCATTTTTAAGCATGGGTGGACTTTTCACACATTTAAAAGCACTTCATGCAAATACAACAATGATGAACTTTATTGCCCCTGAATTTAGAAAAGAGGTCAAGTCATTTTTAAAGGAAAGGCCTACACTAAATACATAAACAGGAAGGGGCAGACCAAACCTCTAGGTAAACCAGCACCATCTAGTGTTTACACGGCAACATGATTGCACTAAAGAGAAGCACTTTTTGTTATATAGTATAAGGAATGCTTCCCTTTGTAGTCATCTAAAGGGGCTCTGTAAATGTAAGGGACCTGAATTAAAAAAAAAACATGGGCACAGGGGAGTCAGTCAGCAAATATTTACCACAACTTGATAGCACTTTCTACTTTGGTTGAAAATAAAGGTGCTAAAGTTAGAGTAGATATCAACTGATTTTTTTAGACAAGAGGGAGAGTGCAAAAATGGTTGCAGAGGAGGATGCAAAATAGTGTCCAAATGTTGCTCCAAGTCATTAGCTCTTAAAAGTTACAAGATGGAGGGAGAGGTATGAAGCAAAGACCTACACTAAATACAAAAACAGAGAGTGGCAGACCAAGCTTCTAGGTAAACAGCACCCTCTAGTGTTTTGAAAGGAAAGGCCTACACTAATGAACAATTATTTTGAAAAAATCAGGGGAGTCAGTCAGCATATATTTACCCCAACTTGATAGCACTTTCTACTGTGGTCGAAAAGAAAGATGCAAAAGTTAGAGTAGATATCAACTGTTATTCAGTCAAGAGGGCAAGGGAATGAAAACTGTCAGCAGAGAAGGATGCAAAATAGTTTCCAAATGTTGCTTTAAGATGTTTTCACTTAAACGTTGATGGGAGAGGCATAAGGGTTTACAATATTGGTTACACTGACAAAGGAAATTCCATAGAAAAGAGGTTGAGTCTTGCCTGTAGTTCACTTCCTCATTAAAACTACCCCAAAGAGAAGCACTTATGAACACAGGACCAATCAATGCTCCCATTTGAAGTAATCTTAATGTGTTGAACTCTGTGATTAAATGAGCATCGCATGGAGAACGCAGTCTGTAGTTCTTGAAGGCAACTGTCTCTTGAAGCACTGATCACTTGAAACTACCCCAACAAATAGCACTTACCAAATACAACAGACAAGTTAGTGCCATGGTGAGGGTACCGAGGGTGACAGTAGTAGCAGCTGAAAATCTTGTCCAATTTCTAGCCTGGAACTCGGTAGGACTGGACGAGATCCTTTGCAGTCAGAGACACGTGGAGAATGTTGCCTGCTTTTAGGAAGAGCTGGTCTGAGCCATGTGGTTCACCAGCACCCAATATAAGTGTGTCCATGCCCCCTTGGCTTTGCCGTGGTCGTTGACACTCTGCCTTTCTGTAAAGCCCATCAAGTTTTGATTGCAGATATAACATCTTTGGAACGACTCAGCATTTTTCAGCATGGGTGGACTTTTCACACATTTAAAAGCACTTCATGCAAATACAACAATGATGAACTTTATTGCCCCTGAATTTAGAAAAGAGGTCAAGTCATTTTTAAAGGAAAGGCCTACACTAAATACATAAACAGGAAGGGGCAGACCAAACCTCTAGGTAAACCAGCACCATCTAGTGTTTACACAGCAACATGATTGCACTAAAGAGAAGCACTTTTTGTTATATAGTATCAGGAATGCTTCCCTTTGTAGTCATCTAAAGGGGCTCAGTAAATGTAAGGGACCTGAATTTAAAAAAAAAAAACATGGGCACAGGGGAGTCAGTCAGCAAATATTTACCCCAACTTGATAGCACTTTCTACTTTGGTTGAAAAGAAAGGTGCTAAAGTTAGAGTAGATATCAACTGATTTTTTTAGACAAGAGGGAGAGTGCAAAAATGGCTGCAGAGGAGGATGCAAAATAGTGTCCAAATGTTGCTCCAAGTCATTAGCACTTAAAAGTTACAAGATGGAGGGAGAGGTATGAAGCAAAGACCTACACTAAATACAAAAACAGAGAGTGGCAGACCAAGCTTCTAGGTAAACCGCACCCTCTAGTGTTTTGAAAGGAAAGGCCTACACTAATGAACAATTATTTTGAAAAAATCAGGGGAGTCAGTCAGCATATATTTACCCCAACTTGATAGCACTTTCTACTATGGTCGAAAAGAAAGATGCAAAAGTTAGAGTAGATATCAACTGTTATTCAGTCAAGAGGGCAAGGGAATGAAAACTGGCAGCAGAGAAGGATGCAAAATAGTGTCCAAATGTTGCTTTAAGATGTTTTCACTTAAACGTTGATGGGAGAGGTATAAGGGTTTACAATATTGGTTACACTGACAAAGGAAATTCCATAGAAAAGAGGTTGAGTCTTGCCTGTAGTTCACTTCCTCATTAAAACTACCCCAAAGAGAAGCACTTATGAACACAGGACCAATCAATGCTCCCATTTGAAGTAATCTTAATGTGTTGAACTCTGTGATTAAATGAGCATCGCATGGAGAACGCAGTCTGTAGTTCTTGAAGGCAACTGTCTCTTGAAGCACTGATCACTTGAAACTACCCCAACAAATAGCACTTACCAAATACAACAGACAAGTTAGTGCCATGGTGAGGGTACCGAGGGTGACAGTAGTAGCAGCTGAAAATCTTGTCCAAATTTCTAGCCTGGAACTCGGTAGGACTGGACGAGATCCTTTGCAGTCAGAGACACGTGGAGAATGTTGCCTGCTTTTAGGAAGAGCTGGTCTGAGCCATGTGGTTCACCAGCACCCAATATAAGTGTGTCCATGCCCCCTTGGCTTTGCCGTGGTCGTTGACACTCTGCCTTTCTGTAAAGCCCATCAAGTTTTGATTGCAGATATAACATCTTTGGAACGACTCAGCATTTTTCAGCATGGGTGGACTTTTCACACATTTAAAAGCACTTCATGCAAATACAACAATGATGAACTTTATTGCCCCTGAATTTAGAAAAGAGGTCAAGTCATTTTTAAAGGAAAGGCCTACACTAAATACATAAACAGGAAGGGGCAGACCAAACCTCTAGGTAAACCAGCACCATCTAGTGTTTACACGGCAACATGATTGCACTAAAGAGAAGCACTTTTTGTTATATAGTATCAGGAATGCTTCCCTTTGTAGTTATCTAAAGGGGCTCTGTAAATGTAAGGGACCTGAATAAAAAATAAAAAAACATGGGCACAGGGGAGTCAGTCAGCAAATATTTACCCCAACTTGATAGCACTTTCTACTTTGGTTGAAAAGAAAGGTGCTAAAGTTAGAGTAGATATCAACTGATTTTTTTAGACAAGAGGGAGAGTGCAAAAATGGCTGCAGAGGAGGATGCAAAATAGTGTCCAAATGTTGCTCCAAGTCATTAGCACTTAAAAGTTACAAGATGGAGGGAGAGGTATGAAGCAAAGACCTACACTAAATACAAAAACAGAGAGTGGCAGACCAAGCTTCTAGGTAAACAGCACCCTCTAGTGTTTTGAAAGGAAAGGCCTACACTAATGAACAATTGTTTTTTTTAAATCAGGGGAGTCAGTCAGCATATATTTACCCCAACTTGATAGCACTTTCTACTGTGGTCGAAAAGAAAGATGCAAAAGTTAGAGTAGATATCAACTGTTATTCAGTCAAGAGGGCAATGGAATGAAAACTGGCAGCAGAGAAGGATGCAAAATAGTGTCCAAATGTTGCTTTAAGATGTTTTCACTTAAACGTTGATGGGAGAGGTATAAGGGTTTACAATATTGGTTACACTGACAAAGGAAATTCCATAGAAAAGAGGTTGAGTCTTGCCTGTAGTTCACTTCCTCATTAAAACTACCCCAAAGAGAAGCACTTATGAACACAGGACCAATCAATGCTCCCATTTGAAGTAATCTTAATGTGTTGAACTCTGTGATTAAATGAGCATCGCATGGAGAACGCAGTCTGTAGTTCTTGAAGGCAACTGTCTCTTGAAGCACTGATCACTTGAAACTACCCCAACAAATAGCACTTACCAAATACAACAGACAAGTTAGTGCCATGGTGAGGGTACCGAGGGTGACAGTAGTAGCAGCTGAAAATCTTGTCCAATTTCTAGCCTGGAACTCGGTAGGACTGGACGAGATCCTTTGCAGTCAGAGACACGTGGAGAATGTTGCCTGCTTTTAGGAAGAGCTGGTCTGAGCCATGTGGTTCACCAGCACCCAATATAAGTGTGTCCATGCCCCCTTGGCTTTGCCGTGGTCGTTGACACTCTGCCTTTCTGTAAAGCCCATCAAGTTTTGATTGCAGATATAACATCTTTGGAACGACTCAGCATTTTTAAGCATGGGTGGACTTTTCACACATTTAAAAGCACTTCATGCAAATACAACAATGATGAACTTTATTGCCCCTGAATTTAGAAAAGAGGTCAAGTCATTTTTAAAGGAAAGGCCTACACTAAATACATAAACAGGAAGGGGCAGACCAAACCTCTAGGTAAACCAGCACCATCTAGTGTTTACACGGCAACATGATTGCTCTAAAGAGAAGCACTTTTTGTTATATAGTATCAGGAATGCTTCCCTTTATAGTCATCTAAAGGGGCTCTTTAAATGTAAGGGACCTGAATCAAAAAAAAAAAAAAACATGGGCACAGGGGAGTCAGTCAGCAAATATTTACCCCAACTTGATAGCACTTTCTACTTTGGTTGAAAAGAAAGGTGCTAAAGTTAGAGTAGATATCAACTGATTTTTTTAGACAAGAGGGAGAGTGCAAAAATGGCTGCAGAGGAGGATGCAAAATAGTGTCCAAATGTTGCTCCAAGTCATTAGCTCTTAAAAGTTACAAGATGGAGGGAGAGGTATGAAGCAAAGACCTACACTAAATACAAAAACAGAGAGTGGCAGACCAAGCTTCTAGGTAAACAGCACCCTCTAGTGTTTTGAAAGGAAAGGCCTACACTAATGAACAATTATTTTGAAAAAATCAGGGGAGTCAGTCAGCATATATTTACCCCAACTTGATAGCACTTTCTACTGTGGTCGAAAAGAAAGATGCAAAAGTTAGAGTAGATATCAACTGTTATTCAGTCAAGAGGGCAAGGGAATGAAAACTGGCAGCAGAGAAGGATGCAAAATAGTGTCCAAATGTTGCTTTAAGATGTTTTCACTTAAACGTTGATGGGAGAGGTATAAGGGTTTGCAATATTGGTTACACTGACAAAGGAAATTCCATAGAAAAGAGGTTGAGTCTTGCCTGTAGTTCACTTCCTCATTAAAACTACCCCAAAGAGAAGCACTTATGAACACAGGACCAATCAATGCTCCCATTTGAAGTAATCTTAATGTGTTGAACTCTGTGATTAAATGAGCATCGCATGGAGAACGCAGTCTGTAGTTCTTGAAGGCAACTGTCTCTTGAAGCACTGATCACTTGAAACTACCCCAACAAATAGCACTTACCAAATACAACAGACAAGTTAGTGCCATGGTGAGGGTACCGAGGGTGACAGTAGTAGCAGCTGAAAATCTTGTCCAATTTCTAGCCTGGAACTCGGTAGGACTGGACGAGATCCTTTGCAGTCAGAGACACGTGGAGAATGTTGCCTGCTTTTAGGAAGAGCTGGTCTGAGCCATGTGGTTCACCAGCACCCAATATAAGTGTGTCCATGCCCCCTTGGCTTTGCCGTGGTCGTTGACACTCTGCCTTTCTGTAAAGCCCATCAAGTTTTGATTGCAGATATAACATCTTTGGAACGACTCAGCATTTTTAAGCATGGGTGGACTTTTCACACATTTAAAAGCACTTCATGCAAATACAACAATGATGAACTTTATTGCCCCTGAATTTAGAAAAGAGGTCAAGTCATTTTTAAAGGAAAGGCCTACACTAAATACATAAACAGGAAGGGGCAGACCAAACCTCTAGGTAAACCAGCACCATCTAGTGTTTACACGGCAACATGATTGCACTAAAGAGAAGCACTTTTTGTTATATAGTATAAGGAATGCTTCCCTTTGTAGTCATCTAAAGGGGCTCTGTAAATGTAAGGGACCTGAATTAAAAAAAAAACATGGGCACAGGGGAGTCAGTCAGCAAATATTTACCACAACTTGATAGCACTTTCTACTTTGGTTGAAAATAAAGGTGCTAAAGTTAGAGTAGATATCAACTGATTTTTTTAGACAAGAGGGAGAGTGCAAAAATGGTTGCAGAGGAGGATGCAAAATAGTGTCCAAATGTTGCTCCAAGTCATTAGCTCTTAAAAGTTACAAGATGGAGGGAGAGGTATGAAGCAAAGACCTACACTAAATACAAAAACAGAGAGTGGCAGACCAAGCTTCTAGGTAAACAGCACCCTCTAGTGTTTTGAAAGGAAAGGCCTACACTAATGAACAATTATTTTGAAAAAATCAGGGGAGTCAGTCAGCATATATTTACCCCAACTTGATAGCACTTTCTACTGTGGTCGAAAAGAAAGATGCAAAAGTTAGAGTAGATATCAACTGTTATTCAGTCAAGAGGGCAAGGGAATGAAAACTGTCAGCAGAGAAGGATGCAAAATAGTTTCCAAATGTTGCTTTAAGATGTTTTCACTTAAACGTTGATGGGAGAGGCATAAGGGTTTACAATATTGGTTACACTGACAAAGGAAATTCCATAGAAAAGAGGTTGAGTCTTGCCTGTAGTTCACTTCCTCATTAAAACTACCCCAAAGAGAAGCACTTATGAACACAGGACCAATCAATGCTCCCATTTGAAGTAATCTTAATGTGTTGAACTCTGTGATTAAATGAGCATCGCATGGAGAACGCAGTCTGTAGTTCTTGAAGGCAACTGTCTCTTGAAGCACTGATCACTTGAAACTACCCCAACAAATAGCACTTACCAAATACAACAGACAAGTTAGTGCCATGGTGAGGGTACCGAGGGTGACAGTAGTAGCAGCTGAAAATCTTGTCCAATTTCTAGCCTGGAACTCGGTAGGACTGGACGAGATCCTTTGCAGTCAGAGACACATGGAGAATGTTGCCTGCTTTTAGGAAGAGCTGGTCTGAGCCATGTGGTTCACCAGCACCCAATATAAGTGTGTCCATGCCCCCTTGGCTTTGCCGTGGTCGTTGACACTCTGCCTTTCTGTAAAGCCCATCAAGTTTTGATTGCAGATATAACATCTTTGGAACGACTCAGCATTTTTCAGCATGGGTGGACTTTTCACACATTTAAAAGCACTTCATGCAAATACAACAATGATGAACTTTATTGCCCCTGAATTTAGAAAAGAGGTCAAGTCATTTTTAAAGGAAAGGCCTACACTAAATACATAAACAGGAAGGGGCAGACCAAACCTCTAGGTAAACCAGCACCATCTAGTGTTTACACAGCAACATGATTGCACTAAAGAGAAGCACTTTTTGTTATATAGTATCAGGAATGCTTCCCTTTGTAGTCATCTAAAGGGGCTCAGTAAATGTAAGGGACCTGAATTAAAAAAAAAAAAACATGGGCACAGGGGAGTCAGTCAGCAAATATTTACCCCAACTTGATAGCACTTTCTACTTTGGTTGAAAAGAAAGGTGCTAAAGTTAGAGTAGATATCAACTGATTTTTTTAGACAAGAGGGAGAGTGCAAAAATGGCTGCAGAGGAGGATGCAAAATAGTGTCCAAATGTTGCTCCAAGTCATTAGCACTTAAAAGTTACAAGATGGAGGGAGAGGTATGAAGCAAAGACCTACACTAAATACAAAAACAGAGAGTGGCAGACCAAGCTTCTAGGTAAACAGCACCCTCTAGTGTTTTGAAAGGAAAGGCCTACACTAATGAACAATTATTTTGAAAAAATCAGGGGAGTCAGTCAGCATATATTTACCCCAACTTGATAGCACTTTCTACTATGGTCGAAAAGAAAGATGCAAAAGTTAGAGTAGATATCAACTGTTATTCAGTCAAGAGGGCAAGGGAATGAAAACTGGCAGCAGAGAAGGATGCAAAATAGTGTCCAAATGTTGCTTTAAGATGTTTTCACTTAAACGTTGATGGGAGAGGTATAAGGGTTTACAATATTGGTTACACTGACAAAGGAAATTCCATAGAAAAGAGGTTGAGTCTTGCCTGTAGTTCACTTCCTCATTAAAACTACCCCAAAGAGAAGCACTTATGAACACAGGACCAATCAATGCTCCCATTTGAAGTAATCTTAATGTGTTGAACTCTGTGATTAAATGAGCATCGCATGGAGAACGCAGTCTGTAGTTCTTGAAGGCAACTGTCTCTTGAAGCACTGATCACTTGAAACTACCCCAACAAATAGCACTTACCAAATACAACAGACAAGTTAGTGCCATGGTGAGGGTACCGAGGGTGACAGTAGTAGCAGCTGAAAATCTTGTCCAAATTTCTAGCCTGGAACTCGGTAGGACTGGACGAGATCCTTTGCAGTCAGAGACACGTGGAGAATGTTGCCTGCTTTTAGGAAGAGCTGGTCTGAGCCATGTGGTTCACCAGCACCCAATATAAGTGTGTCCATGCCCCCTTGGCTTTGCCGTGGTCGTTGACACTCTGCCTTTCTGTAAAGCCCATCAAGTTTTGATTGCAGATATAACATCTTTGGAACGACTCAGCATTTTTCAGCATGGGTGGACTTTTCACACATTTAAAAGCACTTCATGCAAATACAACAATGATGAACTTTATTGCCCCTGAATTTAGAAAAGAGGTCAAGTCATTTTTAAAGGAAAGGCCTACACTAAATACATAAACAGGAAGGGGCAGACCAAACCTCTAGGTAAACCAGCACCATCTAGTGTTTACACGGCAACATGATTGCACTAAAGAGAAGCACTTTTTGTTATATAGTATCAGGAATGCTTCCCTTTGTAGTTATCTAAAGGGGCTCTGTAAATGTAAGGGACCTGAATAAAAAATAAAAAAACATGGGCACAGGGGAGTCAGTCAGCAAATATTTACCCCAACTTGATAGCACTTTCTACTTTGGTTGAAAAGAAAGGTTCTAAAGTCAGAGTAGATATCAACTGATTTTTTTAGACAAGAGGGAGAGTGCAAAAATGGCTGCAGAGGAGGATGCAAAATAGTGTCCAAATGTTGCTCCAAGTCATTAGCACTTAAAGTTACAAGATGGAGGGAGAGGTATGAAGCAAAGACCTACACTAAATACAAAAACAGAGAGTGGCAGACCAAGCTTCTAGGTAAACAGCACCCTCTAGTGTTTTGAAAGGAAAGGCCTACACTAATGAACAATTTTTTTTTTTAAATCAGGGGAGTCAGTCAGCATATATTTACCCCAACTTGATAGCACTTTCTACTGTGGTCGAAAAGAAAGATGCGAAAGTTAGAGTAGATATCAACTGTTATTCAGTCAAGAGGGCAAGGGAATGAAAACTGGCAGCAGAGAAGGATGCAAAATAGTTTCCAAATGTTGCTTTAAGATGTTTTCACTTAAACGTTGATGGGAGAGGCATAAGGGTTTACAATATTGGTTACACTGACAAAGGAAATTCCATAGAAAAGAGGTTGAGTCTTGCCTGTAGTTCACTTCCTCATTAAAACTACCCCAAAGAGAAGCACTTATGAACACAGGACCAATCAATGCTCCCATTTGAAGTAATCTTAATGTGTTGAACTCTGTGATTAAATGAGCATCGCATGGAGAACGCAGTCTGTAGTTCTTGAAGGCAACTGTCTCTTGAAGCACTGATCACTTGAAACTACCCCAACAAATAGCACTTACCAAATACAACAGACAAGTTAGTGCCATGGTGAGGGTACCGAGGGTGACAGTAGTAGCAGCTGAAAATCTTGTCCAATTTCTAGCCTGGAACTCGGTAGGACTGGACGAGATCCTTTGCAGTCAGAGACACGTGGAGAATGTTGCCTGCTTTTAGGAAGAGCTGGTCTGAGCCATGTGGTTCACCAGCACCCAATATAAGTGTGTCCATGCCCCCTTGGCTTTGCCGTGGTCGTTGACACTCTGCCTTTCTGTAAAGCCCATCAAGTTTTGATTGCAGATATAACATCTTTGGAACGACTCAGCATTTTTCAGCATGGGTGGACTTTTCACACATTTAAAAGCACTTCATGCAAATACAACAATGATGAACTTTATTGCCCCTGAATTTAGAAAAGAGGTCAAGTCATTTTTAAAGGAAAGGCCTACACTAAATACATAAACAGGAAGGGGCAGACCAAACCTCTAGGTAAACCAGCACCATCTAGTGTTTACACAGCAACATGATTGCACTAAAGAGAAGCACTTTTTGTTATATAGTATCAGGAATGCTTCCCTTTGTAGTCATCTAAAGGGGCTCAGTAAATGTAAGGGACCTGAATTTAAAAAAAAAAACATGGGCACAGGGGAGTCAGTCAGCAAATATTTACCCCAACTTGATAGCACTTTCTACTTTGGTTGAAAAGAAAGGTGCTAAAGTTAGAGTAGATATCAACTGATTTTTTTAGACAAGAGGGAGAGTGCAAAAATGGCTGCAGAGGAGGATGCAAAATAGTGTCCAAATGTTGTTCCAAGTCATTAGCACTTAAAAGTTACAAGATGGAGGGAGAGGTATGAAGCAAAGACCTACACTAAATACAAAAACAGAGAGTGGCAGACCAAGCTTCTAGGTAAACAGCACCCTCTAGTGTTTTGAAAGGAAAGGCCTACACTAATGAACAATTATTTTGAAAAAATCAGGGGAGTCGGTCAGCATATATTTACCCCAACTTGATAGCACTTTCTACTATGGTCGAAAAGAAAGATGCAAAAGTTAGAGTAGATATCAACTGTTATTCAGTCAAGAGGGCAAGGGAATGAAAACTGGCAGCAGAGAAGGATGCAAAATAGTGTCCAAATGTTGCTTTAAGATGTTTTCACTTAAACGTTGATGGGAGAGGTATAAGGGTTTACAATATTGGTTACACTGACAAAGGAAATTCCATAGAAAAGAGGTTGAGTCTTGCCTGTAGTTCACTTCCTCATTAAAACTACCCCAAAGAGAAGCACTTATGAACACAGGACCAATCAATGCTCCCATTTGAAGTAATCTTAATGTGTTGAACTCTGTGATTAAATGAGCATCGCATGGAGAACGCAGTCTGTAGTTCTTGAAGGCAACTGTCTCTTGAAGCACTGATCACTTGAAACTACCCCAACAAATAGCACTTACCAAATACAACAGACAAGTTAGTGCCATGGTGAGGGTACCGAGGGTGACAGTAGTAGCAGCTGAAAATCTTGTCCAATTTCTAGCCTGGAACTCGGTAGGACTGGACGAGATCCTTTGCAGTCAGAGACACGTGGAGAATGTTGCCTGCTTTTAGGAAGAGCTGGTCTGAGCCATGTGGTTCACCAGCACCCAATATAAGTGTGTCCATGCCCCCTTGGCTTTGCCGTGGTCGTTGACACTCTGCCTTTCTGTAAAGCCCATCAAGTTTTGATTGCAGATATAACATCTTTGGAACGACTCAGCATTTTTCAGCATGGGTGGACTTTTCACACATTTAAAAGCACTTCATGCAAATACAACAATGATGAACTTTATTGCCCCTGAATTTAGAAAAGAGGTCAAGTCATTTTTAAAGGAAAGGCCTACACTAAATACATAAACAGGAAGGGGCAGACCAAACCTCTAGGTAAACCAGCACCATCTAGTGTTTACACGGCAACATGATTGCACTAAAGAGAAGCACTTTTTGTTATATAGTATCAGGAATGCTTCCCTTTGTAGTCATCTAAAGGGGCTCTGTAAATGTAAGGGACCTGAATTAAAAAAAAAAAAACATGGGCACAGGGGAGTCAGTCAGCAAATATTTACCCCAACTTGATAGCACTTTCTACTTTGGTTGAAAAGAAAGGTGCTAAAGTTAGAGTAGATATCAACTGATTTTTTTAGACAAGAGGGAGAGTGCAAAAATGGCTGCAGAGGAGGATGCAAAATAGTGTCCAAATGTTGCTCCAAGTCATTAGCACTTAAAAGTTACAAGATGGAGGGAGAGGTATGAAGCAAAGACCTACACTAAATACAAAAACAGAGAGTGGCAGACCAAGCTTCTAGGTAAACAGCACCCTCTAGTGTTTTGAAAGGAAAGGCCTACACTAATGAACAATTATTTTGAAAAAATCAGGGGAGTCAGTCAGCATATATTTACCCCAACTTGATAGCACTTTCTACTGTGGTCGAAAAGAAAGATGCGAAAGTTAGAGTAGATATCAACTGTTATTCAGTCAAGAGGGCAAGGGAATGAAAACTGGCAGCAGAGAAGGATGCAAAATAGTTTCCAAATGTTGCTTTAAGATGTTTTCACTTAAACGTTGATGGGAGAGGCATAAGGGTTTACAATATTGGTTACACTGACAAAGGAAATTCCATAGAAAAGAGGTTGAGTCTTGCCTGTAGTTCACTTCCTCATTAAAACTACCCCAAAGAGAAGCACTTATGAACACAGGACCAATCAATGCTCCCATTTGAAGTAATCTTAATGTGTTGAACTCTGTGATTAAATGAGCATCGCATGGAGAACGCAGTCTGTAGTTCTTGAAGGCAACTGTCTCTTGAAGCACTGATCACTTGAAACTACCCCAACAAATAGCACTTACCAAATACAACAGACAAGTTAGTGCCATGGTGAGGGTACCGAGGGTGACAGTAGTAGCAGCTGAAAATCTTGTCCAATTTCTAGCCTGGAACTCGGTAGGACTGGACGAGATCCTTTGCAGTCAGAGACACGTGGAGAATGTTGCCTGCTTTTAGGAAGAGCTGGTCTGAGCCATGTGGTTCACCAGCACCCAATATAAGTGTGTCCATGCCCCCTTGGCTTTGCCGTGGTCGTTGACACTCTGCCTTTCTGTAAAGCCCATCAAGTTTTGATTGCAGATATAACATCTTTGGAACGACTCAGCATTTTTAAGCATGGGTGGACTTTTCACACATTTAAAAGCACTTCATGCAAATACAACAATGATGAACTTTATTGCCCCTGAATTTAGAAAAGAGGTCAAGTCATTTTTAAAGGAAAGGCCTACACTAAATACATAAACAGGAAGGGGCAGACCAAACCTCTAGGTAAACCAGCACCATCTAGTGTTTACACGGCAACATGATTGCACTAAAGAGAAGCACTTTTTGTTATATAGTATAAGGAATGCTTCCCTTTGTAGTCATCTAAAGGGGCTCTGTAAATGTAAGGGACCTGAATTAAAAAAAAAACATGGGCACAGGGGAGTCAGTCAGCAAATATTTACCACAACTTGATAGCACTTTCTACTTTGGTTAAAAATAAAGGTGCTAAAGTTAGAGTAGATATCAACTGATTTTTTTAGACAAGAGGGAGAGTGCAAAAATGGTTGCAGAGGAGGATGCAAAATAGTGTCCAAATGTTGCTCCAAGTCATTAGCTCTTAAAAGTTACAAGATGGAGGGAGAGGTATGAAGCAAAGACCTACACTAAATACAAAAACAGAGAGTGGCAGACCAAGCTTCTAGGTAAACAGCACCCTCTAGTGTTTTGAAAGGAAAGGCCTACACTAATGAACAATTATTTTGAAAAAATCAGGGGAGTCAGTCAGCATATATTTACCCCAACTTGATAGCACTTTCTACTGTGGTCGAAAAGAAAGATGCAAAAGTTAGAGTAGATATCAACTGTTATTCAGTCAAGAGGGCAAGGGAATGAAAACTGGCAGCAGAGAAGGATGCAAAATAGTGTCCAAATGTTGCTTTAAGATGTTTTCACTTAAACGTTGATGGGAGAGGTATAAGGGTTTGCAATATTGGTTACACTGACAAAGGAAATTCCATAGAAAAGAGGTTGAGTCTTGCCTGTAGTTCACTTCCTCATTAAAACTACCCCAAAGAGAAGCACTTATGAACACAGGACCAATCAATGCTCCCATTTGAAGTAATCTTAATGTGTTGAACTCTGTGATTAAATGAGCATCGCATGGAGAACGCAGTCTGTAGTTCTTGAAGGCAACTGTCTCTTGAAGCACTGATCACTTGAAACTACCCCAACAAATAGCACTTACCAAATACAACAGACAAGTTAGTGCCATGGTGAGGGTACCGAGGGTGACAGTAGTAGCAGCTGAAAATCTTGTCCAATTTCTAGCCTGGAACTCGGTAGGACTGGACGAGATCCTTTGCAGTCAGAGACACGTGGAGAATGTTGCCTGCTTTTAGGAAGAGCTGGTCTGAGCCATGTGGTTCACCAGCACCCAATATAAGTGTGTCCATGCCCCCTTGGCTTTGCCGTGGTCGTTGACACTATGCCTTTCTGTAAAGCCCATCAAGTTTTGATTGCAGATATAACATCTTTGGAACGACTCAGCATTTTTAAGCATGGGTGGACTTTTCACAC
Source organism: Leuciscus leuciscus (assembly GCF_965113295.1). Classification (NCBI taxonomy): domain Eukaryota; kingdom Metazoa; phylum Chordata; class Actinopteri; order Cypriniformes; family Leuciscidae; genus Leuciscus; species Leuciscus leuciscus. Next base: position 25,854,825 of record NC_138737.1, on the reverse strand, counting down.
ATTTAAAAGCACTTCATGCAAATACAACAATGATGAACTTTATTGCCCCTGAATTTAGAAAAGAGGTCAAGTCATTTTTAAAGGAAAGGCCTACACTAAATACATAAACAGGAAGGGGCAGACCAAACCTCTAGGTAAACCAGCACCATCTAGTGTTTACACGGCAACATGATTGCTCTAAAGAGAAGCACTTTTTGTTATATAGTATCAGGAATGCTTCCCTTTATAGTCATCTAAAGGGGCTCTTTAAATGTAAGGGACCTGAATTAAAAAAAAAAACAAACATGGGCACAGGGGAGTCAGTCAGCAAATATTTACCCCAACTTGATAGCACTTTCTACTTTGGTTGAAAAGAAAGGTGCTAAAGTTAGAGTAGATATCAACTGATTTTTTTAGACAAGAGGGAGAGTGCAAAAATGGCTGCAGAGGAGGATGCAAAATAGTGTCCAAATGTTGCTCCAAGTCATTAGCTCTTAAAAGTTACAAGATGGAGGGAGAGGTATGAAGCAAAGACCTACACTAAATACAAAAACAGAGAGTGGCAGACCAAGCTTCTAGGTAAACAGCACCCTCTAGTGTTTTGAAAGGAAAGGCCTACACTAATGAACAATTATTTTGAAAAAATCAGGGGAGTCAGTCAGCATATATTTACCCCAACTTGATAGCACTTTCTACTGTGGTCGAAAAGAAAGATGCAAAAGTTAGAGTAGATATCAACTGTTATTCAGTCAAGAGGGCAAGGGAATGAAAACTGGCAGCAGAGAAGGATGCAAAATAGTGTCCAAATGTTGCTTTAAGATGTTTTCACTTAAACGTTGATGGGAGAGGTATAAGGGTTTGCAATATTGGTTACACTGACAAAGGAAATTCCATAGAAAAGAGGTTGAGTCTTGCCTGTAGTTCACTTCCTCATTAAAACTACCCCAAAGAGAAGCACTTATGAACACAGGACCAATCAATGCTCCCATTTGAAGTAATCTTAATGTGTTGAACTCTGTGATTAAATGAGCATCGCATGGAGAACGCAGTCTGTAGTTCTTGAAGGCAACTGTCTCTTGAAGCACTGATCACTTGAAACTACCCCAACAAATAGCACTTACCAAATACAACAGACAAGTTAGTGCCATGGTGAGGGTACCGAGGGTGACAGTAGTAGCAGCTGAAAATCTTGTCCAATTTCTAGCCTGGAACTCGGTAGGACTGGACGAGATCCTTTGCAGTCAGAGACACGTGGAGAATGTTGCCTGCTTTTAGGAAGAGCTGGTCTGAGCCATGTGGTTCACCAGCACCCAATATAAGTGTGTCCATGCCCCCTTGGCTTTGCCGTGGTCGTTGACACTCTGCCTTTCTGTAAAGCCCATCAAGTTTTGATTGCAGATATAACATCTTTGGAACGACTCAGCATTTTTAAGCATGGGTGGACTTTTCACACATTTAAAAGCACTTCATGCAAATACAACAATGATGAACTTTATTGCCCCTGAATTTAGAAAAGAGGTCAAGTCATTTTTAAAGGAAAGGCCTACACTAAATACATAAACAGGAAGGGGCAGACCAAACCTCTAGGTAAACCAGCACCATCTAGTGTTTACACGGCAACATGATTGCACTAAAGAGAAGCACTTTTTGTTATATAGTATAAGGAATGCTTCCCTTTGTAGTCATCTAAAGGGGCTCTGTAAATGTAAGGGACCTGAATTAAAAAAAAAACATGGGCACAGGGGAGTCAGTCAGCAAATATTTACCACAACTTGATAGCACTTTCTACTTTGGTTGAAAATAAAGGTGCTAAAGTTAGAGTAGATATCAACTGATTTTTTTAGACAAGAGGGAGAGTGCAAAAATGGTTGCAGAGGAGGATGCAAAATAGTGTCCAAATGTTGCTCCAAGTCATTAGCTCTTAAAAGTTACAAGATGGAGGGAGAGGTATGAAGCAAAGACCTACACTAAATACAAAAACAGAGAGTGGCAGACCAAGCTTCTAGGTAAACAGCACCCTCTAGTGTTTTGAAAGGAAAGGCCTACACTAATGAACAATTATTTTGAAAAAATCAGGGGAGTCAGTCAGCATATATTTACCCCAACTTGATAGCACTTTCTACTGTGGTCGAAAAGAAAGATGCAAAAGTTAGAGTAGATATCAACTGTTATTCAGTCAAGAGGGCAAGGGAATGAAAACTGTCAGCAGAGAAGGATGCAAAATAGTTTCCAAATGTTGCTTTAAGATGTTTTCACTTAAACGTTGATGGGAGAGGCATAAGGGTTTACAATATTGGTTACACTGACAAAGGAAATTCCATAGAAAAGAGGTTGAGTCTTGCCTGTAGTTCACTTCCTCATTAAAACTACCCCAAAGAGAAGCACTTATGAACACAGGACCAATCAATGCTCCCATTTGAAGTAATCTTAATGTGTTGAACTCTGTGATTAAATGAGCATCGCATGGAGAACGCAGTCTGTAGTTCTTGAAGGCAACTGTCTCTTGAAGCACTGATCACTTGAAACTACCCCAACAAATAGCACTTACCAAATACAACAGACAAGTTAGTGCCATGGTGAGGGTACCGAGGGTGACAGTAGTAGCAGCTGAAAATCTTGTCCAATTTCTAGCCTGGAACTCGGTAGGACTGGACGAGATCCTTTGCAGTCAGAGACACATGGAGAATGTTGCCTGCTTTTAGGAAGAGCTGGTCTGAGCCATGTGGTTCACCAGCACCCAATATAAGTGTGTCCATGCCCCCTTGGCTTTGCCGTGGTCGTTGACACTCTGCCTTTCTGTAAAGCCCATCAAGTTTTGATTGCAGATATAACATCTTTGGAACGACTCAGCATTTTTCAGCATGGGTGGACTTTTCACACATTTAAAAGCACTTCATGCAAATACAACAATGATGAACTTTATTGCCCCTGAATTTAGAAAAGAGGTCAAGTCATTTTTAAAGGAAAGGCCTACACTAAATACATAAACAGGAAGGGGCAGACCAAACCTCTAGGTAAACCAGCACCATCTAGTGTTTACACAGCAACATGATTGCACTAAAGAGAAGCACTTTTTGTTATATAGTATCAGGAATGCTTCCCTTTGTAGTCATCTAAAGGGGCTCAGTAAATGTAAGGGACCTGAATTTAAAAAAAAAAAACATGGGCACAGGGGAGTCAGTCAGCAAATATTTACCCCAACTTGATAGCACTTTCTACTTTGGTTGAAAAGAAAGGTGCTAAAGTTAGAGTAGATATCAACTGATTTTTTTAGACAAGAGGGAGAGTGCAAAAATGGCTGCAGAGGAGGATGCAAAATAGTGTCCAAATGTTGCTCCAAGTCATTAGCACTTAAAAGTTACAAGATGGAGGGAGAGGTATGAAGCAAAGACCTACACTAAATACAAAAACAGAGAGTGGCAGACCAAGCTTCTAGGTAAACAGCACCCTCTAGTGTTTTGAAAGGAAAGGCCTACACTAATGAACAATTATTTTGAAAAAATCAGGGGAGTCAGTCAGCATATATTTACCCCAACTTGATAGCACTTTCTACTATGGTCGAAAAGAAAGATGCAAAAGTTAGAGTAGATATCAACTGTTATTCAGTCAAGAGGGCAAGGGAATGAAAACTGGCAGCAGAGAAGGATGCAAAATAGTGTCCAAATGTTGCTTTAAGATGTTTTCACTTAAACGTTGATGGGAGAGGTATAAGGGTTTACAATATTGGTTACACTGACAAAGGAAATTCCATAGAAAAGAGGTTGAGTCTTGCCTGTAGTTCACTTCCTCATTAAAACTACCCCAAAGAGAAGCACTTATGAACACAGGACCAATCAATGCTCCCATTTGAAGTAATCTTAATGTGTTGAACTCTGTGATTAAATGAGCATCGCATGGAGAACGCAGTCTGTAGTTCTTGAAGGCAACTGTCTCTTGAAGCACTGATCACTTGAAACTACCCCAACAAATAGCACTTACCAAATACAACAGACAAGTTAGTGCCATGGTGAGGGTACCGAGGGTGACAGTAGTAGCAGCTGAAAATCTTGTCCAATTTCTAGCCTGGAACTCGGTAGGACTGGACGAGATCCTTTGCAGTCAGAGACACGTGGAGAATGTTGCCTGCTTTTAGGAAGAGCTGGTCTGAGCCATGTGGTTCACCAGCACCCAATATAAGTGTGTCCATGCCCCCTTGGCTTTGCCGTGGTCGTTGACACTCTGCCTTTCTGTAAAGCCCATCAAGTTTTGATTGCAGATATAACATCTTTGGAACGACTCAGCATTTTTCAGCATGGGTGGACTTTTCACACATTTAAAAGCACTTCATGCAAATACAACAATGATGAACTTTATTGCCCCTGAATTTAGAAAAGAGGTCAAGTCATTTTTAAAGGAAAGGCCTACACTAAATACATAAACAGGAAGGGGCAGACCAAACCTCTAGGTAAACCAGCACCATCTAGTGTTTACACGGCAACATGATTGCACTAAAGAGAAGCACTTTTTGTTATATAGTATCAGGAATGCTTCCCTTTGTAGTCATCTAAAGGGGCTCTGTAAATGTAAGGGACCTGAATTAAAAAAAAAAAAACATGGGCACAGGGGAGTCAGTCAGCAAATATTTACCCCAACTTGATAGCACTTTCTACTTTGGTTGAAAAGAAAGGTGCTAAAGTTAGAGTAGATATCAACTGATTTTTTTAGACAAGAGGGAGAGTGCAAAAATGGCTGCAGAGGAGGATGCAAAATAGTGTCCAAATGTTGCTCCAAGTCATTAGCACTTAAAAGTTACAAGATGGAGGGAGAGGTATGAAGCAAAGACCTACACTAAATACAAAAACAGAGAGTGGCAGACCAAGCTTCTAGGTAAACAGCACCCTCTAGTGTTTTGAAAGGAAAGGCCTACACTAATGAACAATTATTTTGAAAAAATCAGGGGAGTCAGTCAGCATATATTTACCCCAACTTGATAGCACTTTCTACTGTGGTCGAAAAGAAAGATGCGAAAGTTAGAGTAGATATCAACTGTTATTCAGTCAAGAGGGCAAGGGAATGAAAACTGGCAGCAGAGAAGGATGCAAAATAGTTTCCAAATGTTGCTTTAAGATGTTTTCACTTAAACGTTGATGGGAGAGGCATAAGGGTTTACAATATTGGTTACACTGACAAAGGAAATTCCATAGAAAAGAGGTTGAGTCTTGCCTGTAGTTCACTTCCTCATTAAAACTACCCCAAAGAGAAGCACTTATGAACACAGGACCAATCAATGCTCCCATTTGAAGTAATCTTAATGTGTTGAACTCTGTGATTAAATGAGCATCGCATGGAGAACGCAGTCTGTAGTTCTTGAAGGCAACTGTCTCTTGAAGCACTGATCACTTGAAACTACCCCAACAAATAGCACTTACCAAATACAACAGACAAGTTAGTGCCATGGTGAGGGTACCGAGGGTGACAGTAGTAGCAGCTGAAAATCTTGTCCAATTTCTAGCCTGGAACTCGGTAGGACTGGACGAGATCCTTTGCAGTCAGAGACACGTGGAGAATGTTGCCTGCTTTTAGGAAGAGCTGGTCTGAGCCATGTGGTTCACCAGCACCCAATATAAGTGTGTCCATGCCCCCTTGGCTTTGCCGTGGTCGTTGACACTCTGCCTTTCTGTAAAGCCCATCAAGTTTTGATTGCAGATATAACATCTTTGGAACGACTCAGCATTTTTAAGCATGGGTGGACTTTTCACACATTTAAAAGCACTTCATGCAAATACAACAATGATGAACTTTATTGCCCCTGAATTTAGAAAAGAGGTCAAGTCATTTTTAAAGGAAAGGCCTACACTAAATACATAAACAGGAAGGGGCAGACCAAACCTCTAGGTAAACCAGCACCATCTAGTGTTTACACGGCAACATGATTGCACTAAAGAGAAGCACTTTTTGTTATATAGTATAAGGAATGCTTCCCTTTGTAGTCATCTAAAGGGGCTCTGTAAATGTAAGGGACCTGAATTAAAAAAAAAACATGGGCACAGGGGAGTCAGTCAGCAAATATTTACCACAACTTGATAGCACTTTCTACTTTGGTTGAAAATAAAGGTGCTAAAGTTAGAGTAGATATCAACTGATTTTTTTAGACAAGAGGGAGAGTGCAAAAATGGTTGCAGAGGAGGATGCAAAATAGTGTCCAAATGTTGCTCCAAGTCATTAGCTCTTAAAAGTTACAAGATGGAGGGAGAGGTATGAAGCAAAGACCTACACTAAATACAAAAACAGAGAGTGGCAGACCAAGCTTCTAGGTAAACAGCACCCTCTAGTGTTTTGAAAGGAAAGGCCTACACTAATGAACAATTATTTTGAAAAAATCAGGGGAGTCAGTCAGCATATATTTACCCCAACTTGATAGCACTTTCTACTGTGGTCGAAAAGAAAGATGCAAAAGTTAGAGTAGATATCAACTGTTATTCAGTCAAGAGGGCAAGGGAATGAAAACTGGCAGCAGAGAAGGATGCAAAATAGTGTCCAAATGTTGCTTTAAGATGTTTTCACTTAAACGTTGATGGGAGAGGTATAAGGGTTTGCAATATTGGTTACACTGACAAAGGAAATTCCATAGAAAAGAGGTTGAGTCTTGCCTGTAGTTCACTTCCTCATTAAAACTACCCCAAAGAGAAGCACTTATGAACACAGGACCAATCAATGCTCCCATTTGAAGTAATCTTAATGTGTTGAACTCTGTGATTAAATGAGCATCGCATGGAGAACGCAGTCTGTAGTTCTTGAAGGCAACTGTCTCTTGAAGCACTGATCACTTGAAACTACCCCAACAAATAGCACTTACCAAATACAACAGACAAGTTAGTGCCATGGTGAGGGTACCGAGGGTGACAGTAGTAGCAGCTGAAAATCTTGTCCAATTTCTAGCCTGGAACTCGGTAGGACTGGACGAGATCCTTTGCAGTCAGAGACACGTGGAGAATGTTGCCTGCTTTTAGGAAGAGCTGGTCTGAGCCATGTGGTTCACCAGCACCCAATATAAGTGTGTCCATGCCCCCTTGGCTTTGCCGTGGTCGTTGACACTATGCCTTTCTGTAAAGCCCATCAAGTTTTGATTGCAGATATAACATCTTTGGAACGACTCAGCATTTTTAAGCATGGGTGGACTTTTCACACATTTAAAAGCACTTCATGCAAATACAACAATGATGAACTTTATTGCCCCTGAATTTAGAAAAGAGGTCAAGTCATTTTTAAAGGAAAGGCCTACACTAAATACATAAACAGGAAGGGGCAGACCAAACCTCTAGGTAAACCAGCACCATCTAGTGTTTACACGGCAACATGATTGCTCTAAAGAGAAGCACTTTTTGTTATATAGTATCAGGAATGCTTCCCTTTATAGTCATCTAAAGGGGCTCTTTAAATGTAAGGGACCTGAATTAAAAAAAAAAAAAAACATGGGCACAGGGGAGTCAGTCAGCAAATATTTACCCCAACTTGATAGCACTTTCTACTTTGGTTGAAAAGAAAGGTGCTAAAGTTAGAGTAGATATCAACTGATTTTTTTAGACAAGAGGGAGAGTGCAAAAATGGCTGCAGAGGAGGATGCAAAATAGTGTCCAAATGTTGCTCCAAGTCATTAGCTCTTAAAAGTTACAAGATGGAGGGAGAGGTATGAAGCAAAGACCTACACTAAATACAAAAACAGAGAGTGGCAGACCAAGCTTCTAGGTAAACAGCACCCTCTAGTGTTTTGAAAGGAAAGGCCTACACTAATGAACAATTATTTTGAAAAAATCAGGGGAGTCAGTCAGCATATATTTACCCCAACTTGATAGCACTTTCTACTGTGGTCGAAAAGAAAGATGCAAAAGTTAGAGTAGATATCAACTGTTATTCAGTCAAGAGGGCAAGGGAATGAAAACTGGCAGCAGAGAAGGATGCAAAATAGTGTCCAAATGTTGCTTTAAGATGTTTTCACTTAAACGTTGATGGGAGAGGTATAAGGGTTTGCAATATTGGTTACACTGACAAAGGAAATTCCATAGAAAAGAGGTTGAGTCTTGCCTGTAGTTCACTTCCTCATTAAAACTACCCCAAAGAGAAGCACTTATGAACACAGGACCAATCAATGCTCCCATTTGAAGTAATCTTAATGTGTTGAACTCTGTGATTAAATGAGCATCGCATGGAGAACGCAGTCTGTAGTTCTTGAAGGCAACTGTCTCTTGAAGCACTGATCACTTGAAACTACCCCAACAAATAGCACTTACCAAATACAACAGACAAGTTAGTGCCATGGTGAGGGTACCGAGGGTGACAGTAGTAGCAGCTGAAAATCTTGTCCAATTTCTAGCCTGGAACTCGGTAGGACTGGACGAGATCCTTTGCAGTCAGAGACACGTGGAGAATGTTGCCTGCTTTTAGGAAGAGCTGGTCTGAGCCATGTGGTTCACCAGCACCCAATATAAGTGTGTCCATGCCCCCTTGGCTTTGCCGTGGTCGTTGACACTCTGCCTTTCTGTAAAGCCCATCAAGTTTTGATTGCAGATATAACATCTTTGGAACGACTCAGCATTTTTAAGCATGGGTGGACTTTTCACACATTTAAAAGCACTTCATGCAAATACAACAATGATGAACTTTATTGCCCCTGAATTTAGAAAAGAGGTCAAGTCATTTTTAAAGGAAAGGCCTACACTAAATACATAAACAGGAAGGGGCAGACCAAACCTCTAGGTAAACCAGCACCATCTAGTGTTTACACGGCAACATGATTGCACTAAAGAGAAGCACTTTTTGTTATATAGTATAAGGAATGCTTCCCTTTGTAGTCATCTAAAGGGGCTCTGTAAATGTAAGGGACCTGAATTAAAAAAAAAACATGGGCACAGGGGAGTCAGTCAGCAAATATTTACCACAACTTGATAGCACTTTCTACTTTGGTTGAAAATAAAGGTGCTAAAGTTAGAGTAGATATCAACTGATTTTTTTAGACAAGAGGGAGAGTGCAAAAATGGTTGCAGAGGAGGATGCAAAATAGTGTCCAAATGTTGCTCCAAGTCATTAGCTCTTAAAAGTTACAAGATGGAGGGAGAGGTATGAAGCAAAGACCTACACTAAATACAAAAACAGAGAGTGGCAGACCAAGCTTCTAGGTAAACAGCACCCTCTAGTGTTTTGAAAGGAAAGGCCTACACTAATGAACAATTATTTTGAAAAAATCAGGGGAGTCAGTCAGCATATATTTACCCCAACTTGATAGCACTTTCTACTGTGGTCGAAAAGAAAGATGCAAAAGTTAGAGTAGATATCAACTGTTATTCAGTCAAGAGGGCAAGGGAATGAAAACTGTCAGCAGAGAAGGATGCAAAATAGTTTCCAAATGTTGCTTTAAGATGTTTTCACTTAAACGTTGATGGGAGAGGCATAAGGGTTTACAATATTGGTTACACTGACAAAGGAAATTCCATAGAAAAGAGGTTGAGTCTTGCCTGTAGTTCACTTCCTCATTAAAACTACCCCAAAGAGAAGCACTTATGAACACAGGACCAATCAATGCTCCCATTTGAAGTAATCTTAATGTGTTGAACTCTGTGATTAAATGAGCATCGCATGGAGAACGCAGTCTGTAGTTCTTGAAGGCAACTGTCTCTTGAAGCACTGATCACTTGAAACTACCCCAACAAATAGCACTTACCAAATACAACAGACAAGTTAGTGCCATGGTGAGGGTACCGAGGGTGACAGTAGTAGCAGCTGAAAATCTTGTCCAATTTCTAGCCTGGAACTCGGTAGGACTGGACGAGATCCTTTGCAGTCAGAGACACATGGAGAATGTTGCCTGCTTTTAGGAAGAGCTGGTCTGAGCCATGTGGTTCACCAGCACCCAATATAAGTGTGTCCATGCCCCCTTGGCTTTGCCGTGGTCGTTGACACTCTGCCTTTCTGTAAAGCCCATCAAGTTTTGATTGCAGATATAACATCTTTGGAACGACTCAGCATTTTTCAGCATGGGTGGACTTTTCACACATTTAAAAGCACTTCATGCAAATACAACAATGATGAACTTTATTGCCCCTGAATTTAGAAAAGAGGTCAAGTCATTTTTAAAGGAAAGGCCTACACTAAATACATAAACAGGAAGGGGCAGACCAAACCTCTAGGTAAACCAGCACCATCTAGTGTTTACACAGCAACATGATTGCACTAAAGAGAAGCACTTTTTGTTATATAGTATCAGGAATGCTTCCCTTTGTAGTCATCTAAAGGGGCTCAGTAAATGTAAGGGACCTGAATTTAAAAAAAAAAAACATGGGCACAGGGGAGTCAGTCAGCAAATATTTACCCCAACTTGATAGCACTTTCTACTTTGGTTGAAAAGAAAGGTGCTAAAGTTAGAGTAGATATCAACTGATTTTTTTAGACAAGAGGGAGAGTGCAAAAATGGCTGCAGAGGAGGATGCAAAATAGTGTCCAAATGTTGCTCCAAGTCATTAGCACTTAAAAGTTACAAGATGGAGGGAGAGGTATGAAGCAAAGACCTACACTAAATACAAAAACAGAGAGTGGCAGACCAAGCTTCTAGGTAAACAGCACCCTCTAGTGTTTTGAAAGGAAAGGCCTACACTAATGAACAATTATTTTGAAAAAATCAGGGGAGTCAGTCAGCATATATTTACCCCAACTTGATAGCACTTTCTACTATGGTCGAAAAGAAAGATGCAAAAGTTAGAGTAGATATCAACTGTTATTCAGTCAAGAGGGCAAGGGAATGAAAACTGGCAGCAGAGAAGGATGCAAAATAGTGTCCAAATGTTGCTTTAAGATGTTTTCACTTAAACGTTGATGGGAGAGGTATAAGGGTTTACAATATTGGTTACACTGACAAAGGAAATTCCATAGAAAAGAGGTTGAGTCTTGCCTGTAGTTCACTTCCTCATTAAAACTACCCCAAAGAGAAGCACTTATGAACACAGGACCAATCAATGCTCCCATTTGAAGTAATCTTAATGTGTTGAACTCTGTGATTAAATGAGCATCGCATGGAGAACGCAGTCTGTAGTTCTTGAAGGCAACTGTCTCTTGAAGCACTGATCACTTGAAACTACCCCAACAAATAGCACTTACCAAATACAACAGACAAGTTAGTGCCATGGTGAGGGTACCGAGGGTGACAGTAGTAGCAGCTGAAAATCTTGTCCAAATTTCTAGCCTGGAACTCGGTAGGACTGGACGAGATCCTTTGCAGTCAGAGACACGTGGAGAATGTTGCCTGCTTTTAGGAAGAGCTGGTCTGAGCCATGTGGTTCACCAGCACCCAATATAAGTGTGTCCATGCCCCCTTGGCTTTGCCGTGGTCGTTGACACTCTGCCTTTCTGTAAAGCCCATCAAGTTTTGATTGCAGATATAACATCTTTGGAACGACTCAGCATTTTTCAGCATGGGTGGACTTTTCACACATTTAAAAGCACTTCATGCAAATACAACAATGATGAACTTTATTGCCCCTGAATTTAGAAAAGAGGTCAAGTCATTTTTAAAGGAAAGGCCTACACTAAATACATAAACAGGAAGGGGCAGACCAAACCTCTAGGTAAACCAGCACCATCTAGTGTTTACACGGCAACATGATTGCACTAAAGAGAAGCACTTTTTGTTATATAGTATCAGGAATGCTTCCCTTTGTAGTTATCTAAAGGGGCTCTGTAAATGTAAGGGACCTGAATAAAAAATAAAAAAACATGGGCACAGGGGAGTCAGTCAGCAAATATTTACCCCAACTTGATAGCACTTTCTACTTTGGTTGAAAAGAAAGGTTCTAAAGTCAGAGTAGATATCAACTGATTTTTTTAGACAAGAGGGAGAGTGCAAAAATGGCTGCAGAGGAGGATGCAAAATAGTGTCCAAATGTTGCTCCAAGTCATTAGCACTTAAAGTTACAAGATGGAGGGAGAGGTATGAAGCAAAGACCTACACTAAATACAAAAACAGAGAGTGGCAGACCAAGCTTCTAGGTAAACAGCACCCTCTAGTGTTTTGAAAGGAAAGGCCTACACTAATGAACAATTTTTTTTTTTAAATCAGGGGAGTCAGTCAGCATATATTTACCCCAACTTGATAGCACTTTCTACTGTGGTCGAAAAGAAAGATGCGAAAGTTAGAGTAGATATCAACTGTTATTCAGTCAAGAGGGCAAGGGAATGAAAACTGGCAGCAGAGAAGGATGCAAAATAGTTTCCAAATGTTGCTTTAAGATGTTTTCACTTAAACGTTGATGGGAGAGGCATAAGGGTTTACAATATTGGTTACACTGACAAAGGAAATTCCATAGAAAAGAGGTTGAGTCTTGCCTGTAGTTCACTTCCTCATTAAAACTACCCCAAAGAGAAGCACTTATGAACACAGGACCAATCAATGCTCCCATTTGAAGTAATCTTAATGTGTTGAACTCTGTGATTAAATGAGCATCGCATGGAGAACGCAGTCTGTAGTTCTTGAAGGCAACTGTCTCTTGAAGCACTGATCACTTGAAACTACCCCAACAAATAGCACTTACCAAATACAACAGACAAGTTAGTGCCATGGTGAGGGTACCGAGGGTGACAGTAGTAGCAGCTGAAAATCTTGTCCAATTTCTAGCCTGGAACTCGGTAGGACTGGACGAGATCCTTTGCAGTCAGAGACACGTGGAGAATGTTGCCTGCTTTTAGGAAGAGCTGGTCTGAGCCATGTGGTTCACCAGCACCCAATATAAGTGTGTCCATGCCCCCTTGGCTTTGCCGTGGTCGTTGACACTCTGCCTTTCTGTAAAGCCCATCAAGTTTTGATTGCAGATATAACATCTTTGGAACGACTCAGCATTTTTCAGCATGGGTGGACTTTTCACACATTTAAAAGCACTTCATGCAAATACAACAATGATGAACTTTATTGCCCCTGAATTTAGAAAAGAGGTCAAGTCATTTTTAAAGGAAAGGCCTACACTAAATACATAAACAGGAAGGGGCAGACCAAACCTCTAGGTAAACCAGCACCATCTAGTGTTTACACAGCAACATGATTGCACTAAAGAGAAGCACTTTTTGTTATATAGTATCAGGAATGCTTCCCTTTGTAGTCATCTAAAGGGGCTCAGTAAATGTAAGGGACCTGAATTTAAAAAAAAAAACATGGGCACAGGGGAGTCAGTCAGCAAATATTTACCCCAACTTGATAGCACTTTCTACTTTGGTTGAAAAGAAAGGTGCTAAAGTTAGAGTAGATATCAACTGATTTTTTTAGACAAGAGGGAGAGTGCAAAAATGGCTGCAGAGGAGGATGCAAAATAGTGTCCAAATGTTGTTCCAAGTCATTAGCACTTAAAAGTTACAAGATGGAGGGAGAGGTATGAAGCAAAGACCTACACTAAATACAAAAACAGAGAGTGGCAGACCAAGCTTCTAGGTAAACAGCACCCTCTAGTGTTTTGAAAGGAAAGGCCTACACTAATGAACAATTATTTTGAAAAAATCAGGGGAGTCGGTCAGCATATATTTACCCCAACTTGATAGCACTTTCTACTATGGTCGAAAAGAAAGATGCAAAAGTTAGAGTAGATATCAACTGTTATTCAGTCAAGAGGGCAAGGGAATGAAAACTGGCAGCAGAGAAGGATGCAAAATAGTGTCCAAATGTTGCTTTAAGATGTTTTCACTTAAACGTTGATGGGAGAGGTATAAGGGTTTACAATATTGGTTACACTGACAAAGGAAATTCCATAGAAAAGAGGTTGAGTCTTGCCTGTAGTTCACTTCCTCATTAAAACTACCCCAAAGAGAAGCACTTATGAACACAGGACCAATCAATGCTCCCATTTGAAGTAATCTTAATGTGTTGAACTCTGTGATTAAATGAGCATCGCATGGAGAACGCAGTCTGTAGTTCTTGAAGGCAACTGTCTCTTGAAGCACTGATCACTTGAAACTACCCCAACAAATAGCACTTACCAAATACAACAGACAAGTTAGTGCCATGGTGAGGGTACCGAGGGTGACAGTAGTAGCAGCTGAAAATCTTGTCCAATTTCTAGCCTGGAACTCGGTAGGACTGGACGAGATCCTTTGCAGTCAGAGACACGTGGAGAATGTTGCCTGCTTTTAGGAAGAGCTGGTCTGAGCCATGTGGTTCACCAGCACCCAATATAAGTGTGTCCATGCCCCCTTGGCTTTGCCGTGGTCGTTGACACTCTGCCTTTCTGTAAAGCCCATCAAGTTTTGATTGCAGATATAACATCTTTGGAACGACTCAGCATTTTTCAGCATGGGTGGACTTTTCACACATTTAAAAGCACTTCATGCAAATACAACAATGATGAACTTTATTGCCCCTGAATTTAGAAAAGAGGTCAAGTCATTTTTAAAGGAAAGGCCTACACTAAATACATAAACAGGAAGGGGCAGACCAAACCTCTAGGTAAACCAGCACCATCTAGTGTTTACACGGCAACATGATTGCACTAAAGAGAAGCACTTTTTGTTATATAGTATCAGGAATGCTTCCCTTTGTAGTCATCTAAAGGGGCTCTGTAAATGTAAGGGACCTGAATTAAAAAAAAAAAAACATGGGCACAGGGGAGTCAGTCAGCAAATATTTACCCCAACTTGATAGCACTTTCTACTTTGGTTGAAAAGAAAGGTGCTAAAGTTAGAGTAGATATCAACTGATTTTTTTAGACAAGAGGGAGAGTGCAAAAATGGCTGCAGAGGAGGATGCAAAATAGTGTCCAAATGTTGCTCCAAGTCATTAGCACTTAAAAGTTACAAGATGGAGGGAGAGGTATGAAGCAAAGACCTACACTAAATACAAAAACAGAGAGTGGCAGACCAAGCTTCTAGGTAAACAGCACCCTCTAGTGTTTTGAAAGGAAAGGCCTACACTAATGAACAATTATTTTGAAAAAATCAGGGGAGTCAGTCAGCATATATTTACCCCAACTTGATAGCACTTTCTACTGTGGTCGAAAAGAAAGATGCGAAAGTTAGAGTAGATATCAACTGTTATTCAGTCAAGAGGGCAAGGGAATGAAAACTGGCAGCAGAGAAGGATGCAAAATAGTTTCCAAATGTTGCTTTAAGATGTTTTCACTTAAACGTTGATGGGAGAGGCATAAGGGTTTACAATATTGGTTACACTGACAAAGGAAATTCCATAGAAAAGAGGTTGAGTCTTGCCTGTAGTTCACTTCCTCATTAAAACTACCCCAAAGAGAAGCACTTATGAACACAGGACCAATCAATGCTCCCATTTGAAGTAATCTTAATGTGTTGAACTCTGTGATTAAATGAGCATCGCATGGAGAACGCAGTCTGTAGTTCTTGAAGGCAACTGTCTCTTGAAGCACTGATCACTTGAAACTACCCCAACAAATAGCACTTACCAAATACAACAGACAAGTTAGTGCCATGGTGAGGGTACCGAGGGTGACAGTAGTAGCAGCTGAAAATCTTGTCCAATTTCTAGCCTGGAACTCGGTAGGACTGGACGAGATCCTTTGCAGTCAGAGACACGTGGAGAATGTTGCCTGCTTTTAGGAAGAGCTGGTCTGAGCCATGTGGTTCACCAGCACCCAATATAAGTGTGTCCATGCCCCCTTGGCTTTGCCGTGGTCGTTGACACTCTGCCTTTCTGTAAAGCCCATCAAGTTTTGATTGCAGATATAACATCTTTGGAACGACTCAGCATTTTTAAGCATGGGTGGACTTTTCACACATTTAAAAGCACTTCATGCAAATACAACAATGATGAACTTTATTGCCCCTGAATTTAGAAAAGAGGTCAAGTCATTTTTAAAGGAAAGGCCTACACTAAATACATAAACAGGAAGGGGCAGACCAAACCTCTAGGTAAACCAGCACCATCTAGTGTTTACACGGCAACATGATTGCACTAAAGAGAAGCACTTTTTGTTATATAGTATAAGGAATGCTTCCCTTTGTAGTCATCTAAAGGGGCTCTGTAAATGTAAGGGACCTGAATTAAAAAAAAAACATGGGCACAGGGGAGTCAGTCAGCAAATATTTACCACAACTTGATAGCACTTTCTACTTTGGTTGAAAATAAAGGTGCTAAAGTTAGAGTAGATATCAACTGATTTTTTTAGACAAGAGGGAGAGTGCAAAAATGGTTGCAGAGGAGGATGCAAAATAGTGTCCAAATGTTGCTCCAAGTCATTAGCTCTTAAAAGTTACAAGATGGAGGGAGAGGTATGAAGCAAAGACCTACACTAAATACAAAAACAGAGAGTGGCAGACCAAGCTTCTAGGTAAACAGCACCCTCTAGTGTTTTGAAAGGAAAGGCCTACACTAATGAACAATTATTTTGAAAAAATCAGGGGAGTCAGTCAGCATATATTTACCCCAACTTGATAGCACTTTCTACTGTGGTCGAAAAGAAAGATGCAAAAGTTAGAGTAGATATCAACTGTTATTCAGTCAAGAGGGCAAGGGAATGAAAACTGGCAGCAGAGAAGGATGCAAAATAGTGTCCAAATGTTGCTTTAAGATGTTTTCACTTAAACGTTGATGGGAGAGGTATAAGGGTTTGCAATATTGGTTACACTGACAAAGGAAATTCCATAGAAAAGAGGTTGAGTCTTGCCTGTAGTTCACTTCCTCATTAAAACTACCCCAAAGAGAAGCACTTATGAACACAGGACCAATCAATGCTCCCATTTGAAGTAATCTTAATGTGTTGAACTCTGTGATTAAATGAGCATCGCATGGAGAACGCAGTCTGTAGTTCTTGAAGGCAACTGTCTCTTGAAGCACTGATCACTTGAAACTACCCCAACAAATAGCACTTACCAAATACAACAGACAAGTTAGTGCCATGGTGAGGGTACCGAGGGTGACAGTAGTAGCAGCTGAAAATCTTGTCCAATTTCTAGCCTGGAACTCGGTAGGACTGGACGAGATCCTTTGCAGTCAGAGACACGTGGAGAATGTTGCCTGCTTTTAGGAAGAGCTGGTCTGAGCCATGTGGTTCACCAGCACCCAATATAAGTGTGTCCATGCCCCCTTGGCTTTGCCGTGGTCGTTGACACTATGCCTTTCTGTAAAGCCCATCAAGTTTTGATTGCAGATATAACATCTTTGGAACGACTCAGCATTTTTAAGCATGGGTGGACTTTTCACACATTTAAAAGCACTTCATGCAAATACAACAATGATGAACTTTATTGCCCCTGAATTTAGAAAAGAGGTCAAGTCATTTTTAAAGGAAAGGCCTACACTAAATACATAAACAGGAAGGGGCAGACCAAACCTCTAGGTAAACCAGCACCATCTAGTGTTTACACGGCAACATGATTGCACTAAAGAGAAGCACTTTTTGTTATATAGTATAAGGAATGCTTCCCTTTGTAGTCATCTAAAGGGGCTCTGTAAATGTAAGGGACCTGAATTAAAAAAAAAACATGGGCACAGGGGAGTCAGTCAGCAAATATTTACCACAACTTGATAGCACTTTCTACTTTGGTTGAAAATAAAGGTGCTAAAGTTAGAGTAGATATCAACTGATTTTTTTAGACAAGAGGGAGAGTGCAAAAATGGTTGCAGAGGAGGATGCAAAATAGTGTCCAAATGTTGCTTCAAGTCATTAGCACTTAAAAGTTACAAGATGGAGGGAGAGGTATGAAGCAAAGACCTACACTAAATACAAAAACAGAGAGTGGCAGACCAAGCTTCTAGGTAAACAGCACCCTCTAGTGTTTTGAAAGGAAAGGCCTACACTAATGAACAATTATTTTGAACAAATCAGGGGAGTCAGTCAGCATATATTTACCCCAACTTGATAGCACTTTCTACTGTGGTCGAAAAGAAAGATGCAAAAGTTAGAGTAGATATCAACTGTTATTCAGTCAAGAGGGCAAGGGAATGAAAACTGGCAGCAGAGAAGGATGCAAAATAGTTTCCAAATGTTGCTTTAAGATGTTTTCACTTAAACGTTGATGGGAGAGGCATAAGGGTTTACAATATTGGTTACACTGACAAAGGAAATTCCATAGAAAAGAGGTTGAGTCTTGCCTGTAGTTCACTTCCTCATTAAAACTACCCCAAAGAGAAGCACTTATGAACACAGGACCAATCAATGCTCCCATTTGAAGTAATCTTAATGTGTTGAACTCTGTGATTAAATGAGCATCGCATGGAGAACGCAGTCTGTAGTTCTTGAAGGCAACTGTCTCTTGAAGCACTGATCACTTGAAACTACCCCAACAAATAGCACTTACCAAATACAACAGACAAGTTAGTGCCATGGTGAGGGTACCGAGGGTGACAGTAGTAGCAGCTGAAAATCTTGTCCAATTTCTAGCCTGGAACTCGGTAGGACTGGACGAGATCCTTTGCAGTCAGAGACACGTGGAGAATGTTGCCTGCTTTTAGGAAGAGCTGGTCTGAGCCATGTGGTTCACCAGCACCCAATATAAGTGTGTCCATGCCCCCTTGGCTTTGCCGTGGTCGTTGACACTCTGCCTTTCTGTAAAGCCCATCAAGTTTTGATTGCAGATATAACATCTTTGGAACGACTCAGCATTTTTAAGCATGGGTGGACTTTTCACACATTTAAAAGCACTTCATGCAAATACAACAATGATGAACTTTATTGCCCCTGAATTTAGAAAAGAGGTCAAGTCATTTTTAAAGGAAAGGCCTACACTAAATACATAAACAGGAAGGGGCAGACCAAACCTCTAGGTAAACCAGCACCATCTAGTGTTTACACAGCAACATGATTGCACTAAAGAGAAGCACTTTTTGTTATATAGTATCAGGAATGCTTCCCTTTGTAGTCATCTAAAGGGGCTCAGTAAATGTAAGGGACCTGAATTTAAAAAAAAAAACATGGGCACAGGGGAGTCAGTCAGCAAATATTTACCCCAACTTGATAGCACTTTCTACTTTGGTTGAAAAGAAAGGTGCTAAAGTTAGAGTAGATATCAACTGATTTTTTTAGACAAGAGGGAGAGTGCAAAAATGGCTGCAGAGGAGGATGCAAAATAGTGTCCAAATGTTGCTCCAAGTCATTAGCACTTAAAAGTTACAAGATGGAGGGAGAGGTATGAAGCAAAGACCTACACTAAATACAAAAACAGAGAGTGGCAGACCAAGCTTCTAGGTAAACAGCACCCTCTAGTGTTTTGAAAGGAAAGGCCTACACTAATGAACAATTATTTTGAAAAAATCAGGGGAGTCAGTCAGCATATATTTACCCCAACTTGATAGCACTTTCTACTATGGTCGAAAAGAAAGATGCAAAAGTTAGAGTAGATATCAACTGTTATTCAGTCAAGAGGGCAAGGGAATGAAAACTGGCAGCAGAGAAGGATGCAAAATAGTGTCCAAATGTTGCTTTAAGATGTTTTCACTTAAACGTTGATGGGAGAGGTATAAGGGTTTACAATATTGGTTACACTGACAAAGGAAATTCCATAGAAAAGAGGTTGAGTCTTGCCTGTAGTTCACTTCCTCATTAAAACTACCCCAAAGAGAAGCACTTATGAACACAGGACCAATCAATGCTCCCATTTGAAGTAATCTTAATGTGTTGAACTCTGTGATTAAATGAGCATCGCATGGAGAACGCAGTCTGTAGTTCTTGAAGGCAACTGTCTCTTGAAGCACTGATCACTTGAAACTACCCCAACAAATAGCACTTACCAAATACAACAGACAAGTTAGTGCCATGGTGAGGGTACCGAGGGTGACAGTAGTAGCAGCTGAAAATCTTGTCCAAATTTCTAGCCTGGAACTCGGTAGGACTGGACGAGATCCTTTGCAGTCAGAGACACGTGGAGAATGTTGCCTGCTTTTAGGAAGAGCTGGTCTGAGCCATGTGGTTCACCAGCACCCAATATAAGTGTGTCCATGCCCCCTTGGCTTTGCCGTGGTCGTTGACACTCTGCCTTTCTGTAAAGCCCATCAAGTTTTGATTGCAGATATAACATCTTTGGAACGACTCAGCATTTTTCAGCATGGGTGGACTTTTCACACATTTAAAAGCACTTCATGCAAATACAACAATGATGAACTTTATTGCCCCTGAATTTAGAAAAGAGGTCAAGTCATTTTTAAAGGAAAGGCCTACACTAAATACATAAACAGGAAGGGGCAGACCAAACCTCTAGGTAAACCAGCACCATCTAGTGTTTACACGGCAACATGATTGCACTAAAGAGAAGCACTTTTTGTTATATAGTATCAGGAATGCTTCCCTTTGTAGTTATCTAAAGGGGCTCTGTAAATGTAAGGGACCTGAATAAAAAATAAAAAAACATGGGCACAGGGGAGTCAGTCAGCAAATATTTACCCCAACTTGATAGCACTTTCTACTTTGGTTGAAAAGAAAGGTTCTAAAGTCAGAGTAGATATCAACTGATTTTTTTAGACAAGAGGGAGAGTGCAAAAATGGCTGCAGAGGAGGATGCAAAATAGTGTCCAAATGTTGCTCCAAGTCATTAGCACTTAAAGTTACAAGATGGAGGGAGAGGTATGAAGCAAATACCTACACTAAATACAAAAACAGAGAGTGGCAGACCAAGCTTCTAGGTAAACAGCACCCTCTAGTGTTTTGAAAGGAAAGGCCTACACTAATGAACAATTTTTTTTTTTAAATCAGGGGAGTCAGTCAGCATATATTTACCCCAACTTGATAGCACTTTCTACTGTGGTCGAAAAGAAAGATGCGAAAGTTAGAGTAGATATCAACTGTTATTCAGTCAAGAGGGCAAGGGAATGAAAACTGGCAGCAGAGAAGGATGCAAAATAGTTTCCAAATGTTGCTTTAAGATGTTTTCACTTAAACGTTGATGGGAGAGGCATAAGGGTTTACAATATTGGTTACACTGACAAAGGAAATTCCATAGAAAAGAGGTTGAGTCTTGCCTGTAGTTCACTTCCTCATTAAAACTACCCCAAAGAGAAGCACTTATGAACACAGGACCAATCAATGCTCCCATTTGAAGTAATCTTAATGTGTTGAACTCTGTGATTAAATGAGCATCGCATGGAGAACGCAGTCTGTAGTTCTTGAAGGCAACTGTCTCTTGAAGCACTGATCACTTGAAACTACCCCAACAAATAGCACTTACCAAATACAACAGACAAGTTAGTGCCATGGTGAGGGTACCGAGGGTGACAGTAGTAGCAGCTGAAAATCTTGTCCAATTTCTAGCCTGGAACTCGGTAGGACTGGACGAGATCCTTTGCAGTCAGAGACACGTGGAGAATGTTGCCTGCTTTTAGGAAGAGCTGGTCTGAGCCATGTGGTTCACCAGCACCCAATATAAGTGTGTCCATGCCCCCTTGGCTTTGCCGTGGTCGTTGACACTCTGCCTTTCTGTAAAGCCCATCAAGTTTTGATTGCAGATATAACATCTTTGGAACGACTCAGCATTTTTCAGCATGGGTGGACTTTTCACACATTTAAAAGCACTTCATGCAAATACAACAATGATGAACTTTATTGCCCCTGAATTTAGAAAAGAGGTCAAGTCATTTTTAAAGGAAAGGCCTACACTAAATACATAAACAGGAAGGGGCAGACCAAACCTCTAGGTAAACCAGCACCATCTAGTGTTTACACAGCAACATGATTGCACTAAAGAGAAGCACTTTTTGTTATATAGTATCAGGAATGCTTCCCTTTGTAGTCATCTAAAGGGGCTCAGTAAATGTAAGGGACCTGAATTTAAAAAAAAAAACATGGGCACAGGGGAGTCAGTCAGCAAATATTTACCCCAACTTGATAGCACTTTCTACTTTGGTTGAAAAGAAAGGTGCTAAAGTTAGAGTAGATATCAACTGATTTTTTTAGACAAGAGGGAGAGTGCAAAAATGGCTGCAGAGGAGGATGCAAAATAGTGTCCAAATGTTGTTCCAAGTCATTAGCACTTAAAAGTTACAAGATGGAGGGAGAGGTATGAAGCAAAGACCTACACTAAATACAAAAACAGAGAGTGGCAGACCAAGCTTCTAGGTAAACAGCACCCTCTAGTGTTTTGAAAGGAAAGGCCTACACTAATGAACAATTATTTTGAAAAAATCAGGGGAGTCGGTCAGCATATATTTACCCCAACTTGATAGCACTTTCTACTATGGTCGAAAAGAAAGATGCAAAAGTTAGAGTAGATATCAACTGTTATTCAGTCAAGAGGGCAAGGGAATGAAAACTGGCAGCAGAGAAGGATGCAAAATAGTGTCCAAATGTTGCTTTAAGATGTTTTCACTTAAACGTTGATGGGAGAGGTATAAGGGTTTACAATATTGGTTACACTGACAAAGGAAATTCCATAGAAAAGAGGTTGAGTCTTGCCTGTAGTTCACTTCCTCATTAAAACTACCCCAAAGAGAAGCACTTATGAACACAGGACCAATCAATGCTCCCATTTGAAGTAATCTTAATGTGTTGAACTCTGTGATTAAATGAGCATCGCATGGAGAACGCAGTCTGTAGTTCTTGAAGGCAACTGTCTCTTGAAGCACTGATCACTTGAAACTACCCCAACAAATAGCACTTACCAAATACAACAGACAAGTTAGTGCCATGGTGAGGGTACCGAGGGTGACAGTAGTAGCAGCTGAAAATCTTGTCCAATTTCTAGCCTGGAACTCGGTAGGACTGGACGAGATCCTTTGCAGTCAGAGACACGTGGAGAATGTTGCCTGCTTTTAGGAAGAGCTGGTCTGAGCCATGTGGTTCACCAGCACCCAATATAAGTGTGTCCATGCCCCCTTGGCTTTGCCGTGGTCGTTGACACTCTGCCTTTCTGTAAAGCCCATCAAGTTTTGATTGCAGATATAACATCTTTGGAACGACTCAGCATTTTTAAGCATGGGTGGACTTTTCACACATTTAAAAGCACTTCATGCAAATACAACAATGATGAACTTTATTGCCCCTGAATTTAGAAAAGAGGTCAAGTCATTTTTAAAGGAAAGGCCTACACTAAATACATAAACAGGAAGGGGCAGACCAAACCTCTAGGTAAACCAGCACCATCTAGTGTTTACACGGCAACATGATTGCACTAAAGAGAAGCACTTTTTGTTATATAGTATAAGGAATGCTTCCCTTTGTAGTCATCTAAAGGGGCTCTGTAAATGTAAGGGACCTGAATTAAAAAAAAAACATGGGCACAGGGGAGTCAGTCAGCAAATATTTACCACAACTTGATAGCACTTTCTACTTTGGTTGAAAATAAAGGTGCTAAAGTTAGAGTAGATATCAACTGATTTTTTTAGACAAGAGGGAGAGTGCAAAAATGGTTGCAGAGGAGGATGCAAAATAGTGTCCAAATGTTGCTCCAAGTCATTAGCTCTTAAAAGTTACAAGATGGAGGGAGAGGTATGAAGCAAAGACCTACACTAAATACAAAAACAGAGAGTGGCAGACCAAGCTTCTAGGTAAACAGCACCCTCTAGTGTTTTGAAAGGAAAGGCCTACACTAATGAACAATTATTTTGAAAAAATCAGGGGAGTCAGTCAGCATATATTTACCCCAACTTGATAGCACTTTCTACTGTGGTCGAAAAGAAAGATGCAAAAGTTAGAGTAGATATCAACTGTTATTCAGTCAAGAGGGCAAGGGAATGAAAACTGGCAGCAGAGAAGGATGCAAAATAGTGTCCAAATGTTGCTTTAAGATGTTTTCACTTAAACGTTGATGGGAGAGGTATAAGGGTTTGCAATATTGGTTACACTGACAAAGGAAATTCCATAGAAAAGAGGTTGAGTCTTGCCTGTAGTTCACTTCCTCATTAAAACTACCCCAAAGAGAAGCACTTATGAACACAGGACCAATCAATGCTCCCATTTGAAGTAATCTTAATGTGTTGAACTCTGTGATTAAATGAGCATCGCATGGAGAACGCAGTCTGTAGTTCTTGAAGGCAACTGTCTCTTGAAGCACTGATCACTTGAAACTACCCCAACAAATAGCACTTACCAAATACAACAGACAAGTTAGTGCCATGGTGAGGGTACCGAGGGTGACAGTAGTAGCAGCTGAAAATCTTGTCCAATTTCTAGCCTGGAACTCGGTAGGACTGGACGAGATCCTTTGCAGTCAGAGACACGTGGAGAATGTTGCCTGCTTTTAGGAAGAGCTGGTCTGAGCCATGTGGTTCACCAGCACCCAATATAAGTGTGTCCATGCCCCCTTGGCTTTGCCGTGGTCGTTGACACTATGCCTTTCTGTAAAGCCCATCAAGTTTTGATTGCAGATATAACATCTTTGGAACGACTCAGCATTTTTAAGCATGGGTGGACTTTTCACACATTTAAAAGCACTTCATGCAAATACAACAATGATGAACTTTATTGCCCCTGAATTTAGAAAAGAGGTCAAGTCATTTTTAAAGGAAAGGCCTACACTAAATACATAAACAGGAAGGGGCAGACCAAACCTCTAGGTAAACCAGCACCATCTAGTGTTTACACGGCAACATGATTGCACTAAAGAGAAGCACTTTTTGTTATATAGTATAAGGAATGCTTCCCTTTGTAGTCATCTAAAGGGGCTCTGTAAATGTAAGGGACCTGAATTAAAAAAAAAACATGGGCACAGGGGAGTCAGTCAGCAAATATTTACCACAACTTGATAGCACTTTCTACTTTGGTTGAAAATAAAGGTGCTAAAGTTAGAGTAGATATCAACTGATTTTTTTAGACAAGAGGGAGAGTGCAAAAATGGTTGCAGAGGAGGATGCAAAATAGTGTCCAAATGTTGCTTCAAGTCATTAGCACTTAAAAGTTACAAGATGGAGGGAGAGGTATGAAGCAAAGACCTACACTAAATACAAAAACAGAGAGTGGCAGACCAAGCTTCTAGGTAAACAGCACCCTCTAGTGTTTTGAAAGGAAAGGCCTACACTAATGAACAATTATTTTGAACAAATCAGGGGAGTCAGTCAGCATATATTTACCCCAACTTGATAGCACTTTCTACTGTGGTCGAAAAGAAAGATGCAAAAGTTAGAGTAGATATCAACTGTTATTCAGTCAAGAGGGCAAGGGAATGAAAACTGGCAGCAGAGAAGGATGCAAAATAGTTTCCAAATGTTGCTTTAAGATGTTTTCACTTAAACGTTGATGGGAGAGGCATAAGGGTTTACAATATTGGTTACACTGACAAAGGAAATTCCATAGAAAAGAGGTTGAGTCTTGCCTGTAGTTCACTTCCTCATTAAAACTACCCCAAAGAGAAGCACTTATGAACACAGGACCAATCAATGCTCCCATTTGAAGTAATCTTAATGTGTTGAACTCTGTGATTAAATGAGCATCGCATGGAGAACGCAGTCTGTAGTTCTTGAAGGCAACTGTCTCTTGAAGCACTGATCACTTGAAACTACCCCAACAAATAGCACTTACCAAATACAACAGACAAGTTAGTGCCATGGTGAGGGTACCGAGGGTGACAGTAGTAGCAGCTGAAAATCTTGTCCAATTTCTAGCCTGGAACTCGGTAGGACTGGACGAGATCCTTTGCAGTCAGAGACACGTGGAGAATGTTGCCTGCTTTTAGGAAGAGCTGGTCTGAGCCATGTGGTTCACCAGCACCCAATATAAGTGTGTCCATGCCCCCTTGGCTTTGCCGTGGTCGTTGACACTCTGCCTTTCTGTAAAGCCCATCAAGTTTTGATTGCAGATATAACATCTTTGGAACGACTCAGCATTTTTAAGCATGGGTGGACTTTTCACACATTTAAAAGCACTTCATGCAAATACAACAATGATGAACTTTATTGCCCCTGAATTTAGAAAAGAGGTCAAGTCATTTTTAAAGGAAAGGCCTACACTAAATACATAAACAGGAAGGGGCAGACCAAACCTCTAGGTAAACCAGCACCATCTAGTGTTTACACAGCAACATGATTGCACTAAAGAGAAGCACTTTTTGTTATATAGTATCAGGAATGCTTCCCTTTGTAGTCATCTAAAGGGGCTCAGTAAATGTAAGGGACCTGAATTTAAAAAAAAAAACATGGGCACAGGGGAGTCAGTCAGCAAATATTTACCCCAACTTGATAGCACTTTCTACTTTGGTTGAAAAGAAAGGTGCTAAAGTTAGAGTAGATATCAACTGATTTTTTTAGACAAGAGGGAGAGTGCAAAAATGGCTGCAGAGGAGGATGCAAAATAGTGTCCAAATGTTGCTCCAAGTCATTAGCACTTAAAAGTTACAAGATGGAGGGAGAGGTATGAAGCAAAGACCTACACTAAATACAAAAACAGAGAGTGGCAGACCAAGCTTCTAGGTAAACAGCACCCTCTAGTGTTTTGAAAGGAAAGGCCTACACTAATGAACAATTATTTTGAAAAAATCAGGGGAGTCAGTCAGCATATATTTACCCCAACTTGATAGCACTTTCTACTATGGTCGAAAAGAAAGATGCAAAAGTTAGAGTAGATATCAACTGTTATTCAGTCAAGAGGGCAAGGGAATGAAAACTGGCAGCAGAGAAGGATGCAAAATAGTGTCCAAATGTTGCTTTAAGATGTTTTCACTTAAACGTTGATGGGAGAGGTATAAGGGTTTACAATATTGGTTACACTGACAAAGGAAATTCCATAGAAAAGAGGTTGAGTCTTGCCTGTAGTTCACTTCCTCATTAAAACTACCCCAAAGAGAAGCACTTATGAACACAGGACCAATCAATGCTCCCATTTGAAGTAATCTTAATGTGTTGAACTCTGTGATTAAATGAGCATCGCATGGAGAACGCAGTCTGTAGTTCTTGAAGGCAACTGTCTCTTGAAGCACTGATCACTTGAAACTACCCCAACAAATAGCACTTACCAAATACAACAGACAAGTTAGTGCCATGGTGAGGGTACCGAGGGTGACAGTAGTAGCAGCTGAAAATCTTATCCAAATTTCTAGCCTGGAACTCGGTAGGACTGGACGAGATCCTTTGCATTCAGAGACACGTGGAGAATGTTGCCTGCTTTTAGGAAGAGCTGGTCTGAGCCATGTGGTTCACCAGCACCCAATATAAGTGTGTCCATGCCCCCTTGGCTTTGCCGTGGTCGTTGACACTCTGCCTTTCTGTAAAGCCCATCAAGTTTTGATTGCAGATATAACATCTTTGGAACGACTCAGCATTTTTCAGCATGGGTGGACTTTTCACACATTTAAAAGCACTTCATGCAAATACAACAATGATGAACTTTATTGCCCCTGAATTTAGAAAAGAGGTCAAGTCATTTTTAAAGGAAAGGCCTACACTAAATACATAAACAGGAAGGGGCAGACCAAACCTCTAGGTAAACCAGCACCATCTAGTGTTTACACGGCAACATGATTGCACTAAAGAGAAGCACTTTTTGTTATATAGTATCAGGAATGCTTCCCTTTGTAGTTATCTAAAGGGGCTCTGTAAATGTAAGGGACCTGAAAAAAAAATAAAAAAACATGGGCACAGGGGAGTCAGTCAGCAAATATTTACCCCAACTTGATAGCACTTTCTACTTTGGTTGAAAAGAAAGGTTCTAAAGTCAGAGTAGATATCAACTGATTTTTTTAGACAAGAGGGAGAGTGCAAAAATGGCTGCAGAGGAGGATGCAAAATAGTGTCCAAATGTTGCTCCAAGTCATTAGCACTTAAAAGTTACAAGATGGAGGGAGAGGTATGAAGCAAAGACCTACACTAAATACAAAAACAGAGAGTGGCAGACCAAGCTTCTAGGTAAACAGCACCCTCTAGTGTTTTGAAAGGAAAGGCCTACACTAATGAACAATTTTTTTTTTTTAAATCAGGGGAGTCAGTCAGCATATATTTACCCCAACTTGATAGCACTTTCTACTGTGGTCGAAAAGAAAGATGCGAAAGTTAGAGTAGATATCAACTGTTATTCAGTCAAGAGGGCAAGGGAATGAAAACTGGCAGCAGAGAAGGATGCAAAATAGTTTCCAAATGTTGCTTTAAGATGTTTTCACTTAAACGTTGATGGGAGAGGCATAAGGGTTTACAATATTGGTTACACTGACAAAGGAAATTCCATAGAAAAGAGGTTGAGTCTTGCCTGTAGTTCACTTCCTCATTAAAACTACCCCAAAGAGAAGCACTTATGAACACAGGACCAATCAATGCTCCCATTTGAAGTAATCTTAATGTGTTGAACTCTGTGATTAAATGAGCATCGCATGGAGAACGCAGTCTGTAGTTCTTGAAGGCAACTGTCTCTTGAAGCACTGATCACTTGAAACTACCCCAACAAATAGCACTTACCAAATACAACAGACAAGTTAGTGCCATGGTGAGGGTACCGAGGGTGACAGTAGTAGCAGCTGAAAATCTTGTCCAATTTCTAGCCTGGAACTCGGTAGGACTGGACGAGATCCTTTGCAGTCAGAGACACGTGGAGAATGTTGCCTGCTTTTAGGAAGAGCTGGTCTGAGCCATGTGGTTCACCAGCACCCAATATAAGTGTGTCCATGCCCCCTTGGCTTTGCCGTGGTCGTTGACACTCTGCCTTTCTGTAAAGCCCATCAAGTTTTGATTGCAGATATAACATCTTTGGAACGACTCAGCATTTTTCAGCATGGGTGGACTTTTCACACATTTAAAAGCACTTCATGCAAATACAACAATGATGAACTTTATTGCCCCTGAATTTAGAAAAGAGGTCAAGTCATTTTTAAAGGAAAGGCCTACACTAAATACATAAACAGGAAGGGGCAGACCAAACCTCTAGGTAAACCAGCACCATCTAGTGTTTACACAGCAACATGATTGCACTAAAGAGAAGCACTTTTTGTTATATAGTATCAGGAATGCTTCCCTTTGTAGTCATCTAAAGGGGCTCAGTAAATGTAAGGGACCTGAATTAAAAAAAAAAAAACATGGGCACAGGGGAGTCAGTCAGCAAATATTTACCCCAACTTGATAGCACTTTCTACTTTGGTTGAAAAGAAAGGTGCTAAAGTTAGAGTAGATATCAACTGATTTTTTTAGACAAGAGGGAGAGTGCAAAAATGGCTGCAGAGGAGGATGCAAAATAGTGTCCAAATGTTGCTCCAAGTCATTAGCACTTAAAAGTTACAAGATGGAGGGAGAGGTATGAAGCAAAGACCTACACTAAATACAAAAACAGAGAGTGGCAGACCAAGCTTCTAGGTAAACAGCACCCTCTAGTGTTTTGAAAGGAAAGGCCTACACTAATGAACAATTATTTTGAAAAAATCAGGGGAGTCAGTCAGCATATATTTACCCCAACTTGATAGCACTTTCTACTGTGGTCGAAAAGAAAGATGCAAAAGTTAGAGTAGATATCAACTGTTATTCAGTCAAGAGGGCAAGGGAATGAAAACTGGCAGCAGAGAAGGATGCAAAATAGTTTCCAAATGTTGCTTTAAGATGTTTTCACTTAAACGTTGATGGGAGAGGCATAAGGGTTTACAATATTGGTTACACTGACAAAGGAAATTCCATAGAAAAGAGGTTGAGTCTTGCCTGTAGTTCACTTCCTCATTAAAACTACCCCAAAGAGAAGCACTTATGAACACAGGACCAATCAATGCTCCCATTTGAAGTAATCTTAATGTGTTGAACTCTGTGATTAAATGAGCATCGCATGGAGAACGCAGTCTGTAGTTCTTGAAGGCAACTGTCTCTTGAAGCACTGATCACTTTACATAACCAGTCCTCTTGCATTTAATTTAACCCTTTCCTCTCTGGTGTATTGATTGCAAAAACAAGTTTAGAACATGATTCTTGAGTGTTTTAGCTTTCAAATGATGCATAGTTTATGATTGTCAGTTGAATATTTGTTATAAAACAAAGCTTAAAAAATTAATAAAAGTTTAGCCACGCCCCATCCGGCCCGCCGGCGGGCCGCTGCTGGTTAAGAGGTTAATAAAAAAAAAAAAAAAAAAAAAAGATTGAATGAATGATCCACGGACGGTGACGGACACATCATATTCCACAATTATAGGCCTATATAAGAGTATTTAATTTGTATCCATAGGCCTACTCCGTGTAGCTGGCCCGCCATCTACTGGCTAAAAAAAATATTGGCCCGCGGCCAAAGTTACTTGCCGACCCCTGCTCTAGTGTTTTGAAAGGAAAGGCCTACACTAATGAACAATTATTTTGAAAAAATCAGGGGAGTCAGTCAGCATATATTTACCCCAACTTGATAGCACTTTCTACTATGGTCGAAAAGAAAGATGCAAAAGTTAGAGTAGATATCAACTGTTATTCAGTCAAGAGGGCAAGGGAATGAAAACTGGCAGCAGAGAAGGATGCAAAATAGTGTCCAAATGTTGCTTTAAGATGTTTTCACTTAAACGTTGATGGGAGAGGTATAAGGGTTTACAATATTGGTTACACTGACAAAGGAAATTCCATAGAAAAGAGGTTGAGTCTTGCCTGTAGTTCACTTCCTCATTAAAACTACCCCAAAGAGAAGCACTTATGAACACAGGACCAATCAATGCTCCCATTTGAAGTAATCTTAATGTGTTGAACTCTGTGATTAAATGAGCATCGCATGGAGAACGCAGTCTGTAGTTCTTGAAGGCAACTGTCTCTTGAAGCACTGATCACTTGAAACTACCCCAACAAATAGCACTTACCAAATACAACAGACAAGTTAGTGCCATGGTGAGGGTACCGAGGGTGACAGTAGTAGCAGCTGAAAATCTTGTCCAAATTTCTAGCCTGGAACTCGGTAGGACTGGACGAGATCCTTTGCAGTCAGAGACACGTGGAGAATGTTGCCTGCTTTTAGGAAGAGCTGGTCTGAGCCATGTGGTTCACCAGCACCCAATATAAGTGTGTCCATGCCCCCTTGGCTTTGCCGTGGTCGTTGACACTCTGCCTTTCTGTAAAGCCCATCAAGTTTTGATTGCAGATATAACATCTTTGGAACGACTCAGCATTTTTCAGCATGGGTGGACTTTTCACACATTTAAAAGCACTTCATGCAAATACAACAATGATGAACTTTATTGCCCCTGAATTTAGAAAAGAGGTCAAGTCATTTTTAAAGGAAAGGCCTACACTAAATACATAAACAGGAAGGGGCAGACCAAACCTCTAGGTAAACCAGCACCATCTAGTGTTTACACGGCAACATGATTGCACTAAAGAGAAGCACTTTTTGTTATATAGTATCAGGAATGCTTCCCTTTGTAGTTATCTAAAGGGGCTCTGTAAATGTAAGGGACCTGAATAAAAAATAAAAAAACATGGGCACAGGGGAGTCAGTCAGCAAATATTTACCCCAACTTGATAGCACTTTCTACTTTGGTTGAAAAGAAAGGTTCTAAAGTCAGAGTAGATATCAACTGATTTTTTTAGACAAGAGGGAGAGTGCAAAAATGGCTGCAGAGGAGGATGCAAAATAGTGTCCAAATGTTGCTCCAAGTCATTAGCACTTAAAGTTACAAGATGGAGGGAGAGGTATGAAGCAAAGACCTACACTAAATACAAAAACAGAGAGTGGCAGACCAAGCTTCTAGGTAAACAGCACCCTCTAGTGTTTTGAAAGGAAAGGCCTACACTAATGAACAATTTTTTTTTTTAAATCAGGGGAGTCAGTCAGCATATATTTACCCCAACTTGATAGCACTTTCTACTGTGGTCGAAAAGAAAGATGCGAAAGTTAGAGTAGATATCAACTGTTATTCAGTCAAGAGGGCAAGGGAATGAAAACTGGCAGCAGAGAAGGATGCAAAATAGTTTCCAAATGTTGCTTTAAGATGTTTTCACTTAAACGTTGATGGGAGAGGCATAAGGGTTTACAATATTGGTTACACTGACAAAGGAAATTCCATAGAAAAGAGGTTGAGTCTTGCCTGTAGTTCACTTCCTCATTAAAACTACCCCAAAGAGAAGCACTTATGAACACAGGACCAATCAATGCTCCCATTTGAAGTAATCTTAATGTGTTGAACTCTGTGATTAAATGAGCATCGCATGGAGAACGCAGTCTGTAGTTCTTGAAGGCAACTGTCTCTTGAAGCACTGATCACTTGAAACTACCCCAACAAATAGCACTTACCAAATACAACAGACAAGTTAGTGCCATGGTGAGGGTACCGAGGGTGACAGTAGTAGCAGCTGAAAATCTTGTCCAATTTCTAGCCTGGAACTCGGTAGGACTGGACGAGATCCTTTGCAGTCAGAGACACGTGGAGAATGTTGCCTGCTTTTAGGAAGAGCTGGTCTGAGCCATGTGGTTCACCAGCACCCAATATAAGTGTGTCCATGCCCCCTTGGCTTTGCCGTGGTCGTTGACACTCTGCCTTTCTGTAAAGCCCATCAAGTTTTGATTGCAGATATAACATCTTTGGAACGACTCAGCATTTTTCAGCATGGGTGGACTTTTCACACATTTAAAAGCACTTCATGCAAATACAACAATGATGAACTTTATTGCCCCTGAATTTAGAAAAGAGGTCAAGTCATTTTTAAAGGAAAGGCCTACACTAAATACATAAACAGGAAGGGGCAGACCAAACCTCTAGGTAAACCAGCACCATCTAGTGTTTACACAGCAACATGATTGCACTAAAGAGAAGCACTTTTTGTTATATAGTATCAGGAATGCTTCCCTTTGTAGTCATCTAAAGGGGCTCAGTAAATGTAAGGGACCTGAATTTAAAAAAAAAAACATGGGCACAGGGGAGTCAGTCAGCAAATATTTACCCCAACTTGATAGCACTTTCTACTTTGGTTGAAAAGAAAGGTGCTAAAGTTAGAGTAGATATCAACTGATTTTTTTAGACAAGAGGGAGAGTGCAAAAATGGCTGCAGAGGAGGATGCAAAATAGTGTCCAAATGTTGCTCCAAGTCATTAGCACTTAAAAGTTACAAGATGGAGGGAGAGGTATGAAGCAAAGACCTACACTAAATACAAAAACAGAGAGTGGCAGACCAAGCTTCTAGGTAAACAGCACCCTCTAGTGTTTTGAAAGGAAAGGCCTACACTAATGAACAATTATTTTGAAAAAATCAGGGGAGTCAGTCAGCATATATTTACCCCAACTTGATAGCACTTTCTACTGTGGTCGAAAAGAAAGATGCGAAAGTTAGAGTAGATATCAACTGTTATTCAGTCAAGAGGGCAAGGGAATGAAAACTGGCAGCAGAGAAGGATGCAAAATAGTTTCCAAATGTTGCTTTAAGATGTTTTCACTTAAACGTTGATGGGAGAGGCATAAGGGTTTACAATATTGGTTACACTGACAAAGGAAATTCCATAGAAAAGAGGTTGAGTCTTGCCTGTAGTTCACTTCCTCATTAAAACTACCCCAAAGAGAAGCACTTATGAACACAGGACCAATCAATGCTCCCATTTGAAGTAATCTTAATGTGTTGAACTCTGTGATTAAATGAGCATCGCATGGAGAACGCAGTCTGTAGTTCTTGAAGGCAACTGTCTCTTGAAGCACTGATCACTTGAAACTACCCCAACAAATAGCACTTACCAAATACAACAGACAAGTTAGTGCCATGGTGAGGGTACCGAGGGTGACAGTAGTAGCAGCTGAAAATCTTGTCCAATTTCTAGCCTGGAACTCGGTAGGACTGGACGAGATCCTTTGCAGTCAGAGACACGTGGAGAATGTTGCCTGCTTTTAGGAAGAGCTGGTCTGAGCCATGTGGTTCACCAGCACCCAATATAAGTGTGTCCATGCCCCCTTGGCTTTGCCGTGGTCGTTGACACTCTGCCTTTCTGTAAAGCCCATCAAGTTTTGATTGCAGATATAACATCTTTGGAACGACTCAGCATTTTTCAGCATGGGTGGACTTTTCACACATTTAAAAGCACTTCATGCAAATACAACAATGATGAACTTTATTGCCCCTGAATTTAGAAAAGAGGTCAAGTCATTTTTAAAGGAAAGGCCTACACTAAATACATAAACAGGAAGGGGCAGACCAAACCTCTAGGTAAACCAGCACCATCTAGTGTTTACACAGCAACATGATTGCACTAAAGAGAAGCACTTTTTGTTATATAGTATCAGGAATGCTTCCCTTTGTAGTCATCTAAAGGGGCTCAGTAAATGTAAGGGACCTGAATTAAAAAAAAAAAAACATGGGCACAGGGGAGTCAGTCAGCAAATATTTACCCCAACTTGATAGCACTTTCTACTTTGGTTGAAAAGAAAGGTGCTAAAGTTAGAGTAGATATCAACTGATTTTTTTAGACAAGAGGGAGAGTGCAAAAATGGCTGCAGAGGAGGATGCAAAATAGTGTCCAAATGTTGCTCCAAGTCATTAGCACTTAAAAGTTACAAGATGGAGGGAGAGGTATGAAGCAAAGACCTACACTAAATACAAAAACAGAGAGTGGCAGACCAAGCTTCTAGGTAAACAGCACCCTCTAGTGTTTTGAAAGGAAAGGCCTACACTAATGAACAATTATTTTGAAAAAATCAGGGGAGTCAGTCAGCATATATTTACCCCAACTTGATAGCACTTTCTACTATGGTCGAAAAGAAAGATGCAAAAGTTAGAGTAGATATCAACTGTTATTCAGTCAAGAGGGCAAGGGAATGAAAACTGGCAGCAGAGAAGGATGCAAAATAGTGTCCAAATGTTGCTTTAAGATGTTTTCACTTAAACGTTGATGGGAGAGGTATAAGGGTTTACAATATTGGTTACACTGACAAAGGAAATTCCATAGAAAAGAGGTTGAGTCTTGCCTGTAGTTCACTTCCTCATTAAAACTACCCCAAAGAGAAGCACTTATGAACACAGGACCAATCAATGCTCCCATTTGAAGTAATCTTAATGTGTTGAACTCTGTGATTAAATGAGCATCGCATGGAGAACGCAGTCTGTAGTTCTTGAAGGCAACTGTCTCTTGAAGCACTGATCACTTGAAACTACCCCAACAAATAGCACTTACCAAATACAACAGACAAGTTAGTGCCATGGTGAGGGTACCGAGGGTGACAGTAGTAGCAGCTGAAAATCTTGTCCAATTTCTAGCCTGGAACTCGGTAGGACTGGACGAGATCCTTTGCAGTCAGAGACACGTGGAGAATGTTGCCTGCTTTTAGGAAGAGCTGGTCTGAGCCATGTGGTTCACCAGCACCCAATATAAGTGTGTCCATGCCCCCTTGGCTTTGCCGTGGTCGTTGACACTCTGCCTTTCTGTAAAGCCCATCAAGTTTTGATTGCAGATATAACATCTTTGGAACGACTCAGCATTTTTCAGCATGGGTGGACTTTTCACACATTTAAAAGCACTTCATGCAAATACACAATGATGAACTTTATTGCCCCTGAATTTAGAAAAGAGGTCAAGTCATTTTTAAAGGAAAGGCCTACACTAAATACATAAACAGGAAGGGGCAGACCAAACCTCTGGGTAAACCAGCACCATCTAGTGTTTACACGGCAACATGATTGCACTAAAGAGAAGCACTTTTTGTTATATAGTATCAGGAATGCTTCCCTTTGTAGTTATCTAAAGGGGCTCTGTAAATGTAAGGGACCTGAATAAAAAATAAAAAAACATGGGCACAGGGGAGTCAGTCAGCAAATATTTACCCCAACTTGATAGCACTTTCTACTTTGGTTGAAAAGAAAGGTTCTAAAGTCAGAGTAGATATCAACTGATTTTTTTAGACAAGAGGGAGAGTGCAAAAATGGCTGCAGAGGAGGATGCAAAATAGTGTCCAAATGTTGCTCCAAGTCATTAGCACTTAAAAGTTACAAGATGGAGGGAGAGGTATGAAGCAAAGACCTACACTAAATACAAAAACAGAGAGTGGCAGACCAAGCTTCTAGGTAAACAGCACCCTCTAGTGTTTTGAAAGGAAAGGCCTACACTAATGAACAATTTTTTTTTTTTTTAATCAGGGGAGTCAGTCAGCATATATTTACCCCAACTTGATAGCACTTTCTACTGTGGTCGAAAAGAAAGATGCAAAAGTTAGAGTAGATATCAACTGTTATTCAGTCAAGAGGGCAAGGGAATGAAAACTGGCAGCAGAGAAGGATGCAAAATAGTGTCCAAATGTTGCTTTAAGATTGTTTTCACTTAAACGTTGATGGGAGAGGTATAAGGGTTTACAATATTGGTTACACTGACAAAGGAAATTCCATAGAAAAGAGGTTGAGTCTTGCCTGTAGTTCACTTCCTCATTAAAACTACCCCAAAGAGAAGCACTTATGAACACAGGACCAATCAATGCTCCCATTTGAAGTAATCTTAATGTGTTGAACTCTGTGATTAAATGAGCATCGCATGGAGAACGCAGTCTGTAGTTCTTGAAGGCAACTGTCTCTTGAAGCACTGATCACTTGAAACTACCCCAACAAATAGCACTTACCAAATACAACAGACA
This sequence comes from Leuciscus leuciscus, assembly GCF_965113295.1. Taxonomy (NCBI): domain Eukaryota; kingdom Metazoa; phylum Chordata; class Actinopteri; order Cypriniformes; family Leuciscidae; genus Leuciscus; species Leuciscus leuciscus. The sequence continues at coordinate 25,818,492 of NC_138737.1, read as the reverse complement.
AGTTAGTGCCATGGTGAGGGTACCGAGGGTGACAGTAGTAGCAGCTGAAAATCTTGTCCAAATTTCTAGCCTGGAACTCGGTAGGACTGGACGAGATCCTTTGCAGTCAGAGACACGTGGAGAATGTTGCCTGCTTTTAGGAAGAGCTGGTCTGAGCCATGTGGTTCACCAGCACCCAATATTAGTGTGTCCATGCCCCCTTGGCTTTGCCGTGGTCGTTGACACTCTGCCTTTCTGTAAAGCCCATCAAGTTTTGATTGCAGATATAACATCTTTGGAACGACTCAGCATTTTTCAGCATGGGTGGACTTTTCACACATTTAAAAGCACTTCATGCAAATACAACAATGATGAACTTTATTGCCCCTGAATTTAGAAAAGAGGTCAAGTCATTTTTAAAGGAAAGGCCTACACTAAATACATAAACAGGAAGGGGCAGACCAAACCTCTAGGTAAACCAGCACCATCTAGTGTTTACACAGCAACATGATTGCACTAAAGAGAAGCACTTTTTGTTATATAGTATCAGGAATGCTTCCCTTTGTAGTCATCTAAAGGGGCTCAGTAAATGTAAGGGACCTGAATTTAAAAAAAAAAACATGGGCACAGGGGAGTCAGTCAGCAAATATTTACCCCAACTTGATAGCACTTTCTACTTTGGTTGAAAAGAAAGGTTCTAAAGTCAGAGTAGATATCAACTGATTTTTTTAGACAAGAGGGAGAGTGCAAAAATGGCTGCAGAGGAGGATGCAAAATAGTGTCCAAATGTTGCTCCAAGTCATTAGCACTTAAAAGTTACAAGATGGAGGGAGAGGTATGAAGCAAAGACCTACACTAAATACAAAAACAGAGAGTGGCAGACCAAGCTTCTAGGTAAACAGCACCCTCTAGTGTTTTGAAAGGAAAGGCCTACACTAATGAACAATTATTTTGAAAAAATCAGGGGAGTCGGTCAGCATATATTTACCCCAACTTGATAGCACTTTCTACTATGGTCGAAAAGAAAGATGCAAAAGTTAGAGTAGATATCAACTGTTATTCAGTCAAGAGGGCAAGGGAATGAAAACTGGCAGCAGAGAAGGATGCAAAATAGTGTCCAAATGTTGCTTTAAGATGTTTTCACTTAAACGTTGATGGGAGAGGTATAAGGGTTTACAATATTGGTTACACTGACAAAGGAAATTCCATAGAAAAGAGGTTGAGTCTTGCCTGTAGTTCACTTCCTCATTAAAACTACCCCAAAGAGAAGCACTTATGAACACAGGACCAATCAATGCTCCCATTTGAAGTAATCTTAATGTGTTGAACTCTGTGATTAAATGAGCATCGCATGGAGAACGCAGTCTGTAGTTCTTGAAGGCAACTGTCTCTTGAAGCACTGATCACTTGAAACTACCCCAACAAATAGCACTTACCAAATACAACAGACAAGTTAGTGCCATGGTGAGGGTACCGAGGGTGACAGTAGTAGCAGCTGAAAATCTTGTCCAATTTCTAGCCTGGAACTCGGTAGGACTGGACGAGATCCTTTGCAGTCAGAGACACGTGGAGAATGTTGCCTGCTTTTAGGAAGAGCTGGTCTGAGCCATGTGGTTCACCAGCACCCAATATAAGTGTGTCCATGCCCCCTTGGCTTTGCCGTGGTCGTTGACACTCTGCCTTTCTGTAAAGCCCATCAAGTTTTGATTGCAGATATAACATCTTTGGAACGACTCAGCATTTTTCAGCATGGGTGGACTTTTCACACATTTAAAAGCACTTCATGCAAATACACAATGATGAACTTTATTGCCCCTGAATTTAGAAAAGAGGTCAAGTCATTTTTAAAGGAAAGGCCTACACTAAATACATAAACAGGAAGGGGCAGACCAAACCTCTGGGTAAACCAGCACCATCTAGTGTTTACACGGCAACATGATTGCACTAAAGAGAAGCACTTTTTGTTATATAGTATCAGGAATGCTTCCCTTTGTAGTTATCTAAAGGGGCTCTGTAAATGTAAGGGACCTGAATAAAAAATAAAAAAACATGGGCACAGGGGAGTCAGTCAGCAAATATTTACCCCAACTTGATAGCACTTTCTACTTTGGTTGAAAAGAAAGGTTCTAAAGTCAGAGTAGATATCAACTGATTTTTTTAGACAAGAGGGAGAGTGCAAAAATGGCTGCAGAGGAGGATGCAAAATAGTGTCCAAATGTTGCTCCAAGTCATTAGTACTTAAAAGTTACAAGATGGAGGGAGAGGTATGAAGCAAAGACCTACACTAAATACAAAAACAGAGAGTGGCAGACCAAGCTTCTAGGTAAACAGCACCCTCTAGTGTTTTGAAAGGAAAGGCCTACACTAATGAACAATTTTTTTTTTTTTAAATCAGGGGAGTCAGTCAGCATATATTTACCCCAACTTGATAGCACTTTCTACTGTGGTCGAAAAGAAAGATGCAAAAGTTAGAGTAGATATCAACTGTTATTCAGTCAAGAGGGCAAGGGAATGAAAACTGGCAGCAGAGAAGGATGCAAAATAGTGTCCAAATGTTGCTTTAAGATGTTTTCACTTAAACGTTGATGGGAGAGGTATAAGGGTTTACAATATTGGTTACACTGACAAAGGAAATTCCATAGAAAAGAGGTTGAGTCTTGCCTGTAGTTCACTTCCTCATTAAAACTACCCCAAAGAGAAGCACTTATGAACACAGGACCAATCAATGCTCCCATTTGAAGTAATCTTAATGTGTTGAACTCTGTGATTAAATGAGCATCGCATGGAGAACGCAGTCTGTAGTTCTTGAAGGCAACTGTCTCTTGAAGCACTGATCACTTGAAACTACCCCAACAAATAGCACTTACCAAATACAACAGACAAGTTAGTGCCATGGTGAGGGTACCGAGGGTGACAGTAGTAGCAGCTGAAAATCTTGTCCAAATTTCTAGCCTGGAACTCGGTAGGACTGGACGAGATCCTTTGCAGTCAGAGACACGTGGAGAATGTTGCCTGCTTTTAGGAAGAGCTGGTCTGAGCCATGTGGTTCACCAGCACCCAATATAAGTGTGTCCATGCCCCCTTGGCTTTGCCGTGGTCGTTGACACTCTGCCTTTCTGTAAAGCCCATCAAGTTTTGATTGCAGATATAACATCTTTGGAACGACTCAGCATTTTTCAGCATGGGTGGACTTTTCACACATTTAAAAGCACTTCATGCAAATACAACAATGATGAACTTTATTGCCCCTGAATTTAGAAAAGAGGTCAAGTCATTTTTAAAGGAAAGGCCTACACTAAATACATAAACAGGAAGGGGCAGACCAAACCTCTAGGTAAACCAGCACCATCTAGTGTTTACACGGCAACATGATTGCACTAAAGAGAAGCACTTTTTGTTATATAGTATCAGGAATGCTTCCCTTTGTAGTTATCTAAAGGGGCTCTGTAAATGTAAGGGACCTGAATAAAAAATAAAAAAACATGGGCACAGGGGAGTCAGTCAGCAAATATTTACCCCAACTTGATAGCACTTTCTACTTTGGTTGAAAAGAAAGGTTCTAAAGTCAGAGTAGATATCAACTGATTTTTTTAGACAAGAGGGAGAGTGCAAAAATGGCTGCAGAGGAGGATGCAAAATAGTGTCCAAATGTTGCTCCAAGTCATTAGCACTTAAAGTTACAAGATGGAGGGAGAGGTATGAAGCAAAGACCTACACTAAATACAAAAACAGAGAGTGGCAGACCAAGCTTCTAGGTAAACAGCACCCTCTAGTGTTTTGAAAGGAAAGGCCTACACTAATGAACAATTTTTTTTTTAAATCAGGGGAGTCAGTCAGCATATATTTACCCCAACTTGATAGCACTTTCTACTGTGGTCGAAAAGAAAGATGCGAAAGTTAGAGTAGATATCAACTGTTATTCAGTCAAGAGGGCAAGGGAATGAAAACTGGCAGCAGAGAAGGATGCAAAATAGTTTCCAAATGTTGCTTTAAGATGTTTTCACTTAAACGTTGATGGGAGAGGCATAAGGGTTTACAATATTGGTTACACTGACAAAGGAAATTCCATAGAAAAGAGGTTGAGTCTTGCCTGTAGTTCACTTCCTCATTAAAACTACCCCAAAGAGAAGCACTTATGAACACAGGACCAATCAATGCTCCCATTTGAAGTAATCTTAATGTGTTGAACTCTGTGATTAAATGAGCATTGCATGGAGAACGCAGTCTGTAGTTCTTGAAGGCAACTGTCTCTTGAAGCACTGATCACTTTACATAACCAGTCCTCTTGCATTTAATTTAACCCTTTCCTCTCTGGTGTATTGATTGCAAAAACAAGTTTAGAACATGATTCTTGAGTGTTTTAGCTTTCAAATGATGCATAGTTTATGATTGTCAGTTGAATATTTGTTATAAAACAAAGCTTAAAAAATTAATAAAAGTTTAGCCACGCCCCATCCGGCCCGCCGGCGGGCCGCTGCTGGTTAAGAGGTTAATAAAAAAAAAATAAAAAAAAAAAGATTGAATGAATGATCCACGGACGGTGACGGACACATCATATTCCACAATTATAGGCCTATATAAGAGTATTTAATTTGTATCCATAGGCCTACTCCGTGTAGCTGGCCCGCCATCTACTGGCTAAAAAAAATATTGGCCCGCGGCCAAAGTTACTTGCCGACCCCTGCTCTAGTGTTTTGAAAGGAAAGGCCTACACTAATGAACAATTATTTTGAAAAAATCAGGGGAGTCAGTCAGCATATATTTACCCCAACTTGATAGCACTTTCTACTATGGTCGAAAAGAAAGATGCAAAAGTTAGAGTAGATATCAACTGTTATTCAGTCAAGAGGGCAAGGGAATGAAAACTGGCAGCAGAGAAGGATGCAAAATAGTGTCCAAATGTTGCTTTAAGATGTTTTCACTTAAACGTTGATGGGAGAGGTATAAGGGTTTACAATATTGGTTACACTGACAAAGGAAATTCCATAGAAAAGAGGTTGAGTCTTGCCTGTAGTTCACTTCCTCATTAAAACTACCCCAAAGAGAAGCACTTATGAACACAGGACCAATCAATGCTCCCATTTGAAGTAATCTTAATGTGTTGAACTCTGTGATTAAATGAGCATCGCATGGAGAACGCAGTCTGTAGTTCTTGAAGGCAACTGTCTCTTGAAGCACTGATCACTTGAAACTACCCCAACAAATAGCACTTACCAAATACAACAGACAAGTTAGTGCCATGGTGAGGGTACCGAGGGTGACAGTAGTAGCAGCTGAAAATCTTGTCCAAATTTCTAGCCTGGAACTCGGTAGGACTGGACGAGATCCTTTGCAGTCAGAGACACGTGGAGAATGTTGCCTGCTTTTAGGAAGAGCTGGTCTGAGCCATGTGGTTCACCAGCACCCAATATAAGTGTGTCCATGCCCCCTTGGCTTTGCCGTGGTCGTTGACACTCTGCCTTTCTGTAAAGCCCATCAAGTTTTGATTGCAGATATAACATCTTTGGAACGACTCAGCATTTTTCAGCATGGGTGGACTTTTCACACATTTAAAAGCACTTCATGCAAATACAACAATGATGAACTTTATTGCCCCTGAATTTAGAAAAGAGGTCAAGTCATTTTTAAAGGAAAGGCCTACACTAAATACATAAACAGGAAGGGGCAGACCAAACCTCTAGGTAAACCAGCACCATCTAGTGTTTACACAGCAACATGATTGCACTAAAGAGAAGCACTTTTTGTTATATAGTATCAGGAATGCTTCCCTTTGTAGTCATCTAAAGGGGCTCAGTAAATGTAAGGGACCTGAATTTAAAAAAAAAAACATGGGCACAGGGGAGTCAGTCAGCAAATATTTACCCCAACTTGATAGCACTTTCTACTTTGGTTGAAAAGAAAGGTGCTAAAGTTAGAGTAGATATCAACTGATTTTTTTAGACAAGAGGGAGAGTGCAAAAATGGCTGCAGAGGAGGATGCAAAATAGTGTCCAAATGTTGCTCCAAGTCATTAGCACTTAAAAGTTACAAGATGGAGGGAGAGGTATGAAGCAAAGACCTACACTAAATACAAAAACAGAGAGTGGCAGACCAAGCTTCTAGGTAAACAGCACCCTCTAGTGCAGGGAACGGCAACTGGCGGCCCGCGGGCCAAAACTGGCCCGCCAGCAATATTTTCTGGCCCGCCGGATTATTTTGGTAGTCCTAAATGCTGCACAAAACTCTTCCACTACTTGAGAAAAGCCGTAGTCGCGCGGCGATTTCACCGCCGCATACTGTGTGAAACGCCCATAGGGAATCATGCGGCGCGGGATTACATTTTAAAGTATAACTGGCGTTCACACCGGACGCGAATAGCGCGTCAAATTCGCGCCTGCCGCGTCTAGTTATACGCATGACCACTTTGTGTCCGTTCGCGCGTCAAAAGACGGTAGCGGTCAGAACTCTGGTGTACTTTGGACGGAGCGGGCGGTCTGACTGACAATAGCCCACTCGCACTCCCGACATCTTTTGACAGCGTATCCGCACTTAATTCTGACCGCCTGTACACCTAGTTCTGAGGAGCTGTTTGGTACTGAAACCATTGTCAGTCAACAACATTATTTTTTTGCAAGGATGTTTGAAATAGTTCGGCAGAAAATAGACTACTTCATTTCGTCAGTAGGGCAATATGATTTTCGTTTATGTTGCTTAGAAATTTGAGTGATAGGCTTTGTCCTATTTAATTTATGTTATTTATATTTCTTTCTTTTTTTCTGTGGCATTTTTTTTCTCTGCTGACAGTACAATGTTAAAATAGCCTACTATTTATATTGACACGAACACAATTTTTGTATAGCATTTATAATTATTATAGGCTACTTAATCTCCTTCTTTCCGTTAGAGACATTTGAATGTGAGATTATGGAAACGAGATCTAAATTTTGTAGACCCGTCAGGTCGGGAAATAAAGCGGGGGTAACACCGAGTATATTTTAAGCGGTTGCTGAATAGAACCATGTGGGAGCGGGACGGAAAAAAAAACAGTCCCGCAGACCTCCTTAAACCTTAGGTGTGTATGTGTGTGTCCCCGAATAAATAATAATAAAAAAAAAGGAATAAAGTTCAAAAGTCGGACTGTACGGAATGAGGCATGATTGCTATTCACACCTTTATTAAAATGGCTGTAATCTGTTACCACAATAGTACTTGATCTGTTTAAAATGATTTCCTTGATATATGCATAAATTAAAAATAAAAATAAAAATTTGTCTAATAAATTTTTTCTATTTTTGATCTGAGCACAATCAGAAAATCAGAAAACCCGTCCTTATTCGTTTTTTTTTTCTTTTTCATTTCAGTTCAGGAAATAAATAATGGAAAAACAAGTCGTTTTTCATCTTTTTATTTTTGGTTTTAATAAAAAAAAAAAAAATAAAAAAAAGATTGAATGAATGATCCACGGACGGTGACGGACACATCATATTCCACAATTATAGGCCTATATAAGAGTATTTAATTTGTATCCATAGGCCTACTCCGTGTAGCTGGCCCGCCATCTACTGGCTAAAAAAAATATTGGCCCGCGGCCAAAGTTACTTGCCGACCCCTGCTCTAGTGTTTTGAAAGGAAAGGCCTACACTAATGAACAATTATTTTGAAAAAATCAGGGGAGTCAGTCAGCATATATTTACCCCAACTTGATAGCACTTTCTACTATGGTCGAAAAGAAAGATGCAAAAGTTAGAGTAGATATCAACTGTTATTCAGTCAAGAGGGCAAGGGAATGAAAACTGGCAGCAGAGAAGGATGCAAAATAGTGTCCAAATGTTGCTTTAAGATGTTTTCACTTAAACGTTGATGGGAGAGGTATAAGGGTTTACAATATTGGTTACACTGACAAAGGAAATTCCATAGAAAAGAGGTTGAGTCTTGCCTGTAGTTCACTTCCTCATTAAAACTACCCCAAAGAGAAGCACTTATGAACACAGGACCAATCAATGCTCCCATTTGAAGTAATCTTAATGTGTTGAACTCTGTGATTAAATGAGCATCGCATGGAGAACGCAGTCTGTAGTTCTTGAAGGCAACTGTCTCTTGAAGCACTGATCACTTGAAACTACCCCAACAAATAGCACTTACCAAATACAACAGACAAGTTAGTGCCATGGTGAGGGTACCGAGGGTGACAGTAGTAGCAGCTGAAAATCTTGTCCAATTTCTAGCCTGGAACTCGGTAGGACTGGACGAGATCCTTTGCAGTCAGAGACACGTGGAGAATGTTGCCTGCTTTTAGGAAGAGCTGGTCTGAGCCATGTGGTTCACCAGCACCCAATATAAGTGTGTCCATGCCCCCTTGGCTTTGCCGTGGTCGTTGACACTCTGCCTTTCTGTAAAGCCCATCAAGTTTTGATTGCAGATATAACATCTTTGGAACGACTCAGCATTTTTCAGCATGGGTGGACTTTTCACACATTTAAAAGCACTTCATGCAAATACACAATGATGAACTTTATTGCCCCTGAATTTAGAAAAGAGGTCAAGTCATTTTTAAAGGAAAGGCCTACACTAAATACATAAACAGGAAGGGGCAGACCAAACCTCTGGGTAAACCAGCACCATCTAGTGTTTACACGGCAACATGATTGCACTAAAGAGAAGCACTTTTTGTTATATAGTATCAGGAATGCTTCCCTTTGTAGTTATCTAAAGGGGCTCTGTAAATGTAAGGGACCTGAATAAAAAATAAAAAAACATGGGCACAGGGGAGTCAGTCAGCAAATATTTACCCCAACTTGATAGCACTTTCTACTTTGGTTGAAAAGAAAGGTTCTAAAGTCAGAGTAGATATCAACTGATTTTTTTAGACAAGAGGGAGAGTGCAAAAATGGCTGCAGAGGAGGATGCAAAATAGTGTCCAAATGTTGCTCCAAGTCATTAGCACTTAAAAGTTACAAGATGGAGGGAGAGGTATGAAGCAAAGACCTACACTAAATACAAAAACAGAGAGTGGCAGACCAAGCTTCTAGGTAAACAGCACCCTCTAGTGTTTTGAAAGGAAAGGCCTACACTAATGAACAATTTTTTTTTTTTAAATCAGGGGAGTCAGTCAGCATATATTTACCCCAACTTGATAGCACTTTCTACTGTGGTCGAAAAGAAAGATGCAAAAGTTAGAGTAGATATCAACTGTTATTCAGTCAAGAGGGCAAGGGAATGAAAACTGGCAGCAGAGAAGGATGCAAAATAGTGTCCAAATGTTGCTTTAAGATTGTTTTCACTTAAACGTTGATGGGAGAGGTATAAGGGTTTACAATATTGGTTACACTGACAAAGGAAATTCCATAGAAAAGAGGTTGAGTCTTGCCTGTAGTTCACTTCCTCATTAAAACTACCCCAAAGAGAAGCACTTATGAACACAGGACCAATCAATGCTCCCATTTGAAGTAATCTTAATGTGTTGAACTCTGTGATTAAATGAGCATCGCATGGAGAACGCAGTCTGTAGTTCTTGAAGGCAACTGTCTCTTGAAGCACTGATCACTTGAAACTACCCCAACAAATAGCACTTACCAAATACAACAGACAAGTTAGTGCCATGGTGAGGGTACCGAGGGTGACAGTAGTAGCAGCTGAAAATCTTGTCCAAATTTCTAGCCTGGAACTCGGTAGGACTGGACGAGATCCTTTGCAGTCAGAGACACGTGGAGAATGTTGCCTGCTTTTAGGAAGAGCTGGTCTGAGCCATGTGGTTCACCAGCACCCAATATTAGTGTGTCCATGCCCCCTTGGCTTTGCCGTGGTCGTTGACACTCTGCCTTTCTGTAAAGCCCATCAAGTTTTGATTGCAGATATAACATCTTTGGAACGACTCAGCATTTTTCAGCATGGGTGGACTTTTCACACATTTAAAAGCACTTCATGCAAATACAACAATGATGAACTTTATTGCCCCTGAATTTAGAAAAGAGGTCAAGTCATTTTTAAAGGAAAGGCCTACACTAAATACATAAACAGGAAGGGGCAGACCAAACCTCTAGGTAAACCAGCACCATCTAGTGTTTACACAGCAACATGATTGCACTAAAGAGAAGCACTTTTTGTTATATAGTATCAGGAATGCTTCCCTTTGTAGTCATCTAAAGGGGCTCAGTAAATGTAAGGGACCTGAATTTAAAAAAAAAAACATGGGCACAGGGGAGTCAGTCAGCAAATATTTACCCCAACTTGATAGCACTTTCTACTTTGGTTGAAAAGAAAGGTGCTAAAGTTAGAGTAGATATCAACTGATTTTTTTAGACAAGAGGGAGAGTGCAAAAATGGCTGCAGAGGAGGATGCAAAATAGTGTCCAAATGTTGCTCCAAGTCATTAGCACTTAAAAGTTACAAGATGGAGGGAGAGGTATGAAGCAAAGACCTACACTAAATACAAAAACAGAGAGTGGCAGACCAAGCTTCTAGGTAAACAGCACCCTCTAGTGTTTTGAAAGGAAAGGCCTACACTAATGAACAATTATTTTGAAAAAATCAGGGGAGTCAGTCAGCATATATTTACCCCAACTTGATAGCACTTTCTACTGTGGTCGAAAAGAAAGATGCAAAAGTTAGAGTAGATATCAACTGTTATTCAGTCAAGAGGGCAAGGGAATGAAAACTGGCAGCAGAGAAGGATGCAAAATAGTGTCCAAATGTTGCTTTAAGATGTTTTCACTTAAACGTTGATGGGAGAGGTATAAGGGTTTACAATATTGGTTACACTGACAAAGGAAATTCCATAGAAAAGAGGTTGAGTCTTGCCTGTAGTTCACTTCCTCATTAAAACTACCCCAAAGAGAAGCACTTATGAACACAGGACCAATCAATGCTCCCATTTGAAGTAATCTTAATGTGTTGAACTCTGTGATTAAATGAGCATCGCATGGAGAACGCAGTCTGTAGTTCTTGAAGGCAACTGTCTCTTGAAGCACTGATCACTTGAAACTACCCCAACAAATAGCACTTACCAAATACAACAGACAAGTTAGTGCCATGGTGAGGGTACCGAGGGTGACAGTAGTAGCAGCTGAAAATCTTGTCCAAATTTCTAGCCTGGAACTCGGTAGGACTGGACGAGATCCTTTGCAGTCAGAGACACGTGGAGAATGTTGCCTGCTTTTAGGAAGAGCTGGTCTGAGCCATGTGGTTCACCAGCACCCAATATTAGTGTGTCCATGCCCCCTTGGCTTTGCCGTGGTCGTTGACACTCTGCCTTTCTGTAAAGCCCATCAAGTTTTGATTGCAGATATAACATCTTTGGAACGACTCAGCATTTTTCAGCATGGGTGGACTTTTCACACATTTAAAAGCACTTCATGCAAATACAACAATGATGAACTTTATTGCCCCTGAATTTAGAAAAGAGGTCAAGTCATTTTTAAAGGAAAGGCCTACACTAAATACATAAACAGGAAGGGGCAGACCAAACCTCTAGGTAAACCAGCACCATCTAGTGTTTACACAGCAACATGATTGCACTAAAGAGAAGCACTTTTTGTTATATAGTATCAGGAATGCTTCCCTTTGTAGTCATCTAAAGGGGCTCAGTAAATGTAAGGGACCTGAATTTAAAAAAAAAAACATGGGCACAGGGGAGTCAGTCAGCAAATATTTACCCCAACTTGATAGCACTTTCTACTTTGGTTGAAAAGAAAGGTGCTAAAGTTAGAGTAGATATCAACTGATTTTTTTAGACAAGAGGGAGAGTGCAAAAATGGCTGCAGAGGAGGATGCAAAATAGTGTCCAAATGTTGCTCCAAGTCATTAGCACTTAAAAGTTACAAGATGGAGGGAGAGGTATGAAGCAAAGACCTACACTAAATACAAAAACAGAGAGTGGCAGACCAAGCTTCTAGGTAAACAGCACCCTCTAGTGTTTTGAAAGGAAAGGCCTACACTAATGAACAATTATTTTGAAAAAATCAGGGGAGTCGGTCAGCATATATTTACCCCAACTTGATAGCACTTTCTACTATGGTCGAAAAGAAAGATGCAAAAGTTAGAGTAGATATCAACTGTTATTCAGTCAAGAGGGCAAGAGAATGAAAACTGGCAGCAGAGAAGGATGCAAAATAGTGTCCAAATGTTGCTTTAAGATGTTTTCACTTAAACGTTGATGGGAGAGGTATAAGGGTTTACAATATTGGTTACACTGACAAAGGAAATTCCATAGAAAAGAGGTTGAGTCTTGCCTGTAGTTCACTTCCTCATTAAAACTACCCCAAAGAGAAGCACTTATGAACACAGGACCAATCAATGCTCCCATTTGAAGTAATCTTAATGTGTTGAACTCTGTGATTAAATGAGCATCGCATGGAGAACGCAGTCTGTAGTTCTTGAAGGCAACTGTCTCTTGAAGCACTGATCACTTGAAACTACCCCAACAAATAGCACTTACCAAATACAACAGACAAGTTAGTGCCATGGTGAGGGTACCGAGGGTGACAGTAGTAGCAGCTGAAAATCTTGTCCAATTTCTAGCCTGGAACTCGGTAGGACTGGACGAGATCCTTTGCAGTCAGAGACACGTGGAGAATGTTGCCTGCTTTTAGGAAGAGCTGGTCTGAGCCATGTGGTTCACCAGCACCCAATATAAGTGTGTCCATGCCCCCTTGGCTTTGCCGTGGTCGTTGACACTCTGCCTTTCTGTAAAGCCCATCAAGTTTTGATTGCAGATATAACATCTTTGGAACGACTCAGCATTTTTCAGCATGGGTGGACTTTTCACACATTTAAAAGCACTTCATGCAAATACACAATGATGAACTTTATTGCCCCTGAATTTAGAAAAGAGGTCAAGTCATTTTTAAAGGAAAGGCCTACACTAAATACATAAACAGGAAGGGGCAGACCAAACCTCTGGGTAAACCAGCACCATCTAGTGTTTACACGGCAACATGATTGCACTAAAGAGAAGCACTTTTTGTTATATAGTATCAGGAATGCTTCCCTTTGTAGTTATCTAAAGGGGCTCTGTAAATGTAAGGGACCTGAATAAAAAATAAAAAAACATGGGCACAGGGGAGTCAGTCAGCAAATATTTACCCCAACTTGATAGCACTTTCTACTTTGGTTGAAAAGAAAGGTTCTAAAGTCAGAGTAGATATCAACTGATTTTTTTAGACAAGAGGGAGAGTGCAAAAATGGCTGCAGAGGAGGATGCAAAATAGTGTCCAAATGTTGCTCCAAGTCATTAGTACTTAAAAGTTACAAGATGGAGGGAGAGGTATGAAGCAAAGACCTACACTAAATACAAAAACAGAGAGTGGCAGACCAAGCTTCTAGGTAAACAGCACCCTCTAGTGTTTTGAAAGGAAAGGCCTACACTAATGAACAATTTTTTTTTTTTTAAATCAGGGGAGTCAGTCAGCATATATTTACCCCAACTTGATAGCACTTTCTACTGTGGTCGAAAAGAAAGATGCAAAAGTTAGAGTAGATATCAACTGTTATTCAGTCAAGAGGGCAAGGGAATGAAAACTGGCAGCAGAGAAGGATGCAAAATAGTGTCCAAATGTTGCTTTAAGATGTTTTCACTTAAACGTTGATGGGAGAGGTATAAGGGTTTACAATATTGGTTACACTGACAAAGGAAATTCCATAGAAAAGAGGTTGAGTCTTGCCTGTAGTTCACTTCCTCATTAAAACTACCCCAAAGAGAAGCACTTATGAACACAGGACCAATCAATGCTCCCATTTGAAGTAATCTTAATGTGTTGAACTCTGTGATTAAATGAGCATCGCATGGAGAACGCAGTCTGTAGTTCTTGAAGGCAACTGTCTCTTGAAGCACTGATCACTTGAAACTACCCCAACAAATAGCACTTACCAAATACAACAGACAAGTTAGTGCCATGGTGAGGGTACCGAGGGTGACAGTAGTAGCAGCTGAAAATCTTGTCCAAATTTCTAGCCTGGAACTCGGTAGGACTGGACGAGATCCTTTGGAGTCAGAGACACGTGGAGAATGTTGCCTGCTTTTAGGAAGAGCTGGTCTGAGCCATGTGGTTCACCAGCACCCAATATTAGTGTGTCCATGCCCCCTTGGCTTTGCCGTGGTCGTTGACACTCTGCCTTTCTGTAAAGCCCATCAAGTTTTGATTGCAGATATAACATCTTTGGAACGACTCAGCATTTTTCAGCATGGGTGGACTTTTCACACATTTAAAAGCACTTCATGCAAATACAACAATGATGAACTTTATTGCCCCTGAATTTAGAAAAGAGGTCAAGTCATTTTTAAAGGAAAGGCCTACACTAAATACATAAACAGGAAGGGGCAGACCAAACCTCTAGGTAAACCAGCACCATCTAGTGTTTACACAGCAACATGATTGCACTAAAGAGAAGCACTTTTTGTTATATAGTATCAGGAATGCTTCCCTTTGTAGTCATCTAAAGGGGCTCAGTAAATGTAAGGGACCTGAATTTAAAAAAAAAACATGGGCAGAGGGGAGTCAGTCAGCAAATATTTACCCCAACTTGATAGCACTTTCTACTTTGGTTGAAAAGAAAGGTGCTAAAGTTAGAGTAGATATCAACTGATTTTTTTAGACAAGAGGGAGAGTGCAAAAATGGCTGCAGAGGAGGATGCAAAATAGTGTCCAAATGTTGCTCCAAGTCATTAGCACTTAAAAGTTACAAGATGGAGGGAGAGGTATGAAGCAAAGACCTACACTAAATACAAAAACAGAGAGTGGCAGACCAAGCTTCTAGGTAAACAGCACCCTCTAGTGTTTTGAAAGGAAGGGCCTACACTAATGAACAATTATTTTGAAAAAATCAGGGGAGTCAGTCAGCATATATTTACCCCAACTTGATAGCACTTTCTACTGTGGTCGAAAAGAAAGATGCAAAAGTTAGAGTAGATATCAACTGTTATTCAGTCAAGAGGGCAAGGGAATGAAAACTGGCAGCAGAGAAGGATGCAAAATAGTGTCCAAATGTTGCTTTAAGATGTTTTCACTTAAACGTTGATGGGAGAGGTATAAGGGTTTACAATATTGGTTACACTGACAAAGGAAATTCCATAGAAAAGAGGTTGAGTCTTGCCTGTAGTTCACTTCCTCATTAAAACTACCCCAAAGAGAAGCACTTATGAACACAGGACCAATCAATGCTCCCATTTGAAGTAATCTTAATGTGTTGAACTCTGTGATTAAATGAGCATCGCATGGAGAACGCAGTCTGTAGTTCTTGAAGGCAACTGTCTCTTGAAGCACTGATCACTTGAAACTACCCCAACAAATAGCACTTACCAAATACAACAGACAAGTTAGTGCCATGGTGAGGGTACCGAGGGTGACAGTAGTAGCAGCTGAAAATCTTGTCCAATTTCTAGCCTGGAACTCGGTAGGACTGGACGAGATCCTTTGCAGTCAGAGACACGTGGAGAATGTTGCCTGCTTTTAGGAAGAGCTGGTCTGAGCCATGTGGTTCACCAGCACCCAATATAAGTGTGTCCATGCCCCCTTGGCTTTGCCGTGGTCGTTGACACTCTGCCTTTCTGTAAAGCCCATCAAGTTTTGATTGCAGATATAACATCTTTGGAACGACTCAGCATTTTTCAGCATGGGTGGACTTTTCACACATTTAAAAGCACTTCATGCAAATACAACAATGATGAACTTTATTGCCCCTGAATTTAGAAAAGAGGTCAAGTCATTTTTAAAGGAAAGGCCTACACTAAATACATAAACAGGAAGGGGCAGACCAAACCTCTAGGTAAACCAGCACCATCTAGTGTTTACACAGCAACATGATTGCACTAAAGAGAAGCACTTTTTGTTATATAGTATCAGGAATGCTTCCCTTTGTAGTCATCTAAAGGGGCTCAGTAAATGTAAGGGACCTGAATTTAAAAAAAAAAACATGGGCACAGGGGAGTCAGTCAGCAAATATTTACCCCAACTTGATAGCACTTTCTACTTTGGTTGAAAAGAAAGGTGCTAAAGTTATTTTTCTATACTTCTATTTTTTTAGACAAGAGGGAGAGTGCAAAAATGGCTGCAGAGGAGGATGCAAAATAGTGTCCAAATGTTGCTCCAAGTCATTAGCACTTAAAAGTTACAAGATGGAGGGAGAGGTATGAAGCAAAGACCTACACTAAATACAAAAACAGAGAGTGGCAGACCAAGCTTCTAGGTAAACAGCACCCTCTAGTGTTTTGAAAGGAAAGGCCTACACTAATGAACAATTTTTTTTTTTTTAAATCAGGGGAGTCAGTCAGCATATATTTACCCCAACTTGATAGCACTTTCTACTGTGGTCGAAAAGAAAGATGCAAAAGTTAGAGTAGATATCAACTGTTATTCAGTCAAGAGGGCAAGGGAATGAAAACTGGCAGCAGAGAAGGATGCAAAATAGTGTCCAAATGTTGCTTTAAGATGTTTTCACTTAAACGTTGATGGGAGAGGTATAAGGGTTTACAATATTGGTTACACTGACAAAGGAAATTCCATAGAAAAGAGGTTGAGTCTTGCCTGTAGTTCACTTCCTCATTAAAACTACCCCAAAGAGAAGCACTTATGAACACAGGACCAATCAATGCTCCCATTTGAAGTAATCTTAATGTGTTGAACTCTGTGATTAAATGAGCATCGCATGGAGAACGCAGTCTGTAGTTCTTGAAGGCAACTGTCTCTTGAAGCACTGATCACTTGAAACTACCCCAACAAATAGCACTTACCAAATACAACAGACAAGTTAGTGCCATGGTGAGGGTACCGAGGGTGACAGTAGTAGCAGCTGAAAATCTTGTCCAAATTTCTAGCCTGGAACTCGGTAGGACTGGACGAGATCCTTTGCAGTCAGAGACACGTGGAGAATGTTGCCTGCTTTTAGGAAGAGCTGGTCTGAGCCATGTGGTTCACCAGCACCCAATATTAGTGTGTCCATGCCCCCTTGGCTTTGCCGTGGTCGTTGACACTCTGCCTTTCTGTAAAGCCCATCAAGTTTTGATTGCAGATATAACATCTTTGGAACGACTCAGCATTTTTCAGCATGGGTGGACTTTTCACACATTTAAAAGCACTTCATGCAAATACAACAATGATGAACTTTATTGCCCCTGAATTTAGAAAAGAGGTCAAGTCATTTTTAAAGGAAAGGCCTACACTAAATACATAAACAGGAAGGGGCAGACCAAACCTCTAGGTAAACCAGCACCATCTAGTGTTTACACAGCAACATGATTGCACTAAAGAGAAGCACTTTTTGTTATATAGTATCAGGAATGCTTCCCTTTGTAGTCATCTAAAGGGGCTCAGTAAATGTAAGGGACCTGAATTTAAAAAAAAAACATGGGCACAGGGGAGTCAGTCAGCAAATATTTACCCCAACTTGATAGCACTTTCTACTTTGGTTGAAAAGAAAGGTGCTAAAGTTAGAGTAGATATCAACTGATTTTTTTAGACAAGAGGGAGAGTGCAAAAATGGCTGCAGAGGAGGATGCAAAATAGTGTCCAAATGTTGCTCCAAGTCATTAGCACTTAAAAGTTACAAGATGGAGGGAGAGGTATGAAGCAAAGACCTACACTAAATACAAAAACAGAGAGTGGCAGACCAAGCTTCT
Organism: Leuciscus leuciscus; assembly: GCF_965113295.1. Lineage (NCBI taxonomy): Eukaryota > Metazoa > Chordata > Actinopteri > Cypriniformes > Leuciscidae > Leuciscus > Leuciscus leuciscus. The sequence goes on along the minus strand of NC_138737.1, from coordinate 25,800,926 downwards.
AGGTAAACAGCACCCTCTAGTGTTTTGAAAGGAAGGGCCTACACTAATGAACAATTATTTTGAAAAAATCAGGGGAGTCAGTCAGCATATATTTACCCCAACTTGATAGCACTTTCTACTGTGGTCGAAAAGAAAGATGCAAAAGTTAGAGTAGATATCAACTGTTATTCAGTCAAGAGGGCAAGGGAATGAAAACTGGCAGCAGAGAAGGATGCAAAATAGTGTCCAAATGTTGCTTTAAGATGTTTTCACTTAAACGTTGATGGGAGAGGTATAAGGGTTTACAATATTGGTTACACTGACAAAGGAAATTCCATAGAAAAGAGGTTGAGTCTTGCCTGTAGTTCACTTCCTCATTAAAACTACCCCAAAGAGAAGCACTTATGAACACAGGACCAATCAATGCTCCCATTTGAAGTAATCTTAATGTGTTGAACTCTGTGATTAAATGAGCATCGCATGGAGAACGCAGTCTGTAGTTCTTGAAGGCAACTGTCTCTTGAAGCACTGATCACTTGAAACTACCCCAACAAATAGCACTTACCAAATACAACAGACAAGTTAGTGCCATGGTGAGGGTACCGAGGGTGACAGTAGTAGCAGCTGAAAATCTTGTCCAATTTCTAGCCTGGAACTCGGTAGGACTGGACGAGATCCTTTGCAGTCAGAGACACGTGGAGAATGTTGCCTGCTTTTAGGAAGAGCTGGTCTGAGCCATGTGGTTCACCAGCACCCAATATAAGTGTGTCCATGCCCCCTTGGCTTTGCCGTGGTCGTTGACACTCTGCCTTTCTGTAAAGCCCATCAAGTTTTGATTGCAGATATAACATCTTTGGAACGACTCAGCATTTTTCAGCATGGGTGGACTTTTCACACATTTAAAAGCACTTCATGCAAATACAACAATGATGAACTTTATTGCCCCTGAATTTAGAAAAGAGGTCAAGTCATTTTTAAAGGAAAGGCCTACACTAAATACATAAACAGGAAGGGGCAGACCAAACCTCTAGGTAAACCAGCACCATCTAGTGTTTACACAGCAACATGATTGCACTAAAGAGAAGCACTTTTTGTTATATAGTATCAGGAATGCTTCCCTTTGTAGTCATCTAAAGGGGCTCAGTAAATGTAAGGGACCTGAATTTAAAAAAAAAAACATGGGCACAGGGGAGTCAGTCAGCAAATATTTACCCCAACTTGATAGCACTTTCTACTTTGGTTGAAAAGAAAGGTGCTAAAGTTAGAGTAGATATCAACTGATTTTTTTAGACAAGAGGGAGAGTGCAAAAATGGCTGCAGAGGAGGATGCAAAATAGTGTCCAAATGTTGCTCCAAGTCATTAGCACTTAAAAGTTACAAGATGGAGGGAGAGGTATGAAGCAAAGACCTACACTAAATACAAAAACAGAGAGTGGCAGACCAAGCTTCTAGGTAAACAGCACCCTCTAGTGTTTTGAAAGGAAAGGCCTACACTAATGAACAATTATTTTGAAAAAATCAGGGGAGTCGGTCAGCATATATTTACCCCAACTTGATAGCACTTTCTACTATGGTCGAAAAGAAAGATGCAAAAGTTAGAGTAGATATCAACTGTTATTCAGTCAAGAGGGCAAGGGAATGAAAACTGGCAGCAGAGAAGGATGCAAAATAGTGTCCAAATGTTGCTTTAAGATGTTTTCACTTAAACGTTGATGGGAGAGGTATAAGGGTTTACAATATTGGTTACACTGACAAAGGAAATTCCATAGAAAAGAGGTTGAGTCTTGCCTGTAGTTCACTTCCTCATTAAAACTACCCCAAAGAGAAGCACTTATGAACACAGGACCAATCAATGCTCCCATTTGAAGTAATCTTAATGTGTTGAACTCTGTGATTAAATGAGCATCGCATGGAGAACGCAGTCTGTAGTTCTTGAAGGCAACTGTCTCTTGAAGCACTGATCACTTGAAACTACCCCAACAAATAGCACTTACCAAATACAACAGACAAGTTAGTGCCATGGTGAGGGTACCGAGGGTGACAGTAGTAGCAGCTGAAAATCTTGTCCAATTTCTAGCCTGGAACTCGGTAGGACTGGACGAGATCCTTTGCAGTCAGAGACACGTGGAGAATGTTGCCTGCTTTTAGGAAGAGCTGGTCTGAGCCATGTGGTTCACCAGCACCCAATATAAGTGTGTCCATGCCCCCTTGGCTTTGCCGTGGTCGTTGACACTCTGCCTTTCTGTAAAGCCCATCAAGTTTTGATTGCAGATATAACATCTTTGGAACGACTCAGCATTTTTCAGCATGGGTGGACTTTTCACACATTTAAAAGCACTTCATGCAAATACACAATGATGAACTTTATTGCCCCTGAATTTAGAAAAGAGGTCAAGTCATTTTTAAAGGAAAGGCCTACACTAAATACATAAACAGGAAGGGGCAGACCAAACCTCTGGGTAAACCAGCACCATCTAGTGTTTACACGGCAACATGATTGCACTAAAGAGAAGCACTTTTTGTTATATAGTATCAGGAATGCTTCCCTTTGTAGTTATCTAAAGGGGCTCTGTAAATGTAAGGGACCTGAATAAAAAATAAAAAAACATGGGCACAGGGGAGTCAGTCAGCAAATATTTACCCCAACTTGATAGCACTTTCTACTTTGGTTGAAAAGAAAGGTTCTAAAGTCAGAGTAGATATCAACTGATTTTTTTAGACAAGAGGGAGAGTGCAAAAATGGCTGCAGAGGAGGATGCAAAATAGTGTCCAAATGTTGCTCCAAGTCATTAGTACTTAAAAGTTACAAGATGGAGGGAGAGGTATGAAGCAAAGACCTACACTAAATACAAAAACAGAGAGTGGCAGACCAAGCTTCTAGGTAAACAGCACCCTCTAGTGTTTTGAAAGGAAAGGCCTACACTAATGAACAATTTTTTTTTTTTTAAATCAGGGGAGTCAGTCAGCATATATTTACCCCAACTTGATAGCACTTTCTACTGTGGTCGAAAAGAAAGATGCAAAAGTTAGAGTAGATATCAACTGTTATTCAGTCAAGAGGGCAAGGGAATGAAAACTGGCAGCAGAGAAGGATGCAAAATAGTGTCCAAATGTTGCTTTAAGATGTTTTCACTTAAACGTTGATGGGAGAGGTATAAGGGTTTACAATATTGGTTACACTGACAAAGGAAATTCCATAGAAAAGAGGTTGAGTCTTGCCTGTAGTTCACTTCCTCATTAAAACTACCCCAAAGAGAAGCACTTATGAACACAGGACCAATCAATGCTCCCATTTGAAGTAATCTTAATGTGTTGAACTCTGTGATTAAATGAGCATCGCATGGAGAACGCAGTCTGTAGTTCTTGAAGGCAACTGTCTCTTGAAGCACTGATCACTTGAAACTACCCCAACAAATAGCACTTACCAAATACAACAGACAAGTTAGTGCCATGGTGAGGGTACCGAGGGTGACAGTAGTAGCAGCTGAAAATCTTGTCCAAATTTCTAGCCTGGAACTCGGTAGGACTGGACGAGATCCTTTGGAGTCAGAGACACGTGGAGAATGTTGCCTGCTTTTAGGAAGAGCTGGTCTGAGCCATGTGGTTCACCAGCACCCAATATTAGTGTGTCCATGCCCCCTTGGCTTTGCCGTGGTCGTTGACACTCTGCCTTTCTGTAAAGCCCATCAAGTTTTGATTGCAGATATAACATCTTTGGAACGACTCAGCATTTTTCAGCATGGGTGGACTTTTCACACATTTAAAAGCACTTCATGCAAATACAACAATGATGAACTTTATTGCCCCTGAATTTAGAAAAGAGGTCAAGTCATTTTTAAAGGAAAGGCCTACACTAAATACATAAACAGGAAGGGGCAGACCAAACCTCTAGGTAAACCAGCACCATCTAGTGTTTACACAGCAACATGATTGCACTAAAGAGAAGCACTTTTTGTTATATAGTATCAGGAATGCTTCCCTTTGTAGTCATCTAAAGGGGCTCAGTAAATGTAAGGGACCTGAATTTAAAAAAAAAACATGGGCACAGGGGAGTCAGTCAGCAAATATTTACCCCAACTTGATAGCACTTTCTACTTTGGTTGAAAAGAAAGGTGCTAAAGTTAGAGTAGATATCAACTGATTTTTTTAGACAAGAGGGAGAGTGCAAAAATGGCTGCAGAGGAGGATGCAAAATAGTGTCCAAATGTTGCTCCAAGTCATTAGCACTTAAAAGTTACAAGATGGAGGGAGAGGTATGAAGCAAAGACCTACACTAAATACAAAAACAGAGAGTGGCAGACCAAGCTTCTAGGTAAACAGCACCTTCTAGTGTTTTGAAAGGAAAGGCCTACACTAATGAACAATTATTTTGAAAAAATCAGGGGAGTCGGTCAGCATATATTTACCCCAACTTGATAGCACTTTCTACTATGGTCGAAAAGAAAGATGCAAAAGTTAGAGTAGATATCAACTGTTATTCAGTCAAGAGGGCAAGGGAATGAAAACTGGCAGCAGAGAAGGATGCAAAATAGTGTCCAAATGTTGCTTTAAGATGTTTTCACTTAAACGTTGATGGGAGAGGTATAAGGGTTTACAATATTGGTTACACTGACAAAGGAAATTCCATAGAAAAGAGGTTGAGTCTTGCCTGTAGTTCACTTCCTCATTAAAACTACCCCAAAGAGAAGCACTTATGAACACAGGACCAATCAATGCTCCCATTTGAAGTAATCTTAATGTGTTGAACTCTGTGATTAAATGAGCATCGCATGGAGAACGCAGTCTGTAGTTCTTGAAGGCAACTGTCTCTTGAAGCACTGATCACTTGAAACTACCCCAACAAATAGCACTTACCAAATACAACAGACAAGTTAGTGCCATGGTGAGGGTACCGAGGGTGACAGTAGTAGCAGCTGAAAATCTTGTCCAATTTCTAGCCTGGAACTCGGTAGGACTGGACGAGATCCTTTGCAGTCAGAGACACGTGGAGAATGTTGCCTGCTTTTAGGAAGAGCTGGTCTGAGCCATGTGGTTCACCAGCACCCAATATAAGTGTGTCCATGCCCCCTTGGCTTTGCCGTGGTCGTTGACACTCTGCCTTTCTGTAAAGCCCATCAAGTTTTGATTGCAGATATAACATCTTTGGAACGACTCAGCATTTTTCAGCATGGGTGGACTTTTCACACATTTAAAAGCACTTCATGCAAATACACAATGATGAACTTTATTGCCCCTGAATTTAGAAAAGAGGTCAAGTCATTTTTAAAGGAAAGGCCTACACTAAATACATAAACAGGAAGGGGCAGACCAAACCTCTGGGTAAACCAGCACCATCTAGTGTTTACACGGCAACATGATTGCACTAAAGAGAAGCACTTTTTGTTATATAGTATCAGGAATGCTTCCCTTTGTAGTTATCTAAAGGGGCTCTGTAAATGTAAGGGACCTGAATAAAAAATAAAAAAACATGGGCACAGGGGAGTCAGTCAGCAAATATTTACCCCAACTTGATAGCACTTTCTACTTTGGTTGAAAAGAAAGGTTCTAAAGTCAGAGTAGATATCAACTGATTTTTTTAGACAAGAGGGAGAGTGCAAAAATGGCTGCAGAGGAGGATGCAAAATAGTGTCCAAATGTTGCTCCAAGTCATTAGTACTTAAAAGTTACAAGATGGAGGGAGAGGTATGAAGCAAAGACCTACACTAAATACAAAAACAGAGAGTGGCAGACCAAGCTTCTAGGTAAACAGCACCCTCTAGTGTTTTGAAAGGAAAGGCCTACACTAATGAACAATTTTTTTTTTTTTAAATCAGGGGAGTCAGTCAGCATATATTTACCCCAACTTGATAGCACTTTCTACTGTGGTCGAAAAGAAAGATGCAAAAGTTAGAGTAGATATCAACTGTTATTCAGTCAAGAGGGCAAGGGAATGAAAACTGGCAGCAGAGAAGGATGCAAAATAGTGTCCAAATGTTGCTTTAAGATGTTTTCACTTAAACGTTGATGGGAGAGGTATAAGGGTTTACAATATTGGTTACACTGACAAAGGAAATTCCATAGAAAAGAGGTTGAGTCTTGCCTGTAGTTCACTTCCTCATTAAAACTACCCCAAAGAGAAGCACTTATGAACACAGGACCAATCAATGCTCCCATTTGAAGTAATCTTAATGTGTTGAACTCTGTGATTAAATGAGCATCGCATGGAGAACGCAGTCTGTAGTTCTTGAAGGCAACTGTCTCTTGAAGCACTGATCACTTGAAACTACCCCAACAAATAGCACTTACCAAATACAACAGACAAGTTAGTGCCATGGTGAGGGTACCGAGGGTGACAGTAGTAGCAGCTGAAAATCTTGTCCAAATTTCTAGCCTGGAACTCGGTAGGACTGGACGAGATCCTTTGGAGTCAGAGACACGTGGAGAATGTTGCCTGCTTTTAGGAAGAGCTGGTCTGAGCCATGTGGTTCACCAGCACCCAATATTAGTGTGTCCATGCCCCCTTGGCTTTGCCGTGGTCGTTGACACTCTGCCTTTCTGTAAAGCCCATCAAGTTTTGATTGCAGATATAACATCTTTGGAACGACTCAGCATTTTTCAGCATGGGTGGACTTTTCACACATTTAAAAGCACTTCATGCAAATACAACAATGATGAACTTTATTGCCCCTGAATTTAGAAAAGAGGTCAAGTCATTTTTAAAGGAAAGGCCTACACTAAATACATAAACAGGAAGGGGCAGACCAAACCTCTAGGTAAACCAGCACCATCTAGTGTTTACACAGCAACATGATTGCACTAAAGAGAAGCACTTTTTGTTATATAGTATCAGGAATGCTTCCCTTTGTAGTCATCTAAAGGGGCTCAGTAAATGTAAGGGACCTGAATTTAAAAAAAAAACATGGGCACAGGGGAGTCAGTCAGCAAATATTTACCCCAACTTGATAGCACTTTCTACTTTGGTTGAAAAGAAAGGTGCTAAAGTTAGAGTAGATATCAACTGATTTTTTTAGACAAGAGGGAGAGTGCAAAAATGGCTGCAGAGGAGGATGCAAAATAGTGTCCAAATGTTGCTCCAAGTCATTAGCACTTAAAAGTTACAAGATGGAGGGAGAGGTATGAAGCAAAGACCTACACTAAATACAAAAACAGAGAGTGGCAGACCAAGCTTCTAGGTAAACAGCACCCTCTAGTGTTTTGAAAGGAAGGGCCTACACTAATGAACAATTATTTTGAAAAAATCAGGGGAGTCAGTCAGCATATATTTACCCCAACTTGATAGCACTTTCTACTGTGGTCGAAAAGAAAGATGCAAAAGTTAGAGTAGATATCAACTGTTATTCAGTCAAGAGGGCAAGGGAATGAAAACTGGCAGCAGAGAAGGATGCAAAATAGTGTCCAAATGTTGCTTTAAGATGTTTTCACTTAAACGTTGATGGGAGAGGTATAAGGGTTTACAATATTGGTTACACTGACAAAGGAAATTCCATAGAAAAGAGGTTGAGTCTTGCCTGTAGTTCACTTCCTCATTAAAACTACCCCAAAGAGAAGCACTTATGAACACAGGACCAATCAATGCTCCCATTTGAAGTAATCTTAATGTGTTGAACTCTGTGATTAAATGAGCATCGCATGGAGAACGCAGTCTGTAGTTCTTGAAGGCAACTGTCTCTTGAAGCACTGATCACTTGAAACTACCCCAACAAATAGCACTTACCAAATACAACAGACAAGTTAGTGCCATGGTGAGGGTACCGAGGGTGACAGTAGTAGCAGCTGAAAATCTTGTCCAATTTCTAGCCTGGAACTCGGTAGGACTGGACGAGATCCTTTGCAGTCAGAGACACGTGGAGAATGTTGCCTGCTTTTAGGAAGAGCTGGTCTGAGCCATGTGGTTCACCAGCACCCAATATAAGTGTGTCCATGCCCCCTTGGCTTTGCCGTGGTCGTTGACACTCTGCCTTTCTGTAAAGCCCATCAAGTTTTGATTGCAGATATAACATCTTTGGAACGACTCAGCATTTTTCAGCATGGGTGGACTTTTCACACATTTAAAAGCACTTCATGCAAATACAACAATGATGAACTTTATTGCCCCTGAATTTAGAAAAGAGGTCAAGTCATTTTTAAAGGAAAGGCCTACACTAAATACATAAACAGGAAGGGGCAGACCAAACCTCTAGGTAAACCAGCACCATCTAGTGTTTACACAGCAACATGATTGCACTAAAGAGAAGCACTTTTTGTTATATAGTATCAGGAATGCTTCCCTTTGTAGTCATCTAAAGGGGCTCAGTAAATGTAAGGGACCTGAATTTAAAAAAAAAAACATGGGCACAGGGGAGTCAGTCAGCAAATATTTACCCCAACTTGATAGCACTTTCTACTTTGGTTGAAAAGAAAGGTGCTAAAGTTATTTTTCTATACTTCTATTTTTTTAGAGAAGAGGGAGAGTGCAAAAATGGCTGCAGAGGAGGATGCAAAATAGTGTCCAAATGTTGCTCCAAGTCATTAGCACTTAAAAGTTACAAGATGGAGGGAGAGGTATGAAGCAAAGACCTACACTAAATACAAAAACAGAGAGTGGCAGACCAAGCTTCTAGGTAAACAGCACCCTCTAGTGTTTTGAAAGGAAAGGCCTACACTAATGAACAATTTTTTTTTTTTTAAATCAGGGGAGTCAGTCAGCATATATTTACCCCAACTTGATAGCACTTTCTACTGTGGTCGAAAAGAAAGATGCAAAAGTTAGAGTAGATATCAACTGTTATTCAGTCAAGAGGGCAAGGGAATGAAAACTGGCAGCAGAGAAGGATGCAAAATAGTGTCCAAATGTTGCTTTAAGATGTTTTCACTTAAACGTTGATGGGAGAGGTATAAGGGTTTACAATATTGGTTACACTGACAAAGGAAATTCCATAGAAAAGAGGTTGAGTCTTGCCTGTAGTTCACTTCCTCATTAAAACTACCCCAAAGAGAAGCACTTATGAACACAGGACCAGTCAATGCTCCCATTTGAAGTAATCTTAATGTGTTGAACTCTGTGATTAAATGAGCATCGCATGGAGAACGCAGTCTGTAGTTCTTGAAGGCAACTGTCTCTTGAAGCACTGATCACTTGAAACTACCCCAACAAATAGCACTTACCAAATACAACAGACAAGTTAGTGCCATGGTGAGGGTACCGAGGGTGACAGTAGTAGCAGCTGAAAATCTTGTCCAAATTTCTAGCCTGGAACTCGGTAGGACTGGACGAGATCCTTTGCAGTCAGAGACACGTGGAGAATGTTGCCTGCTTTTAGGAAGAGCTGGTCTGAGCCATGTGGTTCACCAGCACCCAATATTAGTGTGTCCATGCCCCCTTGGCTTTGCCGTGGTCGTTGACACTCTGCCTTTCTGTAAAGCCCATCAAGTTTTGATTGCAGATATAACATCTTTGGAACGACTCAGCATTTTTCAGCATGGGTGGACTTTTCACACATTTAAAAGCACTTCATGCAAATACAACAATGATGAACTTTATTGCCCCTGAATTTAGAAAAGAGGTCAAGTCATTTTTAAAGGAAAGGCCTACACTAAATACATAAACAGGAAGGGGCAGACCAAACCTCTAGGTAAACCAGCACCATCTAGTGTTTACACAGCAACATGATTGCACTAAAGAGAAGCACTTTTTGTTATATAGTATCAGGAATGCTTCCCTTTGTAGTCATCTAAAGGGGCTCAGTAAATGTAAGGGACCTGAATTTAAAAAAAAAACATGGGCACAGGGGAGTCAGTCAGCAAATATTTACCCCAACTTGATAGCACTTTCTACTTTGGTTGAAAAGAAAGGTGCTAAAGTTATTTTTCTATACTTCTATTTTTTTAGAGAAGAGGGAGAGTGCAAAAATGGCTGCAGAGGAGGATGCAAAATAGTGTCCAAATGTTGCTCCAAGTCATTAGCACTTAAAAGTTACAAGATGGAGGGAGAGGTATGAAGCAAAGACCTACACTAAATACAAAAACAGAGAGTGGCAGACCAAGCTTCTAGGTAAACAGCACCCTCTAGTGTTTTGAAAGGAAAGGCCTACACTAATGAACAATTTTTTTTTTTTTAAATCAGGGGAGTCAGTCAGCATATATTTACCCCAACTTGATAGCACTTTCTACTGTGGTCGAAAAGAAAGATGCAAAAGTTAGAGTAGATATCAACTGTTATTCAGTCAAGAGGGCAAGGGAATGAAAACTGGCAGCAGAGAAGGATGCAAAATAGTGTCCAAATGTTGCTTTAAGATGTTTTCACTTAAACGTTGATGGGAGAGGTATAAGGGTTTACAATATTGGTTACACTGACAAAGGAAATTCCATAGAAAAGAGGTTGAGTCTTGCCTGTAGTTCACTTCCTCATTAAAACTACCCCAAAGAGAAGCACTTATGAACACAGGACCAATCAATGCTCCCATTTGAAGTAATCTTAATGTGTTGAACTCTGTGATTAAATGAGCATCGCATGGAGAACGCAGTCTGTAGTTCTTGAAGGCAACTGTCTCTTGAAGCACTGATCACTTGAAACTACCCCAACAAATAGCACTTACCAAATACAACAGACAAGTTAGTGCCATGGTGAGGGTACCGAGGGTGACAGTAGTAGCAGCTGAAAATCTTGTCCAAATTTCTAGCCTGGAACTCGGTAGGACTGGACGAGATCCTTTGCAGTCAGAGACACGTGGAGAATGTTGCCTGCTTTTAGGAAGAGCTGGTCTGAGCCATGTGGTTCACCAGCACCCAATATTAGTGTGTCCATGCCCCCTTGGCTTTGCCGTGGTCGTTGACACTCTGCCTTTCTGTAAAGCCCATCAAGTTTTGATTGCAGATATAACATCTTTGGAACGACTCAGCATTTTTCAGCATGGGTGGACTTTTCACACATTTAAAAGCACTTCATGCAAATACAACAATGATGAACTTTATTGCCCCTGAATTTAGAAAAGAGGTCAAGTCATTTTTAAAGGAAAGGCCTACACTAAATACATAAACAGGAAGGGGCAGACCAAACCTCTAGGTAAACCAGCACCATCTAGTGTTTACACAGCAACATGATTGCACTAAAGAGAAGCACTTTTTGTTATATAGTATCAGGAATGCTTCCCTTTGTAGTCATCTAAAGGGGCTCAGTAAATGTAAGGGACCTGAATTTAAAAAAAAACATGGGCACAGGGGAGTCAGTCAGCAAATATTTACCCCAACTTGATAGCACTTTCTACTTTGGTTGAAAAGAAAGGTGCTAAAGTTAGAGTAGATATCAACTGATTTTTTTAGACAAGAGGGAGAGTGCAAAAATGGCTGCAGAGGAGGATGCAAAATAGTGTCCAAATGTTGCTCCAAGTCATTAGCACTTAAAAGTTACAAGATGGAGGGAGAGGTATGAAGCAAAGACCTACACTAAATACAAAAACAGAGAGTGGCAGACCAAGCTTCTAGGTAAACAGCACCCTCTAGTGTTTTGAAAGGAAAGGCCTACACTAATGAACAATTATTTTGAAAAAATCAGGGGAGTCGGTCAGCATATATTTACCCCAACTTGATAGCACTTTCTACTATGGTCGAAAAGAAAGATGCAAAAGTTAGAGTAGATATCAACTGTTATTCAGTCAAGAGGGCAAGGGAATGAAAACTGGCAGCAGAGAAGGATGCAAAATAGTGTCCAAATGTTGCTTTAAGATGTTTTCACTTAAACGTTGATGGGAGAGGTATAAGGGTTTACAATATTGGTTACACTGACAAAGGAAATTCCATAGAAAAGAGGTTGAGTCTTGCCTGTAGTTCACTTCCTCATTAAAACTACCCCAAAGAGAAGCACTTATGAACACAGGACCAATCAATGCTCCCATTTGAAGTAATCTTAATGTGTTGAACTCTGTGATTAAATGAGCATCGCATGGAGAACGCAGTCTGTAGTTCTTGAAGGCAACTGTCTCTTGAAGCACTGATCACTTGAAACTACCCCAACAAATAGCACTTACCAAATACAACAGACAAGTTAGTGCCATGGTGAGGGTACCGAGGGTGACAGTAGTAGCAGCTGAAAATCTTGTCCAATTTCTAGCCTGGAACTCGGTAGGACTGGACGAGATCCTTTGCAGTCAGAGACACGTGGAGAATGTTGCCTGCTTTTAGGAAGAGCTGGTCTGAGCCATGTGGTTCACCAGCACCCAATATAAGTGTGTCCATGCCCCCTTGGCTTTGCCGTGGTCGTTGACACTCTGCCTTTCTGTAAAGCCCATCAAGTTTTGATTGCAGATATAACATCTTTGGAACGACTCAGCATTTTTCAGCATGGGTGGACTTTTCACACATTTAAAAGCACTTCATGCAAATACAACAATGATGAACTTTATTGCCCCTGAATTTAGAAAAGAGGTCAAGTCATTTTTAAAGGAAAGGCCTACACTAAATACATAAACAGGAAGGGGCAGACCAAACCTCTAGGTAAACCAGCACCATCTAGTGTTTACACAGCAACATGATTGCACTAAAGAGAAGCACTTTTTGTTATATAGTATCAGGAATGCTTCCCTTTGTAGTCATCTAAAGGGGCTCAGTAAATGTAAGGGACCTGAATTTAAAAAAAAAAACATGGGCACAGGGGAGTCAGTCAGCAAATATTTACCCCAACTTGATAGCACTTTCTACTTTGGTTGAAAAGAAAGGTGCTAAAGTTATTTTTCTATACTTCTATTTTTTTAGAGAAGAGGGAGAGTGCAAAAATGGCTGCAGAGGAGGATGCAAAATAGTGTCCAAATGTTGCTCCAAGTCATTAGCACTTAAAAGTTACAAGATGGAGGGAGAGGTATGAAGCAAAGACCTACACTAAATACAAAAACAGAGAGTGGCAGACCAAGCTTCTAGGTAAACAGCACCCTCTAGTGTTTTGAAAGGAAAGGCCTACACTAATGAACAATTTTTTTTTTTTTAAATCAGGGGAGTCAGTCAGCATATATTTACCCCAACTTGATAGCACTTTCTACTGTGGTCGAAAAGAAAGATGCAAAAGTTAGAGTAGATATCAACTGTTATTCAGTCAAGAGGGCAAGGGAATGAAAACTGGCAGCAGAGAAGGATGCAAAATAGTGTCCAAATGTTGCTTTAAGATGTTTTCACTTAAACGTTGATGGGAGAGGTATAAGGGTTTACAATATTGGTTACACTGACAAAGGAAATTCCATAGAAAAGAGGTTGAGTCTTGCCTGTAGTTCACTTCCTCATTAAAACTACCCCAAAGAGAAGCACTTATGAACACAGGACCAATCAATGCTCCCATTTGAAGTAATCTTAATGTGTTGAACTCTGTGATTAAATGAGCATCGCATGGAGAACGCAGTCTGTAGTTCTTGAAGGCAACTGTCTCTTGAAGCACTGATCACTTGAAACTACCCCAACAAATAGCACTTACCAAATACAACAGACAAGTTAGTGCCATGGTGAGGGTACCGAGGGTGACAGTAGTAGCAGCTGAAAATCTTGTCCAAATTTCTAGCCTGGAACTCGGTAGGACTGGACGAGATCCTTTGCAGTCAGAGACACGTGGAGAATGTTGCCTGCTTTTAGGAAGAGCTGGTCTGAGCCATGTGGTTCACCAGCACCCAATATTAGTGTGTCCATGCCCCCTTGGCTTTGCCGTGGTCGTTGACACTCTGCCTTTCTGTAAAGCCCATCAAGTTTTGATTGCAGATATAACATCTTTGGAACGACTCAGCATTTTTCAGCATGGGTGGACTTTTCACACATTTAAAAGCACTTCATGCAAATACAACAATGATGAACTTTATTGCCCCTGAATTTAGAAAAGAGGTCAAGTCATTTTTAAAGGAAAGGCCTACACTAAATACATAAACAGGAAGGGGCAGACCAAACCTCTAGGTAAACCAGCACCATCTAGTGTTTACACAGCAACATGATTGCACTAAAGAGAAGCACTTTTTGTTATATAGTATCAGGAATGCTTCCCTTTGTAGTCATCTAAAGGGGCTCAGTAAATGTAAGGGACCTGAATTTAAAAAAAAAACATGGGCACAGGGGAGTCAGTCAGCAAATATTTACCCCAACTTGATAGCACTTTCTACTTTGGTTGAAAAGAAAGGTGCTAAAGTTAGAGTAGATATCAACTGATTTTTTTAGACAAGAGGGAGAGTGCAAAAATGGCTGCAGAGGAGGATGCAAAATAGTGTCCAAATGTTGCTCCAAGTCATTAGCACTTAAAAGTTACAAGATGGAGGGAGAGGTATGAAGCAAAGACCTACACTAAATACAAAAACAGAGAGTGGCAGACCAAGCTTCTAGGTAAACAGCACCCTCTAGTGTTTTGAAAGGAAAGGCCTACACTAATGAACAATTATTTTGAAAAAATCAGGGGAGTCAGTCAGCATATATTTACCCCAACTTGATAGCACTTTCTACTGTGGTCGAAAAGAAAGATGCAAAAGTTAGAGTAGATATCAACTGTTATTCAGTCAAGAGGGCAAGGGAATGAAAACTGGCAGCAGAGAAGGATGCAAAATAGTGTCCAAATGTTGCTTTAAGATGTTTTCACTTAAACGTTGATGGGAGAGGTATAAGGGTTTACAATATTGGTTACACTGACAAAGGAAATTCCATAGAAAAGAGGTTGAGTCTTGCCTGTAGTTCACTTCCTCATTAAAACTACCCCAAAGAGAAGCACTTATGAACACAGGACCAATCAATGCTCCCATTTGAAGTAATCTTAATGTGTTGAACTCTGTGATTAAATGAGCATCGCATGGAGAACGCAGTCTGTAGTTCTTGAAGGCAACTGTCTCTTGAAGCACTGATCACTTGAAACTACCCCAACAAATAGCACTTACCAAATACAACAGACAAGTTAGTGCCATGGTGAGGGTACCGAGGGTGACAGTAGTAGCAGCTGAAAATCTTGTCCAATTTCTAGCCTGGAACTCGGTAGGACTGGACGAGATCCTTTGCAGTCAGAGACACGTGGAGAATGTTGCCTGCTTTTAGGAAGAGCTGGTCTGAGCCATGTGGTTCACCAGCACCCAATATAAGTGTGTCCATGCCCCCTTGGCTTTGCCGTGGTCGTTGACACTCTGCCTTTCTGTAAAGCCCATCAAGTTTTGATTGCAGATATAACATCTTTGGAACGACTCAGCATTTTTCAGCATGGGTGGACTTTTCACACATTTAAAAGCACTTCATGCAAATACACAATGATGAACTTTATTGCCCCTGAATTTAGAAAAGAGGTCAAGTCATTTTTAAAGGAAAGGCCTACACTAAATACATAAACAGGAAGGGGCAGACCAAACCTCTGGGTAAACCAGCACCATCTAGTGTTTATACGGCAACATGATTGCACTAAAGAGAAGCACTTTTTGTTATATAGTATCAGGAATGCTTCCCTTTGTAGTTATCTAAAGGGGCTCTGTAAATGTAAGGGACCTGAATAAAAAATAAAAAAACATGGGCACAGGGGAGTCAGTCAGCAAATATTTACCCCAACTTGATAGCACTTTCTACTTTGGTTGAAAAGAAAGGTTCTAAAGTCAGAGTAGATATCAACTGATTTTTTTAGACAAGAGGGAGAGTGCAAAAATGGCTGCAGAGGAGGATGCAAAATAGTGTCCAAATGTTGCTCCAAGTCATTAGCACTTAAAAGTTACAAGATGGAGGGAGAGGTATGAAGCAAAGACCTACACTAAATACAAAAACAGAGAGTGGCAGACCAAGCTTCTAGGTAAACAGCACCCTCTAGTGTTTTGAAAGGAAAGGCCTACACTAATGAACAATTATTTTGAAAAAATCAGGGGAGTCAGTCAGCATATATTTACCCCAACTTGATAGCACTTTCTACTGTGGTCGAAAAGAAAGATGCAAAAGTTAGAGTAGATATCAACTGTTATTCAGTCAAGAGGGCAAGGGAATGAAAACTGGCAGCAGAGAAGGATGCAAAATAGTTTCCAAATGTTGCTTTAAGATGTTTTCACTTAAACGTTGATGGGAGAGGCATAAGGGTTTACAATATTGGTTACACTGACAAAGGAAATTCCATAGAAAAGAGGTTGAGTCTTGCCTGTAGTTCACTTCCTCATTAAAACTACCCCAAAGAGAAGCACTTATGAACACAGGACCAATCAATGCTCCCATTTGAAGTAATCTTAATGTGTTGAATTCTGTGATTAAATGAGCATCGCATGGAGAACGCAGTCTGTAGTTCTTGAAGGCAACTGTCTCTTGAAGCACTGATCACTTGAAACTACCCCAACAAATAGCACTTACCAAATACAACAGACAAGTTAGTGCCATGGTCAGGGTACCGAGGGTGACAGTAGTAGCAGCTGAAAATCTTGTCCAATTTCTAGCCTGGAACTCGGTAGGACTGGACGAGATCCTTTGCAGTCAGAGACACGTGGAGAATGTTGCCTGCTTTTAGGAAGAGCTGGTCTGAGCCTTGTGGTTCACCAGCACCCAATATAAGTGTGTCCATGCCCCCTTGGCTTTGCCGTGGTCGTTGACACTCTGCCTTTCTGTAAAGCCCATCAAGTTTTGATTGCAGATATAACATCTTTGGAACGACTCAGCATTTTTAAGCATGGGTGGACTTTTCACACATTTAAAAGCACTTCATGCAAATACAACAATGATGAACTTTATTGCCCCTGAATTTAGAAAAGAGGTCAAGTCATTTTTAAAGGAAAGGCCTACACTAAATACATAAACAGGAAGGGGCAGACCAAACCTCTAGGTAAACCAGCACCATCTAGTGTTTACACAGCAACATGATTGCACTAAAGAGAAGCACTTTTTGTTATATAGTATCAGGAATGCTTCCCTTTGTAGTCATCTAAAGGGGCTCAGTAAATGTAAGGGACCTGAATTTAAAAAAAAAACATGGGCACAGGGGAGTCAGTCAGCAAATATTTACCCCAACTTGATAGCACTTTCTACTTTGGTTGAAAAGAAAGGTGCTAAAGTTAGAGTAGATATCAACTGATTTTTTTAGACAAGAGGGAGAGTGCAAAAATGGCTGCAGAGGAGGATGCAAAATAGTGTCCAAATGTTGCTTCAAGTCATTAGCACTTAAAAGTTACAAGATGGAGGGAGAGGTATGAAGCAAAGACCTACACTAAATACAAAAACAGAGAGTGGCAGACCAAGCTTCTAGGTAAACAGCACCCTCTAGTGTTTTGAAAGGAAAGGCCTACACTAATGAACAATTATTTTGAAAAAATCAGGGGAGTCAGTCAGCATATATTTACCCCAACTTGATAGCACTTTCTACTGTGGTCGAAAAGAAAGATGCAAAAGTTAGAGTAGATATCAACTGTTATTCAGTCAAGAGGGCAAGGGAATGAAAACTGGCAGCAGAGAAGGATGCAAAATAGTTTCCAAATGTTGCTTTAAGATGTTTTCACTTAAACGTTGATGGGAGAGGCATAAGGGTTTACAATATTGGTTACACTGACAAAGGAAATTCCATAGAAAAGAGGTTGAGTCTTGCCTGTAGTTCACTTCCTCATTAAAACTACCCCAAAGAGAAGCACTTATGAACACAGGACCAATCAATGCTCCCATTTGAAGTAATCTTAATGTGTTGAACTCTGTGATTAAATGAGCATCGCATGGAGAACGCAGTCTGTAGTTCTTGAAGGCAACTGTCTCTTGAAGCACTGATCACTTGAAACTACCCCAACAAATAGCACTTACCAAATACAACAGACAAGTTAGTGCCATGGTGAGGGTACCGAGGGTGACAGTAGTAGCAGCTGAAAATCTTGTCCAATTTCTAGCCTGGAACTCGGTAGGACTGGACGAGATCCTTTGCAGTCAGAGACACGTGGAGAATGTTGCCTGCTTTTAGGAAGAGCTGGTCTGAGCCATGTGGTTCACCAGCACCCAATATAAGTGTGTCCATGCCCCCTTGGCTTTGCCGTGGTCGTTGACACTCTGCCTTTCTGTAAAGCCCATCAAGTTTTGATTGCAGATATAACATCTTTGGAACGACTCAGCATTTTTCAGCATGGGTGGACTTTTCACACATTTAAAAGCACTTCATGCAAATACAACAATGATGAACTTTATTGCCCCTGAATTTAGAAAAGAGGTCAAGTCATTTTTAAAGGAAAGGCCTACACTAAATACATAAACAGGAAGGGGCAGACCAAACCTCTAGGTAAACCAGCACCATCTAGTGATCAGAAGAGATCAGATGTGCTCCTACAGTGGTCACATTCAAATCCAGACTCAAAACACTTCTGTTTAGCTGTGCATTTACTGAATGAGCACTGTGCCGCTGTTCGTCCGACTGTTTGTACTGTACTGTATTTTACTCTATTTTTCTAAACTGTTTTAATTATTCTTATTTCTTTTAATTATTTTAATTTCTCCTATGTCAGCAGGGCATTTAGCCCGACACTGTAAATGCCCACTCAGAAGGTGATAATGTGAAAGTGATTAATGTGGGTTTGAAAGTAGAACAGTATTTAAATGACGATATTAAAGTTTTCGTCTGAGAAAGAATGTGAACGCAGTGCTAAAGTGCTAAAGAAAGTGAAAAGAACGTGTGAGTAAATGAGGGAGAAAAGAAAGTTAAAGGAAAGTTGATAGATGGAAGTCGTAAGAAGATTGAAGGTTAAAAGAAGGTTGAAAGATTTAAGTCTTAAGGGAATCCTTTGAAAGAAAGATCTATAATAAATATTCTTTTTTATTTTTTAAAAGTACTGTATTTTATTTTATTTTTCTAAACTGTTTTAATTATTCTTATTTCTTTTCATTATTTTAATTTCTTCTATGTAAAGCACTTTGAATTGCCATTGTGTATGAAATGTGCTATATAAATAGCCTTGCCTTGCCTTGCCTTGCCTTGCCTTGCCTTGCCTTGCCTTGCCTTGCCTTGCCTTGCCTTGCCTTGCCTTGCCTTGCCTTGCCTTGCCTTGCCTTGCCTTGCCTTGCCTTGCCTTGCCTTGCCTTGCCTTGCCTTGCCTTGCCTTGCCTTGCCTTGCCTTGCCTTGCCTTGCCTTGCCTTGCCTTGCCTTGCCTTGCCTTGCCTTGCCTTGCCTTGCCTTGCCTTGCCTTGCCTTGCCTTGCCTTGTGTTTACACGGCAACATGATTGCACTAAAGAGAAGCACTTTTTGTTATATAGTATCAGGAATGCTTCCCTTTGTAGTCATCTAAAGGGGCTCTGTAAATGTAAGGGACCTGAATAAAAAAAAAAAAAACATGGGCACAGGGGAGTCAGTCAGCAAATATTTACCCCAAGTTGATAGCACTTTCTACTTTGGTTGAAAAGAAAGGTGCTAAAGTTAGAGTAGATATCAACTGATTTTTTTAGACAAGAGGGAGAGTGCAAAAATGGCTGCAGAGGAGGATGCAAAATAGTGTCCAAATGTTGCTCCAAGTCATTAGCACTTAAAAGTTACAAGATGGAGGGAGAGGTATGAAGCAAAGACCTACACTAAATACAAAAACAGAGAGTGGCAGACCAAGCTTCTAGGTAAACAGCACCCTCTAGTGTTTTGAAAGGAAAGGCCTACACTAATGAACAATTTTTTTTTTTTTAAATCAGGGGAGTCAGTCAGCATATATTTACCCCAACTTGATAGCACTTTCTACTATGGTCGAAAAGAAAGATGCAAAAGTTAGAGTAGATATCAACTGTTATTCAGTCAAGAGGGCAAGGGAATGAAAACTGGCAGCAGAGAAGGATGCAAAATAGTGTCCAAATGTTGCTTTAAGATGTTTTCACTTAAACGTTGATGGGAGAGGTATAAGGGTTTACAATATTGGTTACACTGACAAAGGAAATTCCATAGAAAAGAGGTTGAGTCTTGCCTGTAGTTCACTTCCTCATTAAAACTACCCCAAAGAGAAGCACTTATGAACACAGGACCAATCAATGCTCCCATTTGAAGTAATCTTAATGTGTTGAACTCTGTGATTAAATGAGCATCGCATGGAGAACGCAGTCTGTAGTTCTTGAAGGCAACTGTCTCTTGAAGCACTGATCACTTGAAACTACCCCAACAAATAGCACTTACCAAATACAACAGACAAGTTAGTGCCATGGTGAGGGTACCGAGGGTGACAGTAGTAGCAGCTGAAAATCTTGTCCAATTTCTAGCCTGGAACTCGGTAGGACTGGACGAGATCCTTTGCAGTCAGAGACACGTGGAGAATGTTGCCTGCTTTTAGGAAGAGCTGGTCTGAGCCATGTGGTTCACCAGCACCCAATATAAGTGTGTCCATGCCCCCTTGGCTTTGCCGTGGTCGTTGACACTCTGCCTTTCTGTAAAGCCCATCAAGTTTTGATTGCAGATATAACATCTTTGGAACGACTCAGCATTTTTCAGCATGGGTGGACTTTTCACACATTTAAAAGCACTTCATGCAAATACAACAATGATGAACTTTATTGCCCCTGAATTTAGAAAAGAGGTCAAGTCATTTTTAAAGGAAAGGCCTACACTAAATACATAAACAGGAAGGGGCAGACCAAACCTCTAGGTAAACCAGCACCATCTAGTGTTTACACAGCAACATGATTGCACTAAAGAGAAGCACTTTTTGTTATATAGTATCAGGAATGCTTCCCTTTGTAGTCATCTAAAGGGGCTCAGTAAATGTAAGGGACCTGAATTTAAAAAAAAAAAACATGGGCACAGGGGAGTCAGTCAGCAAATATTTACCCCAACTTGATAGCACTTTCTACTTTGGTTGAAAAGAAAGGTGCTAAAGTTATTTTTCTATACTTCTATTTTTTTAGAGAAGAGGGAGAGTGCAAAAATGGCTGCAGAGGAGGATGCAAAATAGTGTCCAAATGTTGCTCCAAGTCATTAGCACTTAAAAGTTACAAGATGGAGGGAGAGGTATGAAGCAAAGACCTACACTAAATACAAAAACAGAGAGTGGCAGACCAAGCTTCTAGGTAAACAGCACCCTCTAGTGTTTTGAAAGGAAAGGCCTACACTAATGAACAATTATTTTGAAAAAATCAGGGGAGTCAGTCAGCATATATTTACCCCAACTTGATAGCACTTTCTACTGTGGTCGAAAAGAAAGATGCAAAAGTTAGAGTAGATATCAACTGTTATTCAGTCAAGAGGGCAAGGGAATGAAAACTGGCAGCAGAGAAGGATGCAAAATAGTTTCCAAATGTTGCTTTAAGATGTTTTCACTTAAACGTTGATGGGAGAGGCATAAGGGTTTACAATATTGGTTACACTGACAAAGGAAATTCCATAGAAAAGAGGTTGAGTCTTGCCTGTAGTTCACTTCCTCATTAAAACTACCCCAAAGAGAAGCACTTATGAACACAGGACCAATCAATGCTCCCATTTGAAGTAATCTTAATGTGTTGAACTCTGTGATTAAATGAGCATCGCATGGAGAACGCAGTCTGTAGTTCTTGAAGGCAACTGTCTCTTGAAGCACTGATCACTTGAAACTACCCCAACAAATAGCACTTACCAAATACAACAGACAAGTTAGTGCCATGGTGAGGGTACCGAGGGTGACAGTAGTAGCAGCTGAAAATCTTGTCCAATTTCTAGCCTGGAACTCGGTAGGACTGGACGAGATCCTTTGCAGTCAGAGACACGTGGAGAATGTTGCCTGCTTTTAGGAAGAGCTGGTCTGAGCCATGTGGTTCACCAGCACCCAATATAAGTGTGTCCATGCCCCCTTGGCTTTGCCGTGGTCGTTGACACTCTGCCTTTCTGTAAAGCCCATCAAGTTTTGATTGCAGATATAACATCTTTGGAACGACTCAGCATTTTTCAGCATGGGTGGACTTTTCACACATTTAAAAGCACTTCATGCAAATACAACAATGATGAACTTTATTGCCCCTGAATTTAGAAAAGAGGTCAAGTCATTTTTAAAGGAAAGGCCTACACTAAATACATAAACAGGAAGGGGCAGACCAAACCTCTAGGTAAACCAGCACCATCTAGTGATCAGAAGAGATCAGATGTGCTCCTACAGTGGTCACATTCAAATCCAGACTCAAAACACTTCTGTTTAGCTGTGCATTTACTGAATGAGCACTGTGCCGCTGTTCGTCCGACTGTTTGTACTGTACTGTATTTTACTCTATTTTTCTAAACTGTTTTAATTATTCTTATTTCTTTTAATTATTTTAATTTCTCCTATGTCAGCAGGGCATTTAGCCCGACACTGTAAATGCCCACTCAGAAGGTGATAATGTGAAAGTGATTAATGTGGGTTTGAAAGTAGAACAGTATTTAAATGACGATATTAAAGTTTTCGTCTGAGAAAGAATGTGAACGCAGTGCTAAAGTGCTAAAGAAAGTGAAAAGAACGTGTGAGTAAATGAGGGAGAAAAGAAAGTTAAAGGAAAGTTGATAGATGGAAGTCGTAAGAAGATTGAAGGTTAAAAGAAGGTTGAAAGATTTAAGTCTTAAGGGAATCCTTTGAAAGAAAGATCTATAATAAATATTCTTTTTTATTTTTTAAAAGTACTGTATTTTATTTTATTTTTCTAAACTGTTTTAATTATTCTTATTTCTTTTCATTATTTTAATTTCTTCTATGTAAAGCACTTTGAATTGCCATTGTGTATGAAATGTGCTATATAAATAAACTTGCCTTGCCTTGCCTTGCCTTGCCTTGCCTTGCCTTGCCTTGCCTTGCCTTGCCTTGCCTTGCCTTGCCTTGCCTTGCCTTGCCTTGCCTTGCCTTGCCTTGCCTTGCCTTGCCTTGCCTTGCCTTGTGTTTACACGGCAACATGATTGCACTAAAGAGAAGCACTTTTTGTTATATAGTATCAGGAATGCTTCCCTTTGTAGTCATCTAAAGGGGCTCTGTAAATGTAAGGGACCTGAATAAAAAAAAAAAAAACATGGGCACAGGGGAGTCAGTCAGCAAATATTTACCCCAAGTTGATAGCACTTTCTACTTTGGTTGAAAAGAAAGGTGCTAAAGTTAGAGTAGATATCAACTGATTTTTTTAGACAAGAGGGAGAGTGCAAAAATGGCTGCAGAGGAGGATGCAAAATAGTGTCCAAATGTTGCTCCAAGTCATTAGCACTTAAAAGTTACAAGATGGAGGGAGAGGTATGAAGCAAAGACCTACACTAAATACAAAAACAGAGAGTGGCAGACCAAGCTTCTAGGTAAACAGCACCCTCTAGTGTTTTGAAAGGAAAGGCCTACACTAATGAACAATTTTTTTTTTTTTAAATCAGGGGAGTCAGTCAGCATATATTTACCCCAACTTGATAGCACTTTCTACTATGGTCGAAAAGAAAGATGCAAAAGTTAGAGTAGATATCAACTGTTATTCAGTCAAGAGGGCAAGGGAATGAAAACTGGCAGCAGAGAAGGATGCAAAATAGTGTCCAAATGTTGCTTTAAGATGTTTTCACTTAAACGTTGATGGGAGAGGTATAAGGGTTTACAATATTGGTTACACTGACAAAGGAAATTCCATAGAAAAGAGGTTGAGTCTTGCCTGTAGTTCACTTCCTCATTAAAACTACCCCAAAGAGAAGCACTTATGAACACAGGACCAATCAATGCTCCCATTTGAAGTAATCTTAATGTGTTGAACTCTGTGATTAAATGAGCATCGCATGGAGAACGCAGTCTGTAGTTCTTGAAGGCAACTGTCTCTTGAAGCACTGATCACTTGAAACTACCCCAACAAATAGCACTTACCAAATACAACAGACAAGTTAGTGCCATGGTGAGGGTACCGAGGGTGACAGTAGTAGCAGCTGAAAATCTTGTCCAATTTCTAGCCTGGAACTCGGTAGGACTGGACGAGATCCTTTGCAGTCAGAGACACGTGGAGAATGTTGCCTGCTTTTAGGAAGAGCTGGTCTGAGCCATGTGGTTCACCAGCACCCAATATAAGTGTGTCCATGCCCCCTTGGCTTTGCCGTGGTCGTTGACACTCTGCCTTTCTGTAAAGCCCATCAAGTTTTGATTGCAGATATAACATCTTTGGAACGACTCAGCATTTTTCAGCATGGGTGGACTTTTCACACATTTAAAAGCACTTCATGCAAATACAACAATGATGAACTTTATTGCCCCTGAATTTAGAAAAGAGGTCAAGTCATTTTTAAAGGAAAGGCCTACACTAAATACATAAACAGGAAGGGGCAGACCAAACCTCTAGGTAAACCAGCACCATCTAGTGTTTACACAGCAACATGATTGCACTAAAGAGAAGCACTTTTTGTTATATAGTATCAGGAATGCTTCCCTTTGTAGTCATCTAAAGGGGCTCAGTAAATGTAAGGGACCTGAATTTAAAAAAAAAAAACATGGGCACAGGGGAGTCAGTCAGCAAATATTTACCCCAACTTGATAGCACTTTCTACTTTGGTTGAAAAGAAAGGTGCTAAAGTTATTTTTCTATACTTCTATTTTTTTAGAGAAGAGGGAGAGTGCAAAAATGGCTGCAGAGGAGGATGCAAAATAGTGTCCAAATGTTGCTCCAAGTCATTAGCACTTAAAAGTTACAAGATGGAGGGAGAGGTATGAAGCAAAGACCTACACTAAATACAAAAACAGAGAGTGGCAGACCAAGCTTCTAGGTAAACAGCACCCTCTAGTGTTTTGAAAGGAAAGGCCTACACTAATGAACAATTATTTTGAAAAAATCAGGGGAGTCAGTCAGCATATATTTACCCCAACTTGATAGCACTTTCTACTGTGGTCGAAAAGAAAGATGCAAAAGTTAGAGTAGATATCAACTGTTATTCAGTCAAGAGGGCAAGGGAATGAAAACTGGCAGCAGAGAAGGATGCAAAATAGTTTCCAAATGTTGCTTTAAGATGTTTTCACTTAAACGTTGATGGGAGAGGCATAAGGGTTTACAATATTGGTTACACTGACAAAGGAAATTCCATAGAAAAGAGGTTGAGTCTTGCCTGTAGTTCACTTCCTCATTAAAACTACCCCAAAGAGAAGCACTTATGAACACAGGACCAATCAATGCTCCCATTTGAAGTAATCTTAATGTGTTGAACTCTGTGATTAAATGAGCATCGCATGGAGAACGCAGTCTGTAGTTCTTGAAGGCAACTGTCTCTTGAAGCACTGATCACTTGAAACTACCCCAACAAATAGCACTTACCAAATACAACAGACAAGTTAGTGCCATGGTGAGGGTACCGAGGGTGACAGTAGTAGCAGCTGAAAATCTTGTCCAATTTCTAGCCTGGAACTCGGTAGGACTGGACGAGATCCTTTGCAGTCAGAGACACGTGGAGAATGTTGCCTGCTTTTAGGAAGAGCTGGTCTGAGCCATGTGGTTCACCAGCACCCAATATAAGTGTGTCCATGCCCCCTTGGCTTTGCCGTGGTCGTTGACACTCTGCCTTTCTGTAAAGCCCATCAAGTTTTGATTGCAGATATAACATCTTTGGAACGACTCAGCATTTTTCAGCATGGGTGGACTTTTCACACATTTAAAAGCACTTCATGCAAATACAACAATGATGAACTTTATTGCCCCTGAATTTAGAAAAGAGGTCAAGTCATTTTTAAAGGAAAGGCCTACACTAAATACATAAACAGGAAGGGGCAGACCAAACCTCTAGGTAAACCAGCACCATCTAGTGATCAGAAGAGATCAGATGTGCTCCTACAGTGGTCACATTCAAATCCAGACTCAAAACACTTCTGTTTAGCTGTGCATTTACTGAATGAGCACTGTGCCGCTGTTCGTCCGACTGTTTGTACTGTACTGTATTTTACTCTATTTTTCTAAACTGTTTTAATTATTCTTATTTCTTTTAATTATTTTAATTTCTCCTATGTCAGCAGGGCATTTAGCCCGACACTGTAAATGCCCACTCAGAAGGTGATAATGTGAAAGTGATTAATGTGGGTTTGAAAGTAGAACAGTATTTAAATGACGATATTAAAGTTTTCGTCTGAGAAAGAATGTGAACGCAGTGCTAAAGTGCTAAAGAAAGTGAAAAGAACGTGTGAGTAAATGAGGGAGAAAAGAAAGTTAAAGGAAAGTTGATAGATGGAAGTCGTAAGAAGATTGAAGGTTAAAAGAAGGTTGAAAGATTTAAGTCTTAAGGGAATCCTTTGAAAGAAAGATCTATAATAAATATTCTTTTTTATTTTTTAAAAGTACTGTATTTTATTTTATTTTTCTAAACTGTTTTAATTATTCTTATTTCTTTTCATTATTTTAATTTCTTCTATGTAAAGCACTTTGAATTGCCATTGTGTATGAAATGTGCTATATAAATAAACTTGCCTTGCCTTGCCTTGCCTTGCCTTGCCTTGCCTTGCCTTGCCTTGCCTTGCCTTGCCTTGCCTTGCCTTGCCTTGCCTTGCCTTGCCTTGCCTTGCCTTGCCTTGCCTTGCCTTGCCTTGCCTTGCCTTGCCTTGCCTTGCCTTGCCTTGCCTTGCCTTGCCTTGCCTTGCCTTGCCTTGCCTTGCCTTGCCTTGCCTTGCCTTGTGTTTACACGGCAACATGATTGCACTAAAGAGAAGCACTTTTTGTTATATAGTATCAGGAATGCTTCCCTTTGTAGTCATCTAAAGGGGCTCTGTAAATGTAAGGGACCTGAATAAAAAAAAAAAAAACATGGGCACAGGGGAGTCAGTCAGCAAATATTTACCCCAAGTTGATAGCACTTTCTACTTTGGTTGAAAAGAAAGGTGCTAAAGTTAGAGTAGATATCAACTGATTTTTTTAGACAAGAGGGAGAGTGCAAAAATGGCTGCAGAGGAGGATGCAAAATAGTGTCCAAATGTTGCTCCAAGTCATTAGCACTTAAAAGTTACAAGATGGAGGGAGAGGTATGAAGCAAAGACCTACACTAAATACAAAAACAGAGAGTGGCAGACCAAGCTTCTAGGTAAACAGCACCCTCTAGTGTTTTGAAAGGAAAGGCCTACACTAATGAACAATTTTTTTTTTTTTAAATCAGGGGAGTCAGTCAGCATATATTTACCCCAACTTGATAGCACTTTCTACTATGGTCGAAAAGAAAGATGCAAAAGTTAGAGTAGATATCAACTGTTATTCAGTCAAGAGGGCAAGGGAATGAAAACTGGCAGCAGAGAAGGATGCAAAATAGTGTCCAAATGTTGCTTTAAGATGTTTTCACTTAAACGTTGATGGGAGAGGTATAAGGGTTTACAATATTGGTTACACTGACAAAGGAAATTCCATAGAAAAGAGGTTGAGTCTTGCCTGTAGTTCACTTCCTCATTAAAACTACCCCAAAGAGAAGCACTTATGAACACAGGACCAATCAATGCTCCCATTTGAAGTAATCTTAATGTGTTGAACTCTGTGATTAAATGAGCATCGCATGGAGAACGCAGTCTGTAGTTCTTGAAGGCAACTGTCTCTTGAAGCACTGATCACTTGAAACTACCCCAACAAATAGCACTTACCAAATACAACAGACAAGTTAGTGCCATGGTGAGGGTACCGAGGGTGACAGTAGTAGCAGCTGAAAATCTTGTCCAATTTCTAGCCTGGAACTCGGTAGGACTGGACGAGATCCTTTGCAGTCAGAGACACGTGGAGAATGTTGCCTGCTTTTAGGAAGAGCTGGTCTGAGCCATGTGGTTCACCAGCACCCAATATAAGTGTGTCCATGCCCCCTTGGCTTTGCCGTGGTCGTTGACACTCTGCCTTTCTGTAAAGCCCATCAAGTTTTGATTGCAGATATAACATCTTTGGAACGACTCAGCATTTTTCAGCATGGGTGGACTTTTCACACATTTAAAAGCACTTCATGCAAATACAACAATGATGAACTTTATTGCCCCTGAATTTAGAAAAGAGGTCAAGTCATTTTTAAAGGAAAGGCCTACACTAAATACATAAACAGGAAGGGGCAGACCAAACCTCTAGGTAAACCAGCACCATCTAGTGTTTACACAGCAACATGATTGCACTAAAGAGAAGCACTTTTTGTTATATAGTATCAGGAATGCTTCCCTTTGTAGTCATCTAAAGGGGCTCAGTAAATGTAAGGGACCTGAATTTAAAAAAAAAAAACATGGGCACAGGGGAGTCAGTCAGCAAATATTTACCCCAACTTGATAGCACTTTCTACTTTGGTTGAAAAGAAAGGTGCTAAAGTTATTTTTCTATACTTCTATTTTTTTAGAGAAGAGGGAGAGTGCAAAAATGGCTGCAGAGGAGGATGCAAAATAGTGTCCAAATGTTGCTCCAAGTCATTAGCACTTAAAAGTTACAAGATGGAGGGA
Organism: Leuciscus leuciscus; assembly: GCF_965113295.1. Classification (NCBI taxonomy): domain Eukaryota; kingdom Metazoa; phylum Chordata; class Actinopteri; order Cypriniformes; family Leuciscidae; genus Leuciscus; species Leuciscus leuciscus. The sequence goes on along the minus strand of NC_138737.1, from coordinate 25,772,713 downwards.
GAGGTATGAAGCAAAGACCTACACTAAATACAAAAACAGAGAGTGGCAGACCAAGCTTCTAGGTAAACAGCACCCTCTAGTGTTTTGAAAGGAAAGGCCTACACTAATGAACAATTATTTTGAAAAAATCAGGGGAGTCAGTCAGCATATATTTACCCCAACTTGATAGCACTTTCTACTGTGGTCGAAAAGAAAGATGCAAAAGTTAGAGTAGATATCAACTGTTATTCAGTCAAGAGGGCAAGGGAATGAAAACTGGCAGCAGAGAAGGATGCAAAATAGTTTCCAAATGTTGCTTTAAGATGTTTTCACTTAAACGTTGATGGGAGAGGCATAAGGGTTTACAATATTGGTTACACTGACAAAGGAAATTCCATAGAAAAGAGGTTGAGTCTTGCCTGTAGTTCACTTCCTCATTAAAACTACCCCAAAGAGAAGCACTTATGAACACAGGACCAATCAATGCTCCCATTTGAAGTAATCTTAATGTGTTGAACTCTGTGATTAAATGAGCATCGCATGGAGAACGCAGTCTGTAGTTCTTGAAGGCAACTGTCTCTTGAAGCACTGATCACTTGAAACTACCCCAACAAATAGCACTTACCAAATACAACAGACAAGTTAGTGCCATGGTGAGGGTACCGAGGGTGACAGTAGTAGCAGCTGAAAATCTTGTCCAATTTCTAGCCTGGAACTCGGTAGGACTGGACGAGATCCTTTGCAGTCAGAGACACGTGGAGAATGTTGCCTGCTTTTAGGAAGAGCTGGTCTGAGCCATGTGGTTCACCAGCACCCAATATAAGTGTGTCCATGCCCCCTTGGCTTTGCCGTGGTCGTTGACACTCTGCCTTTCTGTAAAGCCCATCAAGTTTTGATTGCAGATATAACATCTTTGGAACGACTCAGCATTTTTCAGCATGGGTGGACTTTTCACACATTTAAAAGCACTTCATGCAAATACAACAATGATGAACTTTATTGCCCCTGAATTTAGAAAAGAGGTCAAGTCATTTTTAAAGGAAAGGCCTACACTAAATACATAAACAGGAAGGGGCAGACCAAACCTCTAGGTAAACCAGCACCATCTAGTGATCAGAAGAGATCAGATGTGCTCCTACAGTGGTCACATTCAAATCCAGACTCAAAACACTTCTGTTTAGCTGTGCATTTACTGAATGAGCACTGTGCCGCTGTTCGTCCGACTGTTTGTACTGTACTGTATTTTACTCTATTTTTCTAAACTGTTTTAATTATTCTTATTTCTTTTAATTATTTTAATTTCTCCTATGTCAGCAGGGCATTTAGCCCGACACTGTAAATGCCCACTCAGAAGGTGATAATGTGAAAGTGATTAATGTGGGTTTGAAAGTAGAACAGTATTTAAATGACGATATTAAAGTTTTCGTCTGAGAAAGAATGTGAACGCAGTGCTAAAGTGCTAAAGAAAGTGAAAAGAACGTGTGAGTAAATGAGGGAGAAAAGAAAGTTAAAGGAAAGTTGATAGATGGAAGTCGTAAGAAGATTGAAGGTTAAAAGAAGGTTGAAAGATTTAAGTCTTAAGGGAATCCTTTGAAAGAAAGATCTATAATAAATATTCTTTTTTATTTTTTAAAAGTACTGTATTTTATTTTATTTTTCTAAACTGTTTTAATTATTCTTATTTCTTTTCATTATTTTAATTTCTTCTATGTAAAGCACTTTGAATTGCCATTGTGTATGAAATGTGCTATATAAATAAACTTGCCTTGCCTTGCCTTGCCTTGCCTTGCCTTGCCTTGCCTTGCCTTGCCTTGCCTTGCCTTGCCTTGCCTTGCCTTGCCTTGCCTTGCCTTGCCTTGCCTTGCCTTGCCTTGCCTTGCCTTGCCTTGCCTTGCCTTGCCTTGTGTTTACACGGCAACATGATTGCACTAAAGAGAAGCACTTTTTGTTATATAGTATCAGGAATGCTTCCCTTTGTAGTCATCTAAAGGGGCTCTGTAAATGTAAGGGACCTGAATAAAAAAAAAAAAAACATGGGCACAGGGGAGTCAGTCAGCAAATATTTACCCCAAGTTGATAGCACTTTCTACTTTGGTTGAAAAGAAAGGTGCTAAAGTTAGAGTAGATATCAACTGATTTTTTTAGACAAGAGGGAGAGTGCAAAAATGGCTGCAGAGGAGGATGCAAAATAGTGTCCAAATGTTGCTCCAAGTCATTAGCACTTAAAAGTTACAAGATGGAGGGAGAGGTATGAAGCAAAGACCTACACTAAATACAAAAACAGAGAGTGGCAGACCAAGCTTCTAGGTAAACAGCACCCTCTAGTGTTTTGAAAGGAAAGGCCTACACTAATGAACAATTTTTTTTTTTTTAAATCAGGGGAGTCAGTCAGCATATATTTACCCCAACTTGATAGCACTTTCTACTATGGTCGAAAAGAAAGATGCAAAAGTTAGAGTAGATATCAACTGTTATTCAGTCAAGAGGGCAAGGGAATGAAAACTGGCAGCAGAGAAGGATGCAAAATAGTGTCCAAATGTTGCTTTAAGATGTTTTCACTTAAACGTTGATGGGAGAGGTATAAGGGTTTACAATATTGGTTACACTGACAAAGGAAATTCCATAGAAAAGAGGTTGAGTCTTGCCTGTAGTTCACTTCCTCATTAAAACTACCCCAAAGAGAAGCACTTATGAACACAGGACCAATCAATGCTCCCATTTGAAGTAATCTTAATGTGTTGAACTCTGTGATTAAATGAGCATCGCATGGAGAACGCAGTCTGTAGTTCTTGAAGGCAACTGTCTCTTGAAGCACTGATCACTTGAAACTACCCCAACAAATAGCACTTACCAAATACAACAGACAAGTTAGTGCCATGGTGAGGGTACCGAGGGTGACAGTAGTAGCAGCTGAAAATCTTGTCCAATTTCTAGCCTGGAACTCGGTAGGACTGGACGAGATCCTTTGCAGTCAGAGACACGTGGAGAATGTTGCCTGCTTTTAGGAAGAGCTGGTCTGAGCCATGTGGTTCACCAGCACCCAATATAAGTGTGTCCATGCCCCCTTGGCTTTGCCGTGGTCGTTGACACTCTGCCTTTCTGTAAAGCCCATCAAGTTTTGATTGCAGATATAACATCTTTGGAACGACTCAGCATTTTTCAGCATGGGTGGACTTTTCACACATTTAAAAGCACTTCATGCAAATACAACAATGATGAACTTTATTGCCCCTGAATTTAGAAAAGAGGTCAAGTCATTTTTAAAGGAAAGGCCTACACTAAATACATAAACAGGAAGGGGCAGACCAAACCTCTAGGTAAACCAGCACCATCTAGTGTTTACACAGCAACATGATTGCACTAAAGAGAAGCACTTTTTGTTATATAGTATCAGGAATGCTTCCCTTTGTAGTCATCTAAAGGGGCTCAGTAAATGTAAGGGACCTGAATTTAAAAAAAAAAAACATGGGCACAGGGGAGTCAGTCAGCAAATATTTACCCCAACTTGATAGCACTTTCTACTTTGGTTGAAAAGAAAGGTGCTAAAGTTATTTTTCTATACTTCTATTTTTTTAGAGAAGAGGGAGAGTGCAAAAATGGCTGCAGAGGAGGATGCAAAATAGTGTCCAAATGTTGCTCCAAGTCATTAGCACTTAAAAGTTACAAGATGGAGGGAGAGGTATGAAGCAAAGACCTACACTAAATACAAAAACAGAGAGTGGCAGACCAAGCTTCTAGGTAAACAGCACCCTCTAGTGTTTTGAAAGGAAAGGCCTACACTAATGAACAATTATTTTGAAAAAATCAGGGGAGTCAGTCAGCATATATTTACCCCAACTTGATAGCACTTTCTACTGTGGTCGAAAAGAAAGATGCAAAAGTTAGAGTAGATATCAACTGTTATTCAGTCAAGAGGGCAAGGGAATGAAAACTGGCAGCAGAGAAGGATGCAAAATAGTTTCCAAATGTTGCTTTAAGATGTTTTCACTTAAACGTTGATGGGAGAGGCATAAGGGTTTACAATATTGGTTACACTGACAAAGGAAATTCCATAGAAAAGAGGTTGAGTCTTGCCTGTAGTTCACTTCCTCATTAAAACTACCCCAAAGAGAAGCACTTATGAACACAGGACCAATCAATGCTCCCATTTGAAGTAATCTTAATGTGTTGAACTCTGTGATTAAATGAGCATCGCATGGAGAACGCAGTCTGTAGTTCTTGAAGGCAACTGTCTCTTGAAGCACTGATCACTTGAAACTACCCCAACAAATAGCACTTACCAAATACAACAGACAAGTTAGTGCCATGGTGAGGGTACCGAGGGTGACAGTAGTAGCAGCTGAAAATCTTGTCCAATTTCTAGCCTGGAACTCGGTAGGACTGGACGAGATCCTTTGCAGTCAGAGACACGTGGAGAATGTTGCCTGCTTTTAGGAAGAGCTGGTCTGAGCCATGTGGTTCACCAGCACCCAATATAAGTGTGTCCATGCCCCCTTGGCTTTGCCGTGGTCGTTGACACTCTGCCTTTCTGTAAAGCCCATCAAGTTTTGATTGCAGATATAACATCTTTGGAACGACTCAGCATTTTTCAGCATGGGTGGACTTTTCACACATTTAAAAGCACTTCATGCAAATACAACAATGATGAACTTTATTGCCCCTGAATTTAGAAAAGAGGTCAAGTCATTTTTAAAGGAAAGGCCTACACTAAATACATAAACAGGAAGGGGCAGACCAAACCTCTAGGTAAACCAGCACCATCTAGTGATCAGAAGAGATCAGATGTGCTCCTACAGTGGTCACATTCAAATCCAGACTCAAAACACTTCTGTTTAGCTGTGCATTTACTGAATGAGCACTGTGCCGCTGTTCGTCCGACTGTTTGTACTGTACTGTATTTTACTCTATTTTTCTAAACTGTTTTAATTATTCTTATTTCTTTTAATTATTTTAATTTCTCCTATGTCAGCAGGGCATTTAGCCCGACACTGTAAATGCCCACTCAGAAGGTGATAATGTGAAAGTGATTAATGTGGGTTTGAAAGTAGAACAGTATTTAAATGACGATATTAAAGTTTTCGTCTGAGAAAGAATGTGAACGCAGTGCTAAAGTGCTAAAGAAAGTGAAAAGAACGTGTGAGTAAATGAGGGAGAAAAGAAAGTTAAAGGAAAGTTGATAGATGGAAGTCGTAAGAAGATTGAAGGTTAAAAGAAGGTTGAAAGATTTAAGTCTTAAGGGAATCCTTTGAAAGAAAGATCTATAATAAATATTCTTTTTTATTTTTTAAAAGTACTGTATTTTATTTTATTTTTCTAAACTGTTTTAATTATTCTTATTTCTTTTCATTATTTTAATTTCTTCTATGTAAAGCACTTTGAATTGCCATTGTGTATGAAATGTGCTATATAAATAAACTTGCCTTGCCTTGCCTTGCCTTGCCTTGCCTTGCCTTGCCTTGCCTTGCCTTGCCTTGCCTTGCCTTGCCTTGCCTTGCCTTGCCTTGCCTTGCCTTGCCTTGCCTTGCCTTGCCTTGCCTTGTGTTTACACGGCAACATGATTGCACTAAAGAGAAGCACTTTTTGTTATATAGTATCAGGAATGCTTCCCTTTGTAGTCATCTAAAGGGGCTCTGTAAATGTAAGGGACCTGAATAAAAAAAAAAAAAACATGGGCACAGGGGAGTCAGTCAGCAAATATTTACCCCAAGTTGATAGCACTTTCTACTTTGGTTGAAAAGAAAGGTGCTAAAGTTAGAGTAGATATCAACTGATTTTTTTAGACAAGAGGGAGAGTGCAAAAATGGCTGCAGAGGAGGATGCAAAATAGTGTCCAAATGTTGCTCCAAGTCATTAGCACTTAAAAGTTACAAGATGGAGGGAGAGGTATGAAGCAAAGACCTACACTAAATACAAAAACAGAGAGTGGCAGACCAAGCTTCTAGGTAAACAGCACCCTCTAGTGTTTTGAAAGGAAAGGCCTACACTAATGAACAATTTTTTTTTTTTTAAATCAGGGGAGTCAGTCAGCATATATTTACCCCAACTTGATAGCACTTTCTACTATGGTCGAAAAGAAAGATGCAAAAGTTAGAGTAGATATCAACTGTTATTCAGTCAAGAGGGCAAGGGAATGAAAACTGGCAGCAGAGAAGGATGCAAAATAGTGTCCAAATGTTGCTTTAAGATGTTTTCACTTAAACGTTGATGGGAGAGGTATAAGGGTTTACAATATTGGTTACACTGACAAAGGAAATTCCATAGAAAAGAGGTTGAGTCTTGCCTGTAGTTCACTTCCTCATTAAAACTACCCCAAAGAGAAGCACTTATGAACACAGGACCAATCAATGCTCCCATTTGAAGTAATCTTAATGTGTTGAACTCTGTGATTAAATGAGCATCGCATGGAGAACGCAGTCTGTAGTTCTTGAAGGCAACTGTCTCTTGAAGCACTGATCACTTGAAACTACCCCAACAAATAGCACTTACCAAATACAACAGACAAGTTAGTGCCATGGTGAGGGTACCGAGGGTGACAGTAGTAGCAGCTGAAAATCTTGTCCAATTTCTAGCCTGGAACTCGGTAGGACTGGACGAGATCCTTTGCAGTCAGAGACACGTGGAGAATGTTGCCTGCTTTTAGGAAGAGCTGGTCTGAGCCATGTGGTTCACCAGCACCCAATATAAGTGTGTCCATGCCCCCTTGGCTTTGCCGTGGTCGTTGACACTCTGCCTTTCTGTAAAGCCCATCAAGTTTTGATTGCAGATATAACATCTTTGGAACGACTCAGCATTTTTCAGCATGGGTGGACTTTTCACACATTTAAAAGCACTTCATGCAAATACAACAATGATGAACTTTATTGCCCCTGAATTTAGAAAAGAGGTCAAGTCATTTTTAAAGGAAAGGCCTACACTAAATACATAAACAGGAAGGGGCAGACCAAACCTCTAGGTAAACCAGCACCATCTAGTGTTTACACAGCAACATGATTGCACTAAAGAGAAGCACTTTTTGTTATATAGTATCAGGAATGCTTCCCTTTGTAGTCATCTAAAGGGGCTCAGTAAATGTAAGGGACCTGAATTTAAAAAAAAAAAACATGGGCACAGGGGAGTCAGTCAGCAAATATTTACCCCAACTTGATAGCACTTTCTACTTTGGTTGAAAAGAAAGGTGCTAAAGTTATTTTTCTATACTTCTATTTTTTTAGAGAAGAGGGAGAGTGCAAAAATGGCTGCAGAGGAGGATGCAAAATAGTGTCCAAATGTTGCTCCAAGTCATTAGCACTTAAAAGTTACAAGATGGAGGGAGAGGTATGAAGCAAAGACCTACACTAAATACAAAAACAGAGAGTGGCAGACCAAGCTTCTAGGTAAACAGCACCCTCTAGTGTTTTGAAAGGAAAGGCCTACACTAATGAACAATTATTTTGAAAAAATCAGGGGAGTCAGTCAGCATATATTTACCCCAACTTGATAGCACTTTCTACTGTGGTCGAAAAGAAAGATGCAAAAGTTAGAGTAGATATCAACTGTTATTCAGTCAAGAGGGCAAGGGAATGAAAACTGGCAGCAGAGAAGGATGCAAAATAGTTTCCAAATGTTGCTTTAAGATGTTTTCACTTAAACGTTGATGGGAGAGGCATAAGGGTTTACAATATTGGTTACACTGACAAAGGAAATTCCATAGAAAAGAGGTTGAGTCTTGCCTGTAGTTCACTTCCTCATTAAAACTACCCCAAAGAGAAGCACTTATGAACACAGGACCAATCAATGCTCCCATTTGAAGTAATCTTAATGTGTTGAACTCTGTGATTAAATGAGCATCGCATGGAGAACGCAGTCTGTAGTTCTTGAAGGCAACTGTCTCTTGAAGCACTGATCACTTGAAACTACCCCAACAAATAGCACTTACCAAATACAACAGACAAGTTAGTGCCATGGTGAGGGTACCGAGGGTGACAGTAGTAGCAGCTGAAAATCTTGTCCAATTTCTAGCCTGGAACTCGGTAGGACTGGACGAGATCCTTTGCAGTCAGAGACACGTGGAGAATGTTGCCTGCTTTTAGGAAGAGCTGGTCTGAGCCATGTGGTTCACCAGCACCCAATATAAGTGTGTCCATGCCCCCTTGGCTTTGCCGTGGTCGTTGACACTCTGCCTTTCTGTAAAGCCCATCAAGTTTTGATTGCAGATATAACATCTTTGGAACGACTCAGCATTTTTCAGCATGGGTGGACTTTTCACACATTTAAAAGCACTTCATGCAAATACAACAATGATGAACTTTATTGCCCCTGAATTTAGAAAAGAGGTCAAGTCATTTTTAAAGGAAAGGCCTACACTAAATACATAAACAGGAAGGGGCAGACCAAACCTCTAGGTAAACCAGCACCATCTAGTGATCAGAAGAGATCAGATGTGCTCCTACAGTGGTCACATTCAAATCCAGACTCAAAACACTTCTGTTTAGCTGTGCATTTACTGAATGAGCACTGTGCCGCTGTTCGTCCGACTGTTTGTACTGTACTGTATTTTACTCTATTTTTCTAAACTGTTTTAATTATTCTTATTTCTTTTAATTATTTTAATTTCTCCTATGTCAGCAGGGCATTTAGCCCGACACTGTAAATGCCCACTCAGAAGGTGATAATGTGAAAGTGATTAATGTGGGTTTGAAAGTAGAACAGTATTTAAATGACGATATTAAAGTTTTCGTCTGAGAAAGAATGTGAACGCAGTGCTAAAGTGCTAAAGAAAGTGAAAAGAACGTGTGAGTAAATGAGGGAGAAAAGAAAGTTAAAGGAAAGTTGATAGATGGAAGTCGTAAGAAGATTGAAGGTTAAAAGAAGGTTGAAAGATTTAAGTCTTAAGGGAATCCTTTGAAAGAAAGATCTATAATAAATATTCTTTTTTATTTTTTAAAAGTACTGTATTTTATTTTATTTTTCTAAACTGTTTTAATTATTCTTATTTCTTTTCATTATTTTAATTTCTTCTATGTAAAGCACTTTGAATTGCCATTGTGTATGAAATGTGCTATATAAATAAACTTGCCTTGCCTTGCCTTGCCTTGCCTTGCCTTGCCTTGCCTTGCCTTGCCTTGCCATGCCTTGCCTTGCCTTGCCTTGCCTTGCCTTGCCTTGCCTTGCCTTGCCTTGCCTTGCCTTGCCTTGCCTTGCCTTGCCTTGCCTTGCCTTGCCTTGCCTTGCCTTGCCTTGCCTTGCCTTGCCTTGCCTTGCCTTGCCTTGCCTTGCCTTGCCTTGCCTTGCCTTGCCTTGCCTTGTGTTTACACGGCAACATGATTGCACTAAAGAGAAGCACTTTTTGTTATATAGTATCAGGAATGCTTCCCTTTGTAGTCATCTAAAGGGGCTCTGTAAATGTAAGGGACCTGAATAAAAAAAAAAAAAACATGGGCACAGGGGAGTCAGTCAGCAAATATTTACCCCAAGTTGATAGCACTTTCTACTTTGGTTGAAAAGAAAGGTGCTAAAGTTAGAGTAGATATCAACTGATTTTTTTAGACAAGAGGGAGAGTGCAAAAATGGCTGCAGAGGAGGATGCAAAATAGTGTCCAAATGTTGCTCCAAGTCATTAGCACTTAAAAGTTACAAGATGGAGGGAGAGGTATGAAGCAAAGACCTACACTAAATACAAAAACAGAGAGTGGCAGACCAAGCTTCTAGGTAAACAGCACCCTCTAGTGTTTTGAAAGGAAAGGCCTACACTAATGAACAATTTTTTTTTTTTTAAATCAGGGGAGTCAGTCAGCATATATTTACCCCAACTTGATAGCACTTTCTACTATGGTCGAAAAGAAAGATGCAAAAGTTAGAGTAGATATCAACTGTTATTCAGTCAAGAGGGCAAGGGAATGAAAACTGGCAGCAGAGAAGGATGCAAAATAGTGTCCAAATGTTGCTTTAAGATGTTTTCACTTAAACGTTGATGGGAGAGGCATAAGGGTTTACAATATTGGTTACACTGACAAAGGAAATTCCATAGAAAAGAGGTTGAGTCTTGCCTGTAGTTCACTTCCTCATTAAAACTACCCCAAAGAGAAGCACTTATGAACACAGGACCAATCAATGCTCCCATTTGAAGTAATCTTAATGTGTTGAACTCTGTGATTAAATGAGCATCGCATGGAGAACGCAGTCTGTAGTTCTTGAAGGCAACTGTCTCTTGAAGCACTGATCACTTGAAACTACCCCAACAAATAGCACTTACCAAATACAACAGACAAGTTAGTGCCATGGTGAGGGTACCGAGGGTGACAGTAGTAGCAGCTGAAAATCTTGTCCAATTTCTAGCCTGGAACTCGGTAGGACTGGACGAGATCCTTTGCAGTCAGAGACACGTGGAGAATGTTGCCTGCTTTTAGGAAGAGCTGGTCTGAGCCATGTGGTTCACCAGCACCCAATATAAGTGTGTCCATGCCCCCTTGGCTTTGCCGTGGTCGTTGACACTCTGCCTTTCTGTAAAGCCCATCAAGTTTTGATTGCAGATATAACATCTTTGGAACGACTCAGCATTTTTCAGCATGGGTGGACTTTTCACACATTTAAAAGCACTTCATGCAAATACAACAATGATGAACTTTATTGCCCCTGAATTTAGAAAAGAGGTCAAGTCATTTTTAAAGGAAAGGCCTACACTAAATACATAAACAGGAAGGGGCAGACCAAACCTCTAGGTAAACCAGCACCATCTAGTGTTTACACAGCAACATGATTGCACTAAAGAGAAGCACTTTTTGTTATATAGTATCAGGAATGCTTCCCTTTGTAGTCATCTAAAGGGGCTCAGTAAATGTAAGGGACCTGAATTTAAAAAAAAAAACATGGGCACAGGGGAGTCAGTCAGCAAATATTTACCCCAACTTGATAGCACTTTCTACTTTGGTTGAAAAGAAAGGTGCTAAAGTTATTTTTCTATACTTCTATTTTTTTAGAGAAGAGGGAGAGTGCAAAAATGGCTGCAGAGGAGGATGCAAAATAGTGTCCAAATGTTGCTCCAAGTCATTAGCACTTAAAAGTTACAAGATGGAGGGAGAGGTATGAAGCAAAGACCTACACTAAATACAAAAACAGAGAGTGGCAGACCAAGCTTCTAGGTAAACAGCACCCTCTAGTGTTTTGAAAGGAAAGGCCTACACTAATGAACAATTATTTTGAAAAAATCAGGGGAGTCAGTCAGCATATATTTACCCCAACTTGATAGCACTTTCTACTATGGTCGAAAAGAAAGATGCAAAAGTTAGAGTAGATATCAACTGTTATTCAGTCAAGAGGGCAAGGGAATGAAAACTGGCAGCAGAGAAGGATGCAAAATAGTGTCCAAATGTTGCTTTAAGATGTTTTCACTTAAACGTTGATGGGAGAGGTATAAGGGTTTACAATATTGGTTACACTGACAAAGGAAATTCCATAGAAAAGAGGTTGAGTCTTGACTGTAGTTCACTTCCTCATTAAAACTACCCCAAAGAGAAGCACTTATGAACACAGGACCAATCAATGCTCCCATTTGAAGTAATCTTAATGTGTTGAACTCTGTGATTAAATGAGCATCGCATGGAGAACGCAGTCTGTAGTTCTTGAAGGCAACTGTCTCTTGAAGCACTGATCACTTGAAACTACCCCAACAAATAGCACTTACCAAATACAACAGACAAGTTAGTGCCATGGTGAGGGTACCGAGGGTGACAGTAGTAGCAGCTGAAAATCTTGTCCAATTTCTAGCCTGGAACTCGGTAGGACTGGACGAGATCCTTTGCAGTCAGAGACACGTGGAGAATGTTGCCTGCTTTTAGGAAGAGCTGGTCTGAGCCATGTGGTTCACCAGCACCCAATATAAGTGTGTCCATGCCCCCTTGGCTTTGCCGTGGTCGTTGACACTCTGCCTTTCTGTAAAGCCCATCAAGTTTTGATTGCAGATATAACATCTTTGGAACGACTCAGCATTTTTCAGCATGGGTGGACTTTTCACACATTTAAAAGCACTTCATGCAAATACACAATGATGAACTTTATTGCCCCTGAATTTAGAAAAGAGGTCAAGTCATTTTTTAAAGGAAAGGCCTACACTAAATACATAAACAGGAAGGGGCAGACCAAACCTCTGGGTAAACCAGCACCATCTAGTGTTTACACGGCAACATGATTGCACTAAAGAGAAGCACTTTTTGTTATATAGTATCAGGAATGCTTCCCTTTGTAGTTATCTAAAGGGGCTCTGTAAATGTAAGGGACCTGAATAAAAAATAAAAAAACATGGGCACAGGGGAGTCAGTCAGCAAATATTTACCCCAACTTGATAGCACTTTCTACTTTGGTTGAAAAGAAAGGTGCTAAAGTTAGAGTAGATATCAACTGATTTTTTTAGACAAGAGGGAGAGTGCAAAAATGGCTGCAGAGGAGGATGCAAAATAGTGTCCAAATGTTGCTCCAAGTCATTAGCACTTAAAAGTTACAAGATGGAGGGAGAGGTATGAAGCAAAGACCTACACTAAATACAAAAACAGAGAGTGGCAGACCAAGCTTCTAGGTAAACAGCACCCTCTAGTGTTTTGAAAGGAAAGGCCTACACTAATGAACAATTATTTTGAAAAAATCAGGGGAGTCAGTCAGCATATATTTACCCCAACTTGATAGCACTTTCTACTATGGTCGAAAAGAAAGATGCAAAAGTTAGAGTAGATATCAACTGTTATTCAGTCAAGAGGGCAAGGGAATGAAAACTGGCAGCAGAGAAGGATGCAAAATAGTGTCCAAATGTTGCTTTAAGATGTTTTCACTTAAACGTTGATGGGAGAGGTATAAGGGTTTACAATATTGGTTACACTGACAAAGGAAATTCCATAGAAAAGAGGTTGAGTCTTGCCTGTAGTTCACTTCCTCATTAAAACTACCCCAAAGAGAAGCACTTATGAACACAGGACTATTCAATGCTCCCATTTGAAGTAATCTTAATGTGTTGAACTCTGTGATTAAATGAGCATCGCATGGAGAACGCAGTCTGTAGTTCTTGAAGGCAACTGTCTCTTGAAGCACTGATCACTTGAAACTACCCCAACAAATAGCACTTACCAAATACAACAGACAAGTTAGTGCCATGGTGAGGGTACCGAGGGTGACAGTAGTAGCAGCTGAAAATCTTGTCCAATTTCTAGCCTGGAACTCGGTAGGACTGGACGAGATCCTTTGCAGTCAGAGACACGTGGAGAATGTTGCCTGCTTTTAGGAAGAGCTGGTCTGAGCCATGTGGTTCACCAGCACCCAATATAAGTGTGTCCATGCCCCCTTGGCTTTGCCGTGGTCGTTGACACTCTGCCTTTCTGTAAAGCCCATCAAGTTTTGATTGCAGATATAACATCTTTGGAACGACTCAGCATTTTTCAGCATGGGTGGACTTTTCACACATTTAAAAGCACTTCATGCAAATACAACAATGATGAACTTTATTGCCCCTGAATTTAGAAAAGAGGTCAAGTCATTTTTAAAGGAAAGGCCTACACTAAATACATAAACAGGAAGGGGCAGACCAAACCTCTAGGTAAACCAGCACCATCTAGTGTTTACACGGCAACATGATTGCACTAAAGAGAAGCACTTTTTGTTATATAGTATCAGGAATGCTTCCCTTTGTAGTCATCTAAAGGGGCTCAGTAAATGTAAGGGACCTGAATTTAAAAAAAAAAACATGGGCACAGGGGAGTCAGTCAGCAAATATTTACCCCAACTTGATAGCACTTTCTACTTTGGTTGAAAAGAAAGGTGCTAAAGTTATTTTTCTATACTTCTATTTTTTTAGAGAAGAGGGAGAGTGCAAAAATGGCTGCAGAGGAGGATGCAAAATAGTGTCCAAATGTTGCTCCAAGTCATTAGCACTTAAAAGTTACAAGATGGAGGGAGAGGTATGAAGCAAAGACCTACACTAAATACAAAAACAGAGAGTGGCAGACCAAGCTTCTAGGTAAACAGCACCCTCTAGTGTTTTGAAAGGAAAGGCCTACACTAATGAACAATTATTTTGAAAAAATCAGGGGAGTCAGTCAGCATATATTTACCCCAACTTGATAGCACTTTCTACTATGGTCGAAAAGAAAGATGCAAAAGTTAGAGTAGATATCAACTGTTATTCAGTCAAGAGGGCAAGGGAATGAAAACTGGCAGCAGAGAAGGATGCAAAATAGTGTCCAAATGTTGCTTTAAGATGTTTTCACTTAAACGTTGATGGGAGAGGTATAAGGGTTTACAATATTGGTTACACTGACAAAGGAAATTCCATAGAAAAGAGGTTGAGTCTTGACTGTAGTTCACTTCCTCATTAAAACTACCCCAAAGAGAAGCACTTATGAACACAGGACCAATCAATGCTCCCATTTGAAGTAATCTTAATGTGTTGAACTCTGTGATTAAATGAGCATCACATGGAGAACGCAGTCTGTAGTTCTTGAAGGCAACTGTCTCTTGAAGCACTGATCACTTGAAACTACCCCAACAAATAGCACTTACCAAATACAACAGACAAGTTAGTGCCATGGTGAGGGTACCGAGGGTGACAGTAGTAGCAGCTGAAAATCTTGTCCAATTTCTAGCCTGGAACTCGGTAGGACTGGACGAGATCCTTTGCAGTCAGAGACACGTGGAGAATGTTGCCTGCTTTTAGGAAGAGCTGGTCTGAGCCATGTGGTTCACCAGCACCCAATATAAGTGTGTCCATGCCCCCTTGGCTTTGCCGTGGTCGTTGACACTCTGCCTTTCTGTAAAGCCCATCAAGTTTTGATTGCAGATATAACATCTTTGGAACGACTCAGCATTTTTCAGCATGGGTGGACTTTTCACACATTTAAAAGCACTTCATGCAAATACACAATGATGAACTTTATTGCCCCTGAATTTAGAAAAGAGGTCAAGTCATTTTTAAAGGAAAGGCCTACACTAAATACATAAACAGGAAGGGGCAGACCAAACCTCTGGGTAAACCAGCACCATCTAGTGTTTACACGGCAACATGATTGCACTAAAGAGAAGCACTTTTTGTTATATAGTATCAGGAATGCTTCCCTTTGTAGTTATCTAAAGGGGCTCTGTAAATGTAAGGGACCTGAATAAAAAATAAAAAAACATGGGCACAGGGGAGTCAGTCAGCAAATATTTACCCCAACTTGATAGCACTTTCTACTTTGGTTGAAAAGAAAGGTTCTAAAGTCAGAGTAGATATCAACTGATTTTTTTAGACAAGAGGGAGAGTGCAAAAATGGCTGCAGAGGAGGATGCAAAATAGTGTCCAAATGTTGCTCCAAGTCATTAGCACTTAAAAGTTACAAGATGGAGGGAGAGGTATGAAGCAAAGACCTACACTAAATACAAAAACAGAGAGTGGCAGACCAAGCTTCTAGGTAAACAGCACCCTCTAGTGTTTTGAAAGGAAAGGCCTACACTAATGAACAATTTTTTTTTTTTTAAATCAGGGGAGTCAGTCAGCATATATTTACCCCAACTTGATAGCACTTTCTACTGTGGTCGAAAAGAAAGATGCAAAAGTTAGAGTAGATATCAACTGTTATTCAGTCAAGAGGGCAAGGGAATGAAAACTGGCAGCAGAGAAGGATGCAAAATAGTGTCCAAATGTTGCTTTAAGATGTTTTCACTTAAACGTTGATGGGAGAGGTATAAGGGTTTACAATATTGGTTACACTGACAAAGGAAATTCCATAGAAAAGAGGTTGAGTCTTGCCTGTAGTTCACTTCCTCATTAAAACTACCCCAAAGAGAAGCACTTATGAACACAGGACCAATCAATGCTCCCATTTGAAGTAATCTTAATGTGTTGAACTCTGTGATTAAATGAGCATCGCATGGAGAACGCAGTCTGTAGTTCTTGAAGGCAACTGTCTCTTGAAGCACTGATCACTTGAAACTACCCCAACAAATAGCACTTACCAAATACAACAGACAAGTTAGTGCCATGGTGAGGGTACCGAGGGTGACAGTAGTAGCAGCTGAAAATCTTGTCCAAATTTCTAGCCTGGAACTCGGTAGGACTGGACGAGATCCTTTGCAGTCAGAGACACGTGGAGAATGTTGCCTGCTTTTAGGAAGAGCTGGTCTGAGCCATGTGGTTCACCAGCACCCAATATTAGTGTGTCCATGCCCCCTTGGCTTTGCCGTGGTCGTTGACACTCTGCCTTTCTGTAAAGCCCATCAAGTTTTGATTGCAGATATAACATCTTTGGAACGACTCAGCATTTTTCAGCATGGGTGGACTTTTCACACATTTAAAAGCACTTCATGCAAATACAACAATGATGAACTTTATTGCCCCTGAATTTAGAAAAGAGGTCAAGTCATTTTTAAAGGAAAGGCCTACACTAAATACATAAACAGGAAGGGGCAGACCAAACCTCTAGGTAAACCAGCACCATCTAGTGTTTACACAGCAACATGATTGCACTAAAGAGAAGCACTTTTTGTTATATAGTATCAGGAATGCTTCCCTTTGTAGTCATCTAAAGGGGCTCAGTAAATGTAAGGGACCTGAATTTAAAAAAAAAACATGGGCACAGGGGAGTCAGTCAGCAAATATTTACCCCAACTTGATAGCACTTTCTACTTTGGTTGAAAAGAAAGGTGCTAAAGTTAGAGTAGATATCAACTGATTTTTTTAGACAAGAGGGAGAGTGCAAAAATGGCTGCAGAGGAGGATGCAAAATAGTGTCCAAATGTTGCTCCAAGTCATTAGCACTTAAAAGTTACAAGATGGAGGGAGAGGTATGAAGCAAAGACCTACACTAAATACAAAAACAGAGAGTGGCAGACCAAGCTTCTAGGTAAACAGCACCCTCTAGTGTTTTGAAAGGAAAGGCCTACACTAATGAACAATTATTTTGAAAAAATCAGGGGAGTCAGTCAGCATATATTTACCCCAACTTGATAGCACTTTCTACTGTGGTCGAAAAGAAAGATGCAAAAGTTAGAGTAGATATCAACTGTTATTCAGTCAAGAGGGCAAGGGAATGAAAACTGGCAGCAGAGAAGGATGCAAAATAGTGTCCAAATGTTGCTTTAAGATGTTTTCACTTAAACGTTGATGGGAGAGGTATAAGGGTTTACAATATTGGTTACACTGACAAAGGAAATTCCATAGAAAAGAGGTTGAGTCTTGCCTGTAGTTCACTTCTCATTAAAACTACCCCAAAGAGAAGCACTTATGAACACAGGACCAATCAATGCTCCCATTTGAAGTAATCTTAATGTGTTGAACTCTGTGATTAAATGAGCATCGCATGGAGAACGCAGTCTGTAGTTCTTGAAGGCAACTGTCTCTTGAAGCACTGATCACTTGAAACTACCCCAACAAATAGCACTTACCAAATACAACAGACAAGTTAGTGCCATGGTGAGGGTACCGAGGGTGACAGTAGTAGCAGCTGAAAATCTTGTCCAATTTCTAGCCTGGAACTCGGTAGGACTGGACGAGATCCTTTGCAGTCAGAGACACGTGGAGAATGTTGCCTGCTTTTAGGAAGAGCTGGTCTGAGCCATGTGGTTCACCAGCACCCAATATAAGTGTGTCCATGCCCCCTTGGCTTTGCCGTGGTCGTTGACACTCTGCCTTTCTGTAAAGCCCATCAAGTTTTGATTGCAGATATAACATCTTTGGAACGACTCAGCATTTTTAAGCATGGGTGGACTTTTCACACATTTAAAAGCACTTCATGCAAATACAACAATGATGAACTTTATTGCCCCTGAATTTAGAAAAGAGGTCAAGTCATTTTTAAAGGAACGGCCTACACTAAATACATAAAATGGAAGGGGCAGACCAAACCTCTAGGTAAACCAGCACCATCTAGTGTTTACACAGCAACATGATTGCACTAAAGAGAAGCACTTTTTGTTATATAGTATCAGGAATGCTTCCCTTTGTAGTCATCTAAAGGGGCTCAGTAAATGTAAGGGACCTGAATAAAAAAAAAAAAACATGGGCACAGGGGAGTCAGTCAGCAAATATTTACCCCAACTTGATAGCACTTTCTACTTTGGTTGAAAAGAAAGGTGCTAAAGTTAGAGTAGATATCAACTGATTTTTTTAGACAAGAGGGAGAGTGCAAAAATGGCTGCAGAGGAGGATGCAAAATAGTGTCCAAATGTTGCTCCAAGTCATTAGCACTTAAAAGTTACAAGATGGAGGGAGAGGTATGAAGCAAAGACCTACACTAAATACAAAAACAGAGAGTGGCAGACCAAGCTTCTAGGTAAACAGCACCCTCTAGTGTTTTGAAAGGAAAGGCCTACACTAATGAACAATTATTTTGAAAAAATCAGGGGAGTCGGTCAGCATATATTTACCCCAACTTGTTAGCACTTTCTACTATGGTCGAAAAGAAAGATGCAAAAGTTAGAGTAGATATCAACTGTTATTCAGTCAAGAGGGCAAGGGAATGAAAACTGGCAGCAGAGAAGGATGCAAAATAGTGTCCAAATGTTGCTTTAAGATGTTTTCACTTAAACGTTGATGGGAGAGGTATAAGGGTTTACAATATTGGTTACACTGACAAAGGAAATTCCATAGAAAAGAGGTTGAGTCTTGCCTGTAGTTCACTTCCTCATTAAAACTACCCCAAAGAGAAGCACTTATGAACACAGGACCAATCAATGCTCCCATTTGAAGTAATCTTAATGTGTTGAACTCTGTGATTAAATGAGCATCGCATGGAGAACGCAGTCTGTAGTTCTTGAAGGCAACTGTCTCTTGAAGCACTGATCACTTGAAACTACCCCAACAAATAGCACTTACCAAATACAACAGACAAGTTAGTGCCATGGTGAGGGTACCGAGGGTGACAGTAGTAGCAGCTGAAAATCTTGTCCAATTTCTAGCCTGGAACTCGGTAGGACTGGACGAGATCCTTTGCAGTCAGAGACACGTGGAGAATGTTGCCTGCTTTTAGGAAGAGCTGGTCTGAGCCATGTGGTTCACCAGCACCCAATATAAGTGTGTCCATGCCCCCTTGGCTTTGCCGTGGTTGTTGACACTCTGCCTTTCTGTAAAGCCCATCAAGTTTTGATTGCAGATATAACATCTTTGGAACGACTCAGCATTTTTCAGCATGGGTGGACTTTTCACACATTTAAAAGCACTTCATGCAAATACAACAATGATGAACTTTATTGCCCCTGAATTTAGAAAAGAGGTCAAGTCATTTTTAAAGGAAAGGCCTACACTAAATACATAAACAGGAAGGGGCAGACCAAACCTCTAGGTAAACCAGCACCATCTAGTGTTTACACAGCAACATGATTGCACTAAAGAGAAGCACTTTTTGTTATATAGTATCAGGAATGCTTCCCTTTGTAGTCATCTAAAGGGGCTCTGTAAATGTAAGGGACCTGAAAAAAAAAAAAAAAACATGGGCACAGGGGAGTCAGTCAGCAAATATTTACCCCAACTTGATAGCACTTTCTACTTTGGTTGAAAAGAAAGGTGCTAAAGTTAGAGTAGATATCAACTGATTTTTTTAGACAAGAGGGAGAGTGCAAAAATGGCTGCAGAGGAGGATGCAAAATAGTGTCCAAATGTTGCTCCAAGTCATTAGCACTTAAAAGTTACAAGATGGAGGGAGAGGTATGAAGCAAAGACCTACACTAAATACAAAAACAGAGAGTGGCAGACCAAGCTTCTAGGTAAACAGCACCCTCTAGTGTTTTGAAAGGAAAGGCCTACACTAATGAACAATTATTTTGAAAAAATCAGGGGAGTCAGTCAGCATATATTTACCCCAACTTGATAGCACTTTCTACTGTGGTCGAAAAGAAAGATGCAAAAGTTAGAGTAGATATCAACTGTTATTCAGTCAAGAGGGCAAGGGAATGAAAACTGGCAGCAGAGAAGGATGCAAAATAGTTTCCAAATGTTGCTTTAAGATGTTTTCACTTAAACGTTGATGGGAGAGGCATAAGGGTTTACAATATTGGTTACACTGACAAAGGAAATTCCATAGAAAAGAGGTTGAGTCTTGCCTGTAGTTCACTTCCTCATTAAAACTACCCCAAAGAGAAGCACTTATGAACACAGGACCAATCAATGCTCCCATTTGAAGTAATCTTAATGTGTTGAACTCTGTGATTAAATGAGCATCGCATGGAGAACGCAGTCTGTAGTTCTTGAAGGCAACTGTCTCTTGAAGCACTGATCACTTGAAACTACCCCAACAAATAGCACTTACCAAATACAACAGACAAGTTAGTGCCATGGTCAGGGTACCGAGGGTGACAGTAGTAGCAGCTGAAAATCTTGTCCAATTTCTAGCCTGGAACTCGGTAGGACTGGACGAGATCCTTTGCAGTCAGAGACACGTGGAGAATGTTGCCTGCTTTTAGGAAGAGCTGGTCTGAGCCATGTGGTTCACCAGCACCCAATATAAGTGTGTCCATGCCCCCTTGGCTTTGCCGTGGTCGTTGACACTCTGCCTTTCTGTAAAGCCCATCAAGTTTTGATTGCAGATATAACATCTTTGGAACGACTCAGCATTTTTAAGCATGGGTGGACTTTTCACACATTTAAAAGCACTTCATGCAAATACAACAATGATGAACTTTATTGCCCCTGAATTTAGAAAAGAGGTCAAGTCATTTTTAAAGGAAAGGCCTACACTAAATACATAAACAGGAAGGGGCAGACCAAACCTCTAGGTAAACCAGCACCATCTAGTGTTTACACAGCAACATGATTGCACTAAAGAGAAGCACTTTTTGTTATATAGTATCAGGAATGCTTCCCTTTGTAGTCATCTAAAGGGGCTCAGTAAATGTAAGGGACCTGAATTTAAAAAAAAAAACATGGGCACAGGGGAGTCAGTCAGCAAATATTTACCCCAACTTGATAGCACTTTCTACTTTGGTTGAAAAGAAAGGTGCTAAAGTTAGAGTAGATATCAACTGATTTTTTTAGACAAGAGGGAGAGTGCAAAAATGGCTGCAGAGGAGGATGCAAAATAGTGTCCAAATGTTGCTCCAAGTCATTAGCACTTAAAAGTTACAAGATGGAGGGAGAGGTATGAAGCAAAGACCTACACTAAATACAAAAACAGAGAGTGGCAGACCAAGCTTCTAGGTAAACAGCACCCTCTAGTGTTTTGAAAGGAAAGGCCTACACTAATGAACAATTATTTTGAAAAAATCAGGGGAGTCAGTCAGCATATATTTACCCCAACTTGATAGCACTTTCTACTGTGGTCGAAAAGAAAGATGCGAAAGTTAGAGTAGATATCAACTGTTATTCAGTCAAGAGGGCAAGGGAATGAAAACTGGCAGCAGAGAAGGATGCAAAATAGTTTCCAAATGTTGCTTTAAGATGTTTTCACTTAAACGTTGATGGGAGAGGCATAAGGGTTTACAATATTGGTTACACTGACAAAGGAAATTCCATAGAAAAGAGGTTGAGTCTTGCCTGTAGTTCACTTCCTCATTAAAACTACCCCAAAGAGAAGCACTTATGAACACAGGACCAATCAATGCTCCCATTTGAAGTAATCTTAATGTGTTGAACTCTGTGATTAAATGAGCATCGCATGGAGAACGCAGTCTGTAGTTCTTGAAGGCAACGGTCTCTTGAAGCACTGATCACTTGAAACTACCCCAACAAATAGCACTTACCAAATACAACAGACAAGTTAGTGCCATGGTGAGGGTACCGAGGGTGACAGTAGTAGCAGCTGAAAATCTTGTCCAATTTCTAGCCTGGAACTCGGTAGGACTGGACGAGATCCTTTGCAGTCAGAGACACGTGGAGAATGTTGCCTGCTTTTAGGAAGAGCTGGTCTGAGCCATGTGGTTCACCAGCACCCAATATAAGTGTGTCCATGCCCCCTTGGCTTTGCCGTGGTCGTTGACACTCTGCCTTTCTGTAAAGCCCATCAAGTTTTGATTGCAGATATAACATCTTTGGAACGACTCAGCATTTTTCAGCATGGGTGGACTTTTCACACATTTAAAAGCACTTCATGCAAATACAACAATGATGAACTTTATTGCCCCTGAATTTAGAAAAGAGGTCAAGTCATTTTTAAAGGAAAGGCCTACACTAAATACATAAACAGGAAGGGGCAGACCAAACCTCTAGGTAAACCAGCACCATCTAGTGTTTACACAGCAACATGATTGCACTAAAGAGAAGCACTTTTTGTTATATAGTATCAGGAATGCTTCCCTTTGTAGTCATCTAAAGGGGCTCTGTAAATGTAAGGGACCTAAAAAAAAAAAAAAAAAACATGGGCACAGGGGAGTCAGTCAGCAAATATTTACCCCAACTTGATAGCACTTTCTACTTTGGTTGAAAAGAAAGGTGCTAAAGTTAGAGTAGATATCAACTGATTTTTTTAGACAAGAGGGAGAGTGCAAAAATGGCTGCAGAGGAGGATGCAAAATAGTGTCCAAATGTTGCTCCAAGTCATTAGCACTTAAAAGTTACAAGATGGAGGGAGAGGTATGAAGCAAAGACCTACACTAAATACAAAAACAGAGAGTGGCAGACCAAGCTTCTAGGTAAACAGCACCCTCTAGTGTTTTGAAAGGAAAGGCCTACACTAATGAACAATTATTTTGAAAAAATCAGGGGAGTCAGTCAGCATATATTTACCCCAACTTGATAGCACTTTCTACTGTGGTCGAAAAGAAAGATGCAAAAGTTAGAGTAGATATCAACTGTTATTCAGTCAAGAGGGCAAGGGAATGAAAACTGGCAGCAGAGAAGGATGCAAAATAGTTTCCAAATGTTGCTTTAAGATGTTTTCACTTAAACGTTGATGGGAGAGGCATAAGGGTTTACAATATTGGTTACACTGACAAAGGAAATTCCATAGAAAAGAGGTTGAGTCTTGCCTGTAGTTCACTTCCTCATTAAAACTACCCCAAAGAGAAGCACTTATGAACACAGGACCAATCAATGCTCCCATTTGAAGTAATCTTAATGTGTTGAACTCTGTGATTAAATGAGCATCGCATGGAGAACGCAGTCTGTAGTTCTTGAAGGCAACGGTCTCTTGAAGCACTGATCACTTGAAACTACCCCAACAAATAGCACTTACCAAATACAACAGACAAGTTAGTGCCATGGTGAGGGTACCGAGGGTGACAGTAGTAGCAGCTGAAAATCTTGTCCAATTTCTAGCCTGGAACTCGGTAGGACTGGACGAGATCCTTTGCAGTCAGAGACACGTGGAGAATGTTGCCTGCTTTTAGGAAGAGCTGGTCTGAGCCATGTGGTTCACCAGCACCCAATATAAGTGTGTCCATGCCCCCTTGGCTTTGCCGTGGTCGTTGACACTCTGCCTTTCTGTAAAGCCCATCAAGTTTTGATTGCAGATATAACATCTTTGGAACGACTCAGCATTTTTCAGCATGGGTGGACTTTTCACACATTTAAAAGCACTTCATGCAAATACAACAATGATGAACTTTATTGCCCCTGAATTTAGAAAAGAGGTCAAGTCATTTTTAAAGGAAAGGCCTACACTAAATACATAAACAGGAAGGGGCAGACCAAACCTCTAGGTAAACCAGCACCATCTAGTGTTTACACAGCAACATGATTGCACTAAAGAGAAGCACTTTTTGTTATATAGTATCAGGAATGCTTCCCTTTGTAGTCATCTAAAGGGGCTCTGTAAATGTAAGGGACCTGAATAAAAAAAAAAAAAACATGGGCACAGGGGAGTCAGTCAGCAAATATTTACCCCAACTTGATAGCACTTTCTACTTTGGTTGAAAAGAAAGGTGCTAAAGTTAGAGTAGATATCAACTGATTTTTTTAGACAAGAGGGAGAGTGCAAAAATGGCTGCAGAGGAGGATGCAAAATAGTGTCCAAATGTTGCTCCAAGTCATTAGCACTTAAAAGTTACAAGATGGAGGGAGAGGTATGAAGCAAAGACCTACACTAAATACAAAAACAGAGAGTGGCAGACCAAGCTTCTAGGTAAACAGCACCCTCTAGTGTTTTGAAAGGAAAGGCCTACACTAATGAACAATTATTTTGAAAAAATCAGGGGAGTCAGTCAGCATATATTTACCCCAACTTGATAGCACTTTCTACTGTGGTCGAAAAGAAAGATGCAAAAGTTAGAGTAGATATCAACTGTTATTCAGTCAAGAGGGCAAGGGAATGAAAACTGGCAGCAGAGAAGGATGCAAAATAGTTTCCAAATGTTGCTTTAAGATGTTTTCACTTAAACGTTGATGGGAGAGGCATAAGGGTTTACAATATTGGTTACACTGACAAAGGAAATTCCATAGAAAAGAGGTTGAGTCTTGCCTGTAGTTCACTTCCTCATTAAAACTACCCCAAAGAGAAGCACTTATGAACACAGGACCAATCAATGCTCCCATTTGAAGTAATCTTAATGTGTTGAACTCTGTGATTAAATGAGCATCGCATGGAGAACGCAGTCTGTAGTTCTTGAAGGCAACTGTCTCTTGAAGCACTGATCACTTGAAACTACCCCAACAAATAGCACTTACCAAATACAACAGACAAGTTAGTGCCATGGTCAGGGTACCGAGGGTGACAGTAGTAGCAGCTGAAAATCTTGTCCAATTTCTAGCCTGGAACTCGGTAGGACTGGACGAGATCCTTTGCAGTCAGAGACACGTGGAGAATGTTGCCTGCTTTTAGGAAGAGCTGGTCTGAGCCATGTGGTTCACCAGCACCCAATATAAGTGTGTCCATGCCCCCTTGGCTTTGCCGTGGTCGTTGACACTCTGCCTTTCTGTAAAGCCCATCAAGTTTTGATTGCAGATATAACATCTTTGGAACGACTCAGCATTTTTAAGCATGGGTGGACTTTTCACACATTTAAAAGCACTTCATGCAAATACAACAATGATGAACTTTATTGCCCCTGAATTTAGAAAAGAGGTCAAGTCATTTTTAAAGGAAAGGCCTACACTAAATACATAAACAGGAAGGGGCAGACCAAACCTCTAGGTAAACCAGCACCATCTAGTGTTTACACAGCAACATGATTGCACTAAAGAGAAGCACTTTTTGTTATATAGTATCAGGAATGCTTCCCTTTGTAGTCATCTAAAGGGGCTCAGTAAATGTAAGGGACCTGAATTTAAAAAAAAAAACATGGGCACAGGGGAGTCAGTCAGCAAATATTTACCCCAACTTGATAGCACTTTCTACTTTGGTTGAAAAGAAAGGTGCTAAAGTTAGAGTAGATATCAACTGATTTTTTTAGACAAGAGGGAGAGTGCAAAAATGGCTGCAGAGGAGGATGCAAAATAGTGTCCAAATGTTGCTCCAAGTCATTAGCACTTAAAAGTTACAAGATGGAGGGAGAGGTATGAAGCAAAGACCTACACTAAATACAAAAACAGAGAGTGGCAGACCAAGCTTCTAGGTAAACAGCACCCTCTAGTGTTTTGAAAGGAAAGGCCTACACTAATGAACAATTATTTTGAAAAAATCAGGGGAGTCAGTCAGCATATATTTACCCCAACTTGATAGCACTTTCTACTGTGGTCGAAAAGAAAGATGCGAAAGTTAGAGTAGATATCAACTGTTATTCAGTCAAGAGGGCAAGGGAATGAAAACTGGCAGCAGAGAAGGATGCAAAATAGTTTCCAAATGTTGCTTTAAGATGTTTTCACTTAAACGTTGATGGGAGAGGCATAAGGGTTTACAATATTGGTTACACTGACAAAGGAAATTCCATAGAAAAGAGGTTGAGTCTTGCCTGTAGTTCACTTCCTCATTAAAACTACCCCAAAGAGAAGCACTTATGAACACAGGACCAATCAATGCTCCCATTTGAAGTAATCTTAATGTGTTGAACTCTGTGATTAAATGAGCATCGCATGGAGAACGCAGTCTGTAGTTCTTGAAGGCAACGGTCTCTTGAAGCACTGATCACTTGAAACTACCCCAACAAATAGCACTTACCAAATACAACAGACAAGTTAGTGCCATGGTGAGGGTACCGAGGGTGACAGTAGTAGCAGCTGAAAATCTTGTCCAATTTCTAGCCTGGAACTCGGTAGGACTGGACGAGATCCTTTGCAGTCAGAGACACGTGGAGAATGTTGCCTGCTTTTAGGAAGAGCTGGTCTGAGCCATGTGGTTCACCAGCACCCAATATAAGTGTGTCCATGCCCCCTTGGCTTTGCCGTGGTCGTTGACACTCTGCCTTTCTGTAAAGCCCATCAAGTTTGATTGCAGATATAACATCTTTGGAACGACTCAGCATTTTTCAGCATGGGTGGACTTTTCACACATTTAAAAGCACTTCATGCAAATACAACAATGATGAACTTTATTGCCCCTGAATTTAGAAAAGAGGTCAAGTCATTTTTAAAGGAAAGGCCTACACTAAATACATAAACAGGAAGGGGCAGACCAAACCTCTAGGTAAACCAGCACCATCTAGTGTTTACACAGCAACATGATTGCACTAAAGAGAAGCACTTTTTGTTATATAGTATCAGGAATGCTTCCCTTTGTAGTCATCTAAAGGGGCTCTGTAAATGTAAGGGACCTAAAAAAAAAAAAAAAAAACATGGGCACAGGGGAGTCAGTCAGCAAATATTTACCCCAACTTGATAGCACTTTCTACTTTGGTTGAAAAGAAAGGTGCTAAAGTTAGAGTAGATATCAACTGATTTTTTTAGACAAGAGGGAGAGTGCAAAAATGGCTGCAGAGGAGGATGCAAAATAGTGTCCAAATGTTGCTCCAAGTCATTAGCACTTAAAAGTTACAAGATGGAGGGAGAGGTATGAAGCAAAGACCTACACTAAATACAAAAACAGAGAGTGGCAGACCAAGCTTCTAGGTAAACAGCACCCTCTAGTGTTTTGAAAGGAAAGGCCT
Organism: Leuciscus leuciscus; assembly: GCF_965113295.1. Classification (NCBI taxonomy): domain Eukaryota; kingdom Metazoa; phylum Chordata; class Actinopteri; order Cypriniformes; family Leuciscidae; genus Leuciscus; species Leuciscus leuciscus. Next base: position 25,745,857 of record NC_138737.1, on the reverse strand, counting down.
ACACTAATGAACAATTATTTTGAAAAAATCAGGGGAGTCAGTCAGCATATATTTACCCCAACTTGATAGCACTTTCTACTATGGTCGAAAAGAAAGATGCAAAAGTTAGAGTAGATATCAACTGTTATTCAGTCAAGAGGGCAAGGGAATGAAAACTGGCAGCAGAGAAGGATGCAAAATAGTGTCCAAATGTTGCTTTAAGATGTTTTCACTTAAACGTTGATGGGAGAGGTATAAGGGTTTACAATATTGGTTACACTGACAAAGGAAATTCCATAGAAAAGAGGTTGAGTCTTGACTGTAGTTCACTTCCTCATTAAAACTACCCCAAAGAGAAGCACTTATGAACACAGGACCAATCAATGCTCCCATTTGAAGTAATCTTAATGTGTTGAACTCTGTGATTAAATGAGCATCGCATGGAGAACGCAGTCTGTAGTTCTTGAAGGCAACTGTCTCTTGAAGCACTGATCACTTGAAACTACCCCAACAAATAGCACTTACCAAATACAACAGACAAGTTAGTGCCATGGTGAGGGTACCGAGGGTGACAGTAGTAGCAGCTGAAAATCTTGTCCAATTTCTAGCCTGGAACTCGGTAGGACTGGACGAGATCCTTTGCAGTCAGAGACACGTGGAGAATGTTGCCTGCTTTTAGGAAGAGCTGGTCTGAGCCATGTGGTTCACCAGCACCCAATATAAGTGTGTCCATGCCCCCTTGGCTTTGCCGTGGTCGTTGACACTCTGCCTTTCTGTAAAGCCCATCAAGTTTTGATTGCAGATATAACATCTTTGGAACGACTCAGCATTTTTCAGCATGGGTGGACTTTTCACACATTTAAAAGCACTTCATGCAAATACACAATGATGAACTTTATTGCCCCTGAATTTAGAAAAGAGGTCAAGTCATTTTTTAAAGGAAAGGCCTACACTAAATACATAAACAGGAAGGGGCAGACCAAACCTCTGGGTAAACCAGCACCATCTAGTGTTTACACGGCAACATGATTGCACTAAAGAGAAGCACTTTTTGTTATATAGTATCAGGAATGCTTCCCTTTGTAGTTATCTAAAGGGGCTCTGTAAATGTAAGGGACCTGAATAAAAAATAAAAAAACATGGGCACAGGGGAGTCAGTCAGCAAATATTTACCCCAACTTGATAGCACTTTCTACTTTGGTTGAAAAGAAAGGTGCTAAAGTTAGAGTAGATATCAACTGATTTTTTTAGACAAGAGGGAGAGTGCAAAAATGGCTGCAGAGGAGGATGCAAAATAGTGTCCAAATGTTGCTCCAAGTCATTAGCACTTAAAAGTTACAAGATGGAGGGAGAGGTATGAAGCAAAGACCTACACTAAATACAAAAACAGAGAGTGGCAGACCAAGCTTCTAGGTAAACAGCACCCTCTAGTGTTTTGAAAGGAAAGGCCTACACTAATGAACAATTATTTTGAAAAAATCAGGGGAGTCAGTCAGCATATATTTACCCCAACTTGATAGCACTTTCTACTATGGTCGAAAAGAAAGATGCAAAAGTTAGAGTAGATATCAACTGTTATTCAGTCAAGAGGGCAAGGGAATGAAAACTGGCAGCAGAGAAGGATGCAAAATAGTGTCCAAATGTTGCTTTAAGATGTTTTCACTTAAACGTTGATGGGAGAGGTATAAGGGTTTACAATATTGGTTACACTGACAAAGGAAATTCCATAGAAAAGAGGTTGAGTCTTGCCTGTAGTTCACTTCCTCATTAAAACTACCCCAAAGAGAAGCACTTATGAACACAGGACTATTCAATGCTCCCATTTGAAGTAATCTTAATGTGTTGAACTCTGTGATTAAATGAGCATCGCATGGAGAACGCAGTCTGTAGTTCTTGAAGGCAACTGTCTCTTGAAGCACTGATCACTTGAAACTACCCCAACAAATAGCACTTACCAAATACAACAGACAAGTTAGTGCCATGGTGAGGGTACCGAGGGTGACAGTAGTAGCAGCTGAAAATCTTGTCCAATTTCTAGCCTGGAACTCGGTAGGACTGGACGAGATCCTTTGCAGTCAGAGACACGTGGAGAATGTTGCCTGCTTTTAGGAAGAGCTGGTCTGAGCCATGTGGTTCACCAGCACCCAATATAAGTGTGTCCATGCCCCCTTGGCTTTGCCGTGGTCGTTGACACTCTGCCTTTCTGTAAAGCCCATCAAGTTTTGATTGCAGATATAACATCTTTGGAACGACTCAGCATTTTTCAGCATGGGTGGACTTTTCACACATTTAAAAGCACTTCATGCAAATACAACAATGATGAACTTTATTGCCCCTGAATTTAGAAAAGAGGTCAAGTCATTTTTAAAGGAAAGGCCTACACTAAATACATAAACAGGAAGGGGCAGACCAAACCTCTAGGTAAACCAGCACCATCTAGTGTTTACACGGCAACATGATTGCACTAAAGAGAAGCACTTTTTGTTATATAGTATCAGGAATGCTTCCCTTTGTAGTCATCTAAAGGGGCTCAGTAAATGTAAGGGACCTGAATTTAAAAAAAAAAACATGGGCACAGGGGAGTCAGTCAGCAAATATTTACCCCAACTTGATAGCACTTTCTACTTTGGTTGAAAAGAAAGGTGCTAAAGTTATTTTTCTATACTTCTATTTTTTTAGAGAAGAGGGAGAGTGCAAAAATGGCTGCAGAGGAGGATGCAAAATAGTGTCCAAATGTTGCTCCAAGTCATTAGCACTTAAAAGTTACAAGATGGAGGGAGAGGTATGAAGCAAAGACCTACACTAAATACAAAAACAGAGAGTGGCAGACCAAGCTTCTAGGTAAACAGCACCCTCTAGTGTTTTGAAAGGAAAGGCCTACACTAATGAACAATTATTTTGAAAAAATCAGGGGAGTCAGTCAGCATATATTTACCCCAACTTGATAGCACTTTCTACTATGGTCGAAAAGAAAGATGCAAAAGTTAGAGTAGATATCAACTGTTATTCAGTCAAGAGGGCAAGGGAATGAAAACTGGCAGCAGAGAAGGATGCAAAATAGTGTCCAAATGTTGCTTTAAGATGTTTTCACTTAAACGTTGATGGGAGAGGTATAAGGGTTTACAATATTGGTTACACTGACAAAGGAAATTCCATAGAAAAGAGGTTGAGTCTTGACTGTAGTTCACTTCCTCATTAAAACTACCCCAAAGAGAAGCACTTATGAACACAGGACCAATCAATGCTCCCATTTGAAGTAATCTTAATGTGTTGAACTCTGTGATTAAATGAGCATCACATGGAGAACGCAGTCTGTAGTTCTTGAAGGCAACTGTCTCTTGAAGCACTGATCACTTGAAACTACCCCAACAAATAGCACTTACCAAATACAACAGACAAGTTAGTGCCATGGTGAGGGTACCGAGGGTGACAGTAGTAGCAGCTGAAAATCTTGTCCAATTTCTAGCCTGGAACTCGGTAGGACTGGACGAGATCCTTTGCAGTCAGAGACACGTGGAGAATGTTGCCTGCTTTTAGGAAGAGCTGGTCTGAGCCATGTGGTTCACCAGCACCCAATATAAGTGTGTCCATGCCCCCTTGGCTTTGCCGTGGTCGTTGACACTCTGCCTTTCTGTAAAGCCCATCAAGTTTTGATTGCAGATATAACATCTTTGGAACGACTCAGCATTTTTCAGCATGGGTGGACTTTTCACACATTTAAAAGCACTTCATGCAAATACACAATGATGAACTTTATTGCCCCTGAATTTAGAAAAGAGGTCAAGTCATTTTTAAAGGAAAGGCCTACACTAAATACATAAACAGGAAGGGGCAGACCAAACCTCTGGGTAAACCAGCACCATCTAGTGTTTACACGGCAACATGATTGCACTAAAGAGAAGCACTTTTTGTTATATAGTATCAGGAATGCTTCCCTTTGTAGTTATCTAAAGGGGCTCTGTAAATGTAAGGGACCTGAATAAAAAATAAAAAAACATGGGCACAGGGGAGTCAGTCAGCAAATATTTACCCCAACTTGATAGCACTTTCTACTTTGGTTGAAAAGAAAGGTTCTAAAGTCAGAGTAGATATCAACTGATTTTTTTAGACAAGAGGGAGAGTGCAAAAATGGCTGCAGAGGAGGATGCAAAATAGTGTCCAAATGTTGCTCCAAGTCATTAGCACTTAAAAGTTACAAGATGGAGGGAGAGGTATGAAGCAAAGACCTACACTAAATACAAAAACAGAGAGTGGCAGACCAAGCTTCTAGGTAAACAGCACCCTCTAGTGTTTTGAAAGGAAAGGCCTACACTAATGAACAATTTTTTTTTTTTTAAATCAGGGGAGTCAGTCAGCATATATTTACCCCAACTTGATAGCACTTTCTACTGTGGTCGAAAAGAAAGATGCAAAAGTTAGAGTAGATATCAACTGTTATTCAGTCAAGAGGGCAAGGGAATGAAAACTGGCAGCAGAGAAGGATGCAAAATAGTGTCCAAATGTTGCTTTAAGATGTTTTCACTTAAACGTTGATGGGAGAGGTATAAGGGTTTACAATATTGGTTACACTGACAAAGGAAATTCCATAGAAAAGAGGTTGAGTCTTGCCTGTAGTTCACTTCCTCATTAAAACTACCCCAAAGAGAAGCACTTATGAACACAGGACCAATCAATGCTCCCATTTGAAGTAATCTTAATGTGTTGAACTCTGTGATTAAATGAGCATCGCATGGAGAACGCAGTCTGTAGTTCTTGAAGGCAACTGTCTCTTGAAGCACTGATCACTTGAAACTACCCCAACAAATAGCACTTACCAAATACAACAGACAAGTTAGTGCCATGGTGAGGGTACCGAGGGTGACAGTAGTAGCAGCTGAAAATCTTGTCCAAATTTCTAGCCTGGAACTCGGTAGGACTGGACGAGATCCTTTGCAGTCAGAGACACGTGGAGAATGTTGCCTGCTTTTAGGAAGAGCTGGTCTGAGCCATGTGGTTCACCAGCACCCAATATTAGTGTGTCCATGCCCCCTTGGCTTTGCCGTGGTCGTTGACACTCTGCCTTTCTGTAAAGCCCATCAAGTTTTGATTGCAGATATAACATCTTTGGAACGACTCAGCATTTTTCAGCATGGGTGGACTTTTCACACATTTAAAAGCACTTCATGCAAATACAACAATGATGAACTTTATTGCCCCTGAATTTAGAAAAGAGGTCAAGTCATTTTTAAAGGAAAGGCCTACACTAAATACATAAACAGGAAGGGGCAGACCAAACCTCTAGGTAAACCAGCACCATCTAGTGTTTACACAGCAACATGATTGCACTAAAGAGAAGCACTTTTTGTTATATAGTATCAGGAATGCTTCCCTTTGTAGTCATCTAAAGGGGCTCAGTAAATGTAAGGGACCTGAATTTAAAAAAAAAACATGGGCACAGGGGAGTCAGTCAGCAAATATTTACCCCAACTTGATAGCACTTTCTACTTTGGTTGAAAAGAAAGGTGCTAAAGTTAGAGTAGATATCAACTGATTTTTTTAGACAAGAGGGAGAGTGCAAAAATGGCTGCAGAGGAGGATGCAAAATAGTGTCCAAATGTTGCTCCAAGTCATTAGCACTTAAAAGTTACAAGATGGAGGGAGAGGTATGAAGCAAAGACCTACACTAAATACAAAAACAGAGAGTGGCAGACCAAGCTTCTAGGTAAACAGCACCCTCTAGTGTTTTGAAAGGAAAGGCCTACACTAATGAACAATTATTTTGAAAAAATCAGGGGAGTCAGTCAGCATATATTTACCCCAACTTGATAGCACTTTCTACTGTGGTCGAAAAGAAAGATGCAAAAGTTAGAGTAGATATCAACTGTTATTCAGTCAAGAGGGCAAGGGAATGAAAACTGGCAGCAGAGAAGGATGCAAAATAGTGTCCAAATGTTGCTTTAAGATGTTTTCACTTAAACGTTGATGGGAGAGGTATAAGGGTTTACAATATTGGTTACACTGACAAAGGAAATTCCATAGAAAAGAGGTTGAGTCTTGCCTGTAGTTCACTTCTCATTAAAACTACCCCAAAGAGAAGCACTTATGAACACAGGACCAATCAATGCTCCCATTTGAAGTAATCTTAATGTGTTGAACTCTGTGATTAAATGAGCATCGCATGGAGAACGCAGTCTGTAGTTCTTGAAGGCAACTGTCTCTTGAAGCACTGATCACTTGAAACTACCCCAACAAATAGCACTTACCAAATACAACAGACAAGTTAGTGCCATGGTGAGGGTACCGAGGGTGACAGTAGTAGCAGCTGAAAATCTTGTCCAATTTCTAGCCTGGAACTCGGTAGGACTGGACGAGATCCTTTGCAGTCAGAGACACGTGGAGAATGTTGCCTGCTTTTAGGAAGAGCTGGTCTGAGCCATGTGGTTCACCAGCACCCAATATAAGTGTGTCCATGCCCCCTTGGCTTTGCCGTGGTCGTTGACACTCTGCCTTTCTGTAAAGCCCATCAAGTTTTGATTGCAGATATAACATCTTTGGAACGACTCAGCATTTTTAAGCATGGGTGGACTTTTCACACATTTAAAAGCACTTCATGCAAATACAACAATGATGAACTTTATTGCCCCTGAATTTAGAAAAGAGGTCAAGTCATTTTTAAAGGAACGGCCTACACTAAATACATAAAATGGAAGGGGCAGACCAAACCTCTAGGTAAACCAGCACCATCTAGTGTTTACACAGCAACATGATTGCACTAAAGAGAAGCACTTTTTGTTATATAGTATCAGGAATGCTTCCCTTTGTAGTCATCTAAAGGGGCTCAGTAAATGTAAGGGACCTGAATAAAAAAAAAAAAACATGGGCACAGGGGAGTCAGTCAGCAAATATTTACCCCAACTTGATAGCACTTTCTACTTTGGTTGAAAAGAAAGGTGCTAAAGTTAGAGTAGATATCAACTGATTTTTTTAGACAAGAGGGAGAGTGCAAAAATGGCTGCAGAGGAGGATGCAAAATAGTGTCCAAATGTTGCTCCAAGTCATTAGCACTTAAAAGTTACAAGATGGAGGGAGAGGTATGAAGCAAAGACCTACACTAAATACAAAAACAGAGAGTGGCAGACCAAGCTTCTAGGTAAACAGCACCCTCTAGTGTTTTGAAAGGAAAGGCCTACACTAATGAACAATTATTTTGAAAAAATCAGGGGAGTCGGTCAGCATATATTTACCCCAACTTGTTAGCACTTTCTACTATGGTCGAAAAGAAAGATGCAAAAGTTAGAGTAGATATCAACTGTTATTCAGTCAAGAGGGCAAGGGAATGAAAACTGGCAGCAGAGAAGGATGCAAAATAGTGTCCAAATGTTGCTTTAAGATGTTTTCACTTAAACGTTGATGGGAGAGGTATAAGGGTTTACAATATTGGTTACACTGACAAAGGAAATTCCATAGAAAAGAGGTTGAGTCTTGCCTGTAGTTCACTTCCTCATTAAAACTACCCCAAAGAGAAGCACTTATGAACACAGGACCAATCAATGCTCCCATTTGAAGTAATCTTAATGTGTTGAACTCTGTGATTAAATGAGCATCGCATGGAGAACGCAGTCTGTAGTTCTTGAAGGCAACTGTCTCTTGAAGCACTGATCACTTGAAACTACCCCAACAAATAGCACTTACCAAATACAACAGACAAGTTAGTGCCATGGTGAGGGTACCGAGGGTGACAGTAGTAGCAGCTGAAAATCTTGTCCAATTTCTAGCCTGGAACTCGGTAGGACTGGACGAGATCCTTTGCAGTCAGAGACACGTGGAGAATGTTGCCTGCTTTTAGGAAGAGCTGGTCTGAGCCATGTGGTTCACCAGCACCCAATATAAGTGTGTCCATGCCCCCTTGGCTTTGCCGTGGTTGTTGACACTCTGCCTTTCTGTAAAGCCCATCAAGTTTTGATTGCAGATATAACATCTTTGGAACGACTCAGCATTTTTCAGCATGGGTGGACTTTTCACACATTTAAAAGCACTTCATGCAAATACAACAATGATGAACTTTATTGCCCCTGAATTTAGAAAAGAGGTCAAGTCATTTTTAAAGGAAAGGCCTACACTAAATACATAAACAGGAAGGGGCAGACCAAACCTCTAGGTAAACCAGCACCATCTAGTGTTTACACAGCAACATGATTGCACTAAAGAGAAGCACTTTTTGTTATATAGTATCAGGAATGCTTCCCTTTGTAGTCATCTAAAGGGGCTCTGTAAATGTAAGGGACCTGAAAAAAAAAAAAAAAACATGGGCACAGGGGAGTCAGTCAGCAAATATTTACCCCAACTTGATAGCACTTTCTACTTTGGTTGAAAAGAAAGGTGCTAAAGTTAGAGTAGATATCAACTGATTTTTTTAGACAAGAGGGAGAGTGCAAAAATGGCTGCAGAGGAGGATGCAAAATAGTGTCCAAATGTTGCTCCAAGTCATTAGCACTTAAAAGTTACAAGATGGAGGGAGAGGTATGAAGCAAAGACCTACACTAAATACAAAAACAGAGAGTGGCAGACCAAGCTTCTAGGTAAACAGCACCCTCTAGTGTTTTGAAAGGAAAGGCCTACACTAATGAACAATTATTTTGAAAAAATCAGGGGAGTCAGTCAGCATATATTTACCCCAACTTGATAGCACTTTCTACTGTGGTCGAAAAGAAAGATGCAAAAGTTAGAGTAGATATCAACTGTTATTCAGTCAAGAGGGCAAGGGAATGAAAACTGGCAGCAGAGAAGGATGCAAAATAGTTTCCAAATGTTGCTTTAAGATGTTTTCACTTAAACGTTGATGGGAGAGGCATAAGGGTTTACAATATTGGTTACACTGACAAAGGAAATTCCATAGAAAAGAGGTTGAGTCTTGCCTGTAGTTCACTTCCTCATTAAAACTACCCCAAAGAGAAGCACTTATGAACACAGGACCAATCAATGCTCCCATTTGAAGTAATCTTAATGTGTTGAACTCTGTGATTAAATGAGCATCGCATGGAGAACGCAGTCTGTAGTTCTTGAAGGCAACTGTCTCTTGAAGCACTGATCACTTGAAACTACCCCAACAAATAGCACTTACCAAATACAACAGACAAGTTAGTGCCATGGTCAGGGTACCGAGGGTGACAGTAGTAGCAGCTGAAAATCTTGTCCAATTTCTAGCCTGGAACTCGGTAGGACTGGACGAGATCCTTTGCAGTCAGAGACACGTGGAGAATGTTGCCTGCTTTTAGGAAGAGCTGGTCTGAGCCATGTGGTTCACCAGCACCCAATATAAGTGTGTCCATGCCCCCTTGGCTTTGCCGTGGTCGTTGACACTCTGCCTTTCTGTAAAGCCCATCAAGTTTTGATTGCAGATATAACATCTTTGGAACGACTCAGCATTTTTAAGCATGGGTGGACTTTTCACACATTTAAAAGCACTTCATGCAAATACAACAATGATGAACTTTATTGCCCCTGAATTTAGAAAAGAGGTCAAGTCATTTTTAAAGGAAAGGCCTACACTAAATACATAAACAGGAAGGGGCAGACCAAACCTCTAGGTAAACCAGCACCATCTAGTGTTTACACAGCAACATGATTGCACTAAAGAGAAGCACTTTTTGTTATATAGTATCAGGAATGCTTCCCTTTGTAGTCATCTAAAGGGGCTCAGTAAATGTAAGGGACCTGAATTTAAAAAAAAAAACATGGGCACAGGGGAGTCAGTCAGCAAATATTTACCCCAACTTGATAGCACTTTCTACTTTGGTTGAAAAGAAAGGTGCTAAAGTTAGAGTAGATATCAACTGATTTTTTTAGACAAGAGGGAGAGTGCAAAAATGGCTGCAGAGGAGGATGCAAAATAGTGTCCAAATGTTGCTCCAAGTCATTAGCACTTAAAAGTTACAAGATGGAGGGAGAGGTATGAAGCAAAGACCTACACTAAATACAAAAACAGAGAGTGGCAGACCAAGCTTCTAGGTAAACAGCACCCTCTAGTGTTTTGAAAGGAAAGGCCTACACTAATGAACAATTATTTTGAAAAAATCAGGGGAGTCAGTCAGCATATATTTACCCCAACTTGATAGCACTTTCTACTGTGGTCGAAAAGAAAGATGCGAAAGTTAGAGTAGATATCAACTGTTATTCAGTCAAGAGGGCAAGGGAATGAAAACTGGCAGCAGAGAAGGATGCAAAATAGTTTCCAAATGTTGCTTTAAGATGTTTTCACTTAAACGTTGATGGGAGAGGCATAAGGGTTTACAATATTGGTTACACTGACAAAGGAAATTCCATAGAAAAGAGGTTGAGTCTTGCCTGTAGTTCACTTCCTCATTAAAACTACCCCAAAGAGAAGCACTTATGAACACAGGACCAATCAATGCTCCCATTTGAAGTAATCTTAATGTGTTGAACTCTGTGATTAAATGAGCATCGCATGGAGAACGCAGTCTGTAGTTCTTGAAGGCAACGGTCTCTTGAAGCACTGATCACTTGAAACTACCCCAACAAATAGCACTTACCAAATACAACAGACAAGTTAGTGCCATGGTGAGGGTACCGAGGGTGACAGTAGTAGCAGCTGAAAATCTTGTCCAATTTCTAGCCTGGAACTCGGTAGGACTGGACGAGATCCTTTGCAGTCAGAGACACGTGGAGAATGTTGCCTGCTTTTAGGAAGAGCTGGTCTGAGCCATGTGGTTCACCAGCACCCAATATAAGTGTGTCCATGCCCCCTTGGCTTTGCCGTGGTCGTTGACACTCTGCCTTTCTGTAAAGCCCATCAAGTTTTGATTGCAGATATAACATCTTTGGAACGACTCAGCATTTTTCAGCATGGGTGGACTTTTCACACATTTAAAAGCACTTCATGCAAATACAACAATGATGAACTTTATTGCCCCTGAATTTAGAAAAGAGGTCAAGTCATTTTTAAAGGAAAGGCCTACACTAAATACATAAACAGGAAGGGGCAGACCAAACCTCTAGGTAAACCAGCACCATCTAGTGTTTACACAGCAACATGATTGCACTAAAGAGAAGCACTTTTTGTTATATAGTATCAGGAATGCTTCCCTTTGTAGTCATCTAAAGGGGCTCTGTAAATGTAAGGGACCTAAAAAAAAAAAAAAAAAACATGGGCACAGGGGAGTCAGTCAGCAAATATTTACCCCAACTTGATAGCACTTTCTACTTTGGTTGAAAAGAAAGGTGCTAAAGTTAGAGTAGATATCAACTGATTTTTTTAGACAAGAGGGAGAGTGCAAAAATGGCTGCAGAGGAGGATGCAAAATAGTGTCCAAATGTTGCTCCAAGTCATTAGCACTTAAAAGTTACAAGATGGAGGGAGAGGTATGAAGCAAAGACCTACACTAAATACAAAAACAGAGAGTGGCAGACCAAGCTTCTAGGTAAACAGCACCCTCTAGTGTTTTGAAAGGAAAGGCCTACACTAATGAACAATTATTTTGAAAAAATCAGGGGAGTCAGTCAGCATATATTTACCCCAACTTGATAGCACTTTCTACTGTGGTCGAAAAGAAAGATGCAAAAGTTAGAGTAGATATCAACTGTTATTCAGTCAAGAGGGCAAGGGAATGAAAACTGGCAGCAGAGAAGGATGCAAAATAGTTTCCAAATGTTGCTTTAAGATGTTTTCACTTAAACGTTGATGGGAGAGGCATAAGGGTTTACAATATTGGTTACACTGACAAAGGAAATTCCATAGAAAAGAGGTTGAGTCTTGCCTGTAGTTCACTTCCTCATTAAAACTACCCCAAAGAGAAGCACTTATGAACACAGGACCAATCAATGCTCCCATTTGAAGTAATCTTAATGTGTTGAACTCTGTGATTAAATGAGCATCGCATGGAGAACGCAGTCTGTAGTTCTTGAAGGCAACGGTCTCTTGAAGCACTGATCACTTGAAACTACCCCAACAAATAGCACTTACCAAATACAACAGACAAGTTAGTGCCATGGTGAGGGTACCGAGGGTGACAGTAGTAGCAGCTGAAAATCTTGTCCAATTTCTAGCCTGGAACTCGGTAGGACTGGACGAGATCCTTTGCAGTCAGAGACACGTGGAGAATGTTGCCTGCTTTTAGGAAGAGCTGGTCTGAGCCATGTGGTTCACCAGCACCCAATATAAGTGTGTCCATGCCCCCTTGGCTTTGCCGTGGTCGTTGACACTCTGCCTTTCTGTAAAGCCCATCAAGTTTTGATTGCAGATATAACATCTTTGGAACGACTCAGCATTTTTCAGCATGGGTGGACTTTTCACACATTTAAAAGCACTTCATGCAAATACAACAATGATGAACTTTATTGCCCCTGAATTTAGAAAAGAGGTCAAGTCATTTTTAAAGGAAAGGCCTACACTAAATACATAAACAGGAAGGGGCAGACCAAACCTCTAGGTAAACCAGCACCATCTAGTGTTTACACAGCAACATGATTGCACTAAAGAGAAGCACTTTTTGTTATATAGTATCAGGAATGCTTCCCTTTGTAGTCATCTAAAGGGGCTCTGTAAATGTAAGGGACCTGAATAAAAAAAAAAAAAACATGGGCACAGGGGAGTCAGTCAGCAAATATTTACCCCAACTTGATAGCACTTTCTACTTTGGTTGAAAAGAAAGGTGCTAAAGTTAGAGTAGATATCAACTGATTTTTTTAGACAAGAGGGAGAGTGCAAAAATGGCTGCAGAGGAGGATGCAAAATAGTGTCCAAATGTTGCTCCAAGTCATTAGCACTTAAAAGTTACAAGATGGAGGGAGAGGTATGAAGCAAAGACCTACACTAAATACAAAAACAGAGAGTGGCAGACCAAGCTTCTAGGTAAACAGCACCCTCTAGTGTTTTGAAAGGAAAGGCCTACACTAATGAACAATTATTTTGAAAAAATCAGGGGAGTCAGTCAGCATATATTTACCCCAACTTGATAGCACTTTCTACTGTGGTCGAAAAGAAAGATGCAAAAGTTAGAGTAGATATCAACTGTTATTCAGTCAAGAGGGCAAGGGAATGAAAACTGGCAGCAGAGAAGGATGCAAAATAGTTTCCAAATGTTGCTTTAAGATGTTTTCACTTAAACGTTGATGGGAGAGGCATAAGGGTTTACAATATTGGTTACACTGACAAAGGAAATTCCATAGAAAAGAGGTTGAGTCTTGCCTGTAGTTCACTTCCTCATTAAAACTACCCCAAAGAGAAGCACTTATGAACACAGGACCAATCAATGCTCCCATTTGAAGTAATCTTAATGTGTTGAACTCTGTGATTAAATGAGCATCGCATGGAGAACGCAGTCTGTAGTTCTTGAAGGCAACTGTCTCTTGAAGCACTGATCACTTGAAACTACCCCAACAAATAGCACTTACCAAATACAACAGACAAGTTAGTGCCATGGTCAGGGTACCGAGGGTGACAGTAGTAGCAGCTGAAAATCTTGTCCAATTTCTAGCCTGGAACTCGGTAGGACTGGACGAGATCCTTTGCAGTCAGAGACACGTGGAGAATGTTGCCTGCTTTTAGGAAGAGCTGGTCTGAGCCATGTGGTTCACCAGCACCCAATATAAGTGTGTCCATGCCCCCTTGGCTTTGCCGTGGTCGTTGACACTCTGCCTTTCTGTAAAGCCCATCAAGTTTTGATTGCAGATATAACATCTTTGGAACGACTCAGCATTTTTAAGCATGGGTGGACTTTTCACACATTTAAAAGCACTTCATGCAAATACAACAATGATGAACTTTATTGCCCCTGAATTTAGAAAAGAGGTCAAGTCATTTTTAAAGGAAAGGCCTACACTAAATACATAAACAGGAAGGGGCAGACCAAACCTCTAGGTAAACCAGCACCATCTAGTGTTTACACAGCAACATGATTGCACTAAAGAGAAGCACTTTTTGTTATATAGTATCAGGAATGCTTCCCTTTGTAGTCATCTAAAGGGGCTCAGTAAATGTAAGGGACCTGAATTTAAAAAAAAAAACATGGGCACAGGGGAGTCAGTCAGCAAATATTTACCCCAACTTGATAGCACTTTCTACTTTGGTTGAAAAGAAAGGTGCTAAAGTTAGAGTAGATATCAACTGATTTTTTTAGACAAGAGGGAGAGTGCAAAAATGGCTGCAGAGGAGGATGCAAAATAGTGTCCAAATGTTGCTCCAAGTCATTAGCACTTAAAAGTTACAAGATGGAGGGAGAGGTATGAAGCAAAGACCTACACTAAATACAAAAACAGAGAGTGGCAGACCAAGCTTCTAGGTAAACAGCACCCTCTAGTGTTTTGAAAGGAAAGGCCTACACTAATGAACAATTATTTTGAAAAAATCAGGGGAGTCAGTCAGCATATATTTACCCCAACTTGATAGCACTTTCTACTGTGGTCGAAAAGAAAGATGCGAAAGTTAGAGTAGATATCAACTGTTATTCAGTCAAGAGGGCAAGGGAATGAAAACTGGCAGCAGAGAAGGATGCAAAATAGTTTCCAAATGTTGCTTTAAGATGTTTTCACTTAAACGTTGATGGGAGAGGCATAAGGGTTTACAATATTGGTTACACTGACAAAGGAAATTCCATAGAAAAGAGGTTGAGTCTTGCCTGTAGTTCACTTCCTCATTAAAACTACCCCAAAGAGAAGCACTTATGAACACAGGACCAATCAATGCTCCCATTTGAAGTAATCTTAATGTGTTGAACTCTGTGATTAAATGAGCATCGCATGGAGAACGCAGTCTGTAGTTCTTGAAGGCAACGGTCTCTTGAAGCACTGATCACTTGAAACTACCCCAACAAATAGCACTTACCAAATACAACAGACAAGTTAGTGCCATGGTGAGGGTACCGAGGGTGACAGTAGTAGCAGCTGAAAATCTTGTCCAATTTCTAGCCTGGAACTCGGTAGGACTGGACGAGATCCTTTGCAGTCAGAGACACGTGGAGAATGTTGCCTGCTTTTAGGAAGAGCTGGTCTGAGCCATGTGGTTCACCAGCACCCAATATAAGTGTGTCCATGCCCCCTTGGCTTTGCCGTGGTCGTTGACACTCTGCCTTTCTGTAAAGCCCATCAAGTTTGATTGCAGATATAACATCTTTGGAACGACTCAGCATTTTTCAGCATGGGTGGACTTTTCACACATTTAAAAGCACTTCATGCAAATACAACAATGATGAACTTTATTGCCCCTGAATTTAGAAAAGAGGTCAAGTCATTTTTAAAGGAAAGGCCTACACTAAATACATAAACAGGAAGGGGCAGACCAAACCTCTAGGTAAACCAGCACCATCTAGTGTTTACACAGCAACATGATTGCACTAAAGAGAAGCACTTTTTGTTATATAGTATCAGGAATGCTTCCCTTTGTAGTCATCTAAAGGGGCTCTGTAAATGTAAGGGACCTAAAAAAAAAAAAAAAAAACATGGGCACAGGGGAGTCAGTCAGCAAATATTTACCCCAACTTGATAGCACTTTCTACTTTGGTTGAAAAGAAAGGTGCTAAAGTTAGAGTAGATATCAACTGATTTTTTTAGACAAGAGGGAGAGTGCAAAAATGGCTGCAGAGGAGGATGCAAAATAGTGTCCAAATGTTGCTCCAAGTCATTAGCACTTAAAAGTTACAAGATGGAGGGAGAGGTATGAAGCAAAGACCTACACTAAATACAAAAACAGAGAGTGGCAGACCAAGCTTCTAGGTAAACAGCACCCTCTAGTGTTTTGAAAGGAAAGGCCTACACTAATGAACAATTATTTTGAAAAAATCAGGGGAGTCAGTCAGCATATATTTACCCCAACTTGATAGCACTTTCTACTGTGGTCGAAAAGAAAGATGCAAAAGTTAGAGTAGATATCAACTGTTATTCAGTCAAGAGGGCAAGGGAATGAAAACTGGCAGCAGAGAAGGATGCAAAATAGTTTCCAAATGTTGCTTTAAGATGTTTTCACTTAAACGTTGATGGGAGAGGCATAAGGGTTTACAATATTGGTTACACTGACAAAGGAAATTCCATAGAAAAGAGGTTGAGTCTTGCCTGTAGTTCACTTCCTCATTAAAACTACCCCAAAGAGAAGCACTTATGAACACAGGACCAATCAATGCTCCCATTTGAAGTAATCTTAATGTGTTGAACTCTGTGATTAAATGAGCATCGCATGGAGAACGCAGTCTGTAGTTCTTGAAGGCAACGGTCTCTTGAAGCACTGATCACTTGAAACTACCCCAACAAATAGCACTTACCAAATACAACAGACAAGTTAGTGCCATGGTGAGGGTACCGAGGGTGACAGTAGTAGCAGCTGAAAATCTTGTCCAATTTCTAGCCTGGAACTCGGTAGGACTGGACGAGATCCTTTGCAGTCAGAGACACGTGGAGAATGTTGCCTGCTTTTAGGAAGAGCTGGTCTGAGCCATGTGGTTCACCAGCACCCAATATAAGTGTGTCCATGCCCCCTTGGCTTTGCCGTGGTCGTTGACACTCTGCCTTTCTGTAAAGCCCATCAAGTTTTGATTGCAGATATAACATCTTTGGAACGACTCAGCATTTTTCAGCATGGGTGGACTTTTCACACATTTAAAAGCACTTCATGCAAATACAACAATGATGAACTTTATTGCCCCTGAATTTAGAAAAGAGGTCAAGTCATTTTTAAAGGAAAGGCCTACACTAAATACATAAACAGGAAGGGGCAGACCAAACCTCTAGGTAAACCAGCACCATCTAGTGTTTACACAGCAACATGATTGCACTAAAGAGAAGCACTTTTTGTTATATAGTATCAGGAATGCTTCCCTTTGTAGTCATCTAAAGGGGCTCTGTAAATGTAAGGGACCTGAATAAAAAAAAAAAAAACATGGGCACAGGGGAGTCAGTCAGCAAATATTTACCCCAACTTGATAGCACTTTCTACTTTGGTTGAAAAGAAAGGTGCTAAAGTTAGAGTAGATATCAACTGATTTTTTTAGACAAGAGGGAGAGTGCAAAAATGGCTGCAGAGGAGGATGCAAAATAGTGTCCAAATGTTGCTCCAAGTCATTAGCACTTAAAAGTTACAAGATGGAGGGAGAGGTATGAAGCAAAGACCTACACTAAATACAAAAACAGAGAGTGGCAGACCAAGCTTCTAGGTAAACAGCACCCTCTAGTGTTTTGAAAGGAAAGGCCTACACTAATGAACAATTATTTTTTTTTAAATCAGGGGAGTCAGTCAGCATATATTTACCCCAACTTGATAGCACTTTCTACTGTGGTCGAAAAGAAAGATGCAAAAGTTAGAGTAGATATCAACTGTTATTCAGTCAAGAGGGCAAGGGAATGAAAACTGGCAGCAGAGAAGGATGCAAAATAGTGTCCAAATGTTGCTTTAAGATGTTTTCACTTAAACGTTGATGGGAGAGGTATAAGGGTTTACAATATTGGTTACACTGACAAAGGAAATTCCATAGAAAAGAGGTTGAGTCTTGCCTGTAGTTCACTTCCTCATTAAAACTACCCCAAAGAGAAGCACTTATGAACACAGGACCAATCAATGCTCCCATTTGAAGTAATCTTAATGTGTTGAACTCTGTGATTAAATGAGCATCGCATGGAGAACGCAGTCTGTAGTTCTTGAAGGCAACTGTCTCTTGAAGCACTGATCACTTGAAACTACCCCAACAAATAGCACTTACCAAATACAACGGACAAGTTAGTGCCATGGTGAGGGTACCGAGGGTGACAGTAGTAGCAGCTGAAAATCTTGTCCAATTTCTAGCCTGGAACTCGGTAGGACTGGACGAGATCCTTTGCAGTCAGAGACACGTGGAGAATGTTGCCTGCTTTTAGGAAGAGCTGGTCTGAGCCATGTTGTTCACCATCACCCAATATAAGTGTGTCCATGCCCCCTTGGCTTTGCCGTGGTCGTTGACACTCTGCCTTTCTGTAAAGCCCATCAAGTTTTGATTGCAGATATAACATCTTTGGAACGACTCAGCATTTTTCAGCATGGGTGGACTTTTCACACATTTAAAAGCACTTCATGTAAATACAACAATGATGAACTTTATTGCCCCTGAATTTAGAAAAGAGGTCAAGTCATTTTAAAGGAAAGGCCTACACTAAATACATAAACAGGAAGGGGCAGACCAAACCTCTAGGTAAACCAGCACCATCTAGTGTTTACATGGCAACATGATTGCACTAAAGAGAAGCACTTTTTGTTATATAGTATCAGGAATGCTTCCCTTTGTAGTCATCTAAAGGGGCTCTGTAAATGTAAGGGACCTGAATTTAAAAAAAAAAAACATGGGCACAGGGGAGTCAGTCAGCAAATATTTACCCCAACTTGATAGCACTTTCTACTTTGGTTGAAAAGAAAGGTGCTAAAGTTAGAGTAGATATCAACTGATTTTTTTAGACCAGAGGGAGAGTGCAAAAATGGCTGCAGAGGAGGATGCAAAATAGTGTCCAAATGTTGCTCCAAGTCATTAGCACTTAAAAGTTACAAGATGGAGGGAGAGGTATGAAGCAAAGACCTACACTAAATACAAAAACAGAGAGTGGCAGACCAAGCTTCTAGGTAAACAGCACCCTCTAGTGTTTTGAAAGGAAAGGCCTACACTAATGAACAATTATTTTGAAAAAATCAGGGGAGTCAGTCAGCATATATTTACCCCAACTTGATAGCACTTTCTACTATGGTCAACAGAAAGATGCAAAAGTTAGAGTAGATATCAACTGTTATTCAGTCAAGAGGGCAAGGGAATGAAAACTGGCAGCAGAGAAGGATGCAAAATAGTGTCCAAATGTTGCTTTAAGATGTTTTCACTTAAACGTTGATGGGAGAGGTATAAGGGTTTACAATATTGGTTACACTGACAAAGGAAATTCCATAGAAAAGAGGTTGAGTCTTGCCTGTAGTTCACTTCCTCATTAAAACTACCCCAAAGAGAAGCACTTATGAACACAGGACCAATCAATGCTCCCATTTGAAGTAATCTTAATGTGTTGAACTCTGTGATTAAATGAGCATCGCATGGAGAACGCAGTCTGTAGTTCTTGAAGGCAACTGTCTCTTGAAGCACTGATCACTTGAAACTACCCCAACAAATAGCACTTACCAAATACAACAGACAAGTTAGTGCCATGGTGAGGGTACCGAGGGTGACAGTAGTAGCAGCTGAAAATCTTGTCCAATTTCTAGCCTGGAACTCGGTAGGACTGGACGAGATCCTTTGCAGTCAGAGACACGTGGAGAATGTTGCCTGCTTTTAGGAAGAGCTGGTCTGAGCCATGTTGTTCACCATCACCCAATATAAGTGTGTCCATGCCCCCTTGGCTTTGCCGTGGTCGTTGACACTCTGCCTTTCTGTAAAGCCCATCAAGTTTTGATTGCAGATATAACATCTTTGGAACGACTCAGCATTTTTCAGCATGGGTGGACTTTTCACACATTTAAAAGCACTTCATGCAAATACAACAATGATGAACTTTATTGCCCCTGAATTTAGAAAAGAGGTCAAGTCATTTTTAAAGGAAAGGCCGACACTAAATACATAAACAGGAAGGGGCAGACCAAACCTCTAGGTAAACCAGCACCATCTAGTGTTTACACGGCAACATGATTGCACTAAAGAGAAGCACTTTTTGTTATATAGTATCAGGAATGCTTCCCTTTGTAGTCATCTAAAGGGGCTCTGTAAATGTAAGGGACCTGAATAAAAAAAAATAAAAAAAAACATGGGCACAGGGGAGTCAGTCAGCAAATATTTACCCCAACTTGATAGCACTTTCTACTTTGGTTGAAAAGAAAGGTGCTAAAGTTAGAGTAGATATCAACTGATTTTTTTAGACAAGAGGGAGAGTGCAAAAATGGCTGCAGAGGAGGATGCAAAATAGTGTCCAAATGTTGCTCCAAGTCATTAGCACTTAAAAGTTACAAGATGGAGGGAGAGGTATGAAGCAAAGACCTACACTAAATACAAAAACAGAGAGTGGCAGACCAAGCTTCTAGGTAAACAGCACCCTCTAGTGTTTTGAAAGGAAAGGCCTACACTAATGAACAATTATTTTGAAAAAATCAGGGGAGTCAGTCAGCATATATTTACCCCAACTTGATAGCACTTTCTACTGTGGTCGAAAAGAAAGATGCAAAAGTTAGAGTAGATATCAACTGTTATTCAGTCAAGAGGGCAAGGGAATGAAAACTGGCAGCAGAGAAGGATGCAAAATAGTTTCCAAATGTTGCTTTAAGATGTTTTCACTTAAACGTTGATGGGAGAGGCATAAGGGTTTACAATATTGGTTACACTGACAAAGGAAATTCCATAGAAAAGAGGTTGAGTCTTGCCTGTAGTTCACTTCCTCATTAAAACTACCCCAAAGAGAAGCACTTATGAACACAGGACCAATCAATGCTCCCATTTGAAGTAATCTTAATGTGTTGAACTCTGTGATTAAATGAGCATCGCATGGAGAACGCAGTCTGTAGTTCTTGAAGGCAACGGTCTCTTGAAGCACTGATCACTTGAAACTACCCCAACAAATAGCACTTACCAAATACAACAGACAAGTTAGTGCCATGGTGAGGGTACCGAGGGTGACAGTAGTAGCAGCTGAAAATCTTGTCCAATTTCTAGCCTGGAACTCGGTAGGACTGGACGAGATCCTTTGCAGTCAGAGACACGTGGAGAATGTTGCCTGCTTTTAGGAAGAGCTGGTCTGAGCCATGTGGTTCACCAGCACCCAATATAAGTGTGTCCATGCCCCCTTGGCTTTGCCGTGGTCGTTGACACTCTGCCTTTCTGTAAAGCCCATCAAGTTTTGATTGCAGATATAACATCTTTGGAACGACTCAGCATTTTTCAGCATGGGTGGACTTTTCACACATTTAAAAGCACTTCATGCAAATACAACAATGATGAACTTTATTGCCCCTGAATTTAGAAAAGAGGTCAAGTCATTTTTAAAGGAAAGGCCTACACTAAATACATAAACAGGAAGGGGCAGACCAAACCTCTAGGTAAACCAGCACCATCTAGTGTTTACACAGCAACATGATTGCACTAAAGAGAAGCACTTTTTGTTATATAGTATCAGGAATGCTTCCCTTTGTAGTCATCTAAAGGGGCTCTGTAAATGTAAGGGACCTGAATAAAAAAAAAAAAAACATGGGCACAGGGGAGTCAGTCAGCAAATATTTACCCCAACTTGATAGCACTTTCTACTTTGGTTGAAAAGAAAGGTGCTAAAGTTAGAGTAGATATCAACTGATTTTTTTAGACAAGAGGGAGAGTGCAAAAATGGCTGCAGAGGAGGATGCAAAATAGTGTCCAAATGTTGCTCCAAGTCATTAGCACTTAAAAGTTACAAGATGGAGGGAGAGGTATGAAGCAAAGACCTACACTAAATACAAAAACAGAGAGTGGCAGACCAAGCTTCTAGGTAAACAGCACCCTCTAGTGTTTTGAAAGGAAAGGCCTACACTAATGAACAATTATTTTGAAAAAATCAGGGGAGTCAGTCAGCATATATTTACCCCAACTTGATAGCACTTTCTACTGTGGTCGAAAAGAAAGATGCAAAAGTTAGAGTAGATATCAACTGTTATTCAGTCAAGAGGGCAAGGGAATGAAAACTGGCAGCAGAGAAGGATGCAAAATAGTTTCCAAATGTTGCTTTAAGATGTTTTCACTTAAACGTTGATGGGAGAGGCATAAGGGTTTACAATATTGGTTACACTGACAAAGGAAATTCCATAGAAAAGAGGTTGAGTCTTGCCTGTAGTTCACTTCCTCATTAAAACTACCCCAAAGAGAAGCACTTATGAACACAGGACCAATCAATGCTCCCATTTGAAGTAATCTTAATGTGTTGAACTCTGTGATTAAATGAGCATCGCATGGAGAACGCAGTCTGTAGTTCTTGAAGGCAACTGTCTCTTGAAGCACTGATCACTTGAAACTACCCCAACAAATAGCACTTACCAAATACAACAGACAAGTTAGTGCCATGGTCAGGGTACCGAGGGTGACAGTAGTAGCAGCTGAAAATCTTGTCCAATTTCTAGCCTGGAACTCGGTAGGACTGGACGAGATCCTTTGCAGTCAGAGACACGTGGAGAATGTTGCCTGCTTTTAGGAAGAGCTGGTCTGAGCCATGTGGTTCACCAGCACCCAATATAAGTGTGTCCATGCCCCCTTGGCTTTGCCGTGGTCGTTGACACTCTGCCTTTCTGTAAAGCCCATCAAGTTTTGATTGCAGATATAACATCTTTGGAACGACTCAGCATTTTTAAGCATGGGTGGACTTTTCACACATTTAAAAGCACTTCATGCAAATACAACAATGATGAACTTTATTGCCCCTGAATTTAGAAAAGAGGTCAAGTCATTTTTAAAGGAAAGGCCTACACTAAATACATAAACAGGAAGGGGCAGACCAAACCTCTAGGTAAACCAGCACCATCTAGTGTTTACACAGCAACATGATTGCACTAAAGAGAAGCACTTTTTGTTATATAGTATCAGGAATGCTTCCCTTTGTAGTCATCTAAAGGGGCTCAGTAAATGTAAGGGACCTGAATTTAAAAAAAAAAACATGGGCACAGGGGAGTCAGTCAGCAAATATTTACCCCAACTTGATAGCACTTTCTACTTTGGTTGAAAAGAAAGGTGCTAAAGTTAGAGTAGATATCAACTGATTTTTTTAGACAAGAGGGAGAGTGCAAAAATGGCTGCAGAGGAGGATGCAAAATAGTGTCCAAATGTTGCTCCAAGTCATTAGCACTTAAAAGTTACAAGATGGAGGGAGAGGTATGAAGCAAAGACCTACACTAAATACAAAAACAGAGAGTGGCAGACCAAGCTTCTAGGTAAACAGCACCCTCTAGTGTTTTGAAAGGAAAGGCCTACACTAATGAACAATTATTTTGAAAAAATCAGGGGAGTCAGTCAGCATATATTTACCCCAACTTGATAGCACTTTCTACTGTGGTCGAAAAGAAAGATGCGAAAGTTAGAGTAGATATCAACTGTTATTCAGTCAAGAGGGCAAGGGAATGAAAACTGGCAGCAGAGAAGGATGCAAAATAGTTTCCAAATGTTGCTTTAAGATGTTTTCACTTAAACGTTGATGGGAGAGGCATAAGGGTTTACAATATTGGTTACACTGACAAAGGAAATTCCATAGAAAAGAGGTTGAGTCTTGCCTGTAGTTCACTTCCTCATTAAAACTACCCCAAAGAGAAGCACTTATGAACACAGGACCAATCAATGCTCCCATTTGAAGTAATCTTAATGTGTTGAACTCTGTGATTAAATGAGCATCGCATGGAGAACGCAGTCTGTAGTTCTTGAAGGCAACGGTCTCTTGAAGCACTGATCACTTGAAACTACCCCAACAAATAGCACTTACCAAATACAACAGACAAGTTAGTGCCATGGTGAGGGTACCGAGGGTGACAGTAGTAGCAGCTGAAAATCTTGTCCAATTTCTAGCCTGGAACTCGGTAGGACTGGACGAGATCCTTTGCAGTCAGAGACACGTGGAGAATGTTGCCTGCTTTTAGGAAGAGCTGGTCTGAGCCATGTGGTTCACCAGCACCCAATATAAGTGTGTCCATGCCCCCTTGGCTTTGCCGTGGTCGTTGACACTCTGCCTTTCTGTAAAGCCCATCAAGTTTTGATTGCAGATATAACATCTTTGGAACGACTCAGCATTTTTCAGCATGGGTGGACTTTTCACACATTTAAAAGCACTTCATGCAAATACAACAATGATGAACTTTATTGCCCCTGAATTTAGAAAAGAGGTCAAGTCATTTTTAAAGGAAAGGCCTACACTAAATACATAAACAGGAAGGGGCAGACCAAACCTCTAGGTAAACCAGCACCATCTAGTGTTTACACAGCAACATGATTGCACTAAAGAGAAGCACTTTTTGTTATATAGTATCAGGAATGCTTCCCTTTGTAGTCATCTAAAGGGGCTCTGTAAATGTAAGGGACCTGAATTAAAAAAAAAAAACATGGGCACAGGGGAGTCAGTCAGCAAATATTTACCCCAACTTGATAGCACTTTCTACTTTGGTTGAAAAGAAAGGTGCTAAAGTTAGAGTAGATATCAACTGATTTTTTTAGACAAGAGGGAGAGTGCAGAAATGGCTGCAGAGGAGGATGCAAAATAGTGTCCAAATGTTGCTCCAAGTCATTAGCACTTAAAAGTTACAAGATGGAGGGAGAGGTATGAAGCAAAGACCTACACTAAATACAAAAACAGAGAGTGGCAGACCAAGCTTCTAGGTAAACAGCACCCTCTAGTGTTTTGAAAGGAAAGGCCTACACTAATGAACAATTATTTTGAAAAAATCAGGGGAGTCAGTCAGCATATATTTACCCCAACTTGATAGCACTTTCTACTGTGGTCGAAAAGAAAGATGCAAAAGTTAGAGTAGATATCAACTGTTATTCAGTCAAGAGGGCAAGGGAATGAAAACTGGCAGCAGAGAAGGATGCAAAATAGTTTCCAAATGTTGCTTTAAGATGTTTTCACTTAAACGTTGATGGGAGAGGCATAAGGGTTTACAATATTGGTTACACTGACAAAGGAAATTCCATAGAAAAGAGGTTGAGTCTTGCCTGTAGTTCACTTCCTCATTAAAACTACCCCAAAGAGAAGCACTTATGAACACAGGACCAATCAATGCTCCCATTTGAAGTAATCTTAATGTGTTGAACTCTGTGATTAAATGAGCATCGCATGGAGAACGCAGTCTGTAGTTCTTGAAGGCAACGGTCTCTTGAAGCACTGATCACTTGAAACTACCCCAACAAATAGCACTTACCAAATACAACAGACAAGTTAGTGCCATGGTCAGGGTACCGAGGGTGACAGTAGTAGCAGCTGAAAATCTTGTCCAATTTCTAGCCTGGAACTCGGTAGGACTGGACGAGATCCTTTGCAGTCAGAGACACGTGGAGAATGTTGCCTGCTTTTAGGAAGAGCTGGTCTGAGCCATGTGGTTCACCAGCACCCAATATAAGTGTGTCCATGCCCCCTTGGCTTTGCCGTGGTCGTTGACACTCTGCCTTTCTGTAAAGCCCATCAAGTTTTGATTGCAGATATAACATCTTTGGAACGACTCAGCATTTTTAAGCATGGGTGGACTTTTCACACATTTAAAAGCACTTCATGCAAATACAACAATGATGAACTTTATTGCCCCTGAATTTAGAAAAGAGGTCAAGTCATTTTTAAAGGAAAGGCCTACACTAAATACATAAACAGGAAGGGGCAGACCAAACCTCTAGGTAAACCAGCACCATCTAGTGTTTACACAGCAACATGATTGCACTAAAGAGAAGCACTTTTTGTTATATAGTATCAGGAATGCTTCCCTTTGTAGTCATCTAAAGGGGCTCAGTAAATGTAAGGGACCTGAATTTAAAAAAAAAAACATGGGCACAGGGGAGTCAGTCAGCAAATATTTACCCCAACTTGATAGCACTTTCTACTTTGGTTGAAAAGAAAGGTGCTAAAGTTAGAGTAGATATCAACTGATTTTTTTAGACAAGAGGGAGAGTGCAAAAATGGCTGCAGAGGAGGATGCAAAATAGTGTCCAAATGTTGCTCCAAGTCATTAGCACTTAAAAGTTACAAGATGGAGGGAGAGGTATGAAGCAAAGACCTACACTAAATACAAAAACAGAGAGTGGCAGACCAAGCTTCTAGGTAAACAGCACCCTCTAGTGTTTTGAAAGGAAAGGCCTACACTAATGAACAATTATTTTGAAAAAATCAGGGGAGTCAGTCAGCATATATTTACCCCAACTTGATAGCACTTTCTACTGTGGTCGAAAAGAAAGATGCGAAAGTTAGAGTAGATATCAACTGTTATTCAGTCAAGAGGGCAAGGGAATGAAAACTGGCAGCAGAGAAGGATGCAAAATAGTTTCCAAATGTTGCTTTAAGATGTTTTCACTTAAACGTTGATGGGAGAGGCATAAGGGTTTACAATATTGGTTACACTGACAAAGGAAATTCCATAGAAAAGAGGTTGAGTCTTGCCTGTAGTTCACTTCCTCATTAAAACTACCCCAAAGAGAAGCACTTATGAACACAGGACCAATCAATGCTCCCATTTGAAGTAATCTTAATGTGTTGAACTCTGTGATTAAATGAGCATCGCATGGAGAACGCAGTCTGTAGTTCTTGAAGGCAACGGTCTCTTGAAGCACTGATCACTTGAAACTACCCCAACAAATAGCACTTACCAAATACAACAGACAAGTTAGTGCCATGGTGAGGGTACCGAGGGTGACAGTAGTAGCAGCTGAAAATCTTGTCCAATTTCTAGCCTGGAACTCGGTAGGACTGGACGAGATCCTTTGCAGTCAGAGACACGTGGAGAATGTTGCCTGCTTTTAGGAAGAGCTGGTCTGAGCCATGTGGTTCACCAGCACCCAATATAAGTGTGTCCATGCCCCCTTGGCTTTGCCGTGGTCGTTGACACTCTGCCTTTCTGTAAAGCCCATCAAGTTTTGATTGCAGATATAACATCTTTGGAACGACTCAGCATTTTTCAGCATGGGTGGACTTTTCACACATTTAAAAGCACTTCATGCAAATACAACAATGATGAACTTTATTGCCCCTGAATTTAGAAAAGAGGTCAAGTCATTTTTAAAGGAAAGGCCTACACTAAATACATAAACAGGAAGGGGCAGACCAAACCTCTAGGTAAACCAGCACCATCTAGTGTTTACACAGCAACATGATTGCACTAAAGAGAAGCACTTTTTGTTATATAGTATCAGGAATGCTTCCCTTTGTAGTCATCTAAAGGGGCTCTGTAAATGTAAGGGACCTGAATTAAAAAAAAAAAACATGGGCACAGGGGAGTCAGTCAGCAAATATTTACCCCAACTTGATAGCACTTTCTACTTTGGTTGAAAAGAAAGGTGCTAAAGTTAGAGTAGATATCAACTGATTTTTTTAGACAAGAGGGAGAGTGCAAAAATGGCTGCTGAGGAGGATGCAAAATAGTGTCCAAATGTTGCTCCAAGTCATTAGCACTTAAAAGTTACAAGATGGAGGGAGAGGTATGAAGCAAAGACCTACACTAAATACAAAAACAGAGAGTGGCAGACCAAGCTTCTAGGTAAACAGCACCCTCTAGTGTTTTGAAAGGAAAGGCCTACACTAATGAACAATTATTTTTTTTTAAATCAGGGGAGTCAGTCAGCATATATTTACCCCAACTTGATAGCACTTTCTACTGTGGTCGAAAAGAAAGATGCAAAAGTTAGAGTAGATATCAACTGTTATTCAGTCAAGAGGGCAAGGGAATGAAAACTGGCAGCAGAGAAGGATGCAAAATAGTGTCCAAATGTTGCTTTAAGATGTTTTCACTTAAACGTTGATGGGAGAGGTATAAGGGTTTACAATATTGGTTACACTGACAAAGGAAATTCCATAGAAAAGAGGTTGAGTCTTGCCTGTAGTTCACTTCCTCATTAAAACTACCCCAAAGAGAAGCACTTATGAACACAGGACCAATCAATGCTCCCATTTGAAGTAATCTTAATGTGTTGAACTCTGTGATTAAATGAGCATCGCATGGAGAACGCAGTCTGTAGTTCTTGAAGGCAACTGTCTCTTGAAGCACTGATCACTTGAAACTACCCCAACAAATAGCACTTACCAAATACAACGGACAAGTTAGTGCCATGGTGAGGGTACCGAGGGTGACAGTAGTAGCAGCTGAAAATCTTGTCCAATTTCTAGCCTGGAACTCGGTAGGACTGGACGAGATCCTTTGCAGTCAGAGACACGTGGAGAATGTTGCCTGCTTTTAGGAAGAGCTGGTCTGAGCCATGTTGTTCACCATCACCCAATATAAGTGTGTCCATGCCCCCTTGGCTTTGCCGTGGTCGTTGACACTCTGCCTTTCTGTAAAGCCCATCAAGTTTTGATTGCAGATATAACATCTTTGGAACGACTCAGCATTTTTCAGCATGGGTGGACTTTTCACACATTTAAAAGCACTTCATGTAAATACAACAATGATGAACTTTATTGCCCCTGAATTTAGAAAAGAGGTCAAGTCATTTTAAAGGAAAGGCCTACACTAAATACATAAACAGGAAGGGGCAGACCAAACCTCTAGGTAAACCAGCACCATCTAGTGTTTACATGGCAACATGATTGCACTAAAGAGAAGCACTTTTTGTTATATAGTATCAGGAATGCTTCCCTTTGTAGTCATCTAAAGGGGCTCTGTAAATGTAAGGGACCTGAATTTAAAAAAAAAAAACATGGGCACAGGGGAGTCAGTCAGCAAATATTTACCCCAACTTGATAGCACTTTCTACTTTGGTTGAAAAGAAAGGTGCTAAAGTTAGAGTAGATATCAACTGATTTTTTTAGACCAGAGGGAGAGTGCAAAAATGGCTGCAGAGGAGGATGCAAAATAGTGTCCAAATGTTGCTCCAAGTCATTAGCACTTAAAAGTTACAAGATGGAGGGAGAGGTATGAAGCAAAGACCTACACTAAATACAAAAACAGAGAGTGGCAGACCAAGCTTCTAGGTAAACAGCACCCTCTAGTGTTTTGAAAGGAAAGGCCTACACTAATGAACAATTATTTTGAAAAAATCAGGGGAGTCAGTCAGCATATATTTACCCCAACTTGATAGCACTTTCTACTATGGTCAACAGAAAGATGCAAAAGTTAGAGTAGATATCAACTGTTATTCAGTCAAGAGGGCAAGGGAATGAAAACTGGCAGCAGAGAAGGATGCAAAATAGTGTCCAAATGTTGCTTTAAGATGTTTTCACTTAAACGTTGATGGGAGAGGTATAAGGGTTTACAATATTGGTTACACTGACAAAGGAAATTCCATAGAAAAGAGGTTGAGTCTTGCCTGTAGTTCACTTCCTCATTAAAACTACCCCAAAGAGAAGCACTTATGAACACAGGACCAATCAATGCTCCCATTTGAAGTAATCTTAATGTGTTGAACTCTGTGATTAAATGAGCATCGCATGGAGAACGCAGTCTGTAGTTCTTGAAGGCAACTGTCTCTTGAAGCACTGATCACTTGAAACTACCCCAACAAATAGCACTTACCAAATACAACAGACAAGTTAGTGCCATGGTGAGGGTACCGAGGGTGACAGTAGTAGCAGCTGAAAATCTTGTCCAATTTCTAGCCTGGAACTCGGTAGGACTGGACGAGATCCTTTGCAGTCAGAGACACGTGGAGAATGTTGCCTGCTTTTAGGAAGAGCTGGTCTGAGCCATGTTGTTCACCATCACCCAATATAAGTGTGTCCATGCCCCCTTGGCTTTGCCGTGGTCGTTGACACTCTGCCTTTCTGTAAAGCCCATCAAGTTTTGATTGCAGATATAACATCTTTGGAACGACTCAGCATTTTTCAGCATGGGTGGACTTTTCACACATTTAAAAGCACTTCATGCAAATACAACAATGATGAACTTTATTGCCCCTGAATTTAGAAAAGAGGTCAAGTCATTTTTAAAGGAAAGGCCGACACTAAATACATAAACAGGAAGGGGCAGACCAAACCTCTAGGTAAACCAGCACCATCTAGTGTTTACACGGCAACATGATTGCACTAAAGAGAAGCACTTTTTGTTATATAGTATCAGGAATGCTTCCCTTTGTAGTCATCTAAAGGGGCTCTGTAAATGTAAGGGACCTGAATAAAAAAAAATAAAAAAAAACATGGGCACAGGGGAGTCAGTCAGCAAATATTTACCCCAACTTGATAGCACTTTCTACTTTGGTTGAAAAGAAAGGTGCTAAAGTTAGAGTAGATATCAACTGATTTTTTTAGACAAGAGGGAGAGTGCAAAAATGGCTGCAGAGGAGGATGCAAAATAGTGTCCAAATGTTGCTCCAAGTCATTAGCACTTAAAAGTTACAAGATGGAGGGAGAGGTATGAAGCAAAGACCTACACTAAATACAAAAACAGAGAGTGGCAGACCAAGCTTCTAGGTAAACAGCACCCTCTAGTGTTTTGAAAGGAAAGGCCTACACTAATGAACAATTATTTTGAAAAAATCAGGGGAGTCAGTCAGCATATATTTACCCCAACTTGATAGCACTTTCTACTGTGGTCGAAAAGAAAGATGCAAAAGTTAGAGTAGATATCAACTGTTATTCAGTCAAGAGGGCAAGGGAATGAAAACTGGCAGCAGAGAAGGATGCAAAATAGTTTCCAAATGTTGCTTTAAGATGTTTTCACTTAAACGTTGATGGGAGAGGCATAAGGGTTTACAATATTGGTTACACTGACAAAGGAAATTCCATAGAAAAGAGGTTGAGTCTTGCCTGTAGTTCACTTCCTCATTAAAACTACCCCAAAGAGAAGCACTTATGAACACAGGACCAATCAATGCTCCCATTTGAAGTAATCTTAATGTGTTGAACTCTGTGATTAAATGAGCATCGCATGGAGAACGCAGTCTGTAGTTCTTGAAGGCAACGGTCTCTTGAAGCACTGATCACTTGAAACTACCCCAACAAATAGCACTTACCAAATACAACAGACAAGTTAGTGCCATGGTGAGGGTACCGAGGGTGACAGTAGTAGCAGCTGAAAATCTTGTCCAATTTCTAGCCTGGAACTCGGTAGGACTGGACGAGATCCTTTGCAGTCAGAGACACGTGGAGAATGTTGCCTGCTTTTAGGAAGAGCTGGTCTGAGCCATGTGGTTCACCAGCACCCAATATAAGTGTGTCCATGCCCCCTTGGCTTTGCCGTGGTCGTTGACACTCTGCCTTTCTGTAAAGCCCATCAAGTTTTGATTGCAGATATAACATCTTTGGAACGACTCAGCATTTTTCAGCATGGGTGGACTTTTCACACATTTAAAAGCACTTCATGCAAATACAACAATGATGAACTTTATTGCCCCTGAATTTAGAAAAGAGGTCAAGTCATTTTTAAAGGAAAGGCCTA
Source organism: Leuciscus leuciscus (assembly GCF_965113295.1). Lineage (NCBI taxonomy): Eukaryota > Metazoa > Chordata > Actinopteri > Cypriniformes > Leuciscidae > Leuciscus > Leuciscus leuciscus. Next base: position 25,714,902 of record NC_138737.1, on the reverse strand, counting down.
CACTAAATACATAAACAGGAAGGGGCAGACCAAACCTCTAGGTAAACCAGCACCATCTAGTGTTTACACAGCAACATGATTGCACTAAAGAGAAGCACTTTTTGTTATATAGTATCAGGAATGCTTCCCTTTGTAGTCATCTAAAGGGGCTCTGTAAATGTAAGGGACCTGAATAAAAAAAAAAAAAACATGGGCACAGGGGAGTCAGTCAGCAAATATTTACCCCAACTTGATAGCACTTTCTACTTTGGTTGAAAAGAAAGGTGCTAAAGTTAGAGTAGATATCAACTGATTTTTTTAGACAAGAGGGAGAGTGCAAAAATGGCTGCAGAGGAGGATGCAAAATAGTGTCCAAATGTTGCTCCAAGTCATTAGCACTTAAAAGTTACAAGATGGAGGGAGAGGTATGAAGCAAAGACCTACACTAAATACAAAAACAGAGAGTGGCAGACCAAGCTTCTAGGTAAACAGCACCCTCTAGTGTTTTGAAAGGAAAGGCCTACACTAATGAACAATTATTTTGAAAAAATCAGGGGAGTCAGTCAGCATATATTTACCCCAACTTGATAGCACTTTCTACTGTGGTCGAAAAGAAAGATGCAAAAGTTAGAGTAGATATCAACTGTTATTCAGTCAAGAGGGCAAGGGAATGAAAACTGGCAGCAGAGAAGGATGCAAAATAGTTTCCAAATGTTGCTTTAAGATGTTTTCACTTAAACGTTGATGGGAGAGGCATAAGGGTTTACAATATTGGTTACACTGACAAAGGAAATTCCATAGAAAAGAGGTTGAGTCTTGCCTGTAGTTCACTTCCTCATTAAAACTACCCCAAAGAGAAGCACTTATGAACACAGGACCAATCAATGCTCCCATTTGAAGTAATCTTAATGTGTTGAACTCTGTGATTAAATGAGCATCGCATGGAGAACGCAGTCTGTAGTTCTTGAAGGCAACTGTCTCTTGAAGCACTGATCACTTGAAACTACCCCAACAAATAGCACTTACCAAATACAACAGACAAGTTAGTGCCATGGTCAGGGTACCGAGGGTGACAGTAGTAGCAGCTGAAAATCTTGTCCAATTTCTAGCCTGGAACTCGGTAGGACTGGACGAGATCCTTTGCAGTCAGAGACACGTGGAGAATGTTGCCTGCTTTTAGGAAGAGCTGGTCTGAGCCATGTGGTTCACCAGCACCCAATATAAGTGTGTCCATGCCCCCTTGGCTTTGCCGTGGTCGTTGACACTCTGCCTTTCTGTAAAGCCCATCAAGTTTTGATTGCAGATATAACATCTTTGGAACGACTCAGCATTTTTAAGCATGGGTGGACTTTTCACACATTTAAAAGCACTTCATGCAAATACAACAATGATGAACTTTATTGCCCCTGAATTTAGAAAAGAGGTCAAGTCATTTTTAAAGGAAAGGCCTACACTAAATACATAAACAGGAAGGGGCAGACCAAACCTCTAGGTAAACCAGCACCATCTAGTGTTTACACAGCAACATGATTGCACTAAAGAGAAGCACTTTTTGTTATATAGTATCAGGAATGCTTCCCTTTGTAGTCATCTAAAGGGGCTCAGTAAATGTAAGGGACCTGAATTTAAAAAAAAAAACATGGGCACAGGGGAGTCAGTCAGCAAATATTTACCCCAACTTGATAGCACTTTCTACTTTGGTTGAAAAGAAAGGTGCTAAAGTTAGAGTAGATATCAACTGATTTTTTTAGACAAGAGGGAGAGTGCAAAAATGGCTGCAGAGGAGGATGCAAAATAGTGTCCAAATGTTGCTCCAAGTCATTAGCACTTAAAAGTTACAAGATGGAGGGAGAGGTATGAAGCAAAGACCTACACTAAATACAAAAACAGAGAGTGGCAGACCAAGCTTCTAGGTAAACAGCACCCTCTAGTGTTTTGAAAGGAAAGGCCTACACTAATGAACAATTATTTTGAAAAAATCAGGGGAGTCAGTCAGCATATATTTACCCCAACTTGATAGCACTTTCTACTGTGGTCGAAAAGAAAGATGCGAAAGTTAGAGTAGATATTGTAAAGGCAATTTTCAGAGATTAATAAAAACAGCATCAAAGGTGTAAGAAACTTTCAAGAAACAAAATTGTAATAAAGAAGAAAAGGCTTTATTCTTTGAGGATTCTTTTCACCCCTGCAGCTACCCAGATGTGAAACAGAATAACCTAGTGGACTCAATGAAACATAGACATTTTATACAGGTTTCTGACATTCTTGACTCCTCCTTTCCCAGTTTCTGTAAATTTCCTTAAAGACATCTTATATCTCAAGCTGGTATGGACTGGTTTCCCCCCCCCCCCAGAACACATGCTGTTCTTTGTCCCTGAGAAGTCAAAAGGCCTTCATCTACAATCTAAATGACCTCCTGCTTCCCTCAGGAGGGGGCCTGGGACCCTATTATTATACGACACCCTGTATTCCTTAACTAAAACTCTTTCTCGTGCCCCAGGTGGTTGTTCTCTTTCCTGGCCCATCTGGCATTATTGTGTTTGTTCTCTCATGTCCCCTTCAGCTGTAAGAGATCCTCACAGAAACATATGACTAAATGGTATTAACAGTTAGGAAAACGATGAAAATCAAGTAACACTGAATTTTTTTCCATCACAATATTCCTCCTCTTTATCATTCTCTGATAAAATATATACATATATAAAAATTCAGCCTTGTTTTCTAATTTTAATTAGACCCATTGTGCTATTAAATCTTCAGAATAGAATCAATTCAAGTTTTCTGCATCACAGTTATACCCCTCGTGTTTGACTTTCGTATACCTGATCATTTTACTTGAATTCAGCAATATTCAACAATCTTAAAAGATACAAAGAAATAAAAGTACATAAAAATAAAGAAAAAACAGTAATCAAAATAAAAAAAAGGGAACAGATAATAAAAGTTTTAGAAATTCTCTTTCATGTACCCAGAAAGGTAAAGAAAAAATTTATCACATCCCTGTGTAAATGTCATCACTGTCATAATCATACTGCTCTTCACCAGTGGCCGGATACACAGTCAGTTTTACTGCTTGAACTGACGTCACCGTGCTACCTGTCCCTGCTCTGATCAGTCTCTGTACTGAACTGGAAATGCACGTCATGATACACGGTAAACAGAATAGAATTAACAATCCCATTCCAACAATTGGTAAGACAACTTGGATTATTCGGTAGAACCACCCTGACCACAAAGACATCAGCCATCCCGTCCACTGGCTATCAGTAGCCGGAGAGGGCTCCCTTACGGCTTCCCTCATGTGATCAATGATATTGGTTATGTTGTCACTGTAATCAGGAATGTTAAAACAACATGATACCCCCAACATTTTACAAACTCCACCCCTCTCTGCCGTGAGAATGTCGAGAACTAAACGGTTTTGAATAACTGATTCTCTCAATTGACGCATTTCCTCGCTTATTAATGTCAAAGCATTTTCTGTGCTATTTGCTATTGCTAATACTGTCCATGCTAACCCGTTAATCTTGTTAATCGTTACCGCTGTACCCACCCCTAAGAAAATCGACCAACCTATATTTGCTCCCGGTGTTGTCCACGGATCAGTTAAAACATATCCTGCATAATTGTTTGGCAGAGCCCCAGGCAGGATCTTAACATCTCGTTTCTCCCTTTTACCTACTTTGTTTGGCAAATACACAGAAGTTCCAACATTCATTAAAGCTGGGTAACAGCAACCTGACCAGTCTTTCTTAGGCAAACGGTGATAAGCTCTGTCGCCACAAACCCACACCGCCGCTGGTGAACTTTGGTGCGGTTTGTTGAAGGGGCATGTGAAGTTGACTTCTTTGTTGTTGATGACCGCTGTACAATTGTCCATTGTTCTGTCATGTACGTTGATTTTGATCCTGCAGTCAGACCATCCAGTTCTTAACAGTCTTGGTCTGTTGAAGCAGACGCAAACGTCACCCTGAGCATACGTTACCCTCAACGGTGGAATTGCTATGTTAGTGTTGTTGTATTGTTGTATATGATCACAGTCGTCCGCAGGCTGTTTCGTTGGTGTTCTTCCTTCTTCCAGGTCCACAACAGCTTTTAGCACATCAGTCATCTGTTGAGGAATAAGACACTTAGTTTCGTTGATTGTTGCTGTCGTCAGAGGGACAGCTTTCCAGGCATGAGACATTCGCAGACACACCCAGCAGCTTGTTTTTATCTCCAGTTCCTCTTTCTGCAGTATTGCTAGTGCGCAGGCTTTGTTCCCCTGGCATTTCATCATGGCTTTTTGCACTTCAGGATTTATCTGACCTCTGCTTGTGTCTTCGTCCCCCATCCAGGCCAGTTCTTCTTCAGAAGCCTGTTCGACCGTGGGTGGCACAGGTGACAAGAAAGGTGTCGCCGTCGTTGCTGTTTGTGGTCTGGTTGCCTCGATTACCATAATGTCTATTGTCTCATACCAGTCAGTTTCAGTCAAGTCCAGGGCACAGTAATACCTGCCTTGGTCCGCATGTGTCGCATGTTTCAATTTTACTCTCATCCCGTATCTGTTGTTACTCGTTTCATCTTCAGTGTGCACCTGAAATCTTTCATCGTATTCTGTCCTGTAGTGATGAGCGTATGCTTTTACGTCGGTCCACCTACATGGGCTTTCGCAGAAGTAGAAATGTGCGTGCTCTTCCGCATGTCCATCGCACCCGAGACAGTTCTTTTGGAATGGGTTGCACTTGAAAGTCACACTTGATCCCTCCTCTATCGTGATGATGCTTCCGTGCAGTCCTTTTACCGGCTCCACTTCCGTGTATGTGTCTCTTTTATCACGTTGTCTGATGATGCTGTTCAGCACAGATGTTTCCGTCCAGTTGGTGTGTTTTTCTGCAGGCCACGCTTTCAAGCCCTCAGTGGAACACAAATTTATTAAACAGATAGTCACTGATAAAATTAAAATGGATGTAGTCTTACAAGGCTCACACATTCCTGACAGTCTGGATGGGTGCCATGGCTTTGAACGATTCATCTTGTACAATACTGCAACTGTGTTGTGTCAGAGAATACCCTTTTGAAGAGCTCAGAGTCTTATCAGTCTTTGTTGATATACAGTGTACAGCCTGACACTGATCGTGCAATTGGAACAGTCTTCCTTTCCCAGCTTCCTCTCTGCAGCTTGTATTTCACTCCGCTCGTCGCTGTCTGTACATTGGTCTCACCACTCCCCCTGAGTGACTTTGCACCTGCACTTAGCGTTCTGGCTTGCTTTTAGCTTATTGTGGAGCTTGTCGTTGTCCTTGGGGTTCCTCCTCCTGTTGCTCTTCCGATATGGGTGGAACTCTCCTGCAGTGATTGGCATGTACCCACGTGGCCCGTTCTCCGACCTTCACCGCCGTATGCGTGATCAGTAAAACTTGGAATGGTCCTAGCCACCGTTTTGCCCTCCAGTTCTTTCTCCTGAGGTCGCGGATCACCACGTAATCACCTGGTTTGATTTTGTGCAGGAACGTCTCTGCTACTTTGCTCTTAGAGAGAGCTTCCTTTACCTGCACAGAAATGTTAGATAACAAACACGACATCTCTTTGCAGTAATTCAACATTTCATTTTCACACACATCTGTCGATGGAAGCCTCCTTTTTTCCCCTGTTATACCCATGAATGGTGGTCTACCAAAGAGGATTTCAAATGGGCTCAAATTTGTTTTGACTCTCTTTCTCATTCTCATGTACATTAACACAGTGGGAAGTGCATTCACCCATGAAAGTCCTGTTTCTTCACAGCATTTTGCCAATTTGTTCTTTACCGTCTGGTTTTCACGCTCAACAGCGCCCCCGCTGGCAGCGTGATAGGCACAGTGTGTTCTCATATCAATTCCTAAAAACTTGCCCACCTGTTTGATTGCCTCATTGACAAAATGTCTTCCGTTATCGGAGCTGATCTTTCTTGGGACGCCCCAACGGGGTACAATCTCGGTCAGCAGTGCCTTTGCAACTGCTGCTGCATCTTGTTTTGAGGTGGGAAAAACCTCAACCCATTTCGAAAACATATCCACCATTACCAAACAATATTTCTTTTTTTCGCACGGGGTTAGTTCAATGAAATCAATCATTAAATATTCAAATGGCCCCTCTGGGGCTGGCTGACTTGCCAGTGGTGTTTTAATGCCCCGTGCAACGTTATATGTGGTGCAAATCACACATCTTTTGCAAAAATTTTCAGCATATATTGTGAAACCTTTGGTAAACCACAATTCTTTCATTTGCATAATCATCCCCATTTTTGATACATGGTCCAACCCATGTAACAATTTAGCGTAATGTCGGAAAAAATGGCTGGGCAGACATGGCTTTCCATTGACAGATGTCCATACACCATCAATAATGCTGCAGCCTGACGCCTTCCATTTGTTTTTCTCAGCTCCTGTGGAAAAAGACTGCATGCTCTGGAAACAAGGAGAAATGTCATTGTTAGGGTTAATGTCAACTTGTGCGCAAGTAGCGCCACTGTTGTCAGCTTTCATCTGCTTTGCTGCCGCTGCTTTCGCAGCCATATCAGCTTTGGCGTTGCCTGTTGATATGGAAGTTTTATCATTAGTATGCGCTGCGCATTTACAGATTGCAATCTTGCCTGGTAGTAAAATAGCCTCTAAAAGGTCAGATACCAACGAAGCGTTCAGTATTGGTCGTCCGTCTGACTTCAAAAATTTTCTGTGCTTCCACAAAGCACCAAAGTCATGTGTGACCCCAAAGGCATAACGCGAGTCTGTGTAAATCGTTACACACTTATCAGTCATCAATTTACATGCTTCAGTCAAAGCGACTAATTCAGCTGCCTGTGCAGAGTAATGACGTGGTAATTTGCCAGATTTTACCGTTTCAAATTCAGTCGTTACAGCATAGCCAACGTTATTTTGTCCTGTTTGTGGATCTTTCGACGCAGATCCATCCACAAACAGGACATTGTCACAGTTATCAAGTGGAACGTCCATCAAATCTGGACGCGGTGTGCACACCTGTTCAAGCGCTGATAGACAACAGTGATGTTCATCGCCATCCTGCTCTGTGGGCAGAAGGGTGGCGGCGTTCAAAGTTGTGCATCTTTTAACAGTGATATTCGGCATATCCAACAAAATTGTGTGATACCTCAGCCATCGAGCTGTAGATAAATGTGACGTTCTCTGCTCCTGCAAAATCAAAGACACCGAATGTGGGACTTCTAAAGTCAGATCAGCATAGCCTACAAACTCTTTTGAGGCCATAACAGCCAATTCAGCCGCTGCCACTGCCCTCAGACAGTGTGGCAATCCTGCGGCTACAGGGTCGAGTTTTGTTGAAAAATAGCCTACGGGTCTCAATCGGTCACCATGTGTTTGCAGGAGGACAGAAGTCATATAACCATTCTTTTCATCGACCATCTGTGTGAACCTACGGTCCACCACCGGGAGGCCCAGCGATGGAGCCGTACACAACTGTACTTTCATGTTATCAAATGCTGCTTCAGCCTCACTTGTCCAAACAAGTTTGTCACATGACTTCAGCCCTTTCCCTGTTGTGAGGGCTCTTAAAGGCTGTTCTAAAATGGCATAGTTGGGAATGAATGTACGACAGTAAGCACACATCCCCAAAAATGACAACAACTGCTTTTTTGTTACTGGCTTTGGCGCTTCTTTTATGCCCTGCACCCTCTTTTGTGACAGTGTTTTGCTGTTTTGTTTGATAACATGGCCCAGAAAAGTCACTTCCTGTTTCACAAACTGAAGCTTTGAAAGGCTGACCCTGTGGCCCCCCCTCTCAAGATGCTTGAGGAGAGTCACAGTGTCAGCCCTGCAAATAGACTCACTTTCTGAACAGATCAAAAGGTCATCAACATAAGAAAGTAATGCTGTTCCTTTTGTCACAGTCAGATTCTCAATACTTCTCCTCAGTGCCTCATTGAATAAAGTCGGACTTTCACAAAAACCCTGGCATAATCTCGTAAAAGTATAACCCCTTCCATTGAAATCAAACGCAAACCAAAACTGGCTTTTTTCATCGACCGGAACGCTAAAAAAAGCATTAGCCAAATCCACCACAGAAAAATACTTTGCATTTTCTGGAATTTGAGTTAGGATCGTATATGGATTGGGGACTCGGGGTGCGCGCGCAATGACAGATGAATTTACCGCTTGGAGGTCCTGGACAAAACGCCATTCAACAGGCTGATTACGATCTCGTATCTTTTTTACAGGAAAAATTGGAGTTCTGACCGGTGAATCATCACAAGGCCTAATTACGCCCTCTTTCAATAAGGCATCAAACACCGGTTTTATACCCTCTATTGCTTCACGTTTCAGGGGATATTGTGCCTTACATGGTCTGAAATCAGATTTTGGTGTGATTACAACTGGCTCACACCCTTTTATCAGCCCCACATCATATTTGTTTTTTGCCCATAAGTTTGGTGATATTTGTGCCAAAGAAATATCAATTTCTGAAGCAGAAATATTCCCCTTTTCCTGTGCGGTCACATTTTTTCCAATAGCCGTCACATTTCTCAGGACCTCAACCTCAAAGTCACAGTTTGATTTAAATGCCCCCACACTTTCACTCTCTGCTGTCTGTGAATCAACTTTTACCCAGTCTGTGGCTGATAAACATTCTTTCACAAAAAGCCCCACATCTCTCCACTGCTGGCTTATGGCCTTTGACACAGATAAGTGGCATGCAGTGTTCTCTGTCATAAGATAACACTCTTTCTGACTCTTATTTAATACTGCAGACAGTGCACAGATATTTTCTTTCCAGAAAATGTTGTCAAATTTCACACTTTCATTCTTCACAGAATTAAACCACATCTTTTCAAAGTCTAAATCTCGCTCTGTCACAACATGTGATGTACAATGCATTTTATCATTTGTCATAAACTCTGTGTTGACTGGGTTTGTTCGATTTTTAGCCAATTTCAAAATTTTCTCTGCCCAATCAGCATTTATTATCTGCCACTCATATGCCCATTTCGGCTCAAATTTAGAACATGTAATTTGTGGTGTTTCTTCAATGTTGATTCCATGTGAATTAGCACAGAGGGACAAATTTAATTTACACATTAAATCACGAGCCATTAGAGGTGCGGGACAGTGAGGAGACCACACGAACTCGTGGTTGAAAAAGCGACCGCTTTCTGTCTCGCACTCTAACGGCTCTGTTAACCGGTCAGAGATCAAATGGCCTGAAGCCGAGGTGCTTTCATACACTTTCCCGGTTAGCTTCGGAACACATGGTAAATCACATGGTCGTAAAGTTGACTGGCAGGCTCCTGAATCGACCAAAAATTCAATAATTACCCCTTTGACTAGTAACGGATAAATTGGCATTTCAGAAAACCCTGTACTTTTGTACAATCTCATACGCTCGTCATTCACAACACTGCTCAAATCATCAGTCATAGCTTTGCTCAAAGTTTCATCAGGCACACAAAAGGATTTGCAAGCAGTTTCTTCATTGCAGATAGCAGAAAGTAAATCAGTGTATGTGTTTGTGTGTGCGTCGTGTGTGCGTGTGTTAGTAAAAATATTTTCACTTCCCTTTGCTGCAGTCAAAGACTGGCTTTTCAAAGCTGGACTCTCTCTGTCCCGCTCTCTCACCCCGTCGGTTCAATCTGACTTTGTGTTCGGGCACGCGTTGCTCCAGTGTCCGTCCTTCCTGCACACTCTACATTTTGTACAGTCTCGGTGTGTGTGTGCATTTGTTGCACAAATGTAACAGCTCCATCTTATCCCAGCAGCTCTTTCCTTCTGTCCTCTTCTATTAGCAGGGTTTGATCTGGAATATTCAGGCTTGTTGGGTTGTTGTGATTGTTGTTGTTGCATAACAACCATTGTGACGGGCTTTTTCTTCCCGCTCCTCTCTTCGACGTCTTTTTCGGCATGAATGGCATGTTGCAGCATTCTATTCAGACGACCGTCTTCCCAGCCTACATAGCTGGTTTTCGCTCCCCTCCTGATCTCGGGTTTTAGCCCTTGCAGGAAATAGCCCATCAGATGTTTCTCCCACGTGCTTGCCTTTGTTCCCCTGTCTTCTGGCTCAGTTAAGCCACTGTACTTTGCAAATGTCTCAAAAAGTCTGAAATAATAGCTTCTCACCGTTTCGTCCTTTTCTTGGACACAGCACGTGATTTTCTCGGTGTCCACACGCGCAGGGAAAGCTTCTATGATGTGCTTTGAGAAGTTTTCCACTTCGTTCTTGTACGGTTCGTTGCTGACATGGTCCCAGTTGGTGTGCACTCTCCTAACGTCTGCCTTTGTCAACTTGCCAGACACTTTGCCCCAGTTTGCAGCGCCCATTTTTACAGTTAGCAATCGTTTCAGTTCTTGTGTGGTGGGGCTGAATTCTTTACACACTGCGAGCAGTTCGCTGGCAAAGTTCTCGCCCGCGTCTCGCGGATCTGGCAAATGTGCCATTGCATCCTTCATGTCTGACATAGTCCATGCTCTGAAAACTAGCATTGGGCCGTCCGTGCCTGCAACTTCAACCATCGGAGCAGTCACATTCGACACTTTTACCTTTGCCGCTGTGAAACTGACCTTTTCTGGCTTGGCTTGTGATCTTGTCAACATTTGCTGTCCGTTTGGTCCCGGTCTTTCCTCATTCGGGGCGTACGGAACTATTTCTCCGGAAACTTCCCCCTCGTCTTCTTTGCTGCTTGTCGCGGCCCGTGCTGAGGAGTCTGTCTCCCCCTGCTGTACTGGCGGTGTTGGTAGTTGTGCTTGAAACTGTTCTGTTAGTCTTTTTGCCACTCGTTCTGCGGCTTCTGCCCCCGCTCGCGCTGCTCTTGCTTCTGCTTCTGCCTGCGCTGCTCTTTGGGCTGCTAATGTCAATTCAATTTGTGCTCTTGCTTCAGCGAGTTGTCTTTCTTGGTCTGCCATTCGTTGTTCCATTTGTTGTCTGTCCCGTTCCAGTTCTTGTGCGGTTCTCATGGGTGGTGGGGAGCGGTCCAGATCGAGATCCAGTTTGAGAGCCGAGATCTCTGCCACGGGGTAGTGATTTGTGTTGTAGGCGGGCGGCGGAGCCGTCGCCCCCTCAGTCACATGTGGGGAAACACATACATTCGGTTCATTAGTAGTATTCTGTTCCAGTGGAACTGCTTTCACATATACAACATTCTCACCATTATATGCTAATTCTTTTTGTATTTGCTTTCGTTCTCGTCTGTCAGCTTCTTCCAACCAACACTTTATAGTCTGTTTACAGTCCTTGCACACATGTTTAACACACACACAGCAACCCTTCTGTTTTTTCTCGTTCTTTTCTATTGATTCTTTTACGACATTAAGTCTTATATTACTCAAGGTTCCCGCCTCGGGGAAATCGTGATATTTGATAAGTTTTTGTATGTCAATCATACATTTTCCACCATAATTATTTCTCATTTGACAGAAAATAGGTGTGTAAAAATGGTCTGATTTACTGTTAGATGACCCCATTTTGGCTGAATCTCCCTTCTGGATTTCACAACTTCGACACGTGTCTTACAATATCTTGTCAAACGTCTTCGACAGATCCGATCTTTTTTTGTCACCCAAAATCGGTCGGGTTTCTGTAATTACGTTTTACTCAAAATCTTCCCATAAGCACTTTCCAGTGCTCTATTAATTTTGATTTGATGTGGCTCTTCCGTCCACAAAAAAAAATTATTATTATTTTTATTTATTTATTTATTTTTTTCAGGTTACAGAGATTTTGAGTAAAACTAACTAATCAGTAATTGTGATTATCTGAATCACCTGTGATTATCTGAATCACCTGTGGCACTTCCGTCCACCTGTGGCACTTCCGTCCACCAACGAGCTAAGTGTGGTAGAAACCGATCCGAAGCTTCTTCAATTTCTTCCCCAAACAATTGTGATTATCTGAATCACCTCTCCCTCGTACCAAAGCAAAACTCAGCCAAAATGGTTCACGTTCACTCACAATTTATCAAATTACACTTAACATCAATAAAACAATTCTGCCGTTTCTTACCCAGAGATGCTTTTCTGTTTTCTGTAATTGCCACGGATTCTTTTTGATCTTTGTGGGATTTCTTCAACTGGTCCTGACTGCGGGTATGGCTCTCTCTCTCTTAACCTGTTGAGTTTCTATCTCAAACCGTCGAGGTATGAGACGGCCGCCTGATGCTGCCGGGTTGCACTTCCGTCAAATCCGTTCTCAGGACCAGGAGAAGAAGAGTCCGCACGAGATCCGACACTTCTGACACCACTTGTAAAGGCAATTTTCAGAGATTAATAAAAACAGCATCAAAGGTGTAAGAAACTTTCAAGAAACAAAATTGTAATAAAGAAGAAAAGGCTTTATTCTTTGAGGATTCTTTTCACCCCTGCAGCTACCCAGATGTGAAACAGAATAACCTAGTGGACTCAATGAAACATAGACATTTTATACAGGTTTCTGACATTCTTGACTCCTCCTTTCCCAGTTTCTGTAAATTTCCTTAAAGACATCTTATATCTCAAGCTGGTATGGACTGGTTTCCCCCCCCCCCCAGAACACATGCTGTTCTTTGTCCCTGAGAAGTCAAAAGGCCTTCATCTACAATCTAAATGACCTCCTGCTTCCCTCAGGAGGGGGCCTGGGACCCTATTATTATACGACACCCTGTATTCCTTAACTAAAACTCTTTCTCGTGCCCCAGGTGGTTGTTCTCTTTCCTGGCCCATCTGGCATTATTGTGTTTGTTCTCTCATGTCCCCTTCAGCTGTAAGAGATCCTCACAGAAACATATGACTAAATGGTATTAACAGTTAGGAAAACGATGAAAATCAAGTAACACTGAATTTTTTTCCATCACAATATCAACTGTTATTCAGTCAAGAGGGCAAGGGAATGAAAACTGGCAGCAGAGAAGGATGCAAAATAGTTTCCAAATGTTGCTTTAAGATGTTTTCACTTAAACGTTGATGGGAGAGGCATAAGGGTTTACAATATTGGTTACACTGACAAAGGAAATTCCATAGAAAAGAGGTTGAGTCTTGCCTGTAGTTCACTTCCTCATTAAAACTACCCCAAAGAGAAGCACTTATGAACACAGGACCAATCAATGCTCCCATTTGAAGTAATCTTAATGTGTTGAACTCTGTGATTAAATGAGCATCGCATGGAGAACGCAGTCTGTAGTTCTTGAAGGCAACGGTCTCTTGAAGCACTGATCACTTGAAACTACCCCAACAAATAGCACTTACCAAATACAACAGACAAGTTAGTGCCATGGTGAGGGTACCGAGGGTGACAGTAGTAGCAGCTGAAAATCTTGTCCAATTTCTAGCCTGGAACTCGGTAGGACTGGACGAGATCCTTTGCAGTCAGAGACACGTGGAGAATGTTGCCTGCTTTTAGGAAGAGCTGGTCTGAGCCATGTGGTTCACCAGCACCCAATATAAGTGTGTCCATGCCCCCTTGGCTTTGCCGTGGTCGTTGACACTCTGCCTTTCTGTAAAGCCCATCAAGTTTTGATTGCAGATATAACATCTTTGGAACGACTCAGCATTTTTCAGCATGGGTGGACTTTTCACACATTTAAAAGCACTTCATGCAAATACAACAATGATGAACTTTATTGCCCCTGAATTTAGAAAAGAGGTCAAGTCATTTTTAAAGGAAAGGCCTACACTAAATACATAAACAGGAAGGGGCAGACCAAACCTCTAGGTAAACCAGCACCATCTAGTGTTTACACAGCAACATGATTGCACTAAAGAGAAGCACTTTTTGTTATATAGTATCAGGAATGCTTCCCTTTGTAGTCATCTAAAGGGGCTCTGTAAATGTAAGGGACCTGAATAAAAAAAAAAAAAACATGGGCACAGGGGAGTCAGTCAGCAAATATTTACCCCAACTTGATAGCACTTTCTACTTTGGTTGAAAAGAAAGGTGCTAAAGTTAGAGTAGATATCAACTGATTTTTTTAGACAAGAGGGAGAGTGCAAAAATGGCTGCAGAGGAGGATGCAAAATAGTGTCCAAATGTTGCTCCAAGTCATTAGCACTTAAAAGTTACAAGATGGAGGGAGAGGTATGAAGCAAAGACCTACACTAAATACAAAAACAGAGAGTGGCAGACCAAGCTTCTAGGTAAACAGCACCCTCTAGTGTTTTGAAAGGAAAGGCCTACACTAATGAACAATTATTTTGAAAAAATCAGGGGAGTCAGTCAGCATATATTTACCCCAACTTGATAGCACTTTCTACTGTGGTCGAAAAGAAAGATGCAAAAGTTAGAGTAGATATCAACTGTTATTCAGTCAAGAGG